>NC_047144.1:15418181-16020490 GCF_009829125.3 Periophthalmus magnuspinnatus
CTGATTGGACATCTTCAAGGGACCATGAAAGCACATTACCGTAATGACAGTAACGTATTTAAAGAACCTCATGCCTCTGCTTTGACATGCCGTCTGAATTTACACGAGAGCACAATTGGTTGTGGAGTTACGGTGTGTGTTAAAATGTTAAAAATAATAAATAGCATGAATACAATACGTTCATTATTGGAATACATAAGATTAAAAATTTAAATCATTTCAGTGTGGTAGTATTAAAAAAGGTCATGTCTTTGTGAAAAGGTATGTATGTAATTTGTTGTGAGTTCATGCATTGTATTTATTCTTTGAACACAGTGATGTTAATGCACGGTTCATTTTGTGCACCAGTAAAACACACGTGTCTTGAATTTGAAAAAAATCATGTTTTATTTTTCAATAAAGAAGGGTTTGGTGAATGTGCATATGAAACTGGTGAGGTTCAGTACCTCCAACAAGGATAAGAACCACTGAGTTAAGGTGTATGGAGTTTAAAAACACATTGAAGCACTTCCTATATTACTACATGATGACACCATAAGGTGGAACAGAGTGTTTTCTTTTTGAGATAAGAACAAAAATCAGAAAATACCATATGTATAAATCATACTGGAAGCCTTTGGTGATGGCTTTACAAATCTTCAAAATATGATTAGTAAATAAACTTTAAACTATAATGCCATATGTAGGCTCTGCATGTATACAGGCAATTGTTTGTGCTAAAATCATTCAAAAAATGTATTGACCTTATTGTCAATTAAAAAGGGAATTTATCTCATCTCTTCATATTATAGGGGGCCCGTGTGAGGCTTCTTGCACCGGGCCCCCAAATTTCTGTCAAAGGACCTGGCCTCAGTGTCCAGTGTTTGGACAGATGTTGCCTTGGGACATTCTTGGTGTGTGGAAGAGGACACACCAAAATAGAAACTTGAAACAAATGCTGAAATGGGGTTGAATCTTTGGTGTTTATTACAGTTATTGCAGCTCTTCGGTTAGTATTTGGGTGATGCAATTTAATTATCATATTTATCTTTCATATAATTTCTATTCAACCAGTAGAACATTCTTGTTTAATTAGTCTAACTGGGAAAAAAGTTATTACAACTAGTATTTCTCTGTAGTAAGATAGTTAGACATCATCAGCTTTTCAGAACTTCATACCAAATTTTAATTTCTTTGCAGAAAAAACTAAAATCTCTCTGTTTTAAAAGCTCAAAACCCCTTTCTGTCCACCATAGTCCAGATTGCTAAAGATATTAGAGCTTCCTCGTGTCTGTGTGTCCGCTGGTTGTCTGTCTGGAAGAGGAAAAGGACACCGCTGCATCCCTCCTCTCTTCCCCAGGCGGTGCGCTTCTATCCCCGCGTCGCCTTTCTCCTCCTCCCCGGGACTGGACGCTGGCTGTCGGAGGCATCGTCGCTGCTTTTTACCATGTCGGGCGAAGGATCAAACGTGTCGATAGGGAAGAGGATAACCTTGAGGTGAGAAAATGATATAAATTGTCACGTGTTGTGCAATGTTTTGATGTTTTGCATGTTAGCAGGGTGTTAGCTTTAGCCCTTTTGAGGAACTGTCAGCTGATTCGAGCATCTTTGGCTTGCTAATAATTAAAGCCTCAAAAGCAAAAAAGAAACGTGATGATCGTGTAAATTTAATATGTGCTAATGCTAACATGCTAGCTGGATTTTCAGGGTTTTTTGCATGACAGTAAATAATTTGTCGAATTAAAGCCAATGTTTGTAAAAGCAGATGGTTAAACACATCGCTTCAAGTTCAGCAGCAGCAGCCCGCCCTCTAAACTTAACTCAAATCTCACAGGTCTTGACCTTTTAGCCCCTTTTCTTTTTAAATTAGTAAATAAAACATTGCATTGTTATATCAAAATAGAGTAAAAGTTAATTTTATAGCCTTGTTTTGATCAAATTCTTTACGTTTTTTACGCCTCTGCTTCTGTGACTGTTGTCATGGCAACTAAAGGGTCATGGTAACGCTGCAGTTAGCGACCAACGTCCAAACAAACAAAATCAAATTAACTACAATAAAATAACAGACATTTCATAATTTGATCCGTATAATTAATTAAAAATGTAAAAACAAACATATAAATAAATACTTTACATTCGGTTAATCAAACGTTCATGTTCATGCTCGTTTTTCATAGACGTCTTTTTGGACTTTGGATTGAAAATTAATTGCACATGGAACAAATTTATTGTATAATTTTTTTTGTATGTGTTTACATCACTACCCCATTTCAAATCTCAATCCTTTCTGGATTTGGTAAAAAAAAAAAAAAAGAAAGAAAAAGTTGTTCTTCTCACCAGGTTTAAATGATGTTTCCACATTTCGATAATTATAATATAAGCTAGTAATTATTATTGGCCTACAATCTAAAGGCATCACAATATATGGGTCAGTTGTTATGGCAACATATGCAGTGACAATTCTGTAAATTATAACTTGGACTTCAAAACAATGCACATTTCTATCAATAGCCGTTATGTGAAATGGTATTTTAAGGATTTAGTGCAATGCCCATTTTCCCCACTGGCCTCAAGGGCAACATTAAATCAGAGCTGTTGTTTCGTTCCTTTTGACCAATCATAGCATGAAAACTGTGTAAAGCCCGCCCCCGTCTGGTCCAATCAGAGGACGAAAACTGTGTTAAGCCCGCCCCCGTCTCGACCAATCAGAGCGTGTTGTCCAAAGTGCAGCGTGCTCAGTCAAACACGCTGCTTCTGTAGTGAGGATCCACTCTCAACATTTGGGCTTCAGTTTAAGAGGAATTTTGCTAACAACATGCCGTCTGCAAGGTACGAGCAAGAAATACATGCAAATTAAAGATAAATGCATGATCTCAAACGTAAAAAGTGTTTATTTGGCACATGTCAAAACAAGCCATGTGCTATAAATCAATGTAAAGTTTGGTTTGTAGAGAAATAGCTGACAATAATACGTTTTTAGCAAGTAGCAGTCTTAAAAATGCTATGCTGACGTTTACAAAAAACAAAAACATTAGTTACAGGTGGATTAATTACATGGGAATAGCTTGTTTTAACCAAATCAAAAATGTTGTGTAGAGATAAATCCTGTACACACAAAATATATCCTAAAATTTGACAATCCTTACCCATTCTCTTGCAAATGAACTTGCTGCTGTTTTCCAGTCATATTTTCATGTGTCAGTCTTAAATAAGAAACATTATACTAGCATTTCCCAATAAAATTTTCTTTTTCGACATGATTTTATTGTCTTCAAAACTGTGTATTTTGAATCCTGTATTGTACATTTTTCTGTAAGTTTAATAATTTCCACTTTCATTACCTCCAAACCACTCACAAGCTCACATTTATATATCTTCCCTAAGTGTTTGTTTGGTAACGTCCCAGACTGCAGCAGACACACGTGTTCAGTTCTTATCACCATCTTCACATTCTTCATTGCAGTAATTAACTCCCTTGTTGACTAACTATTTTTGTCTTAATTTTTCCAAACAACAATCAGATCTTTGTTCTTTTTACAGCGAGAACACCCTCTTTGGTATGGGCAACCCACTTCTGGACATCTCCGCTGTTGTGGACAAAGACTTTCTTGACAAGTATGAAAATTTTAAATCTTAAAAATTCCAAATTCCAACTCAAATGTAATGTCTTTATACATGTTTTTGCAATTTTTTCAAGGTATGGACTCAAGCCAAATGACCAGATACTTGCAGAGGATCACCACAAAGCCCTGTGAGTACAAACTAGCATTGTCACGATACACACATTTCAAACTCTGTCTCGACACTTAGGAATAGACTCGATACTTGATACTGATTCTGATACCACGATGATAATAAAAAACACTCTTTCTTTAGACGATAGAATGTGATTTTCAGCATTAAATGGAAGTACTTTGTTTTCTATTCCCATGTGGCCTCATGTCTGTGTAATCCCTCAGTCCTCCAGGTAGGTTCCATAGTGGTCCATGGGTGTATATGAGTTTATGCGTCTTATATTTGTTCTGATACAGCTCAAGATCATTCTAAAGATTTTCAGGAAAGGTTTATTTCTGTCCTGTGAATGTAAAATTTTAACATTGCTACCTGGTCAAATGAGTATCTAGTTTTGATAATAGTTTCAGTATCGATTGTATCTGTTTTTTGATACTTTGGTCAACCCTAGTACAAACCTCCATGTGTTTAAAGTGAAGCGTGGTGAGTGAAACCAAATATGGGTCATTCATAAGAGCAGTACTACCGCGCGGACACTCACAGCTAACGCCCAAAATAGCCAGACCCCATGGTGAATTGCCGCAATGTAACTGGACTCACCCAAACACGCCCACATTTTTCCCATAATGCATCTGGGCAGGACTTCTCTGAATGCAGCTGTGATTTGTCAAAATGTGTGAATTCATAAATCAAATAGCGAAAGGTATTTGTGTTGATTTGTGATATAAAATTACAAAAGTGAAAAGTGATTATACTTAGCAGGTCTGTGATTATGATTAGATTTGTGATTTATGTTTTAAAGGTCGTATATTACACAAAAGTCATGCTATAATGCTGTTACCTCCTCAGAAACATGCCCAGAGTTGTGTTTTGTTTCATTCACACATGTTTGAGTAACATTTTATTATTAGTCTGTAACTAAAGCTCAAAATGCTCTGTTCCACCTTGTGATGTCATGAAGTGGGAATTTTCAAGTTAACAACTCATTTTACTTATAATCCAAATGATTTTAGTGAAGGTGTGTGGAGTTTAAAAACACAGTGGAGCACTTCCTGTATTACCACATGACATCACAAGGTGGAACAGAGTGTTTTGAGTCTGCAGGGTTTGTGTGTTAAACATGTGTGAATGAAACAACACACAACTCCAGGTCTGTTTGTGATGAGGAAACATTATATCATAGATCAGGAAATGGTGTAATATGGGCCCTTTAAGCAGGTTTTTGTTCAAAGTTCATATTTTAAATGCGCTCGGTAGAATTGGCAAAAAGACTGAAATAACAACTGACAACAAGAATCTCATTTTCAAAACATGTTTGTACAGATCTAAACTACAGAGTAATGTGCAGGGAATTACTTAATAAACTGCAGCGTTAGTACATACTCACATTTGAGCTGTGATATTTATCAAATTTTAATCCAGATTCAGTCATTTTCAGCCTGGGTCTTTTTAAAGGAGAGGTCCACAGACAGTCCTCTCTCAGTAACATGTGGTTTGGAGTTCAGGCTGAATGTGACTTTGGTTTAAATCCAATTATTCATTTCTGTTATATAAATAATTCATTCTATATTGTTTATGGTCAGAAGTAAAGACTAGAAATAAAAAGGCTTGCTGTATGGTTGTTTTAAGGAGCATCAGTCATCATGCTCTTTACAATTATGTTTAGAGATTCAATATTCAAAATAATATTGTATTTGATTGTTCAAGACGAGCATCACAAGCAACCATACAGTTATTGTGTCATATTTTCCCAGATACAGGAAGAAAACAGCTCCTTCAAACAAGCCCCGGGCCCTAAACGAGGCCCATTGTAGTAAATCGACCGTGCTCAGTGGTGCATGTTGTGAGTTTAGCCTTTAGCTGCGAGGTCCTGGTCCTGCCCATCAGCCATGTGCAGTTGAACATGAACCCACGAGACTTTGCCCAATTAGAGAGAGCGGAGCGGCTGCGAAGGAGGCAAGGGAATAATAAATAAAATACAAATTATTAATTATGATCTATCTGGTTCCAAGAGCTTCTAAACCTTGTTCTAAACCTGTGGCTCATTGAGTTTGTCTCGTTCACGTCGCTCACACGCTCGTTCATGTCGTATCACGTGACCGCACTAACCAGTCAGAGTTTGAGCTTAGCTAGAGCGGATATTGAGTGTAGCCGAAGCAATTTTTTTTTTTGAGACGACAGACGGATTTTCAGCTGAGAAAAAGTTTATGATATGAATTTTTTTTTTTATTCATTTATTTAATCAACAGATTAATGAAAATAAGAAGTAAGTATACATGTTTGCAATACACTTAATGCACATTTTTAAACTCAAAAAGGAGTGAGAAGGATAAAACGTATTAAAACCCACCCCTTTCTTCAATTAGAACTTAAGTTAAATGCTTTATTTACCCTTTTTATTCAGCAAGGAGACTTGTTCGGGCTAACTGTCTGCCTGAAATATGTGTAAAGCTTCATTTAAATACTTAAGAGTGAAGGTATGACTTTAGGACATGTGACTACACAGCTCTTGTATCCAGTGCGTAGTAAAAAAAAGTGTGTGGATGAGTTTGTACCAAGTTTAAATTAAATATTTTGAGGGAAATGATCCAAATCTGCCGTACAGATTGACCCAAAAATATCGACAGAGCTTATAGGCAACAATCGATCGCTGCATCGTCCATTTAAAAAGAAAAAAACACAGCGGTTGAGCTATAATTTCATCCTATTCTCCTGACCTGACCTAACCTAAACTTGTATATAATTGACTGTAGTCCCATCATGCCTTTGGTCTCTGGGTGTCATTCCCTGTGGACTTGACAGAGCATTGTTCCTGTCTGCTTTGTGATTGGTCGAAGTGTGTCATGTGACCGCCCAGAGCAGCCTCATCAGCAGTTGTTCCTCTGCAGAAAAAAGCCACTAAACGTTCACATTGTGGACAAGGTCAGGCCTGGATTAACACACAACTCAGAGCATTAAATCTCCCACAATGCATTTCAACACACAGGCTCGTACAGTGGCTCTAGACTGATATGTCCCTCAATTAGCTTTATCCAAATACATTTTCATATTTAGACAATGAACTGGAAGATTATTCTTGGTTTAAAGGTACATTATGCAACTTTTCTGGCACTTCTCTCCCTTATATATGTTATTGCTTTTCCTGCAATGTTCCACAGTATGAAAAACTAAGTTAACTTTAACCTGGGGCCAGTGATGAAAGAAGTTCTCAATTTTGTACAGATCCCAGAGCAAAAAATACTGAAATAAAAGTAAGTCATCACATGAAAAAAAACTACTTAAGTAAAAATATTATTTTGTTTTAAAATGTAATTAAAGAGTAAAAAATAAGGTATTTCACACAGATTTTTGGGGCGTATAAGGCTTCAAATGTAGTGATTTTGATACAGATTTGACCTAAATTTTGTTCAGTTTTGTTGTTTGTTATGAAATTGATAAAAAATAAACCCGTCAACCTTTTCTGCAGGTCTCAAACAAATGACTATATCTCCAACTCTTGATGAATAATGTAATTTGCGACGCCTGGTGAGTTATGAAATACAAAAAGGTTTATTTTTGGTTTGAACAGATCGAGACAGGACAGGCCCCAGTTGCCCTCCTACGTCCCAAGTGTCTCAGATGCTCTAAGGAAGAGACTCTGAGTAATTTATACCAGAATTTATATAATTGTGATGATTGCAAACAAAGATCACTTTGTCATTGTCATTGTATCACCAAAAACTGCAGAAAAAAAGGCTTATCCACAGGAGAGTCAACAGGGGGGACAAAGGGTCTGTTGTCCTGGGGTTTACGGGCCCAGAATTAGACTCTCTTCCTATTAATTTGTATTAGAGGGGGCCCATTTTCCCTGGGCCCCCAAATTTCAGTTAACAGCCCTGCTCGTCCAGAATATTCTCCACTAGATTGTAGTTGTTTTCACTGAAGTACAAGACTATAACAGTTCTTTAAAAATCAAATTTATTCATAGCATTAAAATTATAATTATTCATATCCGTAACATTTTAAACCTTCAGCAGCTTTTAATAAATAATAATACTTTTAGATATGATAATCGTGACTCTACATTTCAATATCGTCCCTTACCTAAAATGTAGTGGAGTAAAAAGTACAGATACCTGCTCTCAAATGTAAAAAGTATCCAATCTAAAATTTACTTAAGTACAAATTTTAGGTATCTGTACTTTACTTAAGGACAGCACTTTACTACTTTTACTTCGTTACCTTCCTCCACTACCTAGGGCAATTGTGGAGCAAGAGCAGTGGAGATACTTTTATACTGTGGTGACAGTGTTTGTCCGAACTGAAGGTTGACGGTGCGATTCCAGCTCCCGCACATACATACTGTTGTTGTGTCCTTGGGCAAGACACTTATCCCACCTCGTCCCTAGTGTGTAGCGTGTCTGTGTACACTGGAGTATGAATGTGTGTGAATGGGTGAGTGGTTCCTTGATGTAAAGCGCTTTGAGTATCTTGAAGGTGGAAAAACACTGTATATTTACCATATACAAAAATGCACTTATTTACTTTATGAACTACATTTGACTATTATTGTTGGTAAAATGTATTTAGGATAAAAAACAGTTTGTCAGATGTTGTACCGTACATTCTACAGCTCAAGTCTTGTCTTCTCTATGGCTCCCCTCTGGTCATACGCCGTACTGTACGTGTTGAGCTAACGGTCGGTTTCATAACAGCCCTCGGTGTAAAAACAGGAAACCGCTGCTGTCACCACTTCCTGTTTGGTATCTCCTCTATTGTATGTGGGAGAATCACCGCGTAACCTTCACATCTGTGTACTGATGTCAGATACTACCGCCCCCGTGTGGCGACAGCAAGTACTACAGGGAGAATTTGACCTTTCTATGACCTCATGTCCTTTTGTTCAAATGTACATGGAGGGATTATGAGTCAAAGCATTACATAAGCATACATGGAGCCAATACGCTGTTCTGTCATGCAATGTTGATATCAAATATATTTTTAACTAACTTTCACAGTGTTAAAGGTGCTCTATGCAGCTTGGAATGTTCCGCAGTATTGCATTAAAGCAACTTTGCTGTATTTCAATTACAAGTGTTTGTATTGTTTTAAAAGTACCTTGGAAGATCATACTTTTTTTTGTTACTGTTAGCAGGGTTTCCTCTCCACAGATCTGGCGTGTGTCTTGGTCTGGTTGCGCCACCTGCTTGTCTCCATGGAGGTGCGTTAAATGCCATACTGTGGAACATTCCAGGTATAGCAAAGAGGCTACAGACTGCATCTTTAAGCGTAGAAACGTGGTCTATCGGGATGATTATATTGATATGACAAAGATACACTGCTTTGAAATGCTTGAATCCAGTTGAAGATTGCATTATTTATTTATACTGTTCCCGTCCTCTGTTCAGTGATTGCTTTTATGATCCTAATGGGTTTAAATATAGCATCTGGTCTTATCATAACATTGCACTGTGTATGTTTTATCACAGGGTTCACTGAAGTCAAAGCTGTTCTCTTTATTGACTGTTGGCAGCACACAGCCTCTTATCAGTTAATGCAGTGGTACTTTAAACACTATTGGATTTGAATGGCAGTCTTTCTTCAATCTATTTTAAGTCCTCGGTCGTGCATAATTTATACTTTGATGTGGATGCCTTTAGTTTTTGGACGATGGAGGTGAATGTTTACGAGACTCATTTGGTTGAGAACGAGATGCAGTTTGTCTGGTCCTCAGCGTTTCGACTGCTCACTAGCGCCTCAGAGTGTATCCCAGGTGTGAGAAAGTAAAAGAGAGGACCACAATATCGATTGGGACAGAGGACGACAAATATTGTTGCTGGATTAAGGAAAGGAGTGAAATACGGAAACGTGCCCACGGGACTTTAAACCTGGATGAGGGGCCTGTTTACTCTCTCACACCTGGGATGCTGTCCTGAAGAAGTCGGACTGTAGGTGGCGCTGTCGTCCTGCCTCTACCGGTAGGAAGACTGCTCCAAAACCTGTTTAAATCAGCTCACCGGACACATCACAGCAACATCACTATTATATCTGTATAACTTGTAACAAATGCTTGCCCTAAAATCAAAGCCTCTGTAATAATAATAATAAAAATAATAATAATAATATCATCAGTTCATATACTTCTGACCCGGAATATAGGCAAATACAGGTTTATGCAACTGTAGTGGCTGCCAAAGACCCTTGAGGGCAAAAATGATTATTAATGATTAATGAGGATTAATGATTATTTTGACAGAGGTAGAAAAGGTCAAATGTCGTTATTGTTGGACCCAGTTATTTTATTTTTATTTTTACAATAACCTTAGCTTCTACCTTGGACAAATCGATGCATCTGTTAATGTTAATGTTAAATTAATTAAAATGGCTAAGATGCAGGGACAAAGCTAAAACCAAAGTGTAATTATTCTTTAAAGGTCCTATATTACACAAAACAGACTCTTGTGAGATTTAAGCCATGTTAGAATGTTGTTACCTCATTAAACAGACCTGGAGTTGTGTTTTGTTTCATTCACACATGTTTAACACACACACACACTGCATTTTTAGGCTGAATTTTTCTCTCAAACTGAAAACACTCTGTTCCACTTTGTGATGTGTATGGAGTTCCTGTTCCTTCCTGTATTATTACATGACCTTCAGTAGAGTCATTTGGATAATTTCCGCCCTAGAATTACCAATCTCTACTGAAGAAAAGATAAGAGGTATCTGTTCACTTGAAAACTACCACTTGACATCATAAGGTGGAGCAGAGCATTTTGAGCTTTGGAGATGTAGACAGACTGATAATAAAGTGTTACTCAAACATATGAATGAAACAAAACACAACTCCAGGTCTGTGTTTGAGGAGGTAACATGGCTTTGTGCTCATAAGAATCCATTTTGTGTAATATAGGACCTTTTAAACTAATCTTGTCTATCCCCACGGAGACTAGCAGGTGATGCCCATAAATTACAGGTCAGATCTTCGGAGAGACTGCCCCACAAACAATTTTGAGCAATGAAAACACTAATAATTCAGTAAGTCTTGGATAGATACAGTATATTCCGTATTGTAGACTAGAGCCAAGATACATGGACAAAGCTCAAATAAAACTAGCCTCCTTGCTAGGCCTCTTCGCTCAAGCAGGTTTATATCAGTGTCTGTATCATCTCTTATGTGAGCAATCCTATGTTTGTGCAGTACTGGTTTTGTGCCACCAGAGGGTGACATTGCCCTTCTGTTTGATGCTCCTCTCAAGGCAAACATCATGTGAACAAAATCCCGCCTCCTTCTTCAAGAGACACATTATACAAGCTTTAAACTAACTACAGCCTCTTTATTCTTCTGCCTCTGGACCTCCAGTTTATAGCATCAAATCTGATCTTTCTTAAATGTTCCAAGAGCCTGTTAAAATGTATCAAAAGGGCTTATATCTAGAGCAGCCATAACATTATGACCACTGAGGAACTGAGGATTTCAGTTCATTTGACAAGGGTAAAAATTTTGGGTCAAAGCATCTCCAAAACATTTGTGAGATGGGTGAGTGTCTGATTGTGTGGTTGGTTAGCCCTGGTTTAGACCTGGTTTAGACCTGGTTTAGTTCTGGGTTAGTCCTGGGTTACTCCTGGGTTAGTCCTGGGTTAGATTTTGCTTAGTTCTGGGTTAGAACTGGGTTAGCTCTGGGTTAGTCCTCTGTTAGTCCTTGGTTAGACCTGGGTTAGACCTATGTTAGCTCTGGGTTAGCTCTGGGTTAGTCCTGGGTTAGACCTTAATTAGTTCTGGGTTAGTTCTGGGTTAGACCTGGGTTAGATCTGGTTTTGCTCTGTGTTAAGACCTGGTTTAGTTCCTGTTTTTCAAGGAAGAATCATGGGTTGTGTCTGAACAAAGACTTGCCTGTTTTATTCAACTGACTGTTGTTTTTGTTGCAAAACTTGAAAACACCAGTTTATTGTGGCACCAATTTGATGATACAGTTTTGACATTGTGACCTGCTGTATGTTTATATACCTCCTATTTTGGTATATTTACAAAATAACACCACCTCTGTTATTTAGTTTTTTGTTCAGAGAAATTAAGCTTGTTTATCCAATACATTTGACATATTCACTGTTTTAATACAAGATGAGATGACCTTTATTTCCTACAGTGGAGAAATCACACTGTTGCAATGAAAAGTTCAAAAACACCAAGTCAAACGTGCATCGATTCAGATGTTTTCAGGTGTTTTCCATTACATTTGTGCAGGTTGTAGTTTAACAAAGAAATTCTGTTGTTAAAATGTATGTGGTTCTTAAAAATAGTGTTAGATTGAAGAACGCCATGTGCAATATTTGTTTTTTTTTTTTATAGTGATATTAGGGACAATACAAACAATAAAAGACATTAGACATTTTGACTTGAGGGAATAGGGGGTACATACATCATGGCTTGAAGGGGGTGACGGGACAATAATAATGGCTTGACCTCTTCTTGTGTGTGTGTGTGTGTGTGTGTATTTTGTCACTCCCTTGTGCAATATGTCTCCTATATTGCAGAATCGTTGCATTATTGTATTGTATCAACCCTAACACACAGTACATCAGTTTGTACCACAGGAGGTTGTATTCTGGGCTGTTAGGCAGGTGGTCATAATGTTTTGGCTCATCTGCATATAGCCGACTATTATTAGCCTGTTTTACATCTCAATCCATCCCTTCATAATTAATTGTTTGCTCTTTTCATTTCTGTAAAGCCGTGGAGGTTATTTGCTCGCAGCAATTAGACCGCTCCCTCCCCACTGTTAGCCCATTTTCTCCTATGCATTTCCTCACTCTCTTCTCCCAGGCTAAATGCAGATTAGCCGCGTCACGCAATCTCGTCCAGAAAAACCAGAGTAAACTCCTCATTATACCGTGTGACCCTGTCTATCTCATGAATAATTCAAAACCGCAGTGTTAGCGACGGCTGCTATTAGCATTCGGGAGCAAAAACACACACGGAGATAGGAAGAGGAGAGGGGAAAGGAGGAGGAGGAGGAGGAGAGTGGCTTGGGGGGCTTGTAGCGCTGACAAGGCTCACTCCATAGGGATCAACACCGGATAGAGACGCGACGCAGCGATGAGTGGAGCCAACTATAAAGGCTAAACTAGCGCGCATGCTAACCTCCTGGAGTGTGTTTTGTATACATGTCTAGTGGGTCTAGTCAAGTGGTTTTTTATCACAAAACACCTAGCATGTCATTAAAATGGTTGGTATTATTTCTGCAGGAATAGTTAAAGGTCATATATTATTCGAAATTGACTTCACGCAATGTTATAATGTTATCTCCTCAAAAACAGACCTGGAGTTGTGTTTTGTTTCATTCGCACGTTTGATTAACACTTTATTATGAGTCTGTCTACATTTCCGAAGCTCAAAATGCTCTGTTCCCCCTTGTGATGTCCTGAAGTGGTAGTTAACAGCTCCTTTTACCTTTAGTTCAGTAGAAATGGGCAATTCCTGGGCTGCAATAATCCAAATGATTCTAGTGAAGGTGTTTGGAGTGTTAAAACACAGTGGAGCACTTCCTGTTTTACCACATGACATCACAAGGTGGAATAGTGTTTCCAGTTTGAGAGAAGAGCGTAAACATGTGAGAATGAAACAAAACACAACTCCAGGTCTGTTTGTGACGAGAAAACATTGTAACATAGATCAGAAAATACTGTAATATTGGCCCTTTAAAGGCATCTGACGTAATCCCATTTGGTACCTGAAATAGTGCGCTCATTTAGCTGTTATCTGTTAGCAGCATGTTGCTAATAACTGTGCGAAAGATACACTGTGTCCAGTTCCCAACATTGCCAGCAGGTGGTGGTGATTTACTAATCCAGGTATTCTCCACAATGTGAAAAAACTGCCCCCCAATAGGGACATCATCATCATCTCTGTGAAGCATGTTATTGTACGGTAATCAGGAAGTAAGCGTTGGCATGCTAGTTGTCATCGTTTAACTCTGCTCTTGTCTCTGAGAGTTGTGAATAGTGCTTAAAAACTCATCATGGTGAATACTTCAGATGTTTGGAATGCAAAAGGTAAATGAGGAATAACTTTGGACCACTGCAAACCCGTTGACTAGTTCTGTTTTTTTTCTTTTAAAGACGGTAAAAATCAGGAACAACACCTTTTTAAATACCAATATTGCACGTAACACCAAGTCTCTTACTTAAACCTTTCTCCCAGCAGTAGGTCAGAGGTCACGGGGTCACGGTAGATGCAGTAAAGACACAGGGAGACATGAACGGGAGCAGGCTGTAACAGAGCCGTCATAAACTTGCGGCGCTCAGATGTTTTATTTATATTACGAAGCGGTCGATTTGAGCTCCTCTAAAATCTGAACTCAACTGTAAAAAAATGCCTTTAAATAATACAAAAGGTTCTGAGCTGCGTTGAAACTAACCCATGTTTTGTCTAGACTCAAAGTGGGTCAAAGTTTACTCTGTGATGTCTTCATTTGGCAGATGGAAGCTAATACTCAAAGCATGTGATGTGCAGCTCTTTGTATGGTGTTTGACTGTATGCAAATTAGCCCCGTGCTCAATCACTGCTGGTAATGTGCAATAAATTGTAATAAAAGGGGCTGGATTGTTAGAGTAATAATGTTTGCTTAGATATTAATGTCTTGAAGTTGTATTTGGAGTGATTCATGTTTGAGCAATCTTTAATCGCTCATTTTCAAGACTGTTTATAAAATGTGATTCACCAATGACACGAGTAATGCAGTAATGCTAACCACAACTAGCATGCTAACAGTGCGCCAGCATTACTTCGTGGTTTGCGGTCAATGAAAATACTTTATAATTAGTTGCAGGCAGCACATTGTCCTCAGTTTGACCCTAAGAGCTGCTTGTTTTCAATGCATTTTTCCAGGAATAAAAACTGTACTTGAACAAATGATAGCTTTATACAGTTAATGCCATACTTTGGAACATTCCAGGCAAAGCAGTAACTTCTCATGCCAGCAGCTGCTGAGCCTCCACTAGAAAAACAAACAGACCTGGAGTTGTATTTTGTTTCATTCACACATGTTTAACACACAAACCCTGCATATTTAGGCTGAACTCTTCTCTCAGACACACTGTTCCACCTTGTGATGTCATCATGTGATAATACAGGAATGCTAATGTGTTTTTAAACTTCATACGCCTTCACTAGAATCATTTGGATGATTTCAGACCTGGAATTCCCAATCTCTACTGACCTAAAAGGTAAAAGGAGCTGTTAACTTGAAAACTACCACTTTATGACATCACAAGGTGGAACAGAGCATTTTGAGCTTTCGAGATGTAGACAGACTAATAATAAAAGGTTACTCAAACATGCGTGAATGAAACAAAACAGAACTCCAGGTATGTTTTTGAGGAGCTAACAGCATTATAACACGACTTAAACGCTCATAAGACTCCATTTTACTTAATATTGGACCTTTAAGAAGTCAACAGTGTTTGTATTGACTCTGACTTCCATAGTTACAGCGTCTCGTATTAAAATAATTCCATGTTTAGTTTACAATCAGTTACGTATTCGTCAATTTGCATTATATTTGTTTGCAGCGCCTCATTAGTGTTAAATTGTCGGGTCCTATTCCTTATTATGATTCCTTTTCGGTCATATTTTTGTGAGCGTTATCACTCCATTGCTTTGTGTTGATAGCAGGGATGGCACTGTTTAGCTCTCCTATTCAAATGACTCTGGTGCTTAGTGGCTCTTTAACACAGCATCACAGGAGGAGGCTGATGCAATCGTAATTACCTCTCCCCCCTCTCTCTCTCTTTCTCCCCCTCTTTTCCTCCTCTTATCTGTTTTTTCCCCTTCACTGAAACCAGCAGATGGCAGCAGAGTGTGAGCCCTGCCAGTCAAATCCAGGTGCTAACAACAGCGTCTTAACGTGTGGGCGGTCTTCTTATACCCCCTTCTCTCTCTTTCTCTCTTTCTCAATAATGAATGCTAGAACATGGCTATTTTTACCTGCCTTTCATCCCTTTGGTGGACACTTACAATGCAACGTAGTGTTATGATACTAGATTCCGACTTGAGACTTCTTTAGACAATAGAACGTGATTTTCAACATTAAATCGTAGTACTTTTTAAAAATATTTCCGTGTGGCCTTATATCTGTGTAATCCCAGGGTGGTCCAGGTAGTTTCCATCGTGGTCCATGGGCGTATGTGTCTTATACTTGTTCTGATACAGCTCAAGATCATTCTAAAAACATTCAGTAAACGTTCATTTCTGTCCTGCGAATGTGACTTTTTTTTGTATCGATCCCTTCTCGAATCAGTATCTTGTTTCGACGCTAGCTTAGTATTTGATTTTTGATACATTTGACAGCCCTAATGTGATGTGATGCTTGTGGACGTGATCCCAAGATGGCTGGGTTCACACTGGGCCATATGGTTAGCACAGCAGGAGGAGGGGGAGAGGGAGGGAAAGAGGGAGGGAGACGCATCACCCGGAGACTAGTATCAAGCTCTGGGATAAGGGGCCGGCTTCACGACTCAATCCTCCAGAAAGAAGCCACACGAGCCCCCTTTACTCCCTGTTACAGTCAGTGGTTTTTACCCATAAATCTTTGGGTTGAGCCGGAGATCTCCCGCTCACTGCTACTGATGTGGACACAGGAGGCAGGATCACATGATACAATGAAATAAGAGGTTATAGTAGAGGTGGGAGAAATGGCAAAAAGGACAGTACTGCAGTTGTTATGTGGAATATCAAGTATTCAACCTATAATATGTTTAAAAGGCACTAAAGAGCTGTTGACAAATAAAAACAGTTTTATTTTATTATCATGTGTTTAGTATTTTAGTATTTCATGTTTTCTAACTTAAAATCATAGACTGGATATTTAATCATGGATCTATTAAAATAACTGGATAGAGTATTGCTGCTTAGTGCTGTTTCAAGTTGGATTAGTGGCCACTCATTAGTAAAATCAACAAAAAATACCCTCCTTCCCAGAAAGGATTTTTCTCCATAGAGAACAATGTAATCACAAACTGCTCAGGTTTGGCTGACCGGGACTAACAGGGACTAACAGGGACTAACAGGGACTAACAGGGACTAACAGGGACTAACAGGGACTAACAGGGACTAACGGAGACTAACAAAGACTAACCGGGGCTGACAGGGACTGACAGGGCACCTACAACTTTCAAAAAGGTAGAATTTTGTAGCAATTTTACCTATTTTCAGATCATGAGCTTTTTCTCAGTTCAAAATCTGTCCGTTGTCTTAAAAAACGCTTTTTAATAGTTCGCTTCGGCTACGCTCTATGTTCACTCTAGCTAAGCTCGAGTGCTGATTGGTTAGAGCGGTAACGACATGAACGAGCATGTGAGCGATGTGAACGAGCCAAACTGTCGTGAACTGTCGAGCCCAACAGTCGGATAAACTCGCGACATACGCCATTGAGCACGACACATTGACTTCAATGTGTAGCCACATTTAGACCCCGGGGCTTGATATAAATGGACATAGCTAACCTGCTAGCTGCAAATGTGAAATGAATGATCACTTCCTATTATAAAACTGTGGCCCCTCTCTCTGAAACTGCTGCTGTGGGGCTCATCACTTTAGTCTTAAAATGTTCGTATTAACCCGCTCTACATGATCCTGGTGTTTTTATTTCACTATTGTGGCCTTAAATCAAGATATGAACATTAATAACAGACAAATCAGCTTCCTTCTTTCCCAGAGGTTTGCTCCCACTAGTGTTAGCAACAGGTTTGATTGACAACCTTGCTAAGTGCTCGCTTCCTGTTAACTCAGCGGTGCGGGCAGAAAGGGGCGTTATCTTCACTCCAGATTGGCTCTTTGGTTGCTATGATACTTGCAGTCGGAGTTCCCAGTACGGTACTCTGCCCCAAACTGGCCCCTAGAACATCACACTCAGTCCACTTCTTTATACAGTCTGTGCTTAAAATACATATACATACAATGTGCTTCATTAAGTACAAATGTGTACTTAAGGTTTTCTTATGAATGTTTTTGACTTAACAAAATGTTTTCATCCTATGAACAGGAACATGTGACGAGCACTTATAAGAACAAAAATTCAGCTGTGTTTAATACTCTAATAATGCAACACAAAATTCTATTTCCTTCATCATTATTAGAAGTCTTATATTTTCTTAGTAATATTTTTATAGGAACTAATTTATGTGAGCCAGTGACATTTATGAGGTGTTTTATAGAGCATTGTGAAACTGGCGCAGAGTTATTTTCTTAAAGTGGAAGTTATGAACATTTTTTAAGAAAACATGAATGAGGCCCATTGTGTTTCCACTGAGGTGTTTAGGCGTTGGAGCTCCCTCTGCTGTCAGCAACTGGAATGAACTATAAACAAAGATATTAGTCAACGTCAATGCTATGGTAATAATACGATATGTGTACATTTTCTTTGCACTGCTGGGAAACATTTGGTTATTTTTTGGCTATAGGATAAGATTTAAGCCATTAAAGGCTGAATTAATAACATCTATAACTCATTACAGATGCAAACTAAGTACTAAAGTGTTTCATTGTGCTGTTTATTTACTGCAGCTCATGATTTTTAACAATATTGTAGATTTAGAATAGCTTTTGTGGTTTAAATCTGCTCTTGGGTTTTTGTGTCAGTGGCATTAATTAGTTTCAATATTATCTTTTATCGTCTATATTTACTTGAGCGATCTCCAAAGCGAACTTCAAAATGTGTTATCGGGACAGGCCTGTGTGTAGTGAACATAATATAACTGCAAATTGAGTTCAGTGATAGTTTATTGAGTCAAAAATGGTGTTGGAGACCTTTGGGTTTCTGATCTGTGAGGTAACAATCCTGGGAAAATTTAAATTAAGTGCTCAGCAATAGACAACCTCATGAACTGGGTTGACGAAACAAGCCTGAGAGACGCAAAACACAACTTCAAGTATGTTTCTGAAGGGCTAAAAGCTCAAAAAGGCACATTTAGCATAAGTGTTGTTTTAAATCCTTTTATATTTGGCGTAATGCTTAGAATTCCAACCAAGATGAGACATAAACAGGCCAAGTTTCACCATATTTCTGATGGGCTGCCATATCGTCTGAAATGAGATATTAATTTTTGCCAATATTGCTCACTCCTACGTAGGACGAATCAAGCTCCAATAATTTCAAATGGACAATAATTAGCATGGGGCTTTTATTTCAGAGGTGCATTGCTAAACGAAAGCATTTTTGTTTGTTTGTTTGTTTGTTTATCTTTATTTATACCTGGGAATCCAATGAGATCACTTGGGCTCTTCCTGGGTGACCTGTTTTAAATACAATACAAGCACAAAAACAGAAAAAAGTATACAAGTCCATATAAAGCATTAAAAACAGGAGAAGCTGTGTGTAGACAAGTTTGTTACCAGATTATTAAATTGAGATTTTGGCACGACAGTATCCAGTTTTGCTTTTCCTTGGAGTTTTTTTTTTTTTTTCATTTTTGTGAAGCAAAACAGCCAAAATCCTCTTTCTTGTCTCAGTTTTGCTGCAGCTCATCTATAGTCTTATGCAGTCGTGTGATCTGGTATTAAATGTTCCGGTATCAATGATTAAAAAGCAGGTGAGGTATTTTGGGAGTTTTTAAAGTCGTCCCTTATAGATACATTTTATACAATGCTGTTCTCTTCTAACAGACAGTAATGGCCAACTCACTTTTTTGTAGTGATGGTTTCAAATCCATCACCTGTAATAAAACGAAGGGCAGAGTGAAAGAGTGAAAGAGTGCATCCAACAGTTTGATAGTAGAGGCTGCTCGTGCCATTTCTTTTCTGTAATTTATGGGGACAGAATATTATTTGTTTCTGTATAAAATGATAACTTTGATTTTAAACTGTTACATAATTCTGAGATATGTTTTTTAATGGATAAGTTGGAGTTCGGAGCAGAGTTCAGACATAAATTGTACAGGTTAGTCTTCATTTTATCTACTTAATATAAGAGTTATTTTTAGCACAATTTCCCATAATACTGTAGACATATATTTGAGTATTTCCAAAAACACATGACTGGTCTCCTCTCGGTGTGGGACAGTATTGAAATTTGATGTCACGATTATCATGGCCAAAATAATTGTGATTAACGATAATATCATGATAATGATTAAAGCTGCTGATAGTTTATGTAAATGTTCTGGATGTGAATAATTATTATTTTAATGTTACGAATAAATTCCATGTTTAAACAACTTTTATATAATTGTACTTTGGTATCGGTGAAAACAACTACAATGTAACGGAGAACATTATGAATAGGCAGGGCCATCGATGGAAATTTGGGGGCCCGGGTCAAGAAGCGTCACAATTCTTGGCCTCTAAGACCCTGGGGCCTTGGACAACAGACTAGAGATCGACCGATATGTGTTTTTTTTTTTTTTTTCATGGCCAATGCCGATTGTTTAGAATGCAGCTCTAAACAATCTGCTGATATTTTTGAGCCGATATATGGGGTTGATTTTGATTATTTTTCTCAAACTTACAAACTTACCCAAATCAGAATCAGGATAATTATTGAAGTTGCTGACAGTTTAAAATGTTATCGACATGAATAATAATAATTTTTATCTTATGAATAAGTTCCATGTTTAAAGAACTGTTTCTGTACTTTGTTATCGGTGAAAACAACTATTCTAATGGAGAATATTCTGAACGAGCAGAACCATCAACTGAAATTTGGGGGCCCGGGACAAGAGGTCTTACATGGGTCCCCCTTTAATACAAATTAATAGAAAGAGAGTCCAATCCTGGGCCTTAAACCCCGGGACATTGGACCCCTTTGTCCCTTCAGTCAACTCCCCTGTGGATAAGTAGGATTTTTCTGCACATTCTGGTGATACAATGCCGATTATCTTTGTTGCAGTTTATCTCGATTATATAAAAAAAAACAAAAAACATGGCCATAAAAAAAACGTGGCCATATTTCACCTGAATCCTTGTCTCATTCCTGTTCTGAGTGCAGTATTGGGTGAATGTGGCTGCAGGCGGCTTGTTATTAAAGGGGTGCTCAGTTAGACAGTGTTTTCTAATGCAATTACTCACCCATTACAGCATGTAATCACACGCTCATTAATACCACATCCAGAGGGGGCGCTACACAAACGCTGTCTGCCATGTGTCCTCAAACCACACAGAAAACCTATATGTTTCTATAATTACGCTCTACTCGGAACAAGTTTACACTATAATTATTTGAATAGCTTTGGACTAGCTTCAGCTTGTTTTTGGATGGGATGTAATGGTGGGTGTTATTGACAAAAATGAATGTCTTGATTTTTTTTTTTTTTTTTTTTGGATAATGTAAATAACAAAATTCAGACACATTTTAAACAGTGCGTTAGTAATGGGCTAAAATGTCTTGGTTGAGGTCCAAGCCAAGCCAGACCACTTTATTTACACAGCACAATTACGACAAGCAGCAGTCGTACCAAAGTGCTTCACAAACAGAAAAACAAAACAATACAGTACAAAGAAGTCTTGAACTCTGTAAATGGATGTGCATTAGTCCTGATACATCTGCAGCCTGTCAGTCCTGGTTTAGTCCTGATTTAATCCTGGTTTAGTCTTGGTTTAGTCCTAGTTTACTCCAGGTTTAGTCCTGGATTAGTCCTGGTTTAGTCCTCGTTTAGTCTTGGTTTAGTCCTCATTTAGTCTTTGTTTAGTCCTGGTTTAGTCCTGGTTTGGTCTTGGTTTAGTCTTAGTTTATTCCTGGTTTAGTCTTGGTTTAGTCCTCATTTAGTCTTTGTTTAGTCCTAGTTTAGTCCTGGTTTAGTCCTGGTCTAGTCCTGGTCTAGTCCTGGTTTAGTCCTGGTTTAATCCTGGTTTAGTCTTGGTTTAGTCCTAGTTTACTCCAGGTTTAGTCCTGGATTAGTCCTGGTTTAGTCCTCGTTTAGTCTTGGTTTAGTCCTCATTTAGTCTTTGTTTAGTCCTGGTTTAGTCCTGGTTTGGTCTTGGTTTAGTCTTAGTTTATTCCTGGTTTAGTCTTGGTTTAGTCCTCATTTAGTCTTTGTTTAGTCCTAGTTTAGTCCTGGTCTAGTCCTGGTCTAGTCCTGGTCTAGTCCTGGTTTAGTCCTGGTTTAATCCTGGTTTAGTCTTGGTTTAGTCCTAGTTTACTCCAGGTTTAGTCCTGGATTAGTCCTGGTTTAGTCCTCGTTTAGTCTTGGTTTAGTCCTCATTTAGTCTTTGTTTAGTCCTGGTTTAGTCCTAGTTTATTCCTGGTTTATTCCTGGTTTTGTCCTGGTTTAGTCCTCATTTAGTCTTTGTTTAGGACTGGTTTAGTCCTAGTTTACTCCTGGTTTATTCCGGGTTTAGTCTTTCTTTAGTCTTGGTTTAGTCTTTGTTTAGTCCTAGTTTAGTCCTGGTCTAGTCCTGGTTTAGACCTGGTTTAGTCCTGGTTTAGTCCTGGTTTAGTCCTGGTTTAGTTCTGGTTTAGTCTTGGTTTATTCCTAGTTTATTCCCGGTTTTGTCCTGGTTTAGTCCTAGTTTATTCCTGGTTTATTCCTGGTTTAGTCCTGGTTTAGTCCTAGTTTACTCCTGGTTTAGTCCTGGTTTAGTCCTGGTTTAGTCCTGGTTTAGTCCTAGTTTACTCCTGGTTTATTCCTGGTTTAGTCCTGGTTTAGTCCTGGTTTACTCCTGGTTTACTCCTGGTTTAGTCCTGGTTTAGTCCTGGTTTAGTCCTGGTTTACTCCTGGTTTACTCCTGGTTTAGTCCTGGTTTATTCCTGGTTTAGTCCTGGTTTAGTCCTGGTTTTGTCCTGGTTTAGTCCTCATTTAGTATTGGTTTAGTTCTAGTTTATTCTGGGTTTAGTCTTTGTTTAGTCCTGGTTTAGTCCTGGTTTAGTCTTGGTTTAGTCTTTGTTTAGTCCTGGTTTAGTCCTGGTTTAGTCTTTGTTTAGTCCTGGTTTTGTTCTGTTTAGTCTTAGTTTATTCCTGGTTTAGTCTTGGTTTAGTCCTCATTTAGTCTTTGTTTAGTCCTAGTTTAGTCCTGGTTTAGTCCTGGTTTTGTTCTGTTTAGTCCTGGTTTAGTCCTGGTTTAGTCCATGGGAGTTCCTGCAGGAGGAGGGTCTGAGGACAGGGGGCGCTCTGGGACAGTTCTCCATTTGCTTGTTTTCTGTTGATTAATCTGTCTGTTATTGACCAGTGTCTGTTTCATTGTTGATTTTCTAAGAGGCAACTGCTGCTGTGATTTTGGGCTTTACAAAAATAAATAGGATTGAATATAAAAAGAACAATCAGATATTTGCAACAATAAGACAATAGTGAGATAGTAGCGCTAGTTCAAAACCACATCATACCGCTGAGTCTTTAATAGAGTTTTAAAATGATCAGTACATGTGTCATTCTTTACATGGATCAGGAGCTCATTCCAAAGTTTCGAGGCTTTTAAATCTATTCTAATTTTTTTGTTTTCTTTTTTTTTTTGTAATTGTGATATTAGAAACAATACAAACAATAAAATACATTTTTGACATGAGGGAAGAGGGGGATAAGTGTGTAAGTGCACGTGTGTGTGTAGGTACATAATAAAACAGGACAAAAAAATAAAGAAATAAGAGAGAAAGGGCAGAACATTTAGAAAAAATATATTTGTTGAGGTCCAATTTTATTTATTTATTTTTTTAAATAAACCTTTTCCTTCCCTTAAAATTGTTAAAATCTATTCTAAACTTCACTGGCTTTCAATGGCTTTGAGCTAAATCTGGGTTGATCTCTTTTTAGTACCTGTTGAAAACCTGAGTGCTGCATTTTGGTCAAGTTGTAATCTGCAGATGCTGCTGTTTGGGAGCTTTACATATCAGGAGCTGCACTAGTCCAACCTGTTAGTTTTAAACGCATGGGTAATTGTTGCCAGGTCTTTGTGAGAAAGGACTGCTTTTCATTTAGCTATGGTACGGAGTTGGAAGAAACTGCTTCTAATAACATTACTTGTTTGTTTTACAAAATTTAGGGAAGAGTCAAGATAAACACCAAGATTTCTGACTGAACTATGAAGGCTGACAGACAATGGGCCAAGAGCACACTTCTAATTAGGGCAGGATTGCCCAAAGTGGGGCTCGTGGGCCAAACTTGGCCCTCTAGGGGGTCTAAGTTGGCTCATGAAAGGGCTGTAGGACTTTAAGAAGAATCGATAGTGACTGTCAGGAGATGGGAACAAGGCCAGTCCTGTCTATTTCCTAATATTTCAACTCAATTTAATCCTACATTGCTTTGCAGAAGAACATCTTTATGTGTAAACTATTTGGCTGAAGCACATTCATTTTGGCCTGCTGTGGGCAGGGCTGAATTAAGGCATATATTATATTGATTTTGCAGAGTTGGCGGATGCACTAATCAATATGTCAAGAAACAAATATCACAATAACACAGGTGTGAAATTAATCAATAAGAAACATGACTAAAAGTTGCCTTTTTTACATTTTAATTATTCAGTCCTATTTTCATGGTATATGTAAAAAAAAAACTCTGTCAAAATAAAAAACTTAACAGTTTTAATCTAATTGGCCATTTTATGTTAAACGTGCCAGTGAAATTGTTGTAGCTAAAAACAAACATTATTAAATATTGTTTTATGTTTGTTAAAACTACAGCATTTCATCCTTGTGTTTTGTCATATTCACTTACTCTGTTTGCTGCATCTGTATTATAGTATTTACAATCATGTTAGCATCTGGTAATTAGCATAAAGTCAGCACAGATATGCACTGAAGTCAGAATTACAATCCCAGTAGAATTGCTTTGATTATATGAGTTTATACTGTTTACTGTGTATGCACAGAACATCAAGTCTGTCAAATGGAAAATATTAATACTACTTTAGTTACAGTTTAAAATCTTCACTCTATAAATTTTCATTGTGGATTCATTAAGTACTTTTGACCTTTGCAAATATAAAGAATGATTTGAACTAGCAATTTAAAGATCTCAGCTGTTACTTTGTGAAATATATTTGTTACAATAAACCAATGCTTCTGCAAACATAACCTTTTCGACTGCCCAGCTAAAATTTATTCTATCGGTTTTTACTGAAGAATTAACTGTTACAAAAAAACATTTTCAAGGTTCAAGAAATTATTTGAAGTGCCAAGGCCCCATATTACACAAAGTTGACTCTCTGAGCTTTAAGTCATGTTATAATGCTGTTACCTCCTCAAACCTGTACCTGAAGTTGTGTTTTGTTTCATTTACATGCTTGAGTAACCCTTTATTATTATTCTGTCTACATCTCCAAAGCTCAAAATGCTCGATTCCACCTTGTGATGTCATGAATAGATAAAGCCCTCCAGTAACTCTTCAAAACTACAGCTAAAACTATAACTATATTAAATAGATTCTACAGTAAAACAAACGTATTGGTGCCTTTAATGCCAAGTAATCTACATTTTATTTTCACGACTTGTATTTGAATCCATCTGAGCCCATTTCTGTCTATTCACGATCCTTTGTCTGCTCTTGTATCCCCTCGCTGCCCTAATGTTCCCGCTGATAAGAATGGCCTATTCACTTGTGGTTTCTCGCTCGGTTGTAGCGTTGAAAGAAAGTCCACAGACACTGAATGAAAAACACATCTGTTTCTAAAGGCTAGCGGCGGCCGAGCACGAAGATAATTATTGATTTGAAATGAGAAGAGATAAAACTCAACCTTGAAGCGGCTACAGAACGGCATAATTAATGGAACAGTCTCGAGTCGGGACCAGGCTTTCAGTGTGAGACGATTGTATTGATTTTAAACAGATAAACCCAGAACCCCTCTGACAAACACTTTAATTGGGCAGAAACAGCAAGGTTCCTCTTCCCTTTTATTCTGCATCTAATTGTTTTTGTTTGTTTTATTTATGCATCTGGCCTGAGGAAACAATTTGCAGCTATAGACTGTATAAAGAAGTGGACAGAATGAGAGTGACGTCACCCTTAACGTTCAGCTCTGGTTGAATAAAGCTCATCGAGGCTAGAGCAGTTATAGGGGACAATTTAGAGCCGAATACCATATTTGGAATTCCGACTGCGGGTATCATAGCAACCAAAGAGCCAATCCGGAGTGAAGCTGTTGAAAGTAATGCCCCTTCCTGTCCACACCGCTGGTTTAGGAGGGAGCAGACGCTTGGCAATGCTGTCAATCAAACCTGTTACTAACGCTAGTAGTTGAGTTACAGACACAATAGTGAAATAAAAACACCTGGATCATGTAGAGCGGGTTAATACGAACCTTTTAAGACCAAAATGACGAGTCTGACAGCAGCAGTTACGGAGAGAGGAGCCATAGTTTTTCAATAGAAAGCGAATTGGAGCCAGAGTGGATGGAGCTGGAAGTGCACACATGATCACTTCCTGTGTGTAACGCGGTGGCTAGCAGGTTAGCTATGTCCAATTATATACAAGGTAGACGAATAGGAGGTACACAAGAGACTGGTGTTTGAATGGTTTGGTTTGGTTGCCACATCTCTGGTAGTCTGTCACAGGGCAGTTATGACTTATCCCTCTTCTTCACTCGTGTGTGTGATGTTAAACTTGGTTCCATTTTAGTTCTACTTCAAAGGCGCACTATGTTACTTTTCTGGTGGCAGTTCTCTCACTTGCTTGTCTCTATGGCGACGTTATTGCTTTGGTCTGTCATTTTCCTCTGTATGGCATTAAATGTACCTGTAAAAACGCAAACAGCTCACACTGAGAATACGTGATGTTTGAGGATATTTTTTTTTAAATACCTGAAATTGTGTAAATATAAGATGGTCCTTAATGCCGTCCTGTGGAACATGTATGGTGTTTCATCATAAAAGAAGTTGGAAAAATCATGGTGCAAATGGTACAATAAATCAATAACACAATGCAGAGAACATAACAAAACACTTGAGGTGCACTACATATGCTTGTCTCCATGGAGATATTGCTGTTTCTAATGTGATCTTGAAAAAGCTCCATTCTTACCGTAAAGTGGACTCGTCTCTCCATAAATATGACCTGTGACTTCAAAGCTTCACCTGCTTTTGTGCATACTGTGGACTATTTCCGGCAAAGGAATAGCATCTCCATGGAGACAAACAGGAGACATTTACGTACCCTCTACAGAAATGTTACACAGAGCCCCTTTAAGTCAGTCTCTTATATGTTGCAACTAATATTCCACACAACAATGTATGACTTTCCGGTTGTGTGTGACATTTTGAGGACTTTTTCCCCATTCGCATAATAATATTGTATTTCAGATTGTTAATCGCTATGGCAACAAGTGGCGGAACATAACATAGTAAAGTTGGTAAAGTACTGTACTTGAGTAGAAATATTATGTATCTGTACTTTACTTAAGTCAATTTTAAACTGCTGACTTTCTACTTTTACTTCACTACATTTGAGAGCAGTATCTGTACTTTCTACTCCACTACATTTTTGAACAGGACTGAAGAGTAAAAGTATTTTTTATTATCATCTGAGACCTGCTGAAAAGGCTGAGGGTTTATTTTTAAAACCTTTGTACTTTGAGCAAAACAAAAATATACAAATGCAAACGGCTAAAAACCCCAGATTTATAAAATTGTTTCTGTTGAACTAAATTCATCTCAAATCTTTATCAAAATCACTGCATCTGAAGCTTTATTACATCTCGAAATACTTTTTACTCTTTAAGTACATTTTTAAAAGTTTACTTTAATACTTTTACTTGGGAAGATTTTCTCATGTGATACTTTTACTTATCTGTACTTCTACTTATCTGTACTTCTACTTAAGTAACAAAACTGAGTACTTCTTCCATCCTATTTTTTCTTCATTCCTTTTCTTTACTCTCATTTCTGTTCTCTCTCTCTTTGTGATCGGTTCTTTTTTAAATAAAGTGAACAGACCAATTAAATAAAGAGTGAAACGAGGAGGTGGTTGATCATTACAAATTAGCTTTTCTCTAAAGACACTTAAAGAGGACCTGGCCTATCCGCTCCCAAAGATACACATCCAATCTAAACCAATCATTAACGTCTTCCTCCAAAATCACTCCCATGGGATTTTCAGGCTCTCATCCGGTCTTATCCGGACTTCAGAGCTGAACTGGAAGACTTAAAGGCCCAATACAGATTTTTATTTATTTATTTTTTTGTATTTTCATGTATTTGAGCGATTTTTGTCTTGCCGTGGTACAGATGTATTGTGTATAAATAAGCAGCTCTGAATGTCAAAATCTTAACATCTAATTATAAAGTGTTTCATTGTTTAGTAATCAGGAAGTGCATGTTAGCATGTTAGCTATTGATGGCTTTACCATGTCTCTGAAAGTTATGAGAAGCAAAATGTAAGCCTGAATGTTCAAATATGTTGCCAGGTAAAGGTTCCGTCCCATTCAAAGAAACAAGATTCCTTTAGAGGTGGAGAAGTATTTAAAAAAATCAGAAACTTGAATATTGAGGATATCGTATACAATTGAATCAAAAAATGGCTTAAAATGAGACAAACGTCAATCTCATCGCAAATAATTTCAAACTAGTTGTGTTTTTCATGGTTTTAAGACAAAATCAGGCAGCCTACAGCACCAATTTACACCAGAAATGTTCCTATGGCATTAAAAGTGCATTTTGCGTTTGTACATTTGTTCGTGTCGTTCTCTTATGCCTTTAAAAACATCCATTTCTCCACAGATTTGACCTCGAACTTGGCCTGATGGCATCACTTTCTTGTGTCCTTGTAGATTCAGAAGTTTAATGCCATACTGTATCTCAATGGAGACAAGCAGACTGCGTTCTCTCTACAGAAAAGTTACATAGTGAACCTTTAAAGGGCCCATATTACGCTATTTTCTGTTCTGTTCTAATGTTGTTTCCTCATCACAAACAGACCTGGAGTTGTGTTTTGTTTCATTCACACATGTTTAACGCACAAACCTGCATATTTACGCTATGTTCTTTTCTCAAACTGAAAACACTCTGTTCCACCTTGTGATGTCATGTGGTGATACAGGAAGTCCTCCATTATTTTTAAACTCCACACACCTTCACTAGAGTCATTCGGATCATTTCGGATCATTCCAATCTCTACTGAACTAAAGCTGCTAACTTGAAAACTACCATTTCATCACAAGGTGGAACAGAGCATTTTGAGCTTTAGAGATGTAGACAGACTAATAATAAAGTGTTACTCAAAGGTGTGAATGAAACAAAACACAACTCCAGGTGTGTTTTTTAGGAGGTATCAACATTATAACATGATTTAAAGCTACATTTTGTGCAATATAGGATTAAAATTTGCAAGTATTATTCCACACAACTAAGTATAGAGCCACTGTTGCTAAAAACACTGCAGATATTAAGTTACAACCTTCTATCACTAACACGCCATTTATATTCCAAGGAGGTTAGGGCTGTTTTTAAAAGAGGATCGCTCAAGTCTTGTTTACATTCTTGTGGACTGAGAGAGAAACGCTATCTCTTCCTCAGCACTTGGCCCTAAATGACTTCTGAGCTCCGCCTTGTCCCCCCAAACTGTGATGACTAGATTATTACAAGAGGCAGTATTTCAAGAGTCTGTTTATTCTAGACGAGATTAGCTTTGAAGTCTGGATAAGGCTGGCTGAGGGGCCGAAAATCCCATTTGAGTGATGTCGTAAGGAGGTAATGAGTAGGGCTGGGAAGTACACGGTACCTCAGGATAGACTTTTATGCTAATGACACAGGATGATTTGCTTCACTATTTGACTTAGTTTTACACTATTCACAATAACAGTTAAAGGTGCTCTGTGTAGTTTTTGTGGTTGTGGGGTTTGTCAGTTGCTTGTCACTTTGTAAATGTAATAGCTGTATGAAATGTTCCTTAGTGTAAATGGTAAATGGTCACACTTTTCCACCTTCAAGTCACTCAAAGTTCTTTATATTAAGGAACCACTCACCCGTTCACACACATTCATAGGAGGGTGAGGTGGGTTAAGTGTCTTGCCCAAGGACTCAACAAAAGCATGCATCTGTGGGAGCTGGAATCGCACCGCCGACCAGAGGGTCACAGGATCTGACCGCTCAACTAATGATGTTTATGTCGAGAGCCGGATTCGAACCAACACTTTACCAACTGAGTTACTGTCGCATACAGTGAAATCTTGAGTCTAGTCACTTATAGAAATGATCAAGTTCAACATTTGTGAATTTATCTTTTGAAGATTTCAGGAAAGTTTTATGTAAATATGGAAATCTGGATCTTGCTCCGATCTGGGATTATGCCATCACAGAAATAATAGGTCTTTTAATAGATTTTTGAAGTTAAGGGCTACTATTAGAGCTTGGAAATGAATCGGAGTCAAATCAACATCACAATCTAAAAGTGTCTTGCCCAATAACATAATAACGGTATTCATCTGTCGCCCATAAAAAAAATCTATGTAAGATACCAAGTTCAATGCCAAGTACTTGCTGCTAAAATATTTCTAAAAATGTGCATTCTTAATCAGCCTGTCATGATCTTTACTGTATCCACTTATTGTTCGGTTTATGAAAGATGCAACAGTTACTTTTGTGGGTCAATATTTATCGTGGTACTTTTTCTTCTTTGTTATTTTTCTGTTCTACGATTAGATTTAAGCTTGGATAAATAACTTGTTTGTCTTGTTATAGATACCACCTCACAACTAAGTGTTTCATTCTGCTATTTTATTTATTTATTTTTTAATACATATACATTTAGATTTATTTTTTTTTCATTACGTCAGAAGCATAAATTAATTTCAATAATATCATTAATCGTCAATATTTTATTAAGCAATATATCGCACTCAAAATGTGTTCACGACAGACCTAATTCTTACTGCGAATGGGGTCGCCTCTCCACCGCTCTGACCTGTAACTTAACCCCGTGACACGACCTGCTTGTAAGTTTAATGCCATACCGTGGAACATTACGAGCAAAGCAGTAACAGCTTCGCGGAGACGACAAGTGGCAAAACCCTCCATCAAAAAACTTCCATAACGCATCAAAGGTCTATCATTTTCTGTTCCACGTTGTTTTCGCCGTTATCCGTCTGACTGTCTCCATGGCGACACCATTGGGCCAAGATATAGGGCACATCTGCGGAGAGGCAATCTCGCTTATAGTAAGAATACATGTTTTCAGTGTATTTTTTTAAACAAGAAAAGTCTTAAATGAATAAATTCTAGAGGAGCTAATTGAATGCCATTTTGTGGAGAAGTTACATAGGGTTAAGGATAAGCAGAGTAAACAAGCTGCTTCCATTAGATTCAAGTTGAAAAATATAAAATGAACACCTTTAGCTCTCGACTCTGTATTCATTGTCTCTCCTGTCTCCTTGTTCCTGTGTTTTTCTGCTCTTACATAACTCCATACATCACATTAGTGGCGTGCGCTGCATAGCTGGCATTACTTCTCGGGTCAGAACGAGGCAGCGGATTTAAAAGGGTTACAGGTCCAGGACATTGTGTACAACTGCTGTCTGCTCCTCTCAGTGCAGTGGACACAGATGGATTTTTGCTCCCTAAAAGGAAACTCGGCTCACGTCACATCTTGTTTGGGAGGCTGCAGAGGGCTTAAGGCAGCTGCTAGCAGAGTGAAGATGTCTGCGCTGTTCAGTTATCCAAGAATGAAAAATGTGAAATATTTATGGAGCTGTCTGGGGTTTTGAAATGTCTCACTTTGATCAAGACAAAAGTTTAAAAAGTTGGAAGTGAAGGTTTAGCTTTGGGCTGTGGATAGGGTATGCTTTGGTGATGTGTCATAGTAGTAATACAGCAGTACTCAGATTTGTTATTTAAGTAAAACTACACACATTCTTACTGTGAGATTCTTCGGTTGCTCCATTTCTGACCATAGACTGTTTATATAAATGGACATAGCTAACCTGTCTACATAGGAAGTGATCATGGACGCACTTCCGGCTCTATCGACTCTGGCTCCAATTCACGTTACATTGAAAAACTGTGGCCCCTCTCTCTTTAACTGCTGCTGTCAGACTCATCATGTTTGTCTTAAAATGTTCATATTAACCTGCCATTTTGTCCATAAACCGTAAAGATATGAACATTAATAACAGAGAAATCGAGCGCCTTCTTTCCACTATGTAGTTAAAACAGTGGTGCGGGCGGGAAGGGGCCTTATCTTCAACATCCTGGCTCCGGATTGGGTCTTTGGTTGCTATGATACTCGTGGTCAAAATTCAAAATATGTAACTCGGCTCCAAATTTGGAGCCAAACGCAATGGGCGACATCACACTCAATCCACTTCTTTATACTGTCTATGGTAGTAATAAACAGTTCTAAACAGAAGTACTCAGTTTTGTTACTTATGTAAAAGTACATGCATTCTTACTGTGAGCTTCTGACCTCCGTATATGAAACCTCGAACTATATATTTTTGCGCTCAATATTTATGTTTGTCTGTTCATTTTCTTTATAAAAATGGGGAGATTGTTGTTATTTTTGTTGAAATACGAGCGATAGAGGGTTGAATAAGTCACTTCTATGGATAATTGTTGATTCATTCTGCTGTTTATTTGTTGCAGCTCAGGCTTTTTAAATTATACTGTCTATTTAAATTTAGTGTGATTATGTTGCTTTTATTGTTATTGTGTCAGTGGCAGAAAATAGTTTCATTATTATCGTTTATCATTTTAATTATGAAGGCAATTGATAAGATGTATGTATTAGATTTGTTCTATTGTGCTCCGTTGGTATAAATGTTTTTAATCACATTGCATTTTTCGTGAGTTTCTCTGTCAAACATTTCCAGACCGTTGGATTGGAAAGGATGGACCAGTTCCGTTGCCACCACGTTCACCAGATATCACACCTCTGGATTTCGTTCTATGGGGCTATGTTAAAGATGTCATGTATCGAACAAAGATACGGGACATCACTGACTTAAACCCAAAGATAACAAATCCAGTTGCAACCGTTGATAACGCTCTACTACAGCGAACATGGCAAGAAATCCAGTCCCGTCTTGAAGCGCTTCGTGCCACTAATGGAGCCCATATAGAGGTGGAGTAAATGAAGTAAAAAAAAGCAAAACCTTTTGAAACCACTGAGTACAGTACAATAAGTATGACTAACCCTTTACGAACTGGGCACATTATAGACCAGTAGAGCTCGCCTAGACTTTTATTCCTTTTTTAGCCATAAAAGTCATGTTAAAGGAAGTAACAGCATGCACTTTTGCCTTTTCTCACACAACTACCTCTATTTTACATATTCACCCGTATTTTTCCTTTGACCCACGCGGCACCTGCGCTCTGATTCATCATCTTCGAGGGACAACGTAAGCAGATAATGACGTAATGACATATTTAAATAGCCCCATGCCTCTACTTTGAGACGCCGTTTGAATTTACATGAGAGCACAATTGGTTGCGGAGTTACGGTTATGGAAAGTCCGCAACTGCGAGTCTATCGGAGACAATAGCATCCGTAGCTATAGGGTTAAGATATCTGATCAACTGCCTTTGTAATAATTTTTTTTTTTCTCTGTAGCAATATATCATGCTTCAAAATGTATTATGACAGGGCAGTATTCTATTTTTGTATCTATCTACTTGAAAGTGTTGATATAAGCTATATTTGCAGCACTGATGATTGTAACAGTATATTGCATTTGTATATTGTAGTTTTTATTAAAAGAAAACACAAAAAAACATATGCTTAAGCCATTTGTTCTGCATGGTTTGACTAATCACCCCTCTCTGAGTATTTGTTTTTCTAATTCATTCCCGTTCATACTTGTATTATCGTAATCTCCGTAGCCCACTTATCTCTGTCCAAAACATTTACACATTAGAAAAATATACCATGGATCCCCAGTTAACCTCTGTGTATCTTCATCACATAAATATTGAATTACCCAGTGCTTTGGGGAATACTGTAATTCCTCCCTCTCTGTTTACTCCATCACAGTGAATCTCCATGGACATGTACACACACATAACAGGGGTGTGTTTATATTGAGCAGAGCGCCTCCTATGCAGCGCCCGTCTCCTTGTGCAGGTCAATCTCATATTCACTCATGGTTATAAAGCAGCCCCCGGGACGTCCTCTCTGTAGAACATTACACGCTGTTGTCTTCAGGTCTAAACGAGTGCTTCTCTCAAACTGAAAACACTCTGTTTCCACCTCGTGATCAATGTTCCCTCTAATTTTTCACGAGTCTGAGCAAACACGCAAACTCCCTGAGAGGTCCCATGGACCACTGTGAGCAACATCAGACGTGTGCACTGTGGTCATGCTGCATCACATCCATCCAAGTTAAATGGTTTATTAAAAGAATCAAATTACCGCATTTACATTTCTGTTATAAGACTTTTAATTAAGTGCTTTAGCCACTTATACAATGAAAATGACAAAAATTATGACCTGTGTAGTATTTTAATGCTATTGGAAGTATAAATATTTAATTTTAACTATGGCAAAACATGAACTTCCAACCAAACCAAGACAACTGTAAACTCCAATGTTGCAAACACACTTAACATTTTTATGATAAAGCTCTGACTTGTATTATGAGTATAAGCCATTGTGTGAAGCTTTGTTCACTGAGTGAGATTGTCCTACTGTGTCTGGGAGACAGTCTGTTAATTCTTTTTCAGTATATGACACGATCATTTGATTTTTACAACTCATGAACTAGTGACAGTCAATGACCAATACACACTGAGAGGAATCTGCACACCCAGCTGCTCTATTACTGTACATTTACATAACACATCAAAAGACAATATTTAATGTGTATTTGTATATAAAATATAGTCAAAACAAGTGGTATGGGTCAAAATAAATATATATTTACAAACCACACACTGCAAACAGTGAACAAACACACACACACTTCAAAATGTAAACAAACACACACTGGAAACTAAAAATACACTGTACATGTGACAGTGTGACAGTCATTCTGTGACAGTGGCTCAGTGTTTAGGGGTTGGAGGATCGAGTCCCGCTCGGACCAACTTCTGTCATTGTGTCCTTAGGCAAGACACTTCACCTAAGTGGTGTGTGCGTGATGATTGGTGGTGGTCGGGGTGCGCAGATTGGCATTAGCTAAGCTAATGATTACACATAATACACATTTGACCCACAATTAAGTCAATAGCAGAATAAACCACGCTTACTGATCAGGAACTTCATCCAGTCCATCAAAACATAAGGTCCTCTGCTCCTGAGTCCACCATGAGATCTTCACTCGGTTCCACGAACCGCTCCGGGTCCAGATGCCTCTAGTTTAACTTGTACAAACATCCACAGTGTCCTCAGTCGCGTACTTCCTTTCTTTTGTCCGTTTCGTCATGTTTCAAATGCAAAACTGCTGCAAAACAGTGCGTAAAATTACGCAATTACGCGTGCGTGATTTTACGTGCGGATCTTTGCCCGAGGGCGGGCCGTCGGAACGTTCAGGGGTTAAACAGCACTTACAATCATTAGCGAGTTTTCAGTCCACGTCCAATGACGTGGATAAACTGCGCAAATACGTATGTGAATCACATAATTGTCTGGAGCAGCTCGTCCCCGGTCACACTCACTGACTCACATTGAAAAATAGCGCAGAATGAATTGTTGTGTGTTTATTTTATTTTCAACTCCGGTTCGATTTTTTTTGTGCGCAGCACAGATTTTCTGTGCGCGGAGACCGTGTCAGCAGTGCGCAATTGCGCACGCGCGCAGCTTAGAGGGAACAGTGCTCGTGATGTCATGTGGTGATACAGGAATGTGTGTTTTTAAACTCCATACACCTTCACTTGAATCATTTTGATGGTTTCACTCCTGGAATTACCAATCTTTACTGAACGAAAGGTAAAAGGTAGGTGCTAACTACCTGCTTCATGACATCACGAAGTGGAACAGAGCATTTTGAGCTTTAGAGATGTAGACAGACTGATAATAAAGGCTTACTCAAATATGTGTAAATGAAACATATTCACTCTGTATATACTGTTGTCGTCTAAGCTAAACATGTAAACAACTGAAACTTCAGATCAGTTCATGTGACCCAGCTCGTGTTTGTCAGAGCATGTAATGAGTGAAATAAACAAAGACAGTAGTTTCCGCTATAACTCCTTTCTGAGGGCAGGACTAATCTATCTTGGGGTCGGCTTTTTCCATAGACTGTGTGAAGAAGTGAACTAAGTGAGTGTCACGTCACCCATAGTGTTCGGCTCCAGTCAAATGAAGCTCATCGAGGCTAGCATAGCATATTTATGGGGCAAATTTGAAGCCACAGTGAGTGAATACAATACCAGAAGCAGGAAATATATTGTATTTATATAAATGGACAAAGTGATCATGGGTGCATTTCACTTTACATTATAAAACTGTCGCCCCTTTCTCTGTAATTGCTGCATTCAGGCTCATCATTTTTGTCTTAAAATGTTCATATTGACCCCGTCCATGTGATAATGGTATTTTTATTTTGCTATTGTCTCTAGACGTGTTTCCCTCCATAGTCTAATTTTTGCATAAACCACAATAATCCCTTTTGTATATTGTGCCATTATAACTATATAGAAGAACTTTTTATTAAATCTAATAACCTTAACTGCATTCACTTTTTTGATTAGTGACATTTACTCCAGAAAGTGTATTCAATAAAACTTGATTTTAACTTGATACGCCAATTTTGATACCAAAATGATTACATTGTGTGTCATTTTAAACTATTCTAGTACTTTTTTTTTTTACTTCTGTTGTTCTTTACATGTTGCAGGTTTGATGAGATTGTGCAGAGGAACAAGGTGGAGTATCACGCTGGAGGCTCCACCCAGAACTCTGTGAAGATCGCTCAGGTTGGTGCTAATTTGGTCAATTATACATTTCCAGTCACTGTCCCCCGTCTTATCTTTAAATATTTATTAATATCTAAAAAGAAATAACCAAAATCAAAGAACACAGCACCCAGGTCTTCATTTTTTTAAATAATTTTTAAATAATTTTTAATTTTACCTTCACATCTCCCTTCTTGTTCATTTTTTCACATGAGTTCACCCTTTTACTCACTCTCTCTCTTCCCTTCAACTTCAACATGCTATAGCTACACACACACACTTATGCTACATACACACACACTACATACACACACACACACACACCCTGCTACATACACACACACACTACATACACACACACACACCCAAATGCTACATACACACACACACTACATACACACACACACACCCAAATGCTACATACACACACGCACATGCTACATACACATGCTACATACACACATGCTACATACACTCAGGCACACACTGCATGCACACATACACACACGCTACATACACACACACTACATACACACACACACACACACACCCTGCTACATACACACACACACTACATACACACACACACACCCACATGCTACATACACACACGCACATGCTACATACACATGCTACATACACACATGCTACATACACTCAGGCACACACTGCATGCACACATACACACACGCTACATACACACACGCAACATACACACACGCTACATACACTCAGGCACACTGCATGCACACGTACACACACGCTACATACACACATGCACACACTACATGCACACATACACACACGCTACATACACACACGCTACATACACACATGCTACATACACACATGCTACATACACACATGCTACATACACTCAGGCACACACTGCATGCACACATACACACATGCTACATACACGCTACACACACACACGCTTCATACACACACACGCTACATACACATACACACGTACACACATGCTACATACACGCTACACACACACACGCTTCATACACACACACGCTACATACACATACACACGTACATATGCTACATACACTGTTTTATGGTAATTATTTATGTTTTGATTTGTGTGATTTTAATGTCTTTCTTATTCTGTAAAGCACTTTGAATTACCTTGTGTACGGATTGTGCTGTACAAATAAACTTGCCTTGCCTACACACACACACACTCTGCACACACCTGCTACATACACATACACACATGCTACACGCGCACACAGACGCTACACACTCACTACACGCACACACACTCTACATACACACTTGCTACACGCACACACACTCTACATACACACATGCTATATACACACATGCATACACATAAACACAATCATGGTTTATTTTTATTATTATTATTATTATCATTTTGTGTTATTTGAATCAGGATTTCTCATTATTAATATGTCTTGGACTTACAATCTTGTTTTTAAAAATGCTTAACTTGTATGTCTGTCTGGCTTCAAATTAAATTATTATCATTAATAATTTTAGCACAACTCGGCAACAAACTCAGAGACTGAATTGGACAGAAGTAGTGACTTTGACCCTGAGTTTGCCATTTGCACAAAGCCAATTTCTATTTACTACAGAAATCTATCAGCCATAGTTTACATGTGTTTTTCTTCTTTAGTAAATATTGTAAAGAATCACCCTGGCCCCCATAATCCCCGCTAATGTATTGATGTTGGCTCATTACAGCTGTAGCATATCTGTTGTTGACACTTGGTTTGAATTAGTTAAACCTGTCATGTGATCTCAAACACACGGCGCCGTGGTAATATTTGCAGTGTTATCTGGTCGACCTAATTTCCTCTGACAAATCAAACATTCATTAAACATGAATTTCAAGTGCGTGCAATTACTTTGTCTCCGCAAATGAAATCAAGATGGCTGCTCCACGGCACACACATGAAATATCAGCGTTGGCTTTTAGTTTAGCATGTTTAAACGGTTTGTGGTTGTAGGGAAGTTATATGAATATTGGACACGTTAAGGTCCTAAATTACACAAAATTTACTCTTGTGAGCTTTAAGACATCTTATAATGTTGTTATCGGGTCAAAAACAAATGTGGAGTTGTGTTTTGTTTCATGTTTGTTTCAGTAACCCTTTATTTTTAGTCTGTCTACATCTCAAAATGCTCTCTTCCACCTTGTGATGTCATGAGGTGGTAGTTTTGGGGCGACGTAGCTCAGTTGTTTAAGTGTTTATTCACTGACTCACAGGTTGTTGGTGCGATTGAAGCTTTCACACATGAAAACTGTCGTTGTGTCCTTGGGTAGGGTTTGTGCGTTAAACATGTGTGAATGAAACAAAACACAACTCCAGGTCTGTTTGTGATGAGGAAACATAACACAGATCAGAAAATGGCATAATATGGACATTTAAATGATACATTTTCATTAATAGGAAAAGTTGTCCTCTGCATTTGACCCATCCTTCAATATCGCTAATGGGGGAACGGTGCAGACCCATTTCCAGGTCTAGGTTTGGACTACCTTAGCTTAGGGAGTCGAACCACAAACCTTCTAGCTGTGAGGTGAGAGTGCTTGACAGTCAGCTGCTGAATATAGTTTTGAGAGTATTTGTTGTTTTTTCTTTTTACTCATTATATTTGGCATTATTTTTGCAGTATATTTGTGTAAAAATGAGTTTCACTAAGTGTTTTTGGGGCTGTGGACCATAGTTTGTCATTATCTTTTTGTTTGTAGCAGCGTCAAACACATTTATTTATCTAATTAAACATGTAAATAGTGTAACATTCAAAATTCCATTCCTGATTTATATCTTAATATAATCTCGCGTATATTTCTTCCACTGTTTTTGGAATGATTTAAATTAATACATTTCCAAAAAAAATAACAAAACACAGTCTATTAACTTGGTAATTTTCCAAGAATTGTTTTGGGTTTTTAGTCGACAAAATGATCATTCCCTGGTTTTATTTTATTGTTTTTCTAAGATCTGAATTTGACACGCAGCTATTATAGACTGATGAGACTCTCTCTTCCATTCCTCTCCTCCTCTTTCTCTCTCTCTCATGAGACTCTTTCCTCTCTCTTTTTCCTTCTCACCTCTTCTCTCTACCACTCTGTCTATCCCTCCCCTCTCTGTTTTTCTCTCTCCCCCCTTGTTTCCCTGTCTCTTTCTCTCGCTCCTATCTTCTGTCCTCTGCCACCCCCCTCTCTCCCCCTCTGTTTTTCTCTCTCTCCTGTCTCTCTCCACTCTTTCCGTCCATCTCTCTTTCTCCTACCTTCCGTCTTCTGCCACCCCCTCTCTCCATATTTCTCTCTCCTGTCCCGCCTTCCCTCTACCTCTCTCTTTCTGTCCTGTCGCTCTCCCTGTCTTTGTCATTTCACCCCCTTCTCCCCCCTTCCCTCTCTCCTGCCTTCTCTCTCTTCTGCCACCTCTCCTCCTTCTTCCTTTTTTCTCTCTATTCTATCTCTCTCCTCCCTGTTTCCTGCTTTCTCCCTTTTCTGTATTACCTTCTTTTTTTTGTCCCCCATCTCCTGTCTCTCTCCCCCTCTTTCTCTCTCTCCTACCCTCTCTTCTGCCACTCCGTCTCTTCCTCTCCCCCCTCTCTTTCCCTCCCACTCTCTCCTTCTTCCCCTTCTCCCCTTCTCTCTCTTTCCCTCCCTCTCTTTCCTTCTTCCCCTTCCACCCCGCTTCTCTCTTTCTCTCTCTCCTACCCTCTCTCTTCTGCCACTCCGTCTCTTCCTCTCCCCCCTCTCTTTCCCTCCCACTCTCTCCTTCTTCCCCTTCTCCCCTTCTCTCTCTTTCCCTCCCTCTCTTTCCTTCTTCCCCTTCCACCCCGCTTCTCTCTTTCTCTCTCTCCTACCCTCTCTCTCCTGCCACCCCCTCTCTCCCTCTCTCCCTCTCCCCCTCCTCCCCCTTTCTCCCTTTCTCTTTCTCTTTCCCTCCCTCTCTTTCCTTCTTCCCCTTACTCCCCTTCCACCCCGCTTCTCTCTCTCTCTCTCTTTTCCTCCCTCTCTCTTCCCCTTCTACCCCCCTTCTCTCTCTCTTTCCCTCCCTCTCTCTCAAATAAACAAAGAGGATGCAGCTGACAGAAAAATAACTCCGTTCCAAGGAAAGATGAGTGCAAGAGTTAATTGAGACGAATTTTAAAATCTATTTTGTTATTTTTTTCAAAGCTCTTGTGGGTTTTTGAGCGCGCACCATTTTGAATTGTTGTTTAGCAGACGATATTTTCAAAGGCAGACGAATGAGACCCTGAGGCCGGCTCCATCTCGCTGGTTTTGAGACCGTAAACATCTTTTAGAGATTCAAGCACCAACGCTATGCAAACAACACTTAATTATCAACATCACAAGCGCCTAGCGTACAAAGAGAGTCGCTAGCTAACAGGCTGCTAGCATTGTAAAAGAGTCATGTTTTTTTAGCTTAATTTGAAAACAGATTTTGATCTCAAACGATGATAAACCGCTCAATCAATCTCTGCATTTAGAAGCTCGTCGAGTGGTATCGTATTAGCCATTAGCGACGCTTTAGCTTTAGCGCAATTAGCAACACGGTGAATTAAATCTGGCTGTATGAAATGGTAATGCCGATCAAAGAGGAGTTGTTTGGCAATAGATGAAGCTTTGAATAGAGAGGATTTCTATTACGGTGGCCAATTGTCGCTAACGGGGTGACAGTAGCTCAGTTGGTAGAGCGTTGGTCCACAGATCCGAAGGTTGGTGGTTCAAGTCCTGCTATAAACGTCATTGGTTGAGAGGCTGGATCCACTGTAATTTGTGGTTTGCCATTTAAAATATTTGCATTAATGTGAAGTGGTGTTTTTGAGAAGAATACGACAATATGTCAACTGAGTTTCTATTGGTCGATAATATCTTTAGCTAAAATTAATCGTTAAAGTGCATGTTTGTGTTGTAATACAGTAAACGGTCATGATCGCATATTTAAATAGCGCTTTTCCACCTTCAAGTCGCTCAAAGTTCTTTACATCAAGGAACCACTCAACCGTTCATACACACATTCATACACCAGTGCACACAGACACTGAGGGCCCATTGGGTGTCTTTTGCTCAAGGACACAACAGCAGCATTCATCTGTGGGAGCTGGAATCGCACCGCCAACCTGTGGGTCACTGGATCTGACCCCTCAACCAATGATGTTTATGTCGAGAGCGGGATTCGAACCGGCAACCTGCAAACACGTTACCAACTGAGTTACTGTCGAATACAGTCTAGAAACTAATAGAAACGATCAGGTTCAACATTTGTGAATTTATCTTTTGGACATTTCTGGAAAGTTTAAAGAAATCACAATTGTAGAATATGTACTCAATCTCCATGGAAACAACAACAGCAGGTGACGCCACTAGGCAAAGTTAAAGGCCAGCTCTGTGGAAAGGCAAGCCCACTCAGAGTAATAATGGATGAAGTCATTTTATACCTTTCGTTAATAAGGTGTTTTTATTGGCTAGGTTTAATGCCATACAGTGGAACATACACTTTTTAAAGACTGAATTAACTGCTATAAGTGTACAATTTTAGACTTTGGTTCCAGTGTATATTTTTGTCTTTTTTCAAGCTAAATGACCTGTCTGACCTGTATGTTGAAACAATTTTGAAATATTTAAAAATTCATTCCTGAACTGTGCAGCATCTTTGATCATCAGTTATGAAAACCGCTATACAGCTGTTTTTGTTTTTGTTTTATTTAAACTGTTTAACCATTACCCTGTTAAACGCAGCGAACAAACACGCTAAAGATTACTCAAGCACTAAAACCAGTTTGGCACGTGTTGGGAATTCCCTCTGTGTATCCGGGATCAATTTCTACTCATTTTAACTCCACAAACTGGTCTTGAGGTTAAATAAGACGGCTACGATTCCTCCTCTCTCAAGGTGGAGTCTTTGAGCACATGCAGGATCGATGCTAATTGGATTTAGCCAAATGAGAATTGACCAAGTGGAGGCTTAGACGGATCGGCTTGTGCTAACCATGCTACATGCTACCGCCGTCTTTGATTTTCTGTGGAAGCGATCTGGAAATAGTCGATGTTTCCACTTTGCTGACATGTGTACCATCGGCTTGAATGTTGAGGATTACTTTGCATCTCATTTGAATTTCAAACTATGGTGTTTTTGTGGAGTAGCTTTTCTGCTTTTTTCAATTATTAACTGATGTTCAAAATGTTCATTGCGTACTAGGGATGTCAACATAATCTGTGTGATGATATTGTTATAATACAAGTCACAAAATTGTCATGAAAATCAGTTTGAAGTTAATTAAAGGTGCATTATGTAACTTTTCTTTTGTGCGGTACGGCGCATGCTGGTGTCCATGGAGATGTTATTGCATTGCTTGGAATATCCAACAGAATGTCATTTAACCTTTTAATATTACATTTAAATAAGCAGGTGACATGATTGGGCCAAGTTACAGGTCAGGTCTGTAACTTGGTCACCGTAATCAGAATACATTTTTATACATAAATTGAATGCCATACTGTGGGACATTCGAGGCAAACAAATGTCTTCATGTAGGCAAAAGCTATAAAGGTCTGCCCCTGCACCAGAAAAGTTGCACAACGCACCTTTTAAGTCATTTAAATTCAAAATATAGTCCAAAATAGTTAATCTAAATGTAAAGTTCACATATTACACAGATGGTGATGGTATTAGACACTTTGAATGAAAGTGAATCGAGGTTTTTGCTGTTGTTTGGTCATGATCATAGACTTTATATATAAAGGGACATAGCTAACCTGCTAGCCGCCGCGGTCGAAATGGAAAGTTGATCATCGGTGTGCTTCCAACTCCATCAACTCTGGCTCCAATTCACTTTCTATTGAAAAACTGTGGCCCCTCTGTCTGTAACTGCTGCTGTTAGACTCGTCATTTGTGGTCTTAAAATGTTCGTATTAACCCGCTCTACATACCTATTGTGTCTGTAAAGCAAGATATGAACTTTAATAACAGACAAATCCGGCACCTTCTTTCCCCAAGGTTGCTCCTGCTAGCGTTAGCAACAGGTTTAATTGACATCTTCTATCTCTATTTGCCTATTCGTAACATTGTATTATGAAACATACTGTACTTTTTTTTTTTTTTTTATCGTAAAAGAAAATTGGTTTGGTTTAACATATTTTCCCATATTGTCCAACCCCATTGTCATTTACCGTTGAACTAAATACCCCAGTTCACGTCCAGTGTTTAGTCCCATGCCTCCTCTTTGGTAACTGTTCTCTCTCAGATCTTGTTGAGTAAACTTGAGTCTATTTGTGTGAGCAGGCTGGAGGTTGGTGCCTTTTGCCCCGTGTTTAACTGCCCCAACCCCCGGAGGAGTATTAGATGTAAAGACTGTAATTCAAACCAGTCTGGCTCTGACTTCAAAGCTGTCTCCAGATACAGGACTACAGTCAGAGAGGAAGAGGGAGCACTTCTTTCAAACATTAAGGGGGGTACGATGTTGGTAAACCAATCTACAGACTGGTGTGTATATAAATGGACATAGCTAACCTGTTAACCTCCACTTTCCAAACGGGAAGTGATCACGGGTGCAATTCCAGCTCCATCGACTCCGATTCACTTTACATTAGAAAACTGCCACCTCTCTCTGTAAATGCTGCTGTCAGACTCGCTATTTTGGTCTTAAAATGTTCGTATTGATGATCCTGGTGTTTTTATTTTGCTACTGTGTCCGTAAATCAAGATATGAACAATGAATGAATGAATAATAACAGATAAATCAGCTGCCTTCTTTCCCCAAGGTCGGTCCTGCTAGCGTTAGCAACAGGTTTGATTGCCAACGTTTAATACAGTGCCTTACAGTGTTTATTTGGATGCATTATAGATGAAAAGAGATTAAAAACAAAACAAAGATATAAAAAAAAATGTTTTAAAGGAACCTTGTGAAACATTTTGATTTTAAACCAGGGGTGTCCAAACTTTTCTCATTAAGGGCCACATATAAAAAACTCAGACAAAGCTGAGCGCCAATTTAGGGCCATAGACTGGTCGCCAATACAGGGAATGCTTCAAATCTGTGTTATTATTGCAAGTTAAACTGAACCACTAGACCTTTATTCACACTTACATCCTCAGTGGGACACATTAAATACTTGATATGGGCTTGTTAAAGTAGATTTTCAGAAATGTATAGTAAAAAGTAGTGTTTAAAATAATATGGGCCGATTCACCTGGAAGCTTGAGGGCCTAGAAAAGTTGGTCTGAGGGCCACATTTGGCCCCCGGGCCACAGTTTGGGCATGCCTGTTTTAAACTGTATAACCAAGACCTGACTGTCCCTAGATGTTCAGATTAAATACTGCTCTTACTGATAACAACTGTAATGCTGATTTATTCTTAATTACAAAAACATTGGGCGAGTTGTATAGTGTTATATTTTGGCATTTTTGATCTCAATAATAAAATATATTAATGTTCATGCAGATAGTGAAATGGGTCAGGACTGACATGTGATCAACTAATCTGAATCAAAAATCCCATGCATTTCAGAACATGTTTGTAGAAGTATAAACAACAGGCTAAGACTAATATTGTATTGTACTGTGTGAACATTATCACGCTGCCTATCTCAGCTAATGCTAACTTTAATTAAAAGCGTGAAATATAAAATAAACAACCTATTAAAATTCAAATTAATTAAAATAAAGATTACCCAATTATTTTTGTATGTAGATTACTTCAGTTTGTGGTGTTGTTTATTATTTATTTATATTTATCAAGCCTCAAAATTAGCATTCATTATTAGTAATTGGCATTGACACACAAATATCTTTGTCTAAACACAGCAGAGTCCTCTGGTGAAGTATTTGTTATATTTGTTTTGTCACCCTAACCCCCTAACCTCTGACCCCTAACCCACCCGCAGCTCCTTGTCCACTGCCTGACCTTTAAATATCTATTCATTTTAGCATGACTCGCCAAAAAACGCATAGAGATACAGGAAGTAGTGACGCTAACAATGCGGTTGCCATGAGGTTGCCGGGCGTTGTTGTGCACAGAGCCAATTATTTAGATGATACGATTTCGATTGTGTAATTTCGTCCAGTCTGATTTAAATGTAACTTTTGATTGCCGTAAACGCTGCCGTCTTTTCTGTGGCTGATCAAAGGTGGCACAGGAGCTCGCTCAAACATTTAAAGCCGACTTCAAAGTGTCACACGGCTCCTCCGGCTCCCAGTGTGAAGTCTGAGTCTGAGAGAGGCTGTGGAGAGCTGCAGGTAACAAGCGCTGTAAATGTAAACAGACTGAAGGAAAAACTAAACCGGGTCAGGAGAATGAAACAAGTCCACAGCATAAACGGCGTACCTGCAATTTGAGAGATTTCTTTTCCAAAATTTTAATTAGGGCTGCACCAATTGGGAAAAAATGTTATTGCATTTTTTGTTATCCTCATTACGAGTGTGATTAGATTTGCAGTACATGTTGTTTCAGAGTGCACATTAGAAACTCCAGGGGCTTTAACATTTGAGACTGAAATACGAACTGATAAATTAATACAAGATTCACAAGTATTCACAAGTATTTTAAAGCATGTCTGTAAAAACTAGAGTTAGCAGTATTTCTGTCGTAATGGTGGGTGTAGCGGACCAAAGAGTGCAGACTCGGGGCAGATTTATGGTGTTTATTAACAATAGTGCAGAGTTTATAGTCAATAGTTCGTAAATCACAAACGGGGACAGGGAGCGAGAGGCAGGCCAGACGGGTGTAGTCCAGAGCGGGCAGGAGACATCCAGAGCCGGAGCACGACAGGACAAGGCGCGGAAACAGGAAGGACCGAGCAGGAGTAATCCAGCAAGCGGGAGCCAGGGCAGGTGACGGGAAACAAGCCGGAGACCAAGACAGGACAGGAGGCGAAGACACACGTAGGATCCCGCAGACACCGACAGGAATGACAGAACGAAGGAACGACGACGATCACGCCCCGAGTGTCTAGTCCTGGCTCCTCTTATACACAGCAGGTGGTGGTGATTGCGCTGATGGGCTGCAGGTGCGCGCAGGAGGAGCCAGGAGCCCAGCCCAGATCCGGCAGGTGAGGGAGAGAAAAAGCAGGACAGGAGGAAAACTAGGAGCGGACGGTGCGGATCATGACAATTTCATTTAAAAATGAAAAAATATATATATAAAAAGGCATTATATTTAGTTGTTTAGATTTGCTCCATCTCAAATTGCTATTTTTATTTTTTATATATTGTATAGCCCTAATTTCAATGTAAATGGTAATATTTAAATGTGCCTCTGCCTCTCCACAGATCTGACTTGTAACTTGGCCTGGTGGCGCTGCCTGCTTGTCTCCATGGAGTTAGATATATTTAATGTCATATTGTGGAACATTGCAGGGAAAGCAATAACATCTCAATGGAAACAAGTAATTACAGAACATGAAACAATGAATAAGTCATTATTTAATAATACTATTTACCATTTCTGACAAGAGAGACAAGCAGGTGACATCTCCAGGCAATTCCAGGTTAGATCTGTGGAGCAGCAACCCCACACAGTTAGAATGCATGATTTTCAAGGTCTATTTTCAATTAAAACACCTGTAATTACATATTAGACAAATGTAATACCTTGCTGTGGAAGAATCTAGGGCAAAATAATGTCGTCTCCATGTTGGCTCACGTCCCCCAATAGAAAAGTTACATAATGTACCTTTAACAATAGCCATAATAATTTATTTGTTTACATTTAAAGGCCCTATGTTACACAAACCTGGTGTTGTGTTTTTGTTTCATTCACACATTTTTAAGTAATTATTATTGAGTTATTATTCGTCTGTTTACATCTCCAAAGCTCAAAATGCTCTGTTCCACCTTGTGATGTCATGAAGTGGTAGTTTTCATGTTAACAGCTCCTTTTTCTCTTTATTTCAGTAGAGATCGGCAATTCCAGGGCTGAAATGATCCAAATGATTCTAGTGAAGGTGTGTGGAGTTTAAAAATACAGTGGAGGACGTATCATCACATGACATCACATCACATTTTTCCATTTGAGAGAAGCACTCGGCGTAAATATGCAGGGTTTGTGCGTTAAACATGCGTGAATGAAACAAAACACAACTCCAGTTATGTTTGTGGTGATTAAACGACATTATAACACAGATGATAAACCAGCGTAATATGGGCCCTTTAAATAATCCTCGTTGTCTTTTCTGTTTACACTGTATTGGTTCATTGGATACCTCCATGTATGTGTTTATAAAGCCCATTCTTATTGGCAGATCTTTGCTCTGGTGCTGATGTCTGTTTAACATTTCCTCTGTTCTCTCAATGGGGCCCTGCTTTCGGACACATAATTGAAAAGGCATGTAGACCACTCTGCTACAGTTATTCAACAACCAGGTTTTTTTTTTTTCAGCCCAAAGTGTCTCTATAGCAGCTCATATTTTTGCTGAGGTGCAGTTTGAAGCTCCATCAAAAGACTTGACTTCTTCGTGCGGAGCCGGAATATTCCATGACCTCATGTTTGGCTTTTTACAGCTCGTTTTGTTAAATAAATAACTAGACCAGTGCAGAAGTCTGGTACCACTTAGGCCCAAGGAGCAGGACAGTTTTGGAGGAAAGAGTGGAGCTTTTGTGTTCAGACCGGCTCTCAAGCTTAAAGACGCTATTCACGGGTTTATTGTGTGCTTTTCATGGGAATCCTATTCACACTCCAATGCAGTTCAGGCTTTAGACCAGCGGTTCTCAAGCTGTGGTGTCTGGAACAGTGCCAATGTGCAGGTCCCTTATGTTAGCAGCTTGTTTTTTTGTTCTGGTTTAGTCCTGGTTTGGATCTTGGTATCGTAGTGGTTGATCTTCTTGTATCTTTTTTTTTTCTGATGTTGTGATAGGTGCATTTCAGAATTAACCATGTGCCAGGTCAATCTTTATTAAATCAAATCTTATATTATAGTTTAGACCCAGTTTTGTCCTGGTTGAGACTCATGGTTAATCTGGTTCTGATCCCGATTTAATCCTGGTCCAATACCGGTTTAGAACTTGTCTGGGTATCAAGTTAAAGATACACCTGCTCGTCTCTGTGCCGATACCTTGCCTAGAATGTTACGCAGTCAGGTGGAGACGGAGCGAATGGAGAGATCAGATCTGTGGAGAGGCGACAGCTTGTATGTAGGGTTTCTTTACTTTAAAAACTTTTTATGTACTTACAGAAGACATCAAATATATGAAGTAAGATGAATGGAAGATGTCTGTACGTATATAAAATGTAGTAAAAAGAATTAAATAAATAAACACTGAATCAGAGGGTGTGTCCAAACCTTTAAGTGGTAGATAGACATGTTTAATGCCACACAATGGAACATTCGAGGCAGAGCAAAAAGGTGTTTTTATTTATAAGAGTTTAATGACACAAGCAGACCACAGGTTTCTCTTATTGGTTAATCCAGCTGTCAATCACTAATTCTGTTCTAATGGAAGATGGGGGTGGGATTTATTACGTTTTCTTCTTTCTTCCCACTCCTTTTCGAGCTTAACTAAGAAAAATATGTGAAATGTGCATTAAGTTTACTGGATATGCGTGTTTATGAATCTACACGAAATAAATAAGTTAAAAAAAAAAAGAAAATTAATTAAATCAAAATCACTTCTCTCAGAAATCTTTGTGCTTCCAGACCATAACGTCTTTGTAAAGTTCCGTCAAAGCGTTTGTTCTCGGCTGTTCTGGCAACACTTTCTCCCCTTTACACTCCCCCTTTCCAGTCTTTTGGTGACTGCATGCAGTGTTGAAAACCTTCCTATGAATTCTGTTGCTTGTCTGAGTCCAGCCTTGTTGTTTAGCGACAGGTTAATTGCGTAAGGTACGAGCTTTGAGCCGTTTTATGACTCTGGGTCTGTGCCTCTCTTTCCCATTACAGAGCAGAGCCGGTCACACACTGTTAAGTTTAAGCAGAGACTCGGCCTCAGTGTGGCTCAAATGTTTCCTTTAATGTTGAGTAATGGCTGTAATGTACGTCTGTGGGATTTCTGCAAGTTGGGTGTTAGAGGCACCAATGTGTGACATCCAAACACTGAATAAAGAGAGAGTAGCTTAGTGGAAGAATCGTTCACAATGATGAGTTTTCGCTATAGACTGTTGATATAAATGGACATAGCTAACCTGCTAGCCGCCGCGTTCCAAATAGGAAGTGAGCATGGGCTGCGCTTCCAGCTCCATCGACTCCAATTCACTTGACATTAGAAAACTGACGCCCCTCTGTCCATAAATGCTACTGTCAGACTCATCATTTTGATCTTAAAATGTTCGTCTACGTGATCCTGGTGTTTTTATTTCTCTATTATATCCATAACTCATGATATGAACATTAATAAGACACAAATCAGCTGCCTTCTTTCCTCGAGGTCACTCCTGGTACCTTTAGCAACAGGTTTGATTGACAGCGTTGCTAAGCAGAAGGGGCGTTACCTTCCACAGCCCTGCTCCACATTGGCTCTTCGGTTCCTATGATACTCGTGACATCACACTCACTTAGTCCACTTCTTTACACAGTCTGTGGTTTTAAAAACACATCTGGTTCATTCATGATTCACTGATTGACAGCTGTCCCATGGCGGCTAGCAACTAGTAGAGAGATTTGAATACTTCATCTGTTTGTACTGATGGTTTTACTCTGTTAATATGACAGACTTTTTTGAATCTGGTTGATAATCGCACTAAAAACATTCTGGTTCTGTGCGAATGAACAAAGCAACGTAAATGCATTTAAGTCTTTAAGAAAGCGCTAAATTGATTATTATTATTCTAGTTACTGGGACTATGGTTTTACCTGGACCTCTTTGAGCCATATTTTGTTTTATTCAGTGCGTACATTTGTTTTATTTCATTTTCTGATGATAGTTTGTAGTTTGTGACTCAGTTTGTAGAGCCACTAATACGAAGTTTGGCAATTCAAATCCTGCCCTTTACTCGGGTGAGTGGTGCCTTGATGTAAAGTGCTTTGAGTGACTTGAAGAAAAGCGCTATAGAAATTCTATGTATGCGTATTTTATTTATTATTTTAATATATTTCTAGTTTACGCAGTCTAATTTGTACAAAACCCCAGTGCTCTGCTATAAATGTGGATCTGTCTTTAAATAGCCCTGAACTTGAGGCATTAAAGACTCCTGTATTATGGATGGACTGGAGGAAGTTCATCAAATCAGCTGGGAGACGTTACAGCGGTGATTGATGGAGAGTCCAGGGTTAAAGCCAAGTGTGATGGACAGAACAGGCTCCTGGACAGTTAATGTGAAGATGTGTGTTTAAGGTGGTAGCTCCAATGTATTGAAAACCAAGTGAGTGGTTTAAATGTCCTGTATTACACAAAATGGATTCTTGTGAGCTTTAAGTCGTGTTATAATGCAGTTACTTCTTCCAAAACAGACATGGAGTTTTGTTTTGTTTCATTCATATGTTTGAGCAACACTTTATTATCAGTCTTCCTACATCTCCAAAGCTCAAAATGCTCTGTTCCACCTTGTGATGTCATGAAGTGGCTTCAACTTAACAGCTCCTTTCACCTTTAGTTCAGTAGAAATGGGCAGTTTCATGGCTGAAATCAACCAAAAGATTCTAGTGAAGGTGTGTGGAGTTTAAAAACATGGTGGAACAGAGTGTTTTCTGTTTGAGAGAATAGTTCCAAGTTGTAAGTCAGATCTGTGGAGAAGCAATCCCGCTAACAGTAAGAATGCATGTATTTCAAGTATTTTTTAAACCATAAAACACTGAGTAACTGAGTAAATGATGGCAAAATAGATAACTTTAGTACTATACTTTGGAACCGTCCAGGCAAAGCAACAACATCTCCATGGATACAAGCAAGTGGCGTACCCTCTACTAGAAAAGTTGCACAGTGCCCCTTTAAATTACTTACTTAGACATGTTAATTTGTTTTAGAGGGGGGGAAATTAAAAAGTTATTGCCTAACCGTGATGTCAAACTCACAAACCGGCGTTTCTTTATGAGTTTTGGTGGTGTCAGTTTCCAAAGGGAGAATGGACTCATTCTGCTGCTTCTGTTGTGTTTGTTCAGTGTTTGTGCTGAGGCTCGTGCTGGTGCCCTCCCCTAAACCCGCACTGAACTAACAGCTCTGTGCAGCTCTTAGACTCCTCTCTGCAGGAGGTCCAAACATGAAGGAGTCTGAGTGAAGAGCTGTCCTCCTCTGCATCTCTCCACTGTACCCCTCCTCTGCCCCGCTCTACTGTATCCATCCTCTGTACCCCTCCTCTGTATCCCTCCTCTATACCCCTCCTCTATACCCCTCCTCTGTACCCCTCCTCTATACCCCTCCTCTATACCCCTCCTCTGTACCCCTCCTCTATACCCCTCCTCTATACCCCTCCTCTGTACCCCTCTTCTGTACCCCTCCTCTGTATCCCTCCTCTGTATCCCTCCTCTATACCCCTCCTCTATACCCCTCCTCTGTACCCCTCCTCTATACCCCTCCTCTATACCCCTCCTCTGTACCCCTCTTCTGTACCCCTCCTCTGTATCCCTCCTCTGTATCCCTCCTCTGTACCCCTCCTCTGTACCCCTCCTCTGTATCCCTCCTCTGTATCCCTCCTCTGTATCTCCTCTATACCCGTCCTCTGTATCCCTCCTCTATACCCCTCCTCTGTATCCCTCCTCTATACCCCTCCTCTGTATCCCTCCTCTGTACCCCTCCTCTGTACCCCTCCTCTGTATCCCTCCTCTGTATCCCTCCTCTGTACCCCTCCTCTATACCCCTCCTCTATACCCCTCCTCTATACCCATCCTCTGTACCCCTCCTCTGTATCCCTCCTCTGTATCCCTCCTCTGTACCCCTCCTCTATACCCCTCCTCTATACCCCTCCTCTGTATCCCTCCTCTGTATCCCTCCTCTGTATCCCTCCTCTGTATCCCTCCTCTGTACCCCTCCTCTGTATCCCTCCTCTGTATCCCTCCTCTGTACCCCTCCTCTATACCCCTCCTCTGTACCCCTCCTCTGTATCCCTCCTCTGTACCCCTCCTCTGTATCCCTCCTCTGTACCCTTCCTCTGTATCCACATTAAAGGGGCTGTAGTGTGTATGCTATAAAGTCAAACTTGTTTTTCCCCACTTCAGATACATTATAAAAGCAGCCTTTAGGGTCAAAATGAGACCGCTGTGTGCTGTCTGTATCATATTATTAAGCATTTCTTATCGTCCGCAAACCAGGAAGTAATGGCGGTGCACAGTTAGCATACTAGTTGCTGTTGGCATGAAAACGATTGAAAACTAGATACTCCTTTGATTAGGTATTGATACTGAAATGCAGTCACATCTTTATTGAATTGACTCGATCTATATCAGAGGTGAAGAACCTGCCTTTGCCGAGTTGGGGCTAGGGTTAAACTTTACATTCTGTTGTCTAAAAAAGCGTCATAATGGTAAATATTAAATAGTCAAATTTTTATATAGCACTTTTCCACTTAAAGTCACTCAAAGCGCTTTACATTAAGGAACCACTCACCCGTTCACACACACATTCACACAGTATTATACGCAGACACCGGTGGCGAGTTGAGTTAAGTGTCTCGCCCAAGGACACGACAACAGCATTTATCTGTGGGAGCTGGAATCACAACACCAACCTGCGGATCAGTGCATCTGACCAATGTATATGTCCAGAGAGGGATTTGAATCACCTTGTGGATCAGCGGACAAACAGTGCTATAGAAATCAAGTTTGTGTTTTTATTATCATGCCAACATTATGTCTACTTCATTACTGATATTGACATGTATTTAACAGCCTCCTTGTGTCGTGAATAGATTCATTGAAGCATGAGTGTCTCTACAGATCATATTTGTATGCGTTTAGCCGTAGCTTACACATCTCTTCATTAAACCATCTCGAGTGTTGATTTGGGTCATGACACTATAGACTGAAAACATGATTGTGCATTTATACTCGTTTTTCTCCTGATTACTAACGCATAGATTCCCTCCCTCCGCTGTCTCTCACTGCCGTTCGATCTCTTTGGCACATTCGCGGCATGCTCCCACTTCTGCGGATTTCTAAAAAGTGTTACCAGGCAACAGACGAAAAACCGCTTTAAATATTTGGGGTTTTGAGAAAATAAAGAAAAGACTGCAATTACTGTTCTTTTTCGGCAGGGTTCACAAGTTTACGGAGCGGTGGTTTTGTGCCAGATAATAAAAAATACCAAATTAGGCTGTGGGTTTAATGCGAGAGGTGCGCAGATGTAGCCAAAAAAGTGTTCATAAACTGTTGAACAAATCAGCGCTATTTTTCTCATTCAGAAATGTTCAAAAACGAAATAAATTTAAAAACCAGCGTGCGACCGAACCACACAACGATCTTGCGGCTGTTTAATATTTCAGAAAACCCAAGTTATGTGAAACAATAATGTGTCTAAAATATGTATTAACAACATCAAGCCAGATACCAACTTTGTTATTGTGCTATGATTTATGAGCTCGCCTCTCCAGACAGGAAGGAGGTCGGAGGAGGGGAGACGGACGAGGGGCATCGGAGGACGTGAACTGGAGATGGAGGTTGGACTGATGTACCGTAGTAGCTCGGTTATGTTTGTAGGGAGGAGTAGACCTGTCACTGTAATCACTATATCAACTTATCCTTCAGTATATGAAAGCTGGAGCAATATTTTTGGGGGTCAGTATTTCTCCGGTGTACTTTTTCTTTACACTGCTGGGACATTTTTGGTTATTTTTTGGCTTTATGATAAGATTTAAGCCATTAAAGGTTGAATAAATACCTTCTATGACTCATTACAGATGCAAAGTGTTTCATTCTGCTGTTTATTTATGATACGCTGTCAATCAAACCTGTTGCTAACGCTGGCGGGAGTGACCTCGGGGAAAGAAGGCGTCTGAGTTGTCTGTTATTAATGTTCACATCTTGAATCACGGACCAAATGGCAAAATTAAATAACAGAATCATGTAGAGCGGGTTAATACGAACATTTTAAAACCAAAGTGATGAGTCTGACAGCTGCAGCTACAGAGAGAGGGGACACAGTTTTGTAATACAAAGTGAATTGGAGCCAGAGTCGATGTCTACAGTCAGTAACAACAACGCACAAACAGCTACAAGAACAACAAAAAGTCTCAACTCTGAGCTAAACACAAAATATCAGATCATTATAATATATAGTCTTTTATGCTGGACCAATGGAACTCTCCCAACCCATAATGCAGTGTAATATGTTTAGTAGACTGACCTTTGAACTTTGAACTAGAACTTAACCTTGCACGCAGGTTGTAATTACAGACTTAATGAGACCATCAGAGGAAAATGTCTGCTCCTCAGGTGATCACCAGCATCTTTGATCACTGCCAGATACTACTATGATAGAAGATGAATGAGTGGGATTTCAGTGCATTTTAAGCCTGTTTAAAGTGATTTAGATTAGAAAAGGACCAAAAAAAGTACTCGTTTTGAACTTAAATGAGTAACATGGCAGAGCATATTTGGACCGTTGGCGAGGGACATGGTTCTTTTTCAGCTTTCTTATTATTTTTCTGCCCAAACGATCGCTTTTTCACCCCCTGAACATCAACGAAAAGTCCCCAAACCGGGTAAAAGATCGACCTGTCCTGCCCACAGACTCAACAGCGCCACCTAGAAGTTTACCCCTATGGGAGAGCAGCCTGGTAAATTTTTGGCAGACACACACAAAAATCTGAACAGTGATAGAGCACCGTGAGACAAGCCTAAAAATGAACCGAAGCAGCAATGGTGCAAAGACACAAAACGGACATTGGTCTACACAGCTCAAATTTAAATCACTGATGTGTGATCTGAGCATGAGCAGAATGCACCATTAATACTAGTCTAAATGAACACTGTAGCGCCCCCTACCATATGACATGAAACATCAACATTTTCGTATTCATACAAAATTTGGGCAATAAATTGGACGCATGAGAAGAAGCAAAAAAATATATATTACGGACATTTTTCACGGTTGTCCAGCAGGGGCGCAAAGTAAAAAAATAAAAATAAAAATTGAAAAATGTCTGACACGCACTGGTGTTGGTCTACACAGCTCAAATTTCACTCACAGATGTGTCATCCAGCCATTAATGGAATGGACTATGAAGTATAATAAAACTGAACACTATAGCGCCCCCTACCATAGACATTAACTGCAAACTTTATTAGACTTTCACAAAACTTGGGGATTAAAATCTATGCAAGAGAAGGTGCAAAATCTTATATTATGGATATGAGTCATTTCTCATCATAGACACCATAGACATGAATCTCTAAAATTATCTGATTTTTCTAAAATTGGGCAGTTACATTCCAAGCATTTCAAGAACCAAAAAACATATGACCGATGGGTAATTTCTCACAGTTGGCCACCAGAGAGCTGAAATCATCCAAATGATTCTAGTGAAGGTGTATGGAGTTTAAAAACACAGTGGAGCACTTCCTGTATCACCCCATGACATCACAAGGTGGAGCAGGTTTTAGAAGACACACAAAAACTATAACTATTATTATAATCTGCCAATTGTTTCACCCATTCACCCATTTTTACTTCTTAATTTAAGAAAAGCGATGTTTTTGTCTAGAGCTTTTAGTAAAACACTGGTACTACATTTGGACACGTTTTAGTCATGAGGATAAACCTTTAGAGTGGGATCCTGCCGAGTTGACATGTTGGTGCCATAAAGCGTCGCGAACTGCTGCGAATCATCTGGATAATGGTGCTATGGAGAGGGGAGTGAGTGGGCGGAGGTTGTCAGAGCTGCACTCATAAGAGCCATTACTGTTACTGTGTGTCTGTCACCCGCTGTGCTTAGACCCCCCACCCAATACACACCACCCCCCACCCAGAACCCTCCACACTCCCCCGTCCCGTCAGCCAATCTCCTGTCAAATATAGCCTGTTTTAAGAGGCTATCTATGTTCTATATTTCAAAACATTTTTATTAAGAATACCTGTGAACAATCCACCGTGTAACCTTGCGTGCGAAGGGGCCGCCGTTTGCTTGTCTCGTCTCAGTGGAGATGTTCGCTCTGCCTCGAAAAGTTTCACAATATGGCATTAAACATATGTATTTTTATTGATATTGGACAAACCCGTTGAATTGTTTAGATATACCAAAAACGTGTCTAAAATTTGCTAAAGTAGATGCAAACGTGAATAAACTGTGGATATGGGAGTACGCATCTCGATAGGAAAAAGCAACAGCAGCGGGTCAAGTTACAGGTCAGATTTGTGGAGAGGCGAGCCCACTCACAGTAAAACATGCACGTATTTCAATTTATTTTATTTTTTATTTTTTGTAGTAATAATAACATCTGTGATTAAAGCTAAATAGATGAGTTTAATGCCATCCTGTGAGACATTCCAGCCATCCCCATGGAGATATGGTTGTGGTAGCACACCTGAAATGTTCCATAGTGCACCTTTAGGGTTAGATTTCAAATTTCAATCAAAAATGTGATTTTGAGCATTTTTACCATTTTCCTAAAGGACATATCTTATACTTAATGGACTCTTGTGAGCTATTAGTCTTGTCAGAACAACTCCAGGTATGTTTTCGATGAGGTAACAACATTAGATCAGAAAATAGTGCAATATGGAACCTTCAAGGTGGGAACTAGGAAACTAGACTTTTGTACTAACACATCTCCCAACCTGTAATGTTCAGAGTTCTCCTTTTACCACTTAACAGACTGAATAAAGAGACATTTATTTGTGTGCATTGGCCTAAAACACTCCAGGAAATGACTCGGGATCAGATGTGGTTAACTTACACTGCTCCAGTCAAGCTAATGGGGCCCACCTTCTGCACTTTCCCTCTAACTGCCCTGATAGTGTTTTTTTTAAAAGCAAAACACTCCTCTAATCTCATTCAATACTTGTGTGTGATACTTATATTTACCCGACACTCCTAACATGTCAGTAGTCCTAGATCTGGACTTGGATCTGGACTTGGATCTGAACAGGTTGGGTTCACTTTTAGGTGACCGAAGCTCTTGGGAGTAGTAATGTGATCCGCAGTAGTAGCTTAGCCCGTCTTTTCCCAGGAGTATAGAGCCTACTGGAAAATTGTGAGAGGGGACTTTATACGCTAACGGAGATCTCAAGGTTGGGCTGTATTATTCCGGTGGGTTTGTTGGTGAAATTAAATTAGAATCGGCAGAATGTTTAAGATATGCGAGTATTGTTGTTATATTTTAAACAGTTCGCAAGAAAAAAACACAAGAAAAATCACATTCCCTTATACGGATTGATGTCGATTTTCAACTCAGTATTTTTTTTAAACACAGCCGTATTCATTTGAACATAAAAAATGCCGTTTATTGTTAATAAAAACACATTTTCTCCTTCAAAATCTGAACTCATTATGTTTATTTATACAGGGAGAGCCAAATGAGAGTACTCAGAGTGTCTTTTTCATGGGCGCGCTGTGAAAATATGGAACAATACAAACAAAAACAAAAATAACTGCATAGGTCCATTAAAAACAGGAGCAGGTGTGATTTTAAATGTTTATCACCAGATTATTAAAGTGTTTGTGGCACCAATCTAAACAGTTTTTTGTCCTTGAAATGTATTCTATTTTTACTTGGACAATTTCTTTTGAGTAATTCATTTTATTATAGAAACAAATCTTGTATACCCATTGATTATTTTGATTTTAAACTGTTACATAATTCATAGATATGGATTTTAAAGGTTAAGTTTTCAAGACAAAAGCCAACATATTTGTAGGTGGTGACATTTTACCATTACCATTTAGTGTATAAATTTGTAGCGTTCACATCACTGAAATGTTTTTAGGAAAAATCATATACTTTTAGGGAATTTTGGGTTTCATTAAAATCTTGTTGTAGTTTTAAAATCGCCTGATCAGCAGAGGGAGCACTTGCACACAAAATGGTATTATCTGCATATAAATGTTTGAGGCTTTCTCATAAATGGGAACCAATGGAATAAAGAAATGTAATAAAAGAAGCGGGCCCAAAATTGAGCCTTGGGGCACCCCTTTGATTAAAGTTTAAACATTGTATTTAAATTCATCGGCTACTTCTGCCTGGGTTTTGTTTGAAAGATCAGTTTGGAAACAATCACATGTAGGATTGTCAAATCCAATCAGCTTCAGACGCTTCAAGAGGATTTTTTAATTTACTGAATCAAAAACTTTAGTTAAATCAATAAACAGAGCAGCACAATCTTGTTCATCATCAAGGACTATGACTTTCTATCCCCCCAGACATGAAGTAAGATGTTTTTACCTTTCTAACCTTTGATATATATATATATATTTTTTTTTTTAGGGAAAAAATCTCCACTTCTGCCCTAGTGATGTGAGCAGTTTTCTAGGCAGCATTTCTTTCTCTAATTATGTTTTCATGTTTTTACTGACACAGAATTGGCTCTGATTAAAACTCCATCGTGTTTATGTTCATGAAGTTCACATTCAAATCCATATATTTTTTTAAAGTCCCATTGCAGAACATTTTGTTACATTAGAACAGGGTTAAAGCTCCACTGTGGAACATTTTCTTACATTAGAACAGGGTTAAAGCTTCAGTGCGGAACATTTCATTTCATTAGAACAGGGTTAAAGCTCCACTGTGGAACATTTTATTACATTAGAACAGGGTTAAAGCTTTAGTGCGGAACATTTCATTTCATTAGAACAGTGTTAAAGCTTCACTGCGGAACATTTTCACATATTAGAACAGTGTTAAAGCTCCATTGCGGAACATTTTCTCACATTAGGACAGTGTTAAAGTCCCACTGTGGAATATTTCATCACATTAGAACAGTGATAAAGCTCCACTGCGGAACATTTTCACATATTAGAACAGTGTTAAAGCTCCATTGCAGAACATTTTCTCACATTAGGACAGTGTTAAAGTCCCACTGTGGAATATTTCATCACATTAGAACAGTGATAAAGCTCCACTGCGGAACATTTTATCATATTAGAACGGTGTTAAAGCCACATTGCAGAAGATGTCATCACATTAGAACAGGGTTAAAGGCCCATTGCGGAACATTCCGTCATATTAGAAGAGAGTTAAAATCCCACTACAAAACATTTAATCACATTAGGACAGGGTTAAAGCCCCACTGCGGAACATTTAATCACATTAGATCAGGTCTGTGTGTAATCCCTCAGTCATCCAGGTATGATCCATAGTAAAAGAAAAATTCATTCATTATTTTTTATTAATTTTACGTTAGAACAGCGTTAACAGAATAAGACTAAAATCAAATATAAAATTGTAATGGATCAATACAAGGACAATACATCCGTAATATCATTTTTTTCCATATTGACAGCCCAAAAAACCTGTCTCAAAAACATAAAAAACACGGCGAGCATCATACATTTCCTTTTTCCCTTCCAAGTTGAGAAAAATGCTATATTAAAAACCTCCTTCTGTCTTTACTCCCACTGGAACAAAAACTGGAGCTGCACAGTTGAGAAGAGAAGCATATTTTAACAGCTTGAACTTGTGACACTGTTTTATTTAAACTTCCATTAATTATACCCGCTGCTGTTATTTCTCAGTACACTTTTTGAACTGCGCAAAACACCACTCTCTGGATTTGTGGCTAACCACCCAGCCACAGCCAATCGGCACCAAAAAATCCCTCTAGTTTATTATTTTGTGTCGGGAGGTTTTCCAAAAAGCTCGCGTAGAGTTAGCTTAAGCTGCCAGGCGTCGTAATTATCCAACTCTAGAGAAACAGAGCTCTCTATCAAAGCAGAACTACTCCAATTAAGAGCCTGAAAAGTGCCATTGTGGGTGGCGAAAACTCCTGCGGTAGAAAGTGTCAGAACGGTTGCTCATTTAAACACATCTTTTTTGGTTTTATATAGCACCAGGTGATTACTTTGAACAGTTTTATCGACTTTTATGGGTGAATAGGTTTGTTTTGAGGTTTTGGAATTAGCTGAGGGAATTGTTTTAAATGGAAGGCACTAAAGGCGCATTAGACGTCCTTTGTTTTAAATTGTTTCAGCTTCTTTTGGAGTAACTAAGTCTGAACCAGTGACACTTGACATGCAGAGATTTGGCAGAGCGGATAAATAGAAGGCGCTCGCTGATATTTTGTTTTGTATTCGTTTGGAAAAATATTTTAGTTGTACCGTTTTTTTCACTGTTGTGTTGTGTTGTTGCGTGGAAACTGTCAAAACACATGAAAATATAACACAGGAGCGAGTTCAGGTCAAAGGGGGATGTTCAGTCTCAAGATGCTAAACTTTACCTCCAATAAACGTCTTATAATGTGGTTTGGAGGAGCAATAAAAAACAAAATGTGCAAAGTGTAAAAATGTGCAAACCGTAATAATGTGCAAAATGTAATAATGTGCAAAATGTAAAAATGTGCAAAGCGTAAAAATGTGCAAATCGTAAAAATGTGCTAAAATGTGCAAATAGAAAAATGTGCAAAATGTAATGATGTGCAAAATGGAAAACTGTGCAAAGTGTAAAAACTGCAAAGCATAAAAATGTGCAAAGCATAAAAATGTGCAAAGCGTAAAAAATATTTGCAAAGCGTAAACATTTGCAAAATGTAATGATGTGCAAAATGTGCAAATATACAAAACATGAAAATGTGCAAACCGTAAAAATGTACAAAATGTAAAAATGTGCCAAACGTAAACATGTGCAACGCATAAAAATGTTGAAACTGTAAAAATGTGCAGTGTAAAAAATGTGCAAAATGTAAAAATTTGCCAGCAGTATCAATGTGAAAAGCATAAAAAATTGCAGTGTAAAAAGTGTGCAAAGTGTAAAAAATGTGCCAACTGTAAAAAAAATAAATTGTAAAGCATAAAAATGTGCAAAGTGTAAAAAAAAAAAAAAGGCTAACAATAACATTGTGCAAATAAAAAAATGTACAAACTATAAGAATGTGCAAAACACAAAAATCTGCAAAACGTACAAATGTGCTAAAATGTGCAAATAGAAAAATGTGCAAAATGTAATAATGTGCAAAATGGAAAACTGTGCAAAGTGTAAAAACTGCAAAGCATAAAAATGTGCAAAGCGTAAAAAATATTTGCAAAGCGTAAACATTTGCAAAATGTATTGATGTGCAAAATGTGCAAATATACAAAACATGAAAATGTGCTATGTGTAAAAATGTGCAAACCGTAAAAATGTGCAAATAGAAAAATGTGCAGTGTAATAATGTGCAAAATGTAATAATGTGCAAACCATAAAAATGTACAAAATGTAAAAATGTGCCAAACGTAAACATGTGCAACGCATAAAAATGTTGAAACTGTAAAAATGTGCAGTGTAAAAAATGTGCAAAATGTAAAAATTTGCCAACAGTATCAATGTGAAAAGCATAAAAATTTGCAGTGTAAAAAGTGTGCAAAGTGTAAAAAAAACCCAAAAAGGCTAACAATGTGCAAATTAAAAAATGTACAAACTATGAAAATGTGCAAAACACAAAAATCTGCAAAACGTACAAATGTGCAAAATCTACAAATGTGGTTGTTTTTGAAATGATTCTTCTATCAGTTTGGCAGTTCACGCTTCAGCCTCCCTCAGACATCTCTGATTCTGAAAATCTGCTTTCAACTCAATCTTGTTCTGTAAAAAAATCATTACAAACCTAAATGCAATTGGAATAAAAAATAAATAAATAAAAAACACAATTGTAGCTTTTTCATTGATGTTGTCGCCATAGCAACCATGCAACCTCCATCCCACAAAAGCCAATACGACTGTTATTGTTGTTACCTGTGAACCTGTCTCAAAGTAAAACCCGACTCGTGTGAAACTGAAGAAGACAAAAGGCTCCGCACAGGCGCTCTCGAGGCACAAAACAAGCGCTCCTCTTAAACTGCATGTGACAGGTGCACACGGGGCCCCCCTTTAAACAGCTGTGCAAAAGTGTGCTCCAAATGTGCTCCAAAACCTGACACAAAAATAACAAAACACACTGATTTATGAATGAGGCAGAGGGAGTCGATCAATCACCCAGACGACCAGTTGCGAGGAGTGCTGGGTAAAAACAAAAACATGTCTACTAAAGAACATTGTCCAGATATGGTTGTTTTCTTAGATTAGTTACTTGGTAGCTCCAACAGTAGCTCAAACATTGCAATATAAGAACAAGAGAGAAGGACGATAGACAGAGGGCGGGGATGATTCTAAGGGTGATTCTGAATGGATTTTTTTGCAATAACATGGCTTGATTTGAAAGAAAAAGTGTAAACCGTGATCAAATCAGGACTAGAACGCAGCTTGAGAATTGGACTGAGCGTATGTAGCCTAAAAACGTATATAATCCACAGTTTTTCCCCAGTTACTCCCTCAATTTGTCTTATCTTTGTCCAATTCACAGGGGGCGTACCATAGACTGTATGTATAATTGGACATAGCTAACCTGCTAGCTGCCGGGTGACCATGGGCGCACTTCCAGTTCTGTTGACTCTGGCTCCAATTCACTTTCTATTGAAAAACTGTCACCCCTCTCTGTAACTGCTGCTGTCAGACGTGTCATTTTGGTCTTAAAATGTTCGTATTAACGCACTCTATTTGATTCTGGTGTTTTTATTTCTCTATTGTGTCCGTAAATCAAGATATGAACATTAATAACAAAAGCTAAGAAAAGGTTTGATGGACAGTGTTGCTAAGCCCTACTCCCTGCTAAACCAGTGGTGTAGGTAGGAAGGGGCGTTACCTTCAACAGCCCCACTCCGGATTGGCTCTTTGGTTGCTATGATACTCGCGGTCGAAATTCCAACTATGGATCTCTGCCCCAAATTGACCGTTATAACTGCTAGCCTCGATGAGCTTCATTTGACTGGTCTACAGTTTATGGCGCATACAGATGAAGTCATGGTGGCCATTTTGTCCAATCGAACTTGCCTGTGCTATGTAAGTTTTATAAATTAAACAGTTTATAAAGAAAAAGGGTTTCCAAAATGCTGTATATTAGTGTAGTGTAACAAAATAGTATATGAAAGAAGTAATACAAGAACAATAAAAACGATATAATAATAAAAATTAAGCCTGATTAAAAAAACTAAAACATTTATTTAAACAACAGAGGATGTGGTGCTAAAACCCAGCCATACAGGTTGCTGTGCCTGAAGTGTCTTGCTCAAGAACAGAACAGTATTTATTTAAAAAACACCTCTTTAATGCGATAACTTGAATGTCAGTCTTCCAGAAACCACAATATTAACCAAACATACACCGTTATTCAGCCTTGTTTTTGATTAGACAGGAGATGTAAGACATAATTCCTCTTTCCTCGCTAAATCAATCAGATAATCTCAGCACAATCCCGTAATTACCCCTGAATATCTTCTAGTTTATTTTTCCCAAACGTGTCATGTTTTTTTATTCACTCCGGATCTGTCAGCGTCTTTGTTTGACACAATGAGAGCTAGCGAACGCGCAAGCAATTAGCCCTAGCGCGCTGTCGTATTGTTGCTACTACTGCTCTGAGCCAGGATTAAGGCCCACTGAGGCAAGTCTGGAACAAGCCAAGCCTGATTTAGTGAATATTGAGATTGCACATGTTAAGGGAGCAGCGTTCTAACCTTGTTTTGATTAGCATCTCCTTAGCAATTAAGATAATACGAGGTAATTAGGATTTTAATGTAGCGCAGTGAGATTTTTGATAATTGTGGTCTGAATTCTCAGCGGTGATTTGCAGCGGATGAATTCGCGGCTGATTAGATCATGTTTCGAGTGAAATCGCAGAGGCGCATGTCGTGTGTGTGTCAGAGTTACTCAGAGAAACTGTTATGTGCCAATGTGTGAATGCATATGCTGTGATGAAACGCTAGCGAGAAGGCTGCACGCTCCTCCACAGAGGACTGGAATATTTAACTGTCAAACATAAAAGAACAGAATGGAATTGGAAATGAAACGTTAAAACCATACTTTGGGACATTCTCACTGGCATTAAGCCTATCTGTTTGCATACTGTGGAATGTTATAGGCAAAGGAACGCATTTCCATGGAAACAAGCAGGAGGGTTAGGAGATAGCTTTTCAGTGCAATAAATACAAACAAAATGAAAAAAAAAAACAGTTTTATTTTGAAATATATACAAATCATTGCAGACAATACATCAGGTCTTTCAAACTCGTGGCCTGGGGGCAAATTGCGGCCCGCGAGATGATAATTTGTGGCCTGCATTACAATATAACAGTTTTGTTTTAATGTGGCATTACCATGTTGCGTGTAGAAGCTTCCTCCAAATCTGTAAACCACAAACGCACATGTTACTCGCGCTGTGGTCAGCTGTTTGTACTCCCTTCACAAAACATTCAACGAATAACAATGTATATCCATAAAATCCACAAGAATTGGCATATTTCCTCATGTATGTTGAAAACAGCGAGGACGTTTGAGAAGATTTTAACAAAGCTTTTTTTGTAGAATATCTGATGCGGCCCAACCTCACCCAGACTTTGCCTCTTGTGGCCCACAGCTAATTTAAGTCTGTGACCCCTGCAATACATCAAATTGGTCAGATTAAAGGTCCCGTATTACACAAAAGAGACTCTTGTGAGCTTTAAACCATGTTCTAATGCTGTTACTTCCTCAAAAACAGACCTGGAGTTGTGTTTTGTTTCATTTACACATGTTTGAGTAACTCTTTATTATTAGTGTGTCTACCTGTCTTATCTCCAAAGCTCAAAATGCTCCGTTCCACCTTGTGATGTCATGTAACTCCAGTTTGAGAGAAGAACTCAGCCTAAATATGCAGGTTTGTGTGTTAAACATGTGTGAATGAAACAAAACACAACTCCAGGTCTGTTTGTGATGAGGAAACAACATTATAAACATCAGAAAATAGTGTAATATAGCCTCTTTAACATGCACACATTACAGTAGATCAGTAAAAAAATGCATATTGATGACAGTATAATAATAAAAAACAGCATTTTACCATTGTTTCCTCAAGTTCAAATTATATTTCATAATACCACTGTACTATACTACTATAATACTTACGCCTGCCCACAAGAGGCTTTTTAATATACCTATATCTGTATTACCACTCGACATACAGACCATGCATTCACTTTTTACAATTTGCGTTATATTTTTTCCTATTTTTCCAGCTCATCCACCCAAATCAATTTCCCTAATAATTCCATAACAAATCACGGGACTCCAATATAACTGGTCTGTGTGCAGAAGGTAAACGAACAGTGAAAAGTCTTTGTGCTGCTAAAGTGGCCTCTACAAAGGAATTAATAGCATCTCCTGGCGGTCTAATTGTCTAATTATGGTGTGCAGATGGGCCCTGCTTTAACTGGGACACACTGTGCTCGTACCTCGTCACACTCACAACAAAAGGACCACTGGTGTGACAGCCTCTTCAGCAGCGAGTGGGAGTGAGCCGAAGAGCAGAGCAGAGGAGGCTATACACAGAGGAGAAAACACTGCTGTTCTAACTAGGGATGAACGACCAGCGAAAAATATCTAATTACATTTTTTTTCTAACAACCTTTCCGATTAGATTGGCGTTTTATGTTTTAAAGCAGACATATTGTGCTTGTGTCTGCGATATAGTTATAATCTAAGACACCCGTGGATCATTAGGTCAGAATTTCCACATTTTAAATCCCAATATTCCTCTAAAACGACTTAATAAAAGAAACGAGCTCGCAGACGTCCGAGTTAAAAAACTGCGGTGTCCAATGGGAGCTGATGTCGGCCGAAACGTCATCACAATGAAGAGTCGGCAGCTCCGATGGAAACCTGGACATCACACTCGCGCAAAGAGGTTTTTTTTTTTATATTCATACCAAAATGACTACGCAACACTGCCAAATCCTACGTGTATCGCCGATCAAGAAGTTCAAATGTCACAGCGGGCGTGTACCGGTGACAATGGGGGTCAATCGGCAACGTTGCGTCTTGAAAATAAGCGATTAAGGATTACTCAGACACGCACGAATCACTCCAAAATCCAACTTCAGAGGGTAAATGGAATGAAACAACTAAAACATGGTTAAAAGCTTTGAAAAGATTTTGCATAAAAGCTTTAATAATAGGCTACTGTTCAAAGAATTGACAAAAAGAGTGAAATTAAAGAATCTCATTTCAGAACGTGTTTGTTCAGATCTAAGCTACAGGGGGAGCCGTTTTATGCAGAATAACACAGGAGATTTAGCTGTGTGAATGCACACAATGAGCATAACATAATTTCCTCCACAAATTTAGATTTTATTGATGCTGTAGCTCTAATTTGTACATACATGAGTTTCTTGCATCACATTCAAAGCCTCTATAATGATATCTGGGCTGTATAGTGAGTTGCATCAAGGTTGTCAACAAGTATAGCATAAAACGTACAGTAAATTCAATATTTATACACAGACAGAAGAAATATTAAATGTTTGGTCTCAATGTAGATGTAGATTCCACAGTATACTTTTGGAGAGGCGTCCCTGCACAGATTAGGCTGTTTATTACCAACATTACGGGCAAAATGATCTGAAAACCTCATCTCCATGGTGACGGGAGGTGGTTGACTCTCCCCCAGAAACTCTTAGGTGTACTTCAAAGAGTAGTCTCGCCAAATATCATCAGTATTTTATTATTATTATTATTTTTTTACTCTTACTTGATTCACTTCCAAGACAAGATTTTGAGGTGTCTTTTGAGGAGCCTATTTTTCCTGGACAGCGCATTGGTCTGGAGCGGTTTGTTTTATCGCATGAGCTCACATGAAATCGCGCTAGCTTGGTTCGATACACATACTGCGGCACTTCGTAGTTGGTGTAACAGGCAAATAATCGGCAAATAAACTGCTCAAAATACATGCCAAACCCGTCGAATTAGTGTTTGCACGATACTAAAATTTCAAACTCGATACTTAATACTGATTCTGACACCATGATGATAATAAAAAACACTTTATGTAGACAAAAGAATGTGATTTTCAGCATTAAATAATAGTACTTTTTCTATTCCCATGTGGCCTTATATCTGTGTAATCTGTTGTGGAATTTCTAATAGTAAAAACCTTTAAAAAAAAGTCAGATTTATTGAATCAGCTGTGCACATTGTCAAAGAACTGTTGTCCCCGATAGTGTCGTCTCACCCTCAGCTCACAAATGAACATACATACAGTGTGTTTATATCATCAAAATAATCATACCAGTCTCAATTTAGTCCAAGTGACTTCAAGCTGCTGGACACATCGTCTTGTACGCTAACAAACAAGAGATATGCCCATGCGTAGCAACAGATAGTATCACAAAAATCTGGTCAAAGAGTTAGATAATATTACATATCAATACATGTAAGGATTTAGGAATTCAGTCAAACAGATGGATGACTTTACATATGAATACAAGTAAAGATTTAGGGCAAAGAATGGCATAACAAACCCCTCAGTCGTCCAGTATGTTCCATAGTGGTCCATGGGTGTATACTAGTCTATACTATACTGTTTTATACTTGTTCTGATAAAGCTCAAGATCATTCTAAAGATATTCAGGGAAACTTTTCTTTTCTACCCTGTGAATGTGACTATTTTTAGTACTCATACCTGCTCAAAAGACTATCTAGTATCGATTAATATCTGATTTTCGATAGGTTTGACAACCCTAGTCTTAATTAATTTGACGTTTCTTGAGTAAAATGTTTGTCTCCTCTTCCCACCTCTGTGAATCATGTAATAGTTTAAATATGAAATGCGCTCAGCCTACAGGTATAAATGTGATGGAGATAATGAGAGGAGTATAGAGAGAGGAGGCTGTGTCACTCCGCCATTCCTGCGCTCTCAGGTTTCCACAGTAACGCATGTCTCCTGTAAACAGACTGAGGTGAGCTGTGCACTGTAATGAGACGGCTCCTCTACACCTCCTACTCTGACTCACCCTTATGTATCTATTAATTTAAATTTAAACAGATTTGATGCTCATTTAAAGATTCAAGCACGTACTTAAAACTACACGAATCGCTGTAGCAAATGGGGTAGTGTAGTGTTGTGTATTAGACTTTAGTAGAACCTGATATTCGTGTAAATGCATATGAATGTTGGTTGTTTATGTGTAGAACGATTGCGGTATAGTAGTTTACGATATAATCCAATAACATTAATTTACTTTTAGTACTTTAGTACTTTTAGTTTAGTTATCAGCGTTGTTTTGCTTTGGGGTTTTTTTGTCTTATATTTTATTGTTATCAAAAAAACAACAATATAACAGTGAACAATCGATCAGCTGTCACTTAAATACAATATCCATTTTTCCCAGCGTTCTTGATATTTTTCTTTTTGGAACCTTAGAATATATGTAAGTCTCTCCATAACCCGAATTTCTTCTACAATGTCCTTCCAGTTGCCGAGCGTAGGGGGCGTCTTCCTTATGTCATTTGCGTGTAATGGCTTTTTTTGATGCTGCCAATAGTATCTTGATTAAATAATGGTCCTTTTTTGGGAAGTGTGCGTCAGTAGTCCGCCCAAAATACATCGTTGTGCATGTTCTTGGTAGTGTGTAGCCAAATATTTTCCCCATTTCTTTGCTCAAAGTCTCCCAAAATTGTGACACCTTGCTGCACTGCTAAAACATACGTGCATTCCCCACGTTGTCTCCAACCTGGTCCATAGATCGTGACGCTTTTTAAATGTTTGTTATGAAAATCTGATTATGTTCTTCCAGCTGAAAATTCTCCAATATGTTGAATTAGTTGAGGTTAGCGTCGGTTCTTTTTTAAGACGTCAACAAGGTAAATACATCCCTTACTGTATGGTCTTAAAAAGAGCGCACAAGCCTTGTTTCCGGCATTTTGCTTATCAACCCTCGTTTTCACCGCCACTAGCATACGGCCACTGCTCTGGTACTTACTTGTTGGCCACTTTTTTTCTATTAATCGGTGGGATTCGGCATTGTCGTGGTCATTTACCGTCAACTTCACGACTCTTTGCTGTGATGACTTTTACGGTGACGTCAGCTCGCATTGGGCACTGCGGTTTTCTAACAAGGAAGTCAGCGGAATTGTTTCTTTTATTAAGTCGTTTTAGATGAACATTGCGATTTAAAATGTCCAAATTATAACTTAAAGATCCAGGGGTGTCATAGATTATACCTACATAACAAACACAAGCACAATATGTTTTCATTAAATCCAAAAACATACAAAGGAGTGTGTACTACAGCCACTCAATCGGATAATTTATTAAACGTAACAGACCTGCAGTTTGAAATCCCATATCTTGTATACATATTCCTTGACACTATTGAACTGCATTGTAGCCACATATATTTTTACATCCTGCTTCCCTTTAGCACAGTGCTGTCTCTGTAGTTAGAGACCATTCCCTCTGGATAATGGATCACATCAGCGGCACTGTAAGGCTTCACTGTGCTGTTTATTAAAACTGACTGCCTCAAAGCCTCATGGGAAAAAACACACGCATAACGAGGGGGGAGTCTGACGCAGAGATAAACAAGAAGAAGAAATTAAATCTTTAAAAGCTGCCAGGGGAGGTCACAAGGAACTATTGGATTTAGTCTTAAGAAAACTATTAGCTTTAGCAGCCAATCATTGTCCTTACGTAATCTATAGTTTAGATTGATCTTGATGTAGAAGCAGGTCACGTTTCACTACAACATTTAACAGTATTTATAGGTAATCTAATCTAATTCTAATATTTGTTTTTATTATTTTTTTTCCTGTTTAATAAAAGTTCCAGAGGACAGTCAGATCCCTCTCAGAACTTAATATTCAGACATTACAAACACAGATTTTATGGCACTCAGATAATCTAAATTCTAAAGAGTAAATATATGATGCTTTTAATAGTCATTTTATCTCTGCATGTGATGTTTTGGATCATACTGATGCTCCGTCTGATCTTGATTTCGTTGAATCTGAACCTTGGCAGTCACATTTTCTCTTTAAGACCTTTCACTTACATGGAGGTCTTAAATGCTCTCCGCTCCATAGACCCAAAAAAGTCCACAGGAGCTGATGACCTCGATCCAAAACTCCTATTACTAGGGTTTCAGAAAAGGGCATAGTCTTTTCACTGCAACCACAAACGTTTTATATGACATTTTCACAGCCCTTGATACAAACAAGATTGTTTAGCTCTGTTTATTGATTTAACTAAAGCGTTTGATTGAGTGGATCATAAAATTCTCTTGAAGCACCTGCAGCAGTTTGGATTTGACAATGCTACATGTAATTGGTTCCAAAATGATCTTTCCAACAGAACCTAGGCAGTAGCAGCCGATGAGTTTAAATCAAATGTTTGAACTTTAATCAAAGGAGTGCCCCAAGGCTCAATTTTAGGCCCGCTACTTTTTGTTATATTTTTTTAATTCCATTGGTTGCAATTTAAGAGGAAGCCTCATACGTGTACATGCAGATAATACCATTTGTGTGCAAGAGCTCCCTATGCTGATCAGGTGATTTTAAAACTGCAGAAAGACTTTAATGAAATCCAAAATTCTTATATGGTTTTCTGTATGATTTTCTGAAAGTTGCCCCGATTTTCTGAAAACATTTTAGGTGATGTGCAAGCTACAAATCTTTATACACCAAGTGGTACATTCTACTACCTCTACTACTGCTGCTATACTATCACCATTACTACTGCTACTACTACTACTACTGCTACTGGTTCTCTTACTGTTGCTGCTGCTCTTGCTACTGCTACTACTTTTACTATTATTATTACTACTACTGCTACTGCTTCTACTACATCTTCTACTACTACTACTACTACTACTACTACTACTACTACTGCTACTACTGCTACTACTGCTACTACTGCTACTACGGCTACTACTGCTACTACTGCTACTACGGCTACTACTGCTACTCTTACTGTTGCTACTGCTCGTGCTACTGGTACTACTGTTACTATTATTATGACTGCTACTACTTCTACTTCTACTACTTCTACTACAAATTCCGCTGCTAATACTTACACTATTTACAACTACTACCATAGTGCTACAGCTGTTCTCTAAACCCTATTGCTTCTTGGTATTTTGCCACCATGACAAAAAAATAACGCTTATTCCAGAAAATTGAAATTGTAGTAATCTATTTTATTAAATAGGCATTCAGTAATTCATATTCTCACCGCCCTTCATCTAAAAACAGTTACCAGGCAGCAAGCACATTGTCCCAGTTATAAACATATTTTCACGCATGTTTTAGCATATTCATTCTCTCAACCTTTATTTGAACCTGAAATACTGGTGCTCAGGGCTTCATTTACTACACGCACGAGTAAAAGCAGCGGGACCCCCCTCTAGGAAGAGCTAATACATGAATAATGACGAGCTAGTAATAAAAGGTAGGTCAGTGCCAGCGCTCAGAGTAATTAAATCAGGGGAAAATGAAAGTTAAAAGACTACTCTACTGCTGTGTTTACGCAATACTATTTTCAATATGGGGTCATAGTAGCAGGTTACACAGGCTCGTAATAGTTTGTTACATGAGACAAATATTGTTGCCCTCCAGGGAGGAATTTTGGGATGATTGTGAGTTCAAACTGGACACACACATTAGTTCTGTCATAAACTCCATCTTCTTTCAGCTGAGGCTCCTTTCATTTGTAACATGGTGTCATAACGCTCGGCACAAGGGGGGAACAAAGATACAGAACTCGGAGAAGGTTTTCAGTGTTTATTTACAAGGTGAACAACAATCAAACGTGGAACAAGTGGTGAATCGGGAACAGGGCGTGGGTCGTAGTCCAGGAGCAGGGCATGGGAAACGGAGGCAGTGACAGGACGGATGGTACCGGCAGAGTAGAGCTGGGTCTGAGACAGGAAAGCAGAGCGGGTCCAGGGAACAGGAGCAGGGCGTGTGAAGCGGAGTCTGAGACAGGGCGGACTGTACCGGCATAGTAGAGCTGGGTCTGAGGCAGGAGAGCGGAACGGGTCCAGGGAACAGGAGCAGGATCTAGTGGAGAGAAGTGTGCAATTTTAGCAGAATCAAAAACAAGACGAGCAAAAAACAAGAGCTGAGCCAAGCGTGAATACCACTGAGGTACGCAGACAATCTGGCGCTGAGTGTCAGGTCCTGGCTCCTCTTATTTTCCTCAAGTGCGGCTGATTTGCCTCAGGTGTGCACGGGAGGAGCCCAGCTCTCCGCACCCGCCCTCAGGTACATGCAAAGTCTATGGTGGACACGTGTCTTGGCCGCCCTGCGTTTTTGCGGCGCGTCTTCAAGCGTCAGAGCGGCACGACTCTGGCGTTGACACGGCGCATCTTGACCCTTCAGGCATTGAACACTTTGTTCGCGCATCCCAAAGTTGAAAAAGCTGAACTTTTTGGCATTTGACGAGCAACGTCAACCAATTAGAGACTACACTCCAGTAACAAAGCAACAGCATTATCCAGAAAAAGTAGAAAGACATCAGTGACAAACTAGCGGCAACTTAGTTATACTGGGCTAAAGGCTAGCCACGGACCCAGACACGCCGCAGAGCTGATTGCCTCTGTTGATGGGTTTTATGTAATAAATACACTAAAGCCACTCTCTCAACCTGGTCTGCAGTGTTCACAAAGATGCAGGGAAAACATCCAAAGGCACTCGCAGACCGCAACGGACACTCTGGTGTCCAGGGCGTCCATGACGCGTGTCGGAGGCGTTTGCCCTAAAATGCAAAGGCATCCAACTAGAGGCGTCCAAGGCGTTGTTGACGCCCCGGTGTGAATGCACCATAATAGTTTGTCTGTGCAGCTGGACCACAGCTCCCTGCGGCACTTACAAAAAGTCCAGAACACTGCAACTCGTCTGCTGACAAAAACTAAGACAAGAGACCACATCAAGCCTGCCAGGTCTGCCCACCTCTTCTCCCTGGCATTTTATACCAGCTAGACAGGATATCTTGGTGTTTTTGTTTTTATCCTATCTATTGTGTTATCTATATATTTGGGTTTTTTTTGGTTTAGTTTAGTTTTTTTTACTTACTAGAACATTAAACTTGTATGAAACATGAACTGTCCTTCAGTGTAATTGATTCTGTGAATGAAATCAAGCAATATCTCTTCACTACACTTCATTTTTTGATACGACTTTGGCTACAGCATTTGACTGATGTGGCTGTCAAACTGTGCCAATGGCCTCTACAACCTCTATCAATTACTGACTTGCACACCTATTTATAGGCAAGATAAATGAAGTGTCTTGCCCAAGGACTCAACAACAATTTATTGCAATATTTTGGAACAAGTTCTGAGGAAGTACTACTGTCACATTTCATCAAATTATAGATGCGAGGTGTAACTTTAACCTGCTTGTCCCAGTGATTTATCCACCTACGACATTCCACAATACAGCATTTAACTGATCTATTTTGCATTTATTCAATTACTGATGTTTTTATGCTTAAAAATACATTGAAAATCAGACATTCTCACTGTGAGCTGGGTCACCTCTCCACAGATTTGACCTGTAACTTGAGCTGGTAGCATTACCTTCTTGTCTCCATTGAGATAGATAGGTTCAGTGTCATATTGTGGAGTATTCTGGGCTAAGTAATAGTATCTGCATGGAGGCTAGTAGATGTTTTAATAAAAATTGTTCCTTTTGGTTAGTTACACTGGAATAGATTAGAATACAATGCTCAATGTATTTCCCATAGCTTTTTGAGCTTGTTACTGCACAAAACGAGCATTTACACAGTGCTAAAACAGGACCAAACCAAGTCCACATCGCGACTAAACTGGCCTCAAACTAGGACAAATTCATTGCATTGTAACAGTCTGTGCATCCCCTAACAATGAGTGAATAAATCCTAATAGCTTTAATATGGATTGCACATAAAACTACTCATCATCCCATCTCATAAAAGCCATAGAAACATAATCTGTACTATCTCCAGTCTTTATCGATGTATTTGAGCCATGTGTATGTTTCCCTTTGCCCCCCGTTGTGTGTTTGTGTGGACCTTATTGACCCAAAATGGAGTCCATCACTTGAGTGGAAGCCGGCAGTGGCAGCAGTGAATATCGAGCGTCTGAGGGTCTGGGTCTGGCTGACGTGAGCTAAATGTTTTACTTACACTAATCGTTTGCATTCACGCTCAAGAATTTTAAGATGTCAGAAACTCAAATAGAAAGTGATTGTATAACTCTACGGGAGATTTGGTGTTGTTTTTTAAGAAATATACAAGCTCAAAATCCATAAATGTCAAACCTTATCATTTGTTTATGGCATAATGGAACCACTTTATGAAGCTATTGTAAAAAAAAAAAAAAAAAAAAAGAAAAGAAAATTGACGGTTGTTTATTTATGCTGACGCCACCTATTGATCCACGCAAAACAAACATGTCATCAGGGATATTGCCAAGCGTTGCCAAGCCAAGGACTACAAGGACATTTTGGATTGCTGCCATAGCGATTAACAATTTAAAACTAAATATGATATCTTCTGAATTGTGAAATGACGTCAAAATGTCTATAAACAGCTGAAACTTATGAGCAATTGGTTGTTTTTTCAGTTGTAGCAGGTGTTGGGCTAAACAATGGGGAAATTTGTTTTTAATTTATGTTTTTAATTAAAATTTCAGAGTGTTTGTCTCTCTGGAGATGCTATAACTTGGCTTTAAATGTTCCGCAGTATGGTAAATGGCAGTGGTTGGATTTTTATATAGCGCTTTTCCAACTTCAAGGGACTCAAAGCGCTTTACGTAAAGGAACCACCCACCCATTCACACACACATTTATACACTAGTGTACACAGACACTGGGGGCAAGGGGGGTTAAGTGTCTTGCCCAAGGACACAACAACAACATTCATCTGTAGGAGCGGGAACTGCACCGCCACCTGTGGATCAGTGGACTAAAAATCACATTTTTTTCATATTTTTTTTCTTCATTATTATGCATTTTTTTGTCTGGTGCGACTTATACTCAGGAGCGACTTATACTCCAGAAAATACTTTGGTGTATTTGAATGCAGCAGTGGTGGTTATTACAGTACTTGTCGTAAAAGTTGCCATACAAGTAACTTTGCATCATTTGCTAGTTTTCAGTTTTACTACCTACGCTGCTCAATTAAATAAAATACAAATCATGAACTAGTAGCTATTAACAAATAAGCGTTGCCAAATACAGAACTACAAGTTTGTTAAAATAACATCGGGGAGTTCTTGAGTAGTGAAAATTGGTTGTTTTCAGTAGAAGTGGTTGTAGGAAGATATTTTGAGATTTATGATCTATGTTTTTTAATTAAACTTCAGGAGATGTTATTTCTTTGCCTGGAATGGTCCACAGTGAGGCATTCGAGGTGTTTTAAGCATCTGAACAAATTGAACTGTTTATTTTAATACTCTTTTTTCAGACCAAGGTTTTATTTGTTTTCATACCTGACAGTTTTGGCTGCTCAACCGGGATGACGGGGCTTTTTTACGCTGTCATCATGCCTCCAACCTGTTTAAATCCGAAGACCTTGATCTGAAAAACAATCTGATAAATAAATGAACAGAAGACTAGATTAACCTGATGTCTCGACATAATTACGCTAGAATGTTTTTGTTTGAACCCGCCCACTCTTCTGCCACTCTTATATTGCACTAGGAAACAGAAACAATGGCCAGGGATGGTCTCATGTTGTTGTTTCCACATGGTTCTCATCAATATACGCCTCCACTGTCACTTTTTCCTCTCTTGATAATACACCTAGACAGGGAATCGACTGCCTGGGATAGTGCCAGGCAGTTGTTTTCCCATGATCCTTAGCGTACAATGTGCTACAAATTGGTGTCTCTGTCAGTATAGCTTCTCTTTTAGCCAACAAAATGCTACGTTTTGCCCCATATATCTTAATCAGAAGAACTTCAAATCAAGTACAGGCTCTTTTGATGCAATTTTTAATGCACTTTATATCTACCCCAGTTGGATCTTGTATTTTTTATTGATGTATTTTTCAATTTTACTACCTACGCTGCTCAAATACATTGCACGTGTTTAACTTCTGCTCTAATGGAAGACAGGGCTGGGATCATAGACTATATATCTATAAATGGACATAGCTAACCTGCTAGTCGGCGCATCCCAAATAAGAAGTGATGGGCGCGCTTCCGGCTCCATCAACTCTGGCTCTAATTCACTTTGTATTGAAAAACTATCTGCAACTGCTGCTGTCATTTTGGTTTTAAAATGTTCGTATCAACCCTCTCTACTTGATCAAGGTATTTTTATTTCGCTATTGTGCCGGTAACTGAAGATATGAACATTAAAACCGACAAATCAGGTGCCTTCGTTCCCCGAAGTCGCTCCTGCTAGCGTTAGCAACAGGTTTGATTGACAGCGTTGCTAAGCTTAGTCCACTTCGTTGTTGCAGTCAATGGGTGGAATTTAATACATTTTCTTCTTCCTATTCCTTTTTTGAGCTTAAATAAGAAAAAGAAAACGTGTAATGTACTGGATATATGTGTACTTAAAATACATAAATTAAATGAGTTGTAGCTATTAACAGTTGTAATGGAGGATAAATAGTACATGCTGTACTAAACTTTTTGTTGACTATTTTAAACCCACTTGAATAACATTATGTGCAGTCAGTGCCAGCCAGGTGATGAGAGGCGCTGAATATGGGGGATATTTGTTGTAAATGGGTCTGGAGTGAGTACCCACAATGCACCTGGAGAGCAGAGAAAGCAGGTTATTATGGTCTGAACAGGTGTGGCACAGAAGATGTACGACTGCGGTCAGCCGGTGGAACTAATTTACTTTGATTTTTATGCCTGGAGCGTTTGGGGATTTCTGTTTCTCTGTCTGAAACGCAGCGCAGCTTTTTCTGATCCAAAATTAGTCTAGTGGCATTTCACCGAGCGCACGGTTTGTTTTAGAAATGAATTATGAGAACTCTGAAAAGCAAAGCAAAGGTCAGTGTGTATTTCTGATGGTGTCCAGGAATTCAAAGGGACACATTCTTTGAGTAGGAGGAAGCACTTTTACACCGCACAAAGTAAAGTCTACGGCTGTGTCCGAATGTCCCCCTAACCCCTCATTCTTCACATGGCTTTGCACGCAACTCAATACTTTCAGGTCACGCGACTCTATGGTCTGGGTGAATAAAAGTCTAAAGGTTAAACTCTGATAAAACTTGAATTGTGTCATAAATGATGATCAGAAGTGTTTATGGACTAATAATAATCATGCATGTGTTTGTCAAGCTGGATCTGACGTAAATGGACTAAAATTTTGTCCGAAATGTGGAACTTCTCGCTCTTTTAACAGCTCGAGTGAAGGTAAACGGCTAACACTAGCAACTTCACACAGCAACAGTTTATTTAAGTGTTTTATTCATAATCAGGACCAACAGTGAGCTAAACCAGCACTTCCGTCTGCCTCAGTCAAGGTGCATCATGGGAAATTTTGAGTGCACTATTTTCTCACCAACATAAGGATAAATCAGGACATTCAGACACAACTAAAAATGTCTTGACCCTTAAATAGTGCCATAAAAAACGCCTATAAAATCAGAAAATTCAGAAAAAATAGATCAGAAAATTCAAAATGCTTACTTTAATGTAGCCATGGTTTAGGAATGATGATTAGGACCGTTGCTGTTGTGACAATTTAAAACTAAATATATCTTTTTAATCTTTTGAAGGGGGACAAAGTCTAAATTGTGCGTAGAACAAGGGCAAGTGGCTACATTGACAAAATTATTATTATTATTTTTTTTTTTTTTTAATGCAGTATTTGGTTATTCATTTGCAAGCCATCAAAAATTTGCTTTACTATTTCTATAACTGTCCTGTGCTCTTAAAGGTTTACTATGTAGCTTTTCTGGTGAGGACACTGTTACCAGGTTACCTCTTGTTATTGCTTTGGATCGGTCCATAGTACACTTTTAAACATACTCTCTCTACCAGAAAAGTTAGACTTATTGTGCTTGTGTCTGCTCTATAATTTGCACATTTTAAATCACAATATTAATCTAAAACGACTTAATAAAGTACGAGTATCACCGATTAAGAAAATAAAATTCAAAAACAAAGTCAGTACGTCACAGGTCGAAGTGATAACGAGGATTGATTTGCAATATTTTGTCTTGAAAACAACTAAAACATGATTGAAAGCTCAGGTCTGTTTTAAAGATTACTTGTTTCTGCACCTTTACCTTTTTTAATCAGTTCAATTTACCACTATTGTGCAGTATTCTGGTTCATTTTTGTTTGCTTATATCATTTTTTTAGTTGAATTAACAAGCGATATACTCAAATTTGTCACATCTACAAATCCAAAACTCCAGTCTTATCTTAATTTTGACAATATATCAACCACTTCTACATAATTTTAACCATAAATAGGAAGTAAAAATAGCACAACGTACCACACGGCAACCTTTTATCACAACTTCAAACACTTCCAATAGCAAATATGTAGCCTTAAGCGTATATATCCTCAATTAGTATCTTTGCTGTTAGTGTTCCATTCTATTGGCATTTATGAGGCTGTGGTTTTGACTAGAATAATTACTATTTTCCTGGTGATGTTTTTGGAGTGTATCGGATCCTTGGCATACGCTCACTTGGCACTTCACCAGACTGAAACCTATTATTCCAAAGTGGGTGTAACTTCCCAGTGCCACTCACAAAGTAAAGGGTTGGCGTTCCTGGATTTTTGTGGTTGGCAGCTGTTGGCTCTTTCTCCCCGTGATGTTTTAAAGGGATCTGACGGGGTTTTCCCATCATTAACAATTATACGTGAAAATAAACCGCAGACTGGTGGATATGGACAAACGGTGCGGCTGAAACAGAGAAGAGCCTTGTGGAGTGATTCAGGTAAAAATGACATTATATTAAAAATGAATTCATGTTTATTCAGCAAACACAGGGAAACACTTTGACACGAACATGTTCAAATGGGAGACCAATGAGCTGAGATGTCAAATGTAATGCCCTCTATGGAAACTGGCACCGTGGGTAAGTCTGGTCCATTGATGAAAAGGAAATAGTTCTGAATGAAATGCAGTTCTACAGTTTTAAAGTTATATAGTGATAAGGAAGTATGTGTGCTGCCATTTTTGATGACCTAATAAGGGATTAGGGACAGGAAATACTGCAGCCAGACTTCCCCCACACAACGCCCATGTAAAACATTTAAATTGTCTTTGAGTGGTTATGAATGCAAACATGAAATTAGACAGGAAAAAATGTACATGATTATGTTAACACTTGTCTTGGTACAGTCCTGGTCTAGTCCTGGTCTAGTCCTGGTCTAGTCTTGGTCTAGTCCTGGTCTAGTCCTGTTCTAGTCCTGTTCTAGTACTGGTCTAGTTCTGGTCTAGTCCTGGTCTAGTTCTGGCCTAGTTCTGGCCTAGTCCTGGTCTAGTCCTGGTCTAGTTCTGGCCTAGTTCTGGTCTAGTCCTGGTCTAGTCCTGGTCTAGTCACGGTCTGAACCCGGTCAAATCCCGGTCAAGTCCCGGTCAAGTCCCGGTCTAGTCCCGGTCTAGTCCCGGTCTAGTCCTGACCTAGTCCTGGTCTAGTCTTGGTGTAGTCCTGGTCTGGTCCTGGTCTGATCCTGGTGTAGTCTTAGTGTAGTCCCGATCTAGTTCTGGTGTAGTTCTGGTCTGGTCCTGGTGTAGTTCTGGTATAGTCCGAGTCTGGTCCCGGTCTTGTCCCAGTCTTGTCCCGGTCTTATCCCGGTCTTGTTCCGGTCTTGTTCCGGTCTCCTCCTGGTGTCACCCTGGTCTAGTCCCGCTCTCGTCCCAGGGTGATCCCGATCTCGTCCCGGTGTAGTCTCAGTGTAGTCCCGATCTAGTCCCGATGTAGTCTTGGTGTAGTCCCAATCTAGTCCTGGTCTTGTCCCGGTGAACACATCTTTAACTTACACTTTTGCTTTCTTTACAGTCAGACAAACTAAGAACTGTGTGAGAGGAAGCACAACTGAATTCAGTTTTTGTTTGCTATTTTCTGATGGAGGGTTGCTTTGTATTGTCTGGAATGTTCCCCAGTAAGTCATTAAATTTCATAACTATGTTACAACTTAAATAAACCTATAATGAATAAATGTAAGAAAGGCAAGTTTAACAAATGTAAACCAATCATAGACACAACCTGGTAGGGGACCCAGTAGAAAAGTTAAAAAAATATATTTGGCCCAGTTTCTAACAAGCTGCTTAGACCTATAGTTGTTTTTCTTGTACAGTTTAATTCTTAACACTGAAACCCCACTGTAAATGTTTCAAAATGGCATAATTAACACCCACAATCTTTAGCTTCCAAAAACAAAACCACGTTGGCTGACCACAAGTTCACGACGAAACTGAAAATTATCCAGCACTGAAACCCAGTCAGCCTCCGTTTCCCTTGGCGACCAGTAGCATTATGCTTGAATGAGAAAATAGTTTGTGATACACATCTGTGCTCTGTTATTACAGCAAGAAACCCACGGGGGCCATTTTGGATCACGGCCCTGAAATGATTTTAGTAACACCCTCGGCCCCTGTGTTTGGAGAATAATTAGACTGGAGTTTTTCTGGCTGCTGCTTCTTACTGCAAATGTATGTTTAGTATTACAGTTTAAGGCCTGTTAGACTCCTCATGACCCCTATAGCACCACAGTACACTCAGAGATGTTGACAGTAACAGAATCCAGATGACATGTTAACTACGGAGCAAAACAAGATGAAAGCATTAATATTTTGTGCATTGTTGTTGTGTCCTTGAGCAAGACACATCACTTTAATAATCTATATGGCTGATTGTAACATGAAGGGCATCCTACATAAAAACCTGTCAAATCATTACATGATATTATGTGTTTCCTGATTCTGGCCTAGTCCTGGTCTAGTCCTGTCTTAGCCCTGGTCTAGTCCTGGTCTAGTCCTGTTCTAGTCTTGGTCTAGTCCTGTCCTGTGTTAGTCTAGTCCTGTCCTAGTCCAGTCCTAGTCCTGGTCTAGTCCTGTTCTAGTCTTGGTCTAGTCCTGTCCTGTGTTGGTCTAGTCCTGTCCTGTGTTGGTCTAGTCCTGTCCTGTGTTAGTCTAGTCCTGTCCTAGTCCTGTCCTAGTCCTGTCCTAGTCCTGTCCTAGTCCTGTACTAGTCCTGTACTAGTCCTGTCCTTGATATATCGCTGACGTAATCTAGTCAATAAACGATAATATTGAAACATATTTATGCCACTGACACGTAGGGATGGGACAATAAACAATAATATCATTTATTATGATAAAAAGGGTTGACAATAATCGTTCGTGGGACATTTTATATAATCGTGATAATCGCCGTTATATCACCAGAATATGCAGAAAAAAAAACGACTTAACCACAGGAAAGTCAACATGGGGAGATAAAGGGGTGTGTTGTCTGAGGCCCCAGCATCTTAGGGGCCCAGTATTAGACCCTCTTCCTATTAATTTGTATTACGGGGGCCCATGTGAGGCTTATTGCCCCAGACCCCCACATTTCAGTTGATGGCCCTGCTCATCCATAATAATCTCTGTTAAAGTTATAATTATTCATATCCATAACAACTTTAATCATCATCATTTTATAATTGTTAATCACAGTTATTTTGGCCATGATAATCGTCACATATTTCAGTATCATCCCACACCTAATGACGATCATCCTAAAGTAGAAATATCCATAAAAAGCTATTCTAAAAATACAAGGTTACGTGATAGGCCTTGTACCTCTCAAAACAGCACATCGGCTCTTTCTCTTTACGTTTATTGAATCCAGAGCCTCTTGGGCATTTTGCTTGTACACTATTTGAACCATTTCTTCTCCCTCTGAGTTCACTTATTGTAGCTTTGACCTTGCTTCTGTGCGCACACTCGGGTCCAGGTTGTTACACTGGCCGCAGTATCCTTTAAAGTCCAGGTGCTTCTTTCAAATTGCTTTGCGTTTCGGTCAAAAAACCCAACGCACGCTTCACAAAATACACCTTTCCTAGCTCTATATTGGCCCAGCTGGGAGTGAAAAGTGTCTTTACTCAACACAAGGTAAATATATGCGTTGGATGGTAACCTTAGGCAGGATACACTGGCGGGTTTCAAAAGAGCAAATTGACCTGCGATATGTGGTTTTTACTGTAAGCGCTGAAGTGAGAGCTTGTGAGCTAGACTTGGCTAAGTGACAGTAAGGATAATTTAGAGACAGTTTTTAGCAGCCGGAACAAATGAGTGCACTGGTGCTAAATGCTGTGTTTTAACAAGTTTCAGGAACAGAATTTGATTAATGAGGCCAACTTGTGTGTCAATGTGGTGTTTTAACAAGGTGAAACATACGCGGCAATGAGTCCATTTGTCCCATGGATGTCGTTGGTACTGTAGGGTCTGCCAGATTAAGGGCAGTTGAGTCAAAATTGCAATATGAATGAGCGAAATTGGCAAATTGCAAAACGACAACTTCTCCTGTCTTATTCTGCATAAAAATTGATAATCCTGTTGTTTAGATCTTTACAAATATGTTCTGAAACGTCCTGGTCTAGTTCTAGTGAAGTTTTAGTCTTGTCCTGGTCTCGTCCTGGTCTAGTTCTAGTGTAGTTTTAGTCTAGTTCTTGTCTAGTCCTAGTCTAGTTCTTGTCTAGTCCTAGTCTAGTCCTGGTCTCATCCTGGTCTCATCCTGGTCTCGTCCTGGTCTCGTCCTGGTCTCGTCCTGGTCTCGTCCTGGTCTCGTCCTGGTCTAGTTCTAGTGAAGTTCTAGTGAAGTTTTAGTCTTGTCCTGGTCTCGTCCTGGTCTAGTTCTAGTGTAGTTTTAGTCTAGTTCTTGTCTAGTCCTGGTCTCGTCCTGGTCTCGTCCTGGTCTCGTCCTGGTCTCGTCCTGGTCTCGTCCTGGTCTCGTCCTGGGCTAGTTCTAGTCTCCTCCTGGTCTCGTTCTGGTCTTGTCCTGGTCTCGTCCTGGTCTCGTCCTGGTCTCGTCCTGGTCTCGTCCTGGTCTAGTCCTGGTCTCGTCCTGGTCTAGTTCTAGGGTAATTTTAGTCTAGTCCTGGTCTAGTCCTGGTCTAGTCCTGGTCTAGTCCTGGTCTAGTCCTGGTCTAGTCCTGGTCTAGTCCTGGTCTAGTCCTGGTCTAGTCCTGGTCTCGTCCTTGTCTCGTCCTGGGCTCGTCCTGGGCTCGTCCTGGTCTAGTTCTAGTGTAGTTTTGGTCTAGTCCTGATCTAGTCCTGGTCTCGTCCTGGTCTAGTCCTGGTCTAGTCCTGGTCTAGTCCTGGTGACCTGGTGTCCTGGTCCTCGTCACCTTCACTATAATCATTTGGATAATTTCAGCCCTGCAATCGCAAACCTCTACTGAACTAAAGGTAAAAGGAGCTGTTAACTTGAAAACTACCACCTCATGACGTCACAAGGTGGAACAGAGCATTTTGAGCTTTGGAGATGTAGACAGACTGTGAATGAAACAAAACACAGATATGTTTTTGATGAGGTAACAACATTATAACACAACTTAAAGCTCACAAGAGTATATTTTGTGTGATATAGGGCCTTTAATCTTGCTTGTAGATCACATATAGCAAGTTATATTTATGGTGTTGCCACAATAAAAACAAAAACAAACTCAGTGCCAATTATTGATTAGAAAAGGGCTGCATCTAATGATTACTTTGCTAATTAATCTAGTCATTGTTCCTTCAGTTAATCGATTAGTTGTTTAGCTCTTAACAGGCCTGAAACTACTTTATCCCACTAATAAAGATTTAAATAATGCAAAATAACCCTAGTAAACCATTTTAAATAGTAAAATCATTAAAAGACATGAACTGCAACACATAAATAACAGAATACACCAATAATTAGCCATAAAAGGGGCTTATTCACTTCTCCACATCTCAAATCTTATCATATTACAACAAAAACATCCCAAAATTTCCCCACTTTTGCAAAGAAAAAGTTCTCACGATAAATATAGAGGCCCAAAATATATTGTTCCAGTTTTCATATACAGCTGTTTCAATAATCGATTAGTTGCGTTTATCTTATTTCAGGAAAGGTCAAATTTCGTCCTATTTTTACTTTTGATACTAGTTTTAGCCGAGATCGTTGTCTCGGTATCAACTTCTTTTGACAAGCTTACCTACTGAACACACCGGGTTTGACCTCTTAACCCAATCTGCAAGTTTCAAAAGCGGTTTATTTGTAAGATCCCTTTTGTTTTGCTAAAATAACACTACTTCGGTTCTGCCTTTTCACCATGTCAAGTTCCCGGGCCCCAAACAGACTGTGGAGGAGATTGAATTCATTTTCTTGGCAGGAGGAGAGCGTGGTTGGCACGGAGACCAGTATCTTAATAAGAATCACATTTTTTGCTCAACTCAAATTTAACTAGAGCTCATTGTCCCAAAATGTGACCGCACAGTTTGGCCGTTTAACATTATAGGCCTGTGGTGTTGTGTCTGGCAACAAAACTACATTGGGGAAACAGGGGATGGGCTGTAGACATTATGGATTTTATCTTTTGACCCGAGCAGTGCAGAGCCGACACAAAATATTACAAAAACAAGCGATTGGCGATAAGTGTGTCGTATTGAAATAACTATATGACCCTTGAGCTTTAGATATCACTTCTTAATATTATAAAAATGGTGTTCAGTTTCGTTTCAAGTTAATGCAATGTTATGGGAGAAGTGGAGCTAATTCAAACAAGGAGTAAATCAGGATTTGGACCGGGTTTATCTGGAACTAAACATGAGGACTAAACCTGGTCTAAGGATGCTTGAACCAGGACAAAACTAGAACTAAACAGCCCCAAAACCAGGTCTAAACTAGGTCTAAACAAAGACTAAACCAGGACTAAGTTAGACCCTTTAAAATGTCTATGGTCTAAAATTGATCCTGAAGGAAAAACATAACCAAGAACTTAACCAAGACTTAACAAGGACTATGATAGACCTTGCCCAGGCCTATATAAGGACTAAACTAGGACTGGCTCCATTAAACCACAATCATCTTCTCTGAGCTCTTAAAAATGCTTTGCTCACATTTTGCCAGTTTAGTTGCGTCATAGATAAAAACTCCAGACTTCTCCTTTGCAGTTTTTAAGCCCATAAACTGTCACTGGACTCATTTTGTTGTCAAATTGTGTTCACAACAAGCGCATGGCCCCATTAGCATAGCATTTACTGGAGAGAACGACTTTATTTGTTTTCTTTGTCATTGTTCATTCATGTTGCTAACAGCAGAGGGAGCTCTTTCACCTAAAAGCCTCATTGGAAATAGAGGTGTAGTTTATAAAGTGTGTTTTTTAAATGCAGACATAATTTAAGTTAGAAAATGGGAAATACTTAAGCCACAAGAATGCATAGTATGTGTGTAGCTTTAATTTTGCACGTTAACTTCCTTTAAGATGTGCTAATCTACCAATTTCTAGCAAAACTACATTAACTAGTTTTCTTACATCAAAAAGTCGACACGGTGGAACATTGTTTATCCCTTGTGCGATGTTAAATAGGTCAGGAACATATAACCTCTTTGTACAGCACCAAATGATTAGCGTGGAAGCGCTCCAGCGAGCTAATGGCTAACAGGCCAGGAGTCGGGTTACATTGTTTTTGCAGCCGTCCCGTGGAAAGAGAAACGGGTTGAAAATTTCGATTTGATTTATAGCTGCGGTTTAAAATTTATACTCGCCATCTTCTCACGGACCTCACAACATCTGGCAACATGTCGCTATTGAAAAACGTAACCACCAAGAATTTACACCTGTAGGGGATATTGGCTTACTATGTTCGTTGGACTGGAGTCAAAAGTTGGAGAAGTGATGCGAGAGGGGAATAAGTAGTTCTTTGTAGAGATTTGGGGGCTTTTAGGTCAGTAGACGTTTACTGTTTCTTCTCCTCCCATTCACAAAAACAGAGACTCAGCTAAAATGTCATAAGCCCGACTTTATTGAGCTGTTACTGTCTCATTCCTGAGGGAAACTGGATAATAAAAGTGCTTATGTTTGCTAGTCCAAGGGTGACATACTGGGAAGGCTTGACAGTGAGGTAATGGTTATCAGATTGCAAGCATAACAAATTAAAAGTGTAGTTCCATGACATTGCGTGACAGAGGAACAGAACTCAAACATGATGATGATAATAATGCATTCGTCTTGTGTAGCGATTTTCCAGATGCTCAAATTTGCTTCGCAATTTCATGCTTTCCTCTGTCACTCCAAATACTATTGTAGCCACAGCTGCCCTGCGACGACTGAGGGAAGTGAGGCTGCCAATCAGTGCCAGCGGCCCCTCTGACCCCACCAATCGCTCACATGCCACATTCAAACTAGAGGTGTACATATTGATGTTTTGCAGCTGGAGGGGGTTAAGCTAACTGGAGGCACCGCTCTGTCTGTCCAGTTAGACTTTAATCTTAACTTTTTTTTTTTACACTGACTGGCTTGGAACTATAACAGGCGAGCTGATTTGTGCTGTTCTTTTCACATGACATTACGGTCACAAGCTAGCTAGCATTAGCCAATAGTTTTTCAGTTAGTCACTCACCTTTTTGTTGAAAATCAAACTCATAAACAGGACCATGAACACTCGTATAGATCACAAGCTCCTGAAAATGCGCTGTTTTCTTCTAAAAACTCATCACACTCTGTTTGCTAATATATGCATTGTGTCATCATCACCGTAGACATACATGCAGCACCGCGCCAGCGTCATGTCAGTGCAAAATATCAATAGCCACAGCTGCCCTGGGGTAGACTGACAGAAATAAGGCTGTGAATCTGCGTCATCAGCTTATCCAGCCTCTACTAATGACAAAACATGAATATATAGAGGAGATCAGTAAAGTGTCTTGCTCATGGACAACAGAATGTACAGGTTGGAGCTGGAATAGAACTGACAAACTCTGCACTCGAGGGTGAAAGCATTAACCACTGAGCTGCTTTTGCCCCTACGTACAAATACATTTACAAACACCTTAAATATTATCTTAAAGTGTACTCTGTAGCTTTTCTTTTCTGATGGGATGATCTGCCACCTGACTGTGCAGAGATATTATTGCTTTGCCTGGAAGATTCCACAGTATGGCATTAAACTTATCTATTTTATCCAATTGCATGTGTTTACAGTGCTCACATATACCCAGAAAACAATGCATTCTTAGCGTAAGTGGGCTCGCTTCTCCACAGATCTGACCTATAACTTGGCCTGGTGGTATCATCTACTCGCCTTCACGGAGATAAGTTTCAAAACAAAGCTATAACATCTCCATGGAGACACACAGCTACCAGAAAAGTTACATACTTCGTGTTTTATCACCGTCAAACAAAGATCCTATTGACAAAACATAAATATTCCACACGAGTTCAAACCGCCGCAGTTATTCCACATCTTCTACGTCTGTTCTCCGGCTCTTCAAACGCTATCTCACTTCCTCTCCGTCTCGTCTTGCATCTGTATCAAAACTGCGTCATCATAAAGAAATTTGAGTGGCCATTTTTTATTGCTTCCCAGTCTTTCCGATTCACTGGAGTGCGCTTCCGAATCTCGGCGCCTCGTATCTTTCCAATATTATCAACTTGAAGAGATATGAATGCTGTTGTTTATGGTGAGGTAATAACGGTCTTATTTTTCATGGAGAACTGGAGTGTAATTTATGGCAGCATTGGCTCGTGTGGATTAATGATGCATGGGTGTCGCCGTTCCGAGGATGTGGAGTCTTATCAGGGCAATAAATCCTGTCTTCTTCTATTGTTTATTTGTCAGCGGTCTCTTCACAGCCTCCCTCCTCCAACTGTAAAGTGAAAACAATATGAGTTGATTGAAAAAGTATTTAACATGGACAAACAGTGACTGACAATAACTCTGCTGTTCATAACTCACCTCATAACATCTCGTGTAAGTGTCAATCAAAGACGTTTAAAGGCGCATTGCATAATTTTTTTTTTTCCCGTGGAGAGTAAACCAGCTGCTTTTTGTCACGGAGGGGGGAGGTATTGCTTTGCCTAGAATGTTTCACAGTGTGGCATTAACTTGCGTTTACTCAAGTACAAGTGCATTCTTATTGTGAGCAGATTTGAACCCGTGTTTGTCAAAGATCTTGAGGTCAAAATAAGTCCGCTGTGTACTGCTTGCATTTATTTATAAAACGTGTTATTGTCTGAGAATCAGGATGTGCACGTTAGCATACTAGTTGTTAGCTTAACCACGATTGCAAAACAAAAATCTGGTCTCTGACAGTTGTAAAAAGCACTTATTAACTCTATGTTTAAAAAATTCATATTGTCTTTTTTTATAATGAAACTTTTTTTTTCTTCTAATAAGACAAATATTGTAAAAAAAAAACAAAAAAACAAAAAAAACTAAGTGGCTTATTTCTCTGACAAGTCCTGATAGCAAATTTTAAAGTTTGATTTATTGTTGAAGTTAATATATATATATATATATATATATATATATATATATATATATATAAAACGATAAACGATAATATTGAAATTTATGCCACTAACACAAAAACCCAAGAGCAGATTTAAACCACAAAAACTATTCTAAATCTACAACATTGTTAAAAAATCATGAGCTGCAATAAATAAACAGCAGAATGAAACACTTTAGTTCTTAGTTTGCATCTGTAATGAGTCATGGATGTTATTAATTCAACCTCTTACGGCTTAAATCTCATCAGCTAGCCAAAAAATGTCCCAGTTGTGCGAAGAAAATGTGCACAGGATAAATATTGACCCAAAAACAAAATTGTTCCAGCTTTCTCATACTGAATAATAGGATGGAGAGGTTAGTCTCATGTGTGAGTTGAGGTAAACGCCCCTCGTCTCTGTTGACTGACCACACCTGAGAACAGACACGTCCCACAGTCAGGGATGGGACAATAAACAATAATATTCTTCATTGTGATAAAAAGGGTCGACAATAACCGTTTGTGGGACAGTTTATATAATCATGATAATCGCCGACAAAAGAATCACCATTATATCACCTGAATGTGCAGAAAAATTACGTATCCACAGGGGAGTTGACAGGGGGGACAAAGGGACGTGTTGTCCGGGGTCTTAGGGGCCCAGAATTGGACCCTCTTCCTATTTATTTGTATTACTGGGGGGCCCATGTGAGACTTATTGCCACGTACCTCCAAATTTCAGTTGACGGCCCTGCTCATCCATAATAATCTCTGTTAAAGTTATAATTATTCATATCCATAACAACTTTAATCATTATCGTGATATAATCGTTAATCGCAATTATTTTGGGCATGATAATCGTCACACAGAATTTTAATATCGTCTCATGCCTATTACAACATGTGTCTTATTTGAAGAAAACATTAAATTTGGCTTATTAACTCATCTCTGTGAATAATTAGAATGTTCTGAATGCAAAAGGTAAGTGAGGGATAACTTCAGACTACTGTAAACTATTTAAAATGAACTAGTTCTGTAAATGGTAAAAATCAGGTGCAGCGCCTTTTTAAGAAGTACATTTCAACCATTTTATCAATCTCTAACTTCTTGCCTATAAACTAGACTTTAATTTAGCCATGAGACCGCTCTATCACTTCATACAGATGCCTTTCCTTTCCTTCAATCTCTCTATAATTCATTTAATCTCCTGCTCTTTTAACTCGCCAACAACAAAGACGAAGCCTGGCGTTGAGTCCACCCGACCGCATCGTTCCCTGCTGGCTCTATTAGTCCAGTGATGCTCTGTAGACGTCCGCAGATAGAATGACGTCCTGCTGAAGGTCACATGCTTTTTGCTTACCTGTGCAGCTGTAAATGTGCCTGCAGACTTCACTCCGGAACGGGAATGCTGAGGTTTCAGATGGGAACAGGAACAGGGAACGTCCGGTAATATGAGAGTACTATTAAACTATGAGTATTTTAGATGTGCTGTTGGACAAGGCAAATATTTGATCATTGGGCTGGTAAAATTTTTTATAATAATATTCAACCCTCTAAATATATAATTTGATTTTAATTAACTGTTTTCATTTTAAAAACTAACTGGACAGACTCATTGTGCTGGTAGAATAGTTGTAGGTATAATATGAAGGTACAATTGTTCCAAAAAGTTTGTACACTGGCAAATTGTTTATTTATTTATTTATTTTTTTACATTTCCAAATTTCGTTGTACGCTTACTTTTGTGGCCACACTGGCTTTATCTACACAATTTACCTTGGTATTCAACTTATTAAAAGGTTAATAATGCACAACATAATATCACATAAAGATGACGTTCTGTCTGAATTTGGATTAGCTCTTTTACTTTATATCAACCAGTTTAGCCGTTACCGCAGCAACCCCGTCCCCTCTAGCCCCGCCCCCTACTGTCTTCAGCCACTAAACAACTAAACACTTAGTTGTAGTAGTAATAGTTGTAGTAGTAGGTGGTAGTTGTTGGTAGTAGTAGTAGTAGTTGCAGCCCAGTGCTCAACTTTCTTACTGAGCCACAGCCACAGACATAGTTCCAGTGAGTGATCCGGACAGATCTCTGTGTATCCTTACGACTGGATTACCTCTGCAGACATTTCCCATTTGTCCCAGTGAGGCAAACCAAACAGCTGTGACCTTTGACCCCAGCCTGTGCAGCCAGTGTAAACCTACTCCAGTTTAATACCGGGCTTTCCTCTGACAGGATGGGACGGGCCAGGGGAGGGGGCAGATGATTCACAAAGACCACATGACTAATTTGACACTTTGAAAAACACTTTTGTGCGTTGGAATTGTCTTGTGGTCAAAAGAATACACTTTACATGTCAAGATAGAAGCAAGATGGTTTTAGGCTCTGTGGCTACATAATAATACGCTGTTTTATGCGTTTTTATATTTTGAGTGTTCAAGTCCAATAAACGAGAGGTCTACAGTCAGTCCTCTACCAGTAAAAGCATGTGGTTTAGAGCGGAGTTCAGAGTAAAAATGAAGAATTTGAATTTTTTTGTTTTGTTTTTTGTCTATTGGCAATGGCGGTATCATGCGAAATCAACTTTTTGGAGCTTTCTACCATGTTATAACGCTGTTCCCTCATCAAAAACACGCCTGAACGTATTTTTTTTATGTCATCCATGCACGTTTGAGTAATCTAGCGATCTCTCCCCACGCCCTATTCAAACTCTCCTTATGGTTAGCTGTAAGATTTGTCCAATGCTCCGCCCACAAGCCTACGTCACCCATCCCACACGACAATTCTCCATAAATATACAAAAGCATGATCAAAACTGTGCACTACAGCTTCACAAACCTGATTGTATGTGATAGCACAGTGGAGCGGGAGTGACTTTTGACTCAGAGCATCAAAAACGAAATTGGAAAAAACATGTCGTTACGTTGTTTTTGAGTGAAGATAGAATTTTCCAAACAATAAAAGGAAACATGGTGATCTAAATATATTATGTGTTTGCAATTAATACCCCATAGAAGTAAAATTCCCCCTCTTTAATACCCCATAAAAGTCAAACACACCTTCTTTTAATTTTGTTTTTTGAAAAGACTAAATAAGATACGACTGTCTACTATAAATACCTCAACATGGAACACTGCTTTTTCTACTTTTTAACCACTGATGGATATTTGTAATACAACAAAAGAAACATTTTAGGTAATAGTTGTAACATGTGCAACTACTGTTTTAAAAATACAACCACAACTTAACCTGTGATGCCATGTCATGTAATGTGACAAAAAAATGCTGGTTTTGGATAGATCTGACAACCCAACATTTCTGCTTTGATTATCTGCCAAAGAACTAAACACAACTTTAACATCATGTGAACTGTTTTTGTTCAAGGTGAGCTGCAGACGTTATTCCATCCCTGCTTTACTTTGCCAACTGAAAAAACTGTTTTAATACCAATGAGAGTTTTGTGAGAGCTAACAGTTATGGTTGGATAGATCAAAATATTTACTTTCACCTTTTGCGGTTTGGAATTTGGGTAATGCAGCTTTAAAAGTGTTTTTGTAATTAGATTGGCTGACCCAGCTCTGTTGTATTCTCACGTATCACCACTAGATCTGTGTTACTGCTGTCTGATGGTCTGACAGAAGAAGAGCAGAGAGGACAGGTGAGCATGGCCATGTGAGGGAAGGGGGAGGGGCCAGGTAAGGACTGGGGGGAGGGGGAACAGGTTTCACATCTACTGGTGAAAAAATTCAAAACTTCTTGGTATTTTTTGTGTTTATTGCAGTGTTCAGACCGGGATGTCAGGGGAATTATATGCGAAGTGTCAAACATCAGCGTGCGCCAGATCTGGCTTTGATGTGGTGTGTCTGAAGAATCCACACACTTTGTTTCTCCAAAGTATCAGACACCAGAGTTGAAAAAGCTGAACTTTTGGTGGACATCAGCTACAAACTAGCGCCAACTTGTTTATGCTGAGTGCAGTGGTGAGCCTAAATCCTCATCATGGACCCAGACACGCTGCCGCCGAGCCAATCACGTCCGTTGATATAATAAATACACTAAAGCCACTCTTTCAACCTGGTCTGTATCATTCACAAAGACATTGGGAAATCAAAACATCCAAAGGTACTCTACGGACACCCTGGAGTCAAACATTTTTTCGTAACATGCGTCCGTGGCGTCCGGCGCGGCCTCTGCCCTCAAATGCCAACGAAAGGCGTCCGTGTTTTTGATGCCGTGGGTCTGAACACAGCATAAGACATAATTAAATGTTGACTCTTAATCGGTTTCATTTTGGTGACTGAATTGTTGCATTCCCTTATGAAACGCTCTTTTTGCAGCTTGTGTTCGGTACGTTTCAGCCTCCTCCATCAGACCCCTGCTTAGCTGCTGCCAGGTTTCTGTGGTTGATGTTTTTGAAGAGAATTTTCCGCTCTGTCTGCTCTCGTTTCTCCTCTGGTTTCTTCTCTCTGACCCGCTCTGAGCCTCGCTGTTTGGTTTAAGAGTGAAATCTGCTGCGTGACACAGATCTGTCACAGGAGCCAGGGGGCGCCGTCGCTGCTCTCACATCAAAGAGACACCGAGGAAGAGCCAGTGTAGCAGAGACATGAGAGACAAGACGGAAGGGGGAAGGGGGGTTAAGTCACTTCAGGCTACAACACTTTACATATTTCTGAAAAGTCGAAAACACTTTAAGAAATACACCTTCATTAGCCTTAATAAAGCATGAAGACTCGACTAATTCATAATAACCAAACTGAATTATGTAGCGTTACTTAATTAATACCCTAACTTTGTAATTAAAGTCACATTAAATCATTTTTTACCCAAGAAGTCAACAAAAAGGGTGTATTTGTTGCACTGAAAAACAAGTGTTCTTACTGTGCTCGGGCTTGCATCTCCATAAACCTGACTCTTTATTAGGCCTGGAGTATGGCCTCTTCATGCTCGTTTCCATGGAAATACTGTTCTTTTGACTAGAATCTCAAATGTCGTGTATTATATAGTTTTAATTTTCTATTTCTATGGAATCATGCGAATGACTTGGTGCTTTATGAAAATTACACACTGTACCTTTAAGTCATTTCTAAGTGTGAATTATGTAAACCATTTCTTGATTATGAATTAAGTCTTTTTCATGCTTTATTAAGACTAGTTATCGTGTAGTTATTATTACGTTGTACCTAAAAGTCCTGTATTTTGCTAAATTTACATTCAGCTTCATACTGTGAGTAGGCTTGCCGCTTCACAAATCTGGCGTGTAACTTGGTATGGGGATGGAGATGTTATTATCTGTGTCCATGGAGAAAAGCAGGTCACATTCCCTCTGCCAGAAACGTTGCATAGACACATCCACATCCGAGGAAACGCCCACTAACAGAAGGTCGGAACACCTTGTGGGGGTGGGCGAAACGTTAATGTTAATGTTAAAGATGTGCTCTCTCACATTGGACAGTGTACAGTGTGTGAAATACAGACGCAAAGACTTGGAATAGAATAAAGTGGTGCTAATATAAATATCCAAGAAGGCTAATGGTAGCTATGGATAACATGCTAGCTCCGACCGAATTCTGGGATAATTCTGCGCCAAGAGTGAGTGACTTGAATTTGACCAAGGAGTCTGTTGTCCCGGGCCCCAGGGTCTTAGAAGCCCAGAATTGGAACCTCTGCCTATTCATTTATATTACAGGGGGCCCATATAAGCCTTAATGCCCCAGGTCGGAGAATTTCTGTCGACAGGCCTGTTTAAAATGCACACAATCCAACACAACATTATTAAAAGGAGGAAAACGTTGCATGAGTGCCAAACCACGCCTCCTACTACTGAATCACACCTCCTACTACCAAACTATGCCTCTTGCTACTGAACCATGCCCCAACTATCAAACCACGCCCCTATTACCAAACCACGCCTCCTACTACCGAACCACACCTCCTAATAGCAAACCACGCTCTCTACTACCAAACTACACCTCCTACTACCGAACAACGCTGCTTACTACCGAACCACGCCTTCTACCACCAAACCACATCCCCTACTACCAAACCAAACCCTACTGTGACACATTGCTGTCTGTATCTATGGAGCACTTATAAAAAGCTTTGCAAAAATTCAAATTCACCCCTGAATGTCACATTAGGTCACTATTTCCTGTTTCTCATTTTGTGTTACTCCTTTTCTCACTCCTCTGTGCAACAACATCACCTTGTTTATCTTGTAAATAATTCTTCCTCTGGGCGGCACAAATCAAATCAACACTGTGGGTTTGACAAGACTGAAAAGAAGCACGTCGAGGTATAAAAAAATCTTTAGAAAGGTGTCATCTTTGGAGATAAAGTTGGCCTGGAGACGACGACACTTTTGGCGATTGTGATGCAGTGTGAAGTGCAAATGCGCAAAGCTGGAGGAGGGGCTGCTATAGTGAGAACATGGTCTTTGATATCTCCATGTTACAGAGGGCACTGAGTTTAGCACTGGAGATATGGAGTTTGTTTTGTATGTTCATCACTGTCAAGGAAAGACGCAAGGAAAGAGAATAAGAATTTGAATGTATTTCTGTATTATTGGAGATGTGTTATTAAAACCAACTCTTGTGAGCTTTAAGTCAAGTTAAGTGTTTTCTGATTAAGAGAACAGCTCAGGCTAAATGTTTGTGATGAGGAAACAACATTATAACATAGATCAGAGAATAGTGTAATACTGGTCCTTTAAGAAAAAACTTCCACTTCTTATTTTTGTGTTAAATGTGTTGTTTGCTGTAGGATTTTCAATGAATCTTTTATAATCTGGAATAAATGTGTACAATGTAACTTTTCTGAACGTTCACCATCTGTTAAACTTAACTATCTCCATGGAGACAAGCAGGTAATGCTTCCAGGCCAAGTTACAGGTCAGATCTACGTGGAGGCGACACCGCTCACCTTAAGAATGCACATTTTTTATTTCATTTTTTGAGCAGGGAAACACATGTGATTGAATAAATGCAGCATCTACAAGTTTAATGCCATGCTCCCAGAATAATCCAGGTAAAGTAATTAACATCTCCATGGAGACAAGCGGGATACCAAACCTCCCCTATGAGAAAAGTTACACAGTACATCTTTAAGCGTTCATCAGCCAATATTAAGCATGATATGGCTCCTCCTTTTATTTAATCACTTTGTTTTCAAAATTTTATTGCTGACATAAGGGAGATACAGAGTCCGGGTTTATTCTGGGTTTAGACCGGTTTAGTCCGGGTTTAGTCTGGGTTTATTCAAATTTTAGTCTGGTTTTAGTCCAGTTTTAGTCCTGGTTTAGTCCTGGTTTAGTACAGGTTTAGCCCTGGTTTAGTCTGGTTTTAGTCAGACTAAACCCTCTTCTCTGATCAAATATTTGTTAGAATAATCTTGATTTCTATTATAATTTAAATAATTGTTGTAATTATTTTGTTTATAATCAGGCAAAAGTATAAAAAAAAACTGACCACACACGCTCAAATTGCTTAGATCTTGCTTATTCATAACTTCCTGTTTTATGTATGGACTTCATTCAAAAGCTATATTGTTAAGTTTTAATCAATAAACGCCACGGCAACGACCCTAATTTTCTGAAACCCATTGATAGGCGGCGTATGAAGTTGATGGTTTTAATGTAACAGCTGATCTCCAGACGAAACCAGCCATTACCATTCTGTTTTATCAAGCCATTTCCCCCCCTCCTCCTCTTCCTCCTCCTCATCCTCCTCATCCCCTGCTCCTCTAAATGTCTCCCCCCTCTCCTCCTCTTCCTCTGCTGCTGCTGTGACTTGGAGGGCTCTTAATTATGACATCTTGCGGTTGTACTGTGGGACTTGACCCTCCTACTGTCTCCACTGTCTCCAACATCTGCCACTTCTCACATGCGCTTCCTCTGTGTCCAGGAGGGCAATTACACGGCCCAGACGACACCAAATGGATTTCAGTTTGGGAATGCTATTAGTGCTAGCGGCTAAACACTTCTGCGCTAACATCTGAGGTGAAAATATGAAGAGTCAGTGAGCAAATACTTTGAAATAGACCAGACATCTGCCAAGACGCTGGTCATTTTAGTGAAGATTTGGGTTAAATACTACTTTGCTGAAATGGGAATACCAGAATACATGAATGTAACAATAAATCATGATTATATTTATGTCAGTATAAATATTTCTCAGTTCAAGTTGTATGAAAATGGGTCTTTTTAGTGTGGTGTTTTTAGTACACTCCTGGCTCCACTCTGAGTGCTTTGCTTCTGTTTAATGATGTGGTTATGAAGACTGAACCTGGACTGAACCTGGATCGAACCAGGATCGAACCAGGGTCAAACACAAATCTGGAATGAACCTGGACTGAACCTGGATCTAACCAGGGTCAAACCAGGATCAAACTTGAACCAGGGCTGAACCAGGGCTGAACCAGGGCCAATCTGGACTAAACTAGGACTAAACTAGCACTAAACTAGCGCTATATCAGGACTAAACCTGGATTAAAACCTGGACTAAATCCGAACTAAACACGGACTAAACCAGGACTGAACCAGGACTGAACCGGTGCTGAACCCGGACTGAACCCGGACTGAACCAGGACTGAACCAGGCCTGAACCCGGACTAAACCAGGTCCAATCTGGACTAAACTAGGACTAAACTAGCACTAAACTAGCGCTATATCAGGACTAAACCTGGATTAAAACCTGGACTAAATCCGAACTAAACACGGACTAAACCAGGACTGAACCAGGACTGAACCAGGACTGAACCAGGCCTGAACCCGGACTAAACCAGGTCTAATCTGGACTAAACAAGAACTAAACTAGCACTATATCAGGACTAAACCTGGACTAAACCTGGAGTAAACACAGACTGAACGAAGACTGAACCCGGACTGAACCAAAACTTAACCAGGACTAAACTCTCTCCTTTTTCTCAAAATGTCCCACAGTCTTTGTAGTACCTCCATCTGACTCGTCTCTGAATGCTTTGCTTGTGTTTACTGATGAAGTGCTAATGAAGACCTCCACTTTAGAGGCGGTGTCTTGTTTGCCATGTCTCTGCAGGGTCAGTACTTCTCCAGGATTTCGAGTGGATTAATGATGCAATAGAACGCAACCAACTCAACTCAAGATGCTACTCACTGGGGCAGATGGTTAGGACTGAAGAGAGGGGCTGGCGGATGTGGTAACAACTTTGAAACAGGAATGCTAATGACAAATCGTTTTTCTTATACTAAAGGGCCCATATTACGCTGTTTTCTGATCTCTGTTACAATGTTGTTTCCTCAAAGCTCACAAGAGTCAATTTTGTGTAATTTTAATACAAATTTGGACCCAATTGCTCCAAGGTTTACCCAGAGAACAGAGAACTTGCATGGCAGCCACTTACTCATAAGCCATTTGAAGGTCATTCCTGTACAATAGCCTTTGTATCTTCCCTGTATGCAATTTTACAAACATTGCAAAAATTAATTACAAAATCACTTCCCATTAAGTTCCTCCTTAAAATTAAGACCTGAATCTCTCCTTCAGTCTTCACCCCAGCGCAGGGTCTTCTCCACTGGGACTTGTCCATTCCCAATAACGCTCACATTAATTATAGCCTTATCAACCTGGAGCAAATTCAATAGACCTATTTATAGAGGCCTAAAGTAGCAGAGGGGTGAGGCGGTGCACAGAAACGAGGTCACGTAAGAAAGTGTAAGGGTCGAAGTATGGTTATTCTTTCACATAATATATAGCGTAAAATATAGTTTCCGTAGAGTTGCATATTAACTTTTCCATATAAGTCGCTGTGAATGTTTGCACTTTGAGCCCTCAAGGTGTTCAAGCCTGTCAGTCAAAAGTATGGGAAAAATATTGCAAAGAAATTGTCAACACATAAAAAGGACAAAGTAAGGTAGTATCATTATTACAGATATAAATTTGAATTATAGATATATTGAATTATACCCCCGTTTGTCCACTGATCTGAAGGTTGGCGGTTCAAATTCTGCTCTCCTCATATGGTTTCATCATTGGTTGACCGGTCAGATCTACTCACAGATGAATGCTGTTGTTGTGTCCAAGGCAAGACCCTTAACCCAGTGGTCCCCGACCTTTTTTGCACCACGGACCGGAACAATGCAGGTTTTATATTCACGGACCGGCCTTCTACGTGTGGCAGATAAATATGGCAAAAATAAGTTAAGTGCATAAAAAATACAACTCACCAAACCGCCGCATCAGTGGGAGCCCTGCGCTTGTTGCTTCTTTCCTTCTCTAAATCTTATCTTTTTAATCCCAGGTGTTTAGTCTCCATGTGCCAAAGCAGTTTTGAAGGTTTCATTGCCTCATTTGCTTTTCTCCGCATATTGCGCAGAGACAAACCCATATTTAAGTAGGACTCCTGGTGTCTGTTAAATTTATCTTTCTTTTTCTTGGAGGTCGTAGTCTCCTCTTCTGGTTCCTCAGTTGGCCTTTTCCCCTTTGTTAAAAAAACTCTCCAAAGACTTTTGTTTTGGCTCATTTTCACTCGCTTGTGGCTCTACTTTTGGGCGTTGTGTCTGATGTGTTATACGTGATACGTCATCGCGGAGACAAGAGCAGATCAATCACAAATATAATGAACTTGCCACTACATCAAATAGATGTCTGTAGCGATTTCCTATCAGGATTTTCATTATACATCTACTGTTAAACCTTTCCTGCTTCGGTCCCTTAACCGTGGTCGAGAGACACAGGGGAGATCCGTTGTTCTCCAGGGCCGAAGGGTCACTCTTCCTCCGGGGTTTAACTCCCTGTTCTCAACCTCAAAGTTGTTTGGAGTGTGGTGCGAGCTCAAAGACCCCAGTCTGTTGCTCAAGAGTTGTTTGCTTTATTATCTGTACTGCACTGTAATAACGCATCACTTCTGCTCTAACTCGCACTCTGTCTTTTTCCAAGTGCATCTGTAGACTCACACTCGCCGCTTCTCTGCGGGTTGAACCACACTATGCGCCACATGCACGCGCACGTCACCTCTCACTCACGCACCACACTGAACTAAAGCACATAGGAGCTAGACAAACATCTCACAACACTACGGACAAGCTAATTAGCACGTCATGAGGGACGGCCGAAAGTTACGTCAGAGAAGATGCGGTCGCTGATAAACTATTTACTGTTTTTGTACGGCCCGGTAGCAAATGCGTCACGGCCCGGTACCGGTCCCCAGCCCGGTGGTTGGGGACCACTGCCTTAACCCACTTCGGCCCCTTTGTCTGTGTACACTGGTGTATGAATGTGTGTGTGAATGGGTGAGTGGTTTCTTGATGTAAAGTGCTTTGAGTCTCTTGAAGGTGGAAAAGTGTTATATAAAAAACATTTACCAAAGTGGCCATTGAAGCTTTTCTACTGTTGTATTAATGGAAAACTGTCAGAAGTATTTTTTTTTAAGGTTTTTAAAGGTACATATGTCACTTTTCTGCATGTCTCCATCGTTATTATATTGCCTGGAATGGTCCATGGCAGTATGGCATTAAACTTGTCTGTCTTGCATTTATTTACTTACAGGTGGTTTTATTGCTAACTAAACGGCTTGAAAAGCATGTATTCTTACTGTCAGCGGAGTCTCCTTTCCGCAGATCTGACCTGTAGCTTGCTGATGTCATCACCTACTTGTCTCCGTGGAGATAGAAAAGTTAGACAGTTCACCTTTTAAACTATTTGACTTCTTGTTGTTCATGTTTAGTTTTTTTTGTAAAACTTAAAATAACAAATGTGTATGGGAAAAAGGCAGCTTAAGATCAGCTACGGGTTTGTGAAGCTGTTCAAATAATGCTAAAAACAATAGCTGCTAAACAAACTTGAGCAAATCGGTTAGTGGTTTGAATCCCGCTCTTGACATAAACATCATTGGTTGAGTAGTGTCTGCGTACATCGGTGTATGAATGTGTGTGTGAATGTGTAAGTGGTTTGTTGATGTAAAGTGCTTTGAGAACCTTGAAGGTGGAAATGCGCTGTATAAAATGTGACCAATGTGAATTATTAGTTATATCAGAAATACTCAGTTTATTACCAAATTGTACACAGAGCAGAGCCGAACTATGTACGAGAAACTTAAACTCCACTATTCTCGATGTACCTGTTCCCAAAGTTGGTTATCTCATTATTTTAGACTTGGAGCTAAACCCTGCACCTCTCTCTCTCTCTCTCTCTTGTTCTTTCTTTCTCTCATTTTTCTCTCTCTCTCATTCTCTTTCTTTCTCTGTCTCACTCACTCACTCTCGCTCTCTCAGCTCAACTGTTTTTGGGAAAGTGTAGTCTTCTCACAGGGCCTGATGTGATTGGCTGTGACTGTGGCTCCTAAAATATAACACAGGTAAAAATGTCTCTGAGTAGAACTTGCTGTCACCGCTGCCACTGGACTGATGTGCAACTAATCACCAGCTCCCACACTGTTCAGGGCGGTCCTTTAGACACAGTACAGGCTCTGTGTGGTCCTATAGACACACAGTATAACCTCTGTGTGGTCCTATAGACACACAGTATAACCTCTGTGTGGTCCTATAGACACATAGTATAACCCCTGTGTGGTCCTATAGTCACACAGTACAGACTCTGAGTGGTCCTATCAGCATAGTACATCCTCTGTGCGGTCCTATACACACACACAGTATAACCTCTGTGTGGTCCTATAGACACAGTACAGACCCTGTCGGTCCTGTGAACATAGTATAGGCTCTGTGTGGTCCTATAGACACACAGTACAGGCTGTGGACCCAAGTGGAAATACTCAAAATATCTAGCCTAGCACTCAAAAACACTAGACTTTTTGAACCATTTTTATTTGAGAATTATTAATGTGAAATGAGTTAGTAGGTGTGTTTTGGTTTACATTGTGAAGAAGAGCAAGAAATTGAGAGGGAACTATAATTTAATGTATTACTCAAGGTTTTTTCCTTTTTTTTTAATCTGTATTAAATTTCGTTCTTTCCATGTATATGCTGTATCTGTTTCAATAGTTCCATTCAAGGTGTGTTTTCTTAAACTTAATAGTAATTAATAGTAATCCAGTAATAATCATGACTACAAGTCTAACCCAACTGGGACTTTACCAGGACTTAACCAGGACTGAACTAGGACTAAACTAGGACTTAAACAGGACTTTACAGGATTTAGTTCCGGGTTTACTCACGGTGAAGTATTGTGTGTAAACCCAAACTTAAAGCTGTACTAATACAAATGTCTAGGCCTAAAAAAACACTAGGACTAAACCAGGACTAAACCAGGACTAAACCAGGACTAAACCCAGTATGAACAGCACTAAAAAGTATATAAACCTGACCCTGGTATTTGCTCTATCATCTGGCTCCACTCTCGGTCTCCCTTGGGTGCTACAGGAAGTGACTTTAAAGGTGCTTATCCTCTGTCTGATAATCTGCTCATTATCGTGTTGATCATTTACAGCTCGGCTCCTCTCACTGAAGTCAATGGCCACAGTTTTAATGGGTTTGGCTCCGTTCCCACCGCTGCAGCTCGGGCTCAACGCTGGCCTGGTTTTATAAGGTGATATACGGGGGGTTATCAGGAGGCAGGGCATTACCTACAGTGGAAGTGGAAGGGGAGCTCCTGTTTGGAAAAGCTAATTAGAGGAATGATAAAATGGTAACATGTAACAGGTGGGCGTGATTGACAGGTGCTTTAGCCAATCAGGACAAGCATTGTTTATCTATATCAAAACAAATATGGCTGGTTATGAGGAAATAGGTAAGGCAAGTTTAGTTGTACAGCACAATTCGTACACAGACTAATTCAAAGTTCTATACAGAATAAGAAAGACATTACAATCACAATACAACAAATAATTATGATAAAATTAACATGGAATGGACTATAAATCATTGCAGATAAGGTAAATCCTCCAGTTAGGTGTTCTTTCGTAACATTTGGTGATAGTCTGGGCGCTGTGCTGCCTTTGCCCACCGCCCCTAAACCACGACATGGGTCAAATGCAGTGAACACATTTTTCTACATAGGGACAGTAAAGTCCCGGTCACATTTTTATATATCACTTTTCGACCTTCAAGTCACTCAAAGCGCTTTATATCAACGAACCACTCACCCATTCACACACACATTTATACACCAGTGCGCACAGACACTGGGGGCGAGGTGGGTTAAGTGTCTTGCCCAAGGACACAACGACAGGATTCATCTGTGGGAGTTAGAATAAGTGGATCTGAACGCTCAACCAATCAGTGGACAAAGCTATTGTTGCTCTACCTACTGACCTAGCCCCAAAACTAGCTCACAGACAATAGCAAACTTTCAAAATAATCTCCAAATATATTTCTCTAACGTTACCCAACTTTCAATACGTTCAGATACTACTTTTCAAGACATCAAAAAAGTAAACTAAACGACAATACCAATGCCTTCTCTCCTTTCCAACTAAAACCATGAAGACAAGAAAAATAGTTTTATTTTAACAATGATAAACTGTGATTGCTTTAAGAGACTTGTAAAGAAGTGATCCTTGGTTGATTGGTTTGGTCTGCTCTGGGCTCTTGGACCGGAACTTAAATCTCCACTCCAAAAATAGTCCCTTTAGTCAACAAAATCAACTGCTTTTAATGTCATAGTTTTAATATGACAAAACTGTACACTACCAGTCAAAGGTTTAGACACACCCTCTCATTGAATTTTTATTTTTTACTACTGTTTTTACCACAATAAAAAAAAAAAAAAAAAAATACTAAATATTTTTCAACAAAGCAAAGGCAGCTACTTTTTGGATTTAAATACAAAAAAAAAAAAAAAAAAAAGTTATTTACTGTTTTTCTTTGCTACCTAATTCCATATATCTTACTTCATATATTTGATGTCTTCTGTGTATATATGAAATGTAGAAAGTAGTAAAAATAAAGAAAAGAAAAAAAACATTGACTGAGAGGCTGTGTCATTAAAAATATAACATTGACAAAAATATTGAAGTGGACCAAATTCGCCCTGTTTGCCTGCGCTACTTCTGCGTCCTCTAGGGGTGACGGCGAGCACTAAATTAAAAACAAACAACACAACAGGCCCAGAGCGAGCGGTGCCCTGTGGCCTCAGTCTGGTCAATTGTGCATGAAATGGAGATGATTGAAGTTATTGACCACAAGCTGTAGCCCCAGAGACTGGACACACAAACACAGAGAGGGAGAAGGGACGAGGGGTAACTGGACTGAGTGAGTGAAAAATCATTGGTTAGATATAATTGTAAAATCTTTTTCATCTTGACATTCCAAAACATGTCACTTATAATAATAATAATAATTGAATATTGGAATTTAAATGAGCTGTTCTGTTTCTTCTTTATGTTAGAAAATTGTGGTTTTGTACAGTAAAAATATGTTTTTATAATGGAAAATACTGAAATACTGGAATTTGCACATTGTTTTTGTCAGATCAGTAGGGATTTAGCACTAAATTTTGGGTCCTGGGTACAAATTATCTTGGGGGGCCCGCACTACCTGCTGTCTAATTAAATATGTCCATTACAGAGTTTGTGAAGGACTTTGTGATTATGAGTCTGTCTGTATCTCCAAAGTTCAAAATGCTCTGTTCCACCTTGTGATGTCATGAACTTAACAGCTTCTTTTTACTTTTAGTTCAGTAAAGATTGGCAACTCCAGGGCTGAAATCGTCCAAATGATTCTAATGAAGATGTATGGAGTTTAAAAACACAGTGGAGCACTTTCTGTATTACCACATGACATCACAAGGTGGAACAGAGTGTTTTCAATTTGAGAGAAAAACAGAACTCAGCCTAAATCTGCAGGGTTCTTGTGTCAAACATGTGTGAATGAAACAAAACACAACTCCAGGTCTGTTTGTGATGAGGAAACAACATTATAACATAGATCAGAAAACAGTGTAACATGGTCCCTAAGTTGTACTTGAGTAATATCTTGAAGTAATATTACTCTTACTTGGGGAAACTTGACCACTTCTCCCACCTCTGCCTTTTCCAGTGATTCTTTGATACAGTTAGATCTTATAGTGAATGTGCTCATGTTGTTGACGTAGCGTAGCCTGTTAGCTCACGATGCCAGAGGTGCAGCTGACAGCTGCACTCTCAGTTCTTTTGTATCGTTTAAACCAACTTCAAACACACATCCATCAGTCTGTCACGGACCTGGTTTAGAAAAGCTCTCCACTCCACAGACCTGACAGTGACGAGGCCTGTTAGCTTCTGTTCAGTCACTCTTATCTGGGGAGAACACTGTATCCAACTGGGGACGATTGTGGTAAAAATATCAGAAAGTTGCTCTGTGACATTACAGATCATTGTGTATGTGGCCGGTTTTATGAAATCAAGTTTTTAGTTTTTTGACTGTTTTGTCGTCACTATTGGTTTTTAACCCAATCATCTGCACATCTCTACTTTTTGTGAACTATGGAGGTTATTGTAAGAACGCACTTTGTTTTAGCATTTTAATGACAGCTAAATTTAAAATAACGTTTCTCTCACACGGTGACACACAACAAATGATGATGGGGAATGTTCCAGAGTACTGCAGGCTTAGCATTAATATTTCCATTGTGACAAGCAGGTCGTCCACCCCCTCCCAGAAAAATTACATAGTGCCCATTTAATTTTATTTTATTAAGTCTTCTTAGCTTTGAGCCATGTTACAATGTTTTTAACTCATCAAAAACAGACCTGTGTTTTGTTTCATTCACACATGTTTGAGTAACACTTTATTGTTAGTCTGTAACATCTCTAAAGCTCAAAATGCTCTATTCCACCTTGTGATGTCATGAAGTGGTAGTTTAACAGCTAACAGCTCCTTTTACCTTTAGTTCAGTAGAGATTGATGATGATTTCCATGCCTGAAATCATCCAAATGATTCTCGTGAAGGTGTATGTTTTACCACATGATGACATCACAAGGTGGAACAGAGTGTTTCTGTTTGAGAGAAGAACTCAGCCTAAATACGCTGGGTTTATGTGTTAAACATGTGCGAATGAAACAAAACACAACTCCAGGTCTGTTTGTGAAGAGGAAACAACATTATAACATAGATCAGAAAACGGTGTAATATGGGCCCTTTAATCTTTCCCTTTGCCATTTTGTTCTTGTTTTCACACGGCGCGAGTGATCAGAGAGAAATTGGATTACTCCCATCAGATTTAGCTGCTTACGAGCTGTTGTAATATAAACCACTACAAAACCCAGCTCAACAATGTAATAACCCTCTTTCTACTTTCACTTTGCTCCTTCACAGCGGCGATGAGAACCAAACGCCTTCATTACGAGCCCAAAAAACGTATCCGCGGTCGTTTTAACAGCGCTGCCTGGTGAGCCTAGACTCAGCCAATCATTTCTATGGCGGACACCCTGCAGACCCTCCCTCCCTCTTCCCCCGATTATACGAGATAATGCCTCCCCATTACCACAAAAACGCCATTGGCTGGGGTCGCGCGGAGGTCAACCAACCCCTCGCCAGCCATATTCATGCTTAGTCACATCCCAATTACCCTCCGCACCGGCTCCGCACTCAAATCACCAAAATGTACATCAAGGCAATTCATTTCTGTGGGCCGCTCCAGTCAAATTAAGAGTCTCTAGTCTCCCCCGGTACGAGTTACACTAAAGAGAGGGAGATATCGAGCTTGAAAACTGATCTTGAAAGGTGCTGGGAGGGCGCCGTGATATATTTACTTAGCGGAGGAAATACGCTAGTCCCAAAAGATTAATTATTTCCCCAAGATGCACTGCAGTGTTGGTAGAAAACGGATTAAAATGGTAGCAGCAGCAGCATCAGAAGTACTAAAGCGCTACAGGCGAAATAAGAGTGTATTGATTCAAAAGAGTAAATACAGCATGTAGCGGGTTAGCATTGTATGGGAAGTGAAGTTGATTGAGATTAGAACAGATTAATTTTGGTTTTGAATTTGATTATTTTAATTTTAGACATTAAAAAGGATCTTATCTTGATCTTGAGTTGTTTAGTGTTTGTCTTGGATGGATTGGGGCGCTCTGAGCTACTCTGGCCTTTGGTACAATAAAACAAAAGCCAGTTATGTACAACTTTTAGACTATTTATAGTAGCTGTAGTGGAGTGTTTGTCCTCTGATCCGAAGGTCGGTGGTTCGAATCCCGCTCTCGACGTCATTGGTAGAGCGGACAGATCCATTGACCCACAGGTTGGCGGTGTGCTTTGAGTAACTTGAAGTTGAAAAAGCGCTATATAAAAAAAGTCACCATTTACTATTTACTAGTTGTTCATTTGTTTGTCTTTTAAGTAATAACAGGGTTAGCTACAAAAAAAAAACCCAAAAAAAACTTGCTGTACAATAGGTTTGTAGAATTTTCATTAAACTTTTGTAAATATTACTTTTTTTCAAAGCAAGTGTGTTCAGATCAAATATTCCTCATTAACCAATAAGAATGTAGAAATGTGCACCACTTTGTGTTGCTAAACTAAAACCAGTGAGAAATAGACCTAAAAGTGCGCTGATTTGAATACCAAGTGAGATTTAGATTGGATTATTTTAGCTTTTTGTCTGAGATGTGGAAATTCTCCCTCTGTTAACAGCTCAAGCGGCTAACGTTAGCAATTTTACACGGCAATGGTTTATTAAGAGTGTTTCATAATCAGAATCAACAGTGCGATTAACCAGCGCTTCTATCTGCTTCATTTAGTCGTGTTGTGTCCAGTTAAACCTGTTGCTGTCCACTGTTGTTTTCCCAACTTTCGCAGTGCATTGTGGTCTATCCTGACCGGTGCAGTGACCAGCGCTGGACACTACTTTTCAATGTGCAATGCGCAAAATTTAAGTGCACTACTTTTTCACCAACTGTACATTTACGCCTCTAAAAATGGCGTGACCTGAAATAGTGACCGCTGTAGGACGTAGTTTGGATGTTTGGACATTCGGACACAGCCTTTGAGCATAGAGCTGCGTTCAAGGGTCGTTTGGTGATTCACGATTTGTCAATTTTTACCAAAAGCAGCATATCGTCACAGGAATGAGATTACGAGTCCATTTCTATCACCCTATTCCCCAGCCAGACCTTCTATATTCACACTATAGGCTTATATAGGCTTACATAAACAAGGAACTCATTGGCTTCTCTTTCATATCTCTACATCAACATGTGCAGTGGGAGACCTGAGCCCAATATAACACAATCTAAAGAGGGTTTTTTTTTTTTTGCCCCTCTGCAGTGAAATACACTTTTGGTCTTGTGGTGTGATTAATCTCATACACTATACAGGTCATCCCCGAAAGCAGCTACAGCTCTGCTCTGGGGGCCCTCAGTCAGCAACAAAACAGAAGGAAGCTGCAATAACCACCGCGTGCATCGATAAATCTTCACAGGGTAAAAGTGAACACGCGAGCAGCAGGTAGATGTCACGAGATACAAAATGGAGTTGGGTTATGTATGAGACAAGATTGTATTAGCAGATATAGCATGGGGTTTATGAGTACTGTACTGAGCTTTAAACCATCTTATAATGTTGGTACCTCATCAGAAACATACCTGGAGTTGTGTTTTGTTTCATTCACACATGTTTGATTAATTCTTTATTATTAGTCTGTCTACATCTCCAAAGCTCAAAATGCTCTGTCTCAAGTTAACAGCTCCTTTTACCTTTTTGTTCACTAGAAGTTGATAACTCTAGGGCTGAAATTGTTCAAATGATTCTAGTGAAGGTGTATAGAGTTTAAAAACACAGCAGAGCACTTCCTGTATTACCACATGACATCACAAGGTGGAACAGAGTGTTTTCAGTTTGAGAAGAACTCAATCTAAATATGCAGGGTTTGTGCATTAAACATGTGTGAATGAAACAAAACACAACTCCAGGTCTGTCTGTGATGAGGCAACAACATTATAACAGTAATCAGAAAATAGCGTAATATGGGCCTATAAAATACACGTTATGTAACCTTTTGCCACTTGTTTGTCTCCATGGAGATTTTAATGCTTTGCCTGGAATGTTCCCCTGTACAGCACTGCAGATATCTTACATTTATTCAGGTTTTTTTATTGTTCAAAATGTCTTGGAAAAACATGTAGATTTGACCTGTAACTTGACCTGGTGGTGTCATCTGGTTGTCTCTATGAAGATAGATACATTTAATGCTTTACTGCGGAATATTCTAGACAAAGCATTAACCTCTCCTTCAAAATTCTGGATGAACGATATGGCAAAAAAAATATGATTATGATTTTTATATAGACCACACAAATGTGTAGTTTAGACTAAAGCATTTCTGTCATTTTGAGGATGGTTGACCGTTCAAAAGATGTAATATTTTTGTTTTAAATTGTTAATTGCTATGGTAATGGTCCCAAGTTTTCATGATTCTGAAATCCATTGCATACTTTTGGCTGGTCGGGTTAGGGTCTTTCTTTCTGGGGCAACAGTAACTCAGTTCATAGTGTGTTTGTCCACTGATCCGAAGGTTGGCGGTACAATTCCAGCACCCACAGATGAATGCTGTTGTTGTGTCCTTGGGCAAGACACTTAACCCACCTCGCCCCCAGTGTCTGCGTACACTGGTGTATGAATGTGTGTGTGGTTCCTTGATGTAAAGAGTTTTGAGTGCCTTGACAATGGAAAAGTTGACCATTTTCCATTTCCCATTCTAGTGTGTAGTGGTCAATTTGTATATGAAGGACTTGTAGTAGTAGTGATCCATGTAGTTTTTTTCCCCCTTTTCTTCAACATTTTTAAAAAGACGACAAGTTCTTTATGAATATAGTCAATGAAAAAAGAATGAAGGAGGAGAACGCTGGTGATATTGCGTTGTTTACAGAAGCTGGAGCCTTGTATATGAGGCGCAGTATGTTCAGAACGAGATGCAGTTTGAGACCATCTGCCTGAGATGAACTCGGCCCATACACACTGTACTCAGCCTACAGAGAGCGCCTTCAACACAGGACACATGGAGTTTAGTGTGAATAAACAACATACTGTTCATCACATATATCACTCATAATGCTGTCACGATACTAACATTTCAAACTCTTATTTCGATGCTAAGGAATATCTGTGTAACCTCTCAGTCGTCCAGGTAGGTTCCATAGTGGTCCATGGGCGTGTACTAGTCTATTTGTCTTATAGTTTTCAGAAAAGGTTCATTTCTGTCCTGTGAATGGGACTTTTTGTAGTATCGATACTTATCAAAGTAGTATCTAGTTTTGAGTTTTGTTGTAGTATCCATTATTAGTATCTGACAACCTTAATCACTCATTTTGATTTTTAGTTTTTTAAGTTAGGGGGTTTAAAGTAACTCATGTACTTCTATGGGCCTTACATGAGGTATGATCAGAGCTGTTCATCGAATCAAAGTCGTAGTTTGAGTTGCTGTAATCAGAAACCTCTTGTATCTGTAGTTTACACATCTGCAAACATGTTCTGAAATGTCTGAAATGATTCTTGTTTGAGTTTCAGTCTTCTCTCAATTGTTAAATCAGAAAACTTGACTTTTTTTCAGAGCTTTTAACCATATTATATTTGTCTCTTTTCATTGAGCCTCTGAAGTTGTATTTGGAGTGATTCATGCTTCAGTAATCTTTAATCTCTTATTTTCAAGACGCCATTTTGCCGATCAAACCCTGTTTTCACCTCCACCTGTACACGCCCACTGTGACAGACATACTTACTTCGTTCTTCAATTTTATTCTCTCAATGGATGATACTTGCAGGATTCGCCAGCATCACATAGTCATTTTGGTACAAATGAAAAAAAATCTGCTGCTCGCTATTGTGATGTGCAGGTAGGGGGCGCCGACAGCTACACGGCTGTTTGTTGTGATGACGTTTACAGTGACATCAGCTCCCAACCTGGAAGTCAGCATGCTTGTGTCGTTTTAGATGAATATTGTGATTTAAAATGCGCAAATTAGTACACAATGATCCACAGGGGTCGTAGATTAAAACTACAGAACAGACACAAGCACGATAGGCCTTTGTTCCCCCCTGGACATCTCAAAGACTGGACATTTTATTATATTCTCATGTTTGTTATTTACATTATTACTTGATCTCCAGCCCTCACAGTGATGACCTCTTCCATGTGTTGCAGTGGATGATCCAAAAGCCTCATAAAGTGGCCACATTCTTCGGCTGCATTGGGACAGATCAGTTTGGACAGATCCTGAAGCAGAAGGCGGAGGAGGCCCACGTCGACGCCCACTACTACGAGCAGAGCCAAGAGCCCACGGGAACCTGCGCCGCCTGCATCACCGGGGACAACAGGTGTGGAACTGTTTACTTTATACTTTACTTTACCAGACTTTTACCTAGGATCAAGAATACACTCTTAGTTACGCAATAAAATACTATACAAAGATGTGAGTCTGGCCATCGCTGAATCTCCTTAAGTTCTGATGAGCGTGATTGACAGGGGGATTAGCCAATCGGGGGCGTGCATGGTCTGTCCGTATCAAAACAAATATGGCTTTTTATGAGGAAAAACACTAAACTAAACTGTTAATCTGAGGTGAGAGAAGTTAGATTTTGTTGGTAAACGATGTGTAACCAGTGAGCTCCTTTGTTTCACTGGCGTCACTGAAATAAACAAATCTGATTGGACGATACCATTCGATTCTGCCGATATCTCTGTGGATTTGCCCGGCAACCCGACCTTATATTTAAATGTATTGTTTTGAAAGGTACACTGCGTGACTTTTTTGGTGAAGAATAACATAAAGTAGTTATTGCTTTGCCTAACATTCCACAGTATGGCATTAAACTTGTTATTTTCCATGGAACCACCAGGTCCAGTTACAGGTCAGGTCTGTGGCGAGGCGGCCCAGCTCACAGTGGAGTAAATGTTTTGCGTGGTATTTCTTAGTAATGAAAAAACCTGTAACAAAATACAATGCTAGATATGTTTAATGCAATATTGCGGAACTTTTCAGGTAAAACAAGAAAACATATATAGTTCACGTTTTAACCTTATAGTGAAAATGGAAATCTACAGCTCTGGGTCTGGTTCAGCTGCAACTTTTTGTGCTTTCCCAGGCCTCGACAAAGAGTGTTACTTTTAAACTATTACACATTTATACCGCAAAAAACTCTATAAATAAAAAATATATGTAGTTTATTATTTACAAACTACAACCCATCCAACAACCTCCACATGTCAAAAGTGTCAGCTCAAATGTTTGGTTATGTCCCACTCTCCCCGTGACCCTGAAGGCAGCGTGTGCGTTCAGTGCTTTCTCAGTTTCATATCCAGACTTCTCCTCTCAGCTCCTGTTCTACACCTGTAAGAAACATTACAAGCCTCACTCACGGGGCAAGTATTCTGACCTTTGCAGGTGTCAGAGCGCACATCAAATCTCCCAGAAGGCCGAGCAGCAGGGGCCAAACAGCGCGTGATTGACAGAAGCAGTGTTAAGTATTGATCCGTTGCTGCTCCATCACCGAGGCTGTTAGAGACTTGACAGAAAGAGAGGTGTCAAGGAGGTTTACTGGAACTGTGATCCTGGTATTGATAAAACCTAAAGGTCCCCCATTCTGGTAATAGTGGTGTCATTCAGGCTAAGTGCTACAAGGTAATTTGGTGGGATTTCGTGTTAGCTAGCTTTGAGTGGAAAGAAATTGATAACTGCTAGGAATGGGTCAAAATTTCGTGTTACAACATCTTGCGAGATAAATGAGAAAAAAATTTCAAAATGGGTTAACCATGGTGAGTTTTCCCTCTTGAGAAGCTGTAGAGCCAAAAAAGTCAAATTAAAGCGGATCTATTGTGTTCTATATTAATAATCTCTGGCACCCGTGGATGATTGTTATAATTTGCACATTTTAAATCGCAATATTCATCTAAAACGACTTAATAAAAGAAACAAGTCCCCTCACTTCTGCATTAGAAAACTGCACGTATCATCAATTGAGAAAATTAAATTACAGAACAAAGTAAGAACATCACAGAGGACGTGTACCAGTGGCGGTTAAAACGGGGATAGATCAGTATGGCGCATTGAAAATAATAGCTTAAAAATTACTCAAACATGAATCACTAAATACAACTTCAGAGGATAAATGAGAAGGAAACAACTCTAACATGGTTAAAAGCTCTGAAGAATTGGTCTGATTTAAAGCAAATGTTTAAAAAAATCTAAAATTGCAAGACCAAAAGTGTGAATTATCTTAAAATCTCATCTTGTGGAAATTGTCTCATCCCTCCCCTAATATGAGTAAACGCTGCAAAATGAATCTCAACTTGAACAAAGTTGGCACTCAGTCGGTTGCAACTTGGGAAATAGCGATGGCTTGAATTATCTTGGTATTATAAACATTTAAAACCAAAATACTTAGTTCTCGTGTGTGTCTTATTATGCACAGATCCTGTTAACCCTGTAGTTTAGACCACTTCAAACATGATTCTACATATACATACTAAATGAAATAGTGTGTCTATTAAGTTAAAGGTCCCCTATTCTGATCATAATACGCACAATGTGTTGAACCTAAACCCGCCTCACACTGCAGGAGTTTTCAGCCTTGAATGATTTGTAAACATGCAATAGAAAGCGCAGACCACAGACACAAGGAGAATCAGATTTTAAACCTCAGAGCGCAGCTGAATTTGGCAGCGAAGAGACTGCACACCACAAGCTAAAGGTTGTCAGTGCACAATTGAATGATGTTTTGTGGTTACGAATTTACGATATCACAGAGCAGCTCAGAGTCGCTCGGACATCACACACCGACAAATCATATATGAGGATTCAAAGACGGGTCACACCCCCCTGAAGTTGGGGAGAGGCAAACTGGGTTCTAAATAAAGTGTATTATCCTGTAGTGTGTGTCAGGCTTTAGTTGTTGAAAAAGTAATATATTTCACTTTTACTTATATTTTAATCGACAAGGGGTTTATAAATCTGATAAACACTGGCACTTTTCCCCATCCTCTCCTCCTATTACTCAGCCTCAGTCATACTTTGAGTGAGTGACAGGTGAATTTAACCGATCACAGTGAAGTGTAAACTCCCAGAAGAAGCAGATGGCTGTAGTTACCTCATACAACCACTGGGTGTCCATGAAACTGTGATCTAGGCTTTGGAAAATTGTGATAATTATTTTTGCATATCACCTACCCCTAGCTGTTAGTTATTTTTATCCCACTCGGGGCCTTTTACAATCCCATCTGTACCATAATCTGCCCAGGGACCACACTTTGAACACCTTTCTTTCCCAACGCCTTGAAAATACGTGTCTCAAATAGATTTCATAAAGCCATCCGAGTGACTTATTTCACCTTGGCACCTTCTCTGACTCCATTATCACACCTCCACATCGCCGATAGCAACAGAGCAGAAGTCTACGGGCCTGAATGTTTTTAGGGATGTTTTTGAGCTGAAATTAAGATGGATGATAAGCGTGGAGGCGGTGAAGATTTATGGTTTCTGTCTACGCAGGTCCCTTGTCGCTAACCTGGCAGCCGCGAACTGCTACAAAAAAGAAAAACATCTGGACTTGGACGGCAACTGGGAGCTAGTGAAGAAAGCCAAAGTCTATTATATCGCGGTAAGTGAGATCGTGTACGGTTCGGAATGACTGTTCCCGGAGTCCATTGCCAGAAGAGGACAAAATGTTAAGAGGTTTTATTCACAGGGAATTGCCTCTGTAAGCCTTCTGCATTGTTAATACACCTATTCATACCACTGTGCATGGAAATGAGCTGTGTTAGCGAGACAATACTGGCTTCTATAAGGGTTCTCAAACTGTGGGACGAAGGCTTCTGCACTGCCTGGTTTTGTTTGTTTATAGTTTGGAGTAAGTTACTATTGAATCAGTTTGGGTTTGGATTTGTACTTGTTTAAAGGATCTGTACTTGAGTTTAAGAGTTTTATAAACATGAAAAACAGAACTACATTTTAAACTAGTTGCGGCAGTCCAAAGTTACTCCTAACTTTCCTAACACATTACTAGCATCTTAATTATTCACAACAATGAGTTTTAAGCACATTTAGACAACTTTCAGAGGCCACAGCTAAGTTTTGCCATAACGCTAACAACAATTAGCATGCTAACAGCCTACCAGTGCTATTTCCTGGTTTATGGAGGATAAAATAGGTTTATAATAAGATGCAGACAGACGTATTTTGACCCTGATCTGCGTTTACAACACATCAGCACTAGGGTAAAACCAATTTTACTTTATTACATTAAATAAATCGGGTACAGGCCCTTTAATCTTTGTTTAATTCTGGTTGGGGTCATAATTTGACCTGATATTCATGTGTTTGAGTCACATGACCTTTCCCTGACATGGGCGCCATTTTGTGGACCTTTCAAAAGAATGTTTGAATTGTTTATTGCTATGGAAACTGTTCTCACGTTACATGTCTTGAATCCCATAGTTAAGTGAAGTCTTTATCATAGTTTAGACTTGTAGTGTTGGTTTTAGTTCATACTTTAGTTTAGTCCTGGTTTAGTTCTAGCATAATCCTGATGTGGTCGTAGTTCAGTCTTGTTTTGTCATGGTTTAGCCCTGTGAAATTGTCCAACTTTCTTTCAGTACTTTTACACAGAAGACATGCCAACAGGTGCAGAGGGCAAGTGTGAAAAATGTGTTGAAACTTCTTTAGGTGACACAACATGGATTGGAGCAGACAGATGCTGCAGTAATGTCTTTGTCAGGGGGTCAACCAAAGCTCGTGTTTCAGAGTTTGGGATTAACTTTAATTCTAGTGGATTAAGTTTTTCTTCTCATCCTGGGTCCAAATGATAGCCCTGAAATTACGCTGCATTCCAACATCCATAAGCAGTGAAAAAAGACACAAATCAGAACTATGTCCAACTTTAAACCCGGGTAATTCGAGTTCAGTGGTTCCTCGGTATGATTATATAGAGCCTGTATAGAACTTTTATCCTGTTTTATTGTTGAATGTTTTGGTTTTTAGATTTCTTTCTTTGTTTCTTTCTAAATTGCGCAAAATTGGTTCTTGTGAGAGATAAGCCATATTATAATGTTGCTTCCTCCTCAAAAACATAACTTGAGTTGTGTTTTGTTTCATGTTTGAGTAACCCTTAGTCTGTCCAAATCTCTGCACAAGAGGGTAGCTAAGAAGCTATAGACCTCTGAGATGCTAAAGGCTTTTTACACCAAATGTGGCAGCAAAAGACCTTCTAGAAGAAATACTTGAATGAACTATTTCATCACCGACCAAAACAACAGTACGGCGTGAGTGAGGCTTAGAAGAGGGTTTCCTGTTACGTTTACCTGGCTCCCTCTGGACACTGTAGGACACAGAGAAGGGACACTTTTGTCCAGAGGACTGTTCCTCTGCTCTAACTAAAGTAAAGTATCCAGACACAGGATCTGCTGATTCTTTCTGATCAGGCCTCTTGTTAAGATGTACAGAGACACGAAGGCGACAGATAAGTGCAGTATGTTTCTGCAGCTCAACTTGAATTTCCCTCGGGATCAATAAAGTATCTCTGTCTATCTCCAAAGCTCTAAACGCTCTGTTTCACCTTGTGATGTCATGAAACGGTAGTTTTCATGTTAACAGCTCCTTTTACCTTTTGTTCAGTAGAGATTGACAGTTCCAGGACTGAAATTATCCAAATGATTCTAGTGATGGAGTGTATGGAGTTTAAAACAAAGTAGAGCACTTCTTTATTTTTATGTGACATCACAAGGTGGAACAGAGTGTTTTCAGTTTGTGAACACACACAAACTGTATTAAACGTGTGAATGAAACAAAACATTAAAGTTCCTCCACCTACTTGTCTCCATGGAAAAGCTTTATTTTTTTACCTATTATGTGACACAGTGTGCCTTTAAACCTACAGAGTTTGAGCAGATAATCCCACCAGGCCAAGTTATAAAGTTATAAGTCAAATCTATGGAGAGGTCCATTCACCGTAAGAATCCATATTTTAAAAGTGATTAAAACACCTGTTATTGGATAAAGGCAAGATAAATAAGTTTAAAGCTATACTGTGTAACATTCCAGGCACTTCTCCATAGACATAAGCAGGTGGTGACCATAGACTGTATATATAAATGGACATAGCTAACCTGCTAGCCACTGTGTTCATCTTTACACAGTCTATGGTGGTGACGCTACACCGGAAAAGTTACGTTGTAACACAGATCAAACTTTTGTTGCTACGGTGATGGGTTGTAGTAATTTCTCTGGAAGTTTACACCGTTTCGTTCTTATTTATGAATGAATGAAGTATTGAAATTCAAGGGATTCAAGATTGAAATTCCTATTGAGCAGAATAAAAAAGCCTATTACTAACTTTATGAAGATTACACAGCTGCTCATAATGTTATCCCTGATTGGTGTACTTCTTCCCACTGCAAAATACCCAACTCCTGAGTATTAACTCCAGTCTGTCCTTTTAAAACATTTATAGTCCGAGATGGCGGAGGAAACGGCCGCTGCTCTTTTGAATTTGATCCTTTTTCGCTCATACGCTGTGAAATTGGCTTTAAATCTCCCTCTTTAAGCTTCCCTAATAAGGTTCTTCCTCACACCGCCTAATGGGACCTAACCCACATAAACCCCAATACTGCCCCCTGCTTCACCCCACGCCTCCAACATGGCCGCCGTAGCTCAATAACAGCGGAGGTTTCATAATTAGCCTTCCAGTCACAGCGACGCACCAAAAAAAAATAAAAACAACAAAAAAAAAACAACAAAATCTGCTAATCTGTGCCAAGTTAGCAAAGCCCTCTGTGTGGTCGCATTGCTAACCCCATCGCTCTCCCACATTAGTAAACAAGACGCATCCCCCTTTTTTTTGCAAATTGGCAGTTGGTTTTTACCACATCCGAAGGCTCCGTGGGATTTTTAGCGGCGCATAGAAAGGTCTCAAATGGGTGTTTTGTTAGTGCCTGGAATCTCAAATAGCGAATTGGTATAGAACATCCCTCCCCCGGGTGTCTTTGTCAAAATAGCGGATCATTCTCTTTATTAGGGCCCCATTGGCACGGCTGAAGTACTTAGCCGATACAGCAGCTATTTCCACTTAATACAGTGAGGGCCAGTCCAGAGACAGCCTATTCCATTAACCTTGTCAAGAGCACTCACTAGAACTCACCCAATTTACTGCAACAATGTTCCTCCTATCTGTATCCATCCCGGTGTAGCGTCTTTGCCAAAAGGTACTAACACAACCGTATTTGCAGTAGGGTTGTTCGTAGTATCGAATAATTCTAATCGATGTGTTCATGTTGATTTACGGACAAAATGGTGAAATAGCGAGACACCAGGATCATACAGAGCGGGTTAATACGAACATTTTAAGACCAAAATGACGTAGTTTTTCAACGGAAAGTGAATTGGAGCCAGCAGCGCGTTAGCTATATCCATTTATACATACAGTCTATGTAGAAGTACTGCTCCGTTATAACTAACCTATGTCCCTTTCATGATTTTGAAAGTGCAAAAAGTCTGAAAAAGTGTAATAAAAGCTGCACTGAGCACCATATATATATATACTATGTCAAGTAGTGTATGTTCTAAGTGGTTGAGTGACAGTTCTGATGGTCGATTACTGTCAAGATCACAGGGCAACTCTCCAAGACACTGATTTAAGACCTATATGTATAGAGCCATCAGTGAAGTAGTGGTAGTAGTAGTGGTAGTAGTAGTAGTAGGTACGATTTCAGAAACATAACGGTGAAATACTTGGTTTTTGCCACATTAATAGTACTTGTAACAATAATGGCCTGTGCTCTGTTGGTTGAGACTGTGTGGTTGTTTGTGCAGTTATGTTGTACCAATGGGCAAGACACTCTCCCTGACTACAGCGTTTGTAGTGTTGGTGCAAACAGAAGTGCTGAGTATTTTTAGTGCATAGTGGTAGTAGTGATAGTGATTTTGGTAGTAGTAGTGGTAGTAGTAGTAGTAGTGGTAGTAGTAGTGGTTGATTGCTAGTGATGTAGTAGTAGTGGTAGTGGTAGTGGTAGTGGTAGTGGTAGTAGTAGTGGTTGATTGCTAGTGATGTTGTACCAATGGGCAAGACAGTGTCCCTGCCTCCAGCATTTGTAGTATTATACAAACAGAAGTACTTAGTATTGTTACTGCAAAATTGGTTGTAGTAAAAGTGGTAGTAGTAGTGATAGTGGCAATGGCAGTAGTAGTAGTGGTAATAGTAGTAGTAGTGGCAGTAGTGGTAGTGGCAATGGCAGTATTAGTGGCTTTAGTAGTGGTAGTAGTAGCAGCAGCAGTTTAATTAGTAGTAGTATCACATTATTCCTAATTGTGTAAATATAGTTCTGCTGTGGTTTTGTTATTGATCATTATAAATGTTTTGCAATGACTTTATATTTTATTATGTCTACCACACGCACACACACACACCCACACATACACACACACACACACCCCCACACACACACACACACACACACACACACACACTCACACTCTTCCTCTTCAGTTTTATCTCTCAGACCTGTGGGTTTTTCTGATCTGATGCTGTTGATTCTGAGCTTAAACGGTTGATTGATGCGTTTTGGCGTTGTCTTCTTCAAGGTGCTGCTGCCACGCTCTGATTGGACTGTGGGGTTTGGAAGAAGTGAGCCAGCATGGAGAGAGGGAGAGAGAGGGAGGGAAAGATGCAGAGGGTGAGAGACAGAGGGCAGAGAGCACAGAGGAAGTAAAGAGGGGGGGTGATGAGTGGGAACGAGAGAGAGGCAGAGGCTGGAGAGAGATGTGAGGGAGGAAGAGTGAGAAATGGATTGAAAGAAAAGGACGAGAGGAAAAAGGAGAGGAGAGGGAGAAAGAAAGAAGAGAGACCAGGGAGGCAGAAAGGGGCTAAAGGGAGGGAGGGAGAGAAAAAGAGAACGAGAAGAGATGAAGAGAGAGTAAGGGAAGGAGGGAAAGCGAGGGTATGAGAGAGTTATAGAGGATGGAGAGACAAGTGAAGGAGAGAGAGTGTAGAGGAGAATGAGTGAGAGATTGATTGATAGAAAAAAGGAGAGAGAGAGGGGAAAGCAAAAGAGAGGAGACAAAAAAGAGGGGAGAATGTGAGAAAGCGAGAGATAGACACAAGAGGGTGGAAGAGAGATAATGGCTAGAGAGGGTGAAGGAGAGATAGAGGTAAAGAGAGGAGGAGAGAGAGGGAGAATGCAGAGAGAGAGAGAGAAGGAGGGGAGGGAGACAGAGAGAGGGTGGCAGACAGATTCAAGAAGCTCTGTCGTCTCGCACAAAGACGAGCAAAAAAAAAGAAAGAAAAAAATGGTGTTGAACGGCTGCCAAATGTTTTCTGGCTGTTGCTAGGAAATCTGAGTCCTTAGGCAAATCACTGCACACAGACCAACAACAAAGAGAGAACGAGAGAGATGGAGGGAGACGGAGGGAAGGAGAGAGAGACGGAGAGAGATGGAGAGGGAGGGGGGAGAGATGGAGAGATCGAGAGAGGGAGAGATGGGAGAGAGAGAGAAATGGAGAGAGCTGGAGGGAGGGAGAGCGAGAGATAGAGGGAGGAACAGAGTGAGGGAGGGAAAGAGAGAGATAAAGGGAGAGAGAAAAACCAAGGGACAGGGAGGGAGAGAGCTAGAGGGAGAGATGGAAGACGTATAGAGGTGAGAGGGAGGGAGAGGGATGGAGAGAGGGAAAGGGAGAAACCGCGGGACAGAGAGGGAGGTAGAGAGAGGGACGGAAAGAGAGAAAGAGGGAGGAAGAGAGAGGGTGGGAGGGTGAGAGAAGTAAAGAAGGAAGGAGAGGTGGAGGGAGAGACGGAAGATGGAGAGCGGTGGAGGAAGAGAGAGAAAGAAAGAGGGAGTGAGGGGGAGGAGAAAGAGAAAGGGAGACTGAGAGAAAGGGAGATGGGAGAAAGAAGGTGATGGGGAGATACAGAGTAAGAGAGGATGGAGAGAATGATAGAGAGACAGAGAGATAAAGTGGTAGAGAGGAAGAGATATGGAGAGAGAGGCGGAGAGGGAGAGAGTGGAGTGAAAAAGAGGGATAGAGAGAGGGGTGAGCGAGAGATGAAGACAGAGGGATAGAGAAAGGGAGGGATAGAGACGTGTGATCATGTGACTATGGAGGTCAAAGGCCGTCAGTCAGGTCACAGTTCAGATCCATTTGCATGTTTATCATTTTAAAGCTCCTGTTTGATGCGATTCACAACAGGACTAGCTTAAATGCTCAATTATCTTAGCATTGAAACATAACACAGTCTAATAGTGAATGTAAATGTAAAGTGATGGAGAGTCAGTGCTCATGATACTGTAATCCACCATCAAATGAACTTAAAAGTAAATATATATATACATACTCATCAGGAGGACGTTGACTCCGGGTTGCCATGTCTACGGCCAGATTAACTTGATCTTGGAGCTTTAAAATAATTTCAAAATGTACAACCTTCACGGGGGACCATGGTGGTATAAGCGTTCCATTATTAAAGGTGCATTATGTAACTACTCCGGTGGGAAGTCTGCCATCTGCTTGTCGCCGTGGAGATGTTAGTGTTTGTCTGGAATGTTCCATAGTATCAGTATAGCATCAGACTTGGAGAGAAGGGGATGATATAGGTCAGTTACATGTCAGATCTTTGGAGAGGTGATCCCATTCATAGTAAAAATGCATGTTTCTTACCAGTAAAAAACTCCCACAGTAGAATACATGCACAATACATAAGATTAATGCAATACTGTGGAACTTTCCTAGGAAAACTGTAACTTGATCGTGGAAACAAGCAGCGGATGGACCCATATGAGAAAAGCTACGTAGAGCATCTTCTACTAAAAAGCAGCTGGTTCAAATCCCGTCCGAATGCTGACTGTTGCTGTGTCCTTTAGCAAGACACTTAACATGACTTGGTACGTGGGTGTTGTGATGGCAATCAGTCAAATTACCATGCAACTATTTGTCAACCCCGAGAATAAAACAATAATTATGTTGAAATATACATACAAAGACGAAATTTTAATATGTCAATTGGACAAATCGTTGTAGGATTGAAAATGTTTTGCAGCATCAAGTCGCTTCTTCAGTTCTGGTCAGATTACTACTGGACACTGACTTATATTTATTTGAAGGGAGGAGCTAACTACACTCAAACTGTAAACAGCTGTTGTCTCCAGTTTCAGCCTTAACGACGCTATTCAACCTGTATTGACCGCCTTGAAATATACATGATTACTAGGGTTGGTTGGACTAAAGACATGTGCTACTGATAAATTGTTGCATGGACAAAACTCTCAAAAGTATCACGTATCTCTATGTATCTGATCTAAAAATATATAATAAGAACTGGATAAGACATTCTCCCTCTGTCCCGGGGCGAGATCCACTAGTGGCCACTCCAGATACTGCAGCCCAAAGCGAATTCTCCCATTTTTTGTAATTTCAAACTGCTGACGGGGCATCCAGCTTTCACAAAGGTTGGATTTTGTAGGGATCCTTCTCTATTTTCACAAAATCAACATGGTCAACTGAGACGCCATCGACCCAACCGATTAATCGACGAAACCGCAGCCCTAACGATTACAAATATTGTCAATCACCTTGAACCTTTATTACAAACAGATACAGTGGTGCTCCCTTCTTTTAATACTCAGAGAATCACCAATCAGAGCTTTGCAGATCACTTTGTGTAATAGGCGGCCATCTTGTTTTCTTTCATTCATTGGCGCAGGAGGCAGCGGAGTTCGAGATTCATTCAAAGTGGCGTTGTCAAGTAGAAGAGATGATATTACAGACCAAAAGTGCACACTGGCAAAAAGAAAGCAAACTGAACTGTGGTATAGAGCAGACGGGGAGAGAAAGATGCAGAGAGAGAGAAAGAGAGGAGAAGAGACGGCCAGCAGGACAGAGGGGAGAGAGATTACTCAAGTTACAATCAATCATTTATTCAACATTGTTATTTCACGTTTGAGTTTGCAAGAATCCCATGCACTTCAGCACATGTTTGTAGAGGTTTAAACTACAGGTACAACAGCACTTTTCTATACAAAGAACCAAATACAACTTCAAAACTATTTCTATTTGTGACATATTGCACAGCCTTAGCCATTAAGGGCCTGAATGATTATGCAAAACAACATTTACTCCAGTATATTGTAATAGCTACAGACTTAATTGACTTTTCTAACATTTTGGCACTTTGTTGGACGAGAACCGTAAGGAATCAACTGCCAGGGACAAATTATTTCATCCAGCCAGAGACTATGTTGAATGAGAACCATGTGTAAACAACTGTGACTCCAAATTGGGTACAGCTCTTTTAACGGTTTTGAACAGGCCTGAAATTAAACTGCCAAATTACATTTAATTTTGCAGTTCGAGATGTTACTTTACTGACGCATTACTACAGATTGAATAAAACTCTTAAAAAATAAAATAAAATAAATAACAATATAAATAAATAAGTTGTGTTGGGTAGCATTTGTTAAGTGGGTGCATATAGCAACCATAGACTGTATATATAAATGGACATAGCTAACCTGCTAACTGCCACGTTCCAAATATTCCATCAACTCTGGCTCCAATTCACTTTCTATTGAAAAACTGTGGCCCCTCTCTGTGTAACTGCAGCTGTCAGACTCGTCATTTTGGTCTTAAAATGTTTGTATTAACTCGCTTTACTTGATCCTGGTGTTTTTATTTTGCGAGGTCGCTCCGGCTAGCGTTAGCAACAGGTTTGATTGATACTGTTTCTAAGCTCCCGCTCCCTGCTAAACCAACCAAAGCTGTTGTGGGAGGGAAGCAGCGTTACCTTCAACAGCCTCGCTCCGGATTGGCTCTTTGGTTGCTATGATACTCGCAGTTGGAATTCCGAATATGAAACTCAGCTAAGTAACTGTATATCTTATAGTAATCGTACTTGTACAGTTGTAGTAGTAACACTCATGATACAAAATCTAAAATCTGACCTTTTAAATTGAAAGTTTAAAACCATTTTGCTTTTGAAGATCAAAATTACAATTATTTCCACATTTTCTTCTTGTTGAGCAAACTGTCTGTTATAATGTGCAGTCACTTTACAAAAATATCTCAATGTTTTTACGCGTTCAAAGATGTAATTATTCCACATATCTGGTATTTACCCACATTGAAAACGCAGAGGAGAATACACAGTGAATCGCTGGTAATGACTGGGCACAGATGGTCAGAAATAACCCAAGGAGAGGCAGAGGAGATGGTCCGCTGTGCCAACTTCCTGAAAATCGGCCAATCAGGCGCGAGCTCTGCCTCTCTGACACAGCTGTGGGTAAACTCATCATCGGGCGCTCATTTCCCTTCATTAAATCATTGTCTTTGTCTGCTCCCGTCTCAACCGTCCTGTTTCCAAATCATTTTCAAGCAAATTTAAAGGAACATTTTGAAATTTGGGGATTAAAAGCTTAGATGTTTCAGAATGGTGTGTTTTATAGTGATCAGATGGTAGAATATAACTGTCCAGGCAAATTGTGAGAGTGTAATGGTGTCCTTAAATGTTTTATGTTGCCTGTATAATTAGTCCTTTTTATTGTCCAACTTTTTTTTACTACTTTTTGCGAAAAATTTTATTCGATGAGCTATAGTTATATTATCTGACTCACCAATTTGAAATTATATAGGTTTAGGATAGAGATTGCCCATTCAGTTTTATTTCTGTTATTTTTCCTTTTTTATTTATTTAAACCCAAACCACTATACAATTTAAGTATTTTAAATACAAGATTGATCATTCAGTTTTTTTTCTTTATTTAAAGTCAGACAAACAATTCATCATTCAGTTTTTTTTATGTAAAGCTAGACCAACATATAATTTAAGCATTTTAAATAAGATTTATCTTCTTTTTTTATTTAATTTATTTATTTATTTAAACCCAGAACAACAACCCATTTTTAAATGCAAGATAGACCGTTTTTTTCTTTATTATTCATTTATTTAAATATTACAAAGTTTTTGATACAAAGGCACAAGCATACATATATTTTAAATTCCAGTTGTCTCTTTATTCTTGAATTTGTTTTGTAAAACTCATTTTTTTTCTGTTTTCGTTCATTTCTTTATATTGAGAGATGTAATATTCTATGAACTTCATGTTTCACTATTGCTTCATCAGATGTTACATTCAAACAATTGACCTTTCGTACCATTTTTTCCCTGTTTTTATTTGAAATTTTCCACAATATTGCATGAAACTAATCTTCATGAAGATTAGCGCAGTTGACATCACCAGGCAAAGTTACACGTCAGATCTGTGGAGAGGTTACTCTGCTCACAGTAAGAATTTCTCTAGCAATAAAAACACCTTTAATTTAGGGAGATGGATATGCCAGATGTGTTTTAATGCCATTCTGTACAATAATCAAGGCAAAGTAGCGACATCTCCATGGAGACAAGCAGGTGGCAGACTCTTTATTAGTAAAGCCACACAGTGCACCTTTAATTAAGTAACTATTCTGTTTCTTTACTTGTCATTTTTGGTCGTACTACTCTTCTCTTGTGCTTTGAATCCGCCAGTACTTTTTTGCTTCTTAAACTACTCTTTTACTTCCCTCCAGCCTGTACAACTCCTCCTATTGATCTAAAAGTGCCCTCTCTCATGCACTTACCGTATATGTAGTGTATAAATATCTCTAGAGCAGGTCCATTCTTCCTGTTTCCTTGGCAGCAGAGTTAGCCACACTTTGCTGACACCTCACAACGAGCCAATGATAATCTCTGTAGTGTGCGCTGTAACTGGAGATGTCCTCGAACTGACCAGTCGCTTCCAACGAGGGACAATCGCACAAGTGTCGATATCGCACTATTAGCTAACGCAATAATCGATATAGAAAAAATTTATTAAATACAACCAATAACACCAAGTTTCTTCATTTGACGGAAATCTGTTGTTTTAAATGAAAAGGGGCACTATATAACCTTTGTGGGGGAGTCTTTTACCACCTGTTTATGACACAGACACTGGGGGCGAGGTGGGTTAAGCGTCTTGCCCAAGGACACAACAAGAGTAGTCATGTGTGGGAGCTGGAATCGCACCGCCAACCTGTTGATATTTATGTTGACAGCGGGATTCGAACCACCAACCTTTAGATCTCTACCATCCGAGCTAACGTCGCCCATTAAATGTGTCTGTTTCCATGGAGACGGGCATTTGACACCAGTGGGCCATGTTACAGGTCAGATATAAGTGATATGTCAACTTAATGCCGTACTGAGGAACATGACATGTAGCAGACACTACTCCAGAAAAGTTACGTAGTGCCTCTCTAAATGAAAAGGGAAATTGTATGTAGTATTTTCCTTAGTACGTCCTAAATTAACCTGATTTAATCTCGATTTTGTCATTGTGAAGTTGTTATTTTGGCTTGTCTGACTTGCACATGCACAACTGAAATTATCCAGTTTTATTTTCCAGTTTCCTACCTCCTTATTCCCTGCCTCCTTATTCCCTATCTCCCTATTCCCTCACGTGTCTGTTAGCAGGACGGGGGCGCAGACTGGTGGACCCTTCTTGTATCTATGAGTAACATTATACAGCCTTTGTGGTTGCAAATGAGCTTTTCATTGCCAAGGTTGACTTCTGGCGAGCCTTATTAAATAGATTTGTTAGTCATTTCATCTTGATTAGAATGGGGTCCCATGGGTGCTGCTTTTTTGAGGAGGTTTGCGCAGCTTGGGTAGCATCTGGCGTGAGCGCTTACCCCTCCCTTTCTCGGTGCAAAAGTTAGTATTTTTTATCGTACACAAACTGAGGTCCAAGAAATATTGAAGAAAGAAACAATAATAGTTTTACATTACGATAAACACAATGTAGAGCGAGCGTATTTATGGATTTCAGATTCCTTTTTATAGGCACCATTTTGAGTACTCTCTATCATTCAAAACATGGGTACGTTTTGTTTTGAATTGTTAACCGCTATGGCAACGCTCTTAAAAACCTATGGATACGCATCTTTGGTGTATTGGTTCATTAATTGTCCAGTTTCGTAATGTTTAAACTGTGGTTATTGGTGCACTTACTTACTCTGGAAAGTTATGCAGTATAGCATTAATCTTGCCTATCTCCATGGAGACAAGCAGATGACGCTACCAGTTCAAGTTGCAGGTCAGATCTGTGGAGAGGCAAGCCCACTCATCTATGTTTTTCCAAGCTATTTTTGACCAATAAGAAAATGCAAATCGTACAAGTTTAATGCCATACTATGAAACATTCTTGCCATAGCAATTTCATCTCTATGGAGAAAAGCTGTTTACAGACTCACCAGCAAAAAAGTTACAAATTGCATCTTTCATTTTTGTCTTGTAAAAACCTATTCTGGCCGTTGACTTTTCACTTTGTCCAAAAAACAAGAAACCCATTGCCAACCCTGATTTTAACAATTTGTAATATCCTTGGAAAACATTTGAATATAATTTTCCAACCAAAAACCCTCTCACTCGCACACACATGTCTCAAATAAGGTCACATTAGGACAAAAATAAGCGCCGGGGTCCTTAGCATTCCTGCCTGATCTGTCTATGAAACAATCCCTCCCTATTAGCCCCACGCCGTAGCATCTTTAGCCCAACAATGTCATTTCAAATTGCTCCTAATCAGATGCCGCTCTGTGGTTGCCAGCTAGCATCTTATGAATCCGTAATCGTCCAATTTGAAGCGGTACATCACATCATTCATATTTATTAATTTATTTTTTGTCCTTTTGCTAATTTAACCTATGTAATTCCGTCCGGTGATAACCATACATCAGGGAGGGCTGCTACATCTGGCTAATTGAGCTAACAACGTGACAGTGGATGGGGGAGGCTGATTGGCTGCTAGCAAGATGACCCAGAGCCAGTGGGATGCATGTACGGGGTCCTGGTGTAGTCCTGGACACGTGCCACCATTTTGCTGGTAACGCCACCAAAGGCCCGAATGGGAGGAGTCTGGCGTCGGCGGTGCATTCAGGGACCAAAGGGTAAAATTAGAGCTAGACTACCCGCGGAGAGGAGGTTATTTCAGTGTATAGTAAATCCTCATCTGGCTCTGGAAGAAGTGAGCGTTTAGACATGGAAGCATAAGGTTTATATGTGGGTTTTGTCATGTGCCAATTGGTGGATTCAATTTCTCTGCGTTGGTCTATTGCAATTTGTTGATTTGTAAATCTAAGGTATTCTGGGGTCAGGATAGTTTTTTCTGTTTAAAGTTTGTCCATCCTTCAGCGTTGCTTGTCAGCCATGTGCACAGAAATGTAGTAATCATAGACTGTGAAGAAGTGGACGAAGTGAGTGTGACATCGTCCATAACGTTCAGCTTCAGTCAAATGAAGTTTGTCAAGGCTAAAAGTTATAGCGGCGAATTTGGAGCTGAGTTTGATATTTGGAATTCCAACCATGAGTATCATAGCAACCAAAGAGCCAATCCGGAGCCAGGCCGTTGAAGGTAACGCCCCTTCCTGCCTGCAGTGCTGGTTTAGGACCTGTCAAACCTGTTGCTATCGCTAGCGGGAGTGACCTTGGTTGAAAGAAGGCGCCTCATTTGTTATTAATGTTCATATCTTGATTTATGGACACAATATTGAAATAAAAATACCAATATCATGTAGAGCGGGTTAATAGAAACATTTTAAGACCAAAATGACGAGTTTCACAGCAGCAGTTACAGAGAGAGGGGCCGCAGTTTTTCAATAAAAAGAGAATTGGAGCCAAAGTCGATAGAGCCAGAACCACACCCATTCTCACTTCCTGTTTGCACTGGCTAGCAAGTTAGCTATGTCCATTTATATACAGTCTATGGTAGTAATAGTAATACAATTTGTCAATGAGTCACTGCTTGTTTGTACCTGTAATATTGAAGCTAGTTTAGGCTAATCAAACTTAAAAAGATTTAAATTTAATATGTCCAGGATCGGAGCTTTTTCATATAACACAATATCACATTGCACTGCTGTGAGGTCTGCTAGGTGCTTGTCTCCATTTAAATATTGTTGCCTTACCTGGAATGTTCCACTGTACAGCATTAAGCATTAAGCAATACAGGTGCTCTTAATCCTTGAAATAACATTTTTTCTTGAGACTTGCATCACCTCTCCACAGATCTGACCTGAAACTCAGCCTGATGGCATCTCATGTGAGACCCTCTAGAGCACATTGTCAAACTCAAGGCCCGCGGGCAAAATGTGGCCCGGTGCATCATTTTATGTGGCCCTCAAAAGGGTAAATTAAAGGTATGATGATCTTAAAATGTAATTTTATCAGGAAATGCAGTTACACAGACATATTTTTACATCGAGGCAAATACATATCCAATATTTGTAACTTGAATAAGTAATAAATACATAAACAGTTAATTTAAAAGTTAAAAAAAATAACTACTTAGATTTATTTTACATCCGGCCCTTTGAGAGCAGCCATTTTGCTGACGTGGCCCTTGGTGAAAATGTGTTTGACACCCCTGCTCTAGAGATAAGTCTAAAACCGTACTGTGGAATATTCCAGGTGAACCAATAACATCTCCATGGAGACAAGCAGTTTGCGAAAAGTGCCATAGTGTACGTTTAAGTTGATGGTTTGCGATAATATTGTGCATAACCAGAAAATTTTGTATTATATGATTAATGGTTCGAATATCCACATGATTCACCGTTTCACCGCTCAATAGAACAACACTGACCAGTTCAAATTCAAAACAAAAATAACCCGTCTTTTTTGCACAAAATGGTGGTGAAACATTTGACCAATTAACTCTCGCTTTGTTTATCTTTGCAAAGTTTCGGTGTTGCTCTCAATTTTGCAGCTCCGAAAAAAACAGTCGCATTTTCACAACTTTTATCTTCTGAATTATAATTTCCATTTTCAACCAACAACAAAGTCTTCGGGGAAATTCAGCCCACCAGATGTTCAAGTTTTGTATTTTTGTTTTTCTCGCTGGTTAAAACCACTTTCTCATTACCCTCCCTAACATGGATTCCAATTCACTGTCCCCTGTTTTTTGATTTATCTGTATTTTTCTTTCTGTTTAAGATTATTTTTACGTGCTCATACAAGTGTGGAAATGCTTATAACTTGGCGTTGTAACTTGTTTTTATTTTGGTTTGCTTTATTTTCAGCCTGCTCAATGTGAACTACTGCAACATGGGAAGTTTAAGGCTTTGTATGTGAATAATTGGCTCCAGGAGATTTGGGACTTTTGGCAGAAGTCCAGCTCTGGTCCATATTACAGTGACTTTCTCCGCATACACCCACGTTAGATTGTAAAAACTGTTTCCTATTCTTTATTATATTTTTTCCATGCATCTGCTACACTGGCAACAACTACTTTAAAGCCCCTGTGGAACCTTTTCAGAAATGACTTTAATTCTCTGAAATCTGGGAATGTATTTGATATAAAAACGGCAGTATTTCTATTAAGGATGCTGTAGCTTTGTGCAGCATTTATTTCCTTTAAACTAAAATAAAATAGGACAAAACTGATCTAAGTGTGTTATGTAGCTGTTGTTTATCTCTCAAGTAACGACAGAACAACTTTGAGTAAGTAAAAGAGTAAAAGTTCAAAGATTATGAGTCTTATTTAATTGTTGTATATGTCCAATCAGAACTGATATTTGGAAGCCGATATCCGATCCAGCTCATTTTTCTGTATCGGCGCTGATTCCTCCCTCTTTCACCCACTTCCTCTTATCCCCCTCTCACTCTCTATCTGTCTTTCCCTCTTTCTATTCATCTCTGTTAATCTGCCTCTGTCTTTTTGGTAAATGATAAATGGTTGCATTTTTATACATCGCTTTTTCACTCAAAACGCTTTGCATTAACAAACCACTCATCCATTCACACACACATTCATACACCGGTGTACGCAGATGCTGTGGGACGAGGTGGGTTAAGTGTCTTGCCCAAGGACACAACGACAGCGTTCATCTGTGGGAGCTGGAATCAGTGGCCCGGACCGCTCTACCAATGGTGTTTATGTCGAGAGTGGGATTCACGCCACCAACCTTCAGATCAATGGAGAAAGGCACTACCAACCGAGCCACTGTCGCCCTCTTTCTCCCCCTCTATTTCTCCCTTTCTCCTCTCTCTCTTTTTCTATCTCTCTCCCTCATCACTCTTTACCCTACATCTTTCCCCTTTTTTCCCTTCTTCTATCTCTCTCTATTCTACATCTCCTCTCTTTCTCTCAGACTCTCGCTCCTCTCTTCGCTTTCTTTCTTTCTCCTTCTCTTTCTTACCCTCTCTTTCCCTCCCTCCCTCTCATCTCTCTCTCCTCTTTCCTTTTCTCTCTCCCTCTTTCCCTCTCTCTTTCTATGTTGAGACAGTCACCACATGACCATCAGGCACCATCCACCATGTCAAAGTCCCTGTTTATTTTCTGCTCAGAAATATGTGACAAATAATAACTCAAACTATTCAGCTAAACTGGTGGATTGAGCGTAAATGCCCCCCGCGACGGAACAAGGCTGGAGATGTTAGCATAAATGCCCACCGTAATAGAAGAAGGCTGGGGATGTTAGCGTAAATGCCCACCGCGATACAACAAGGCTGGAGATGTTAGCATAAATGCCCACCGTAATAGAAGAAGGCTGGGGATGTTAGCGTAAATGCTGTCCGTGATAGAACAAGGCTGGAGATGTTAGCGTAAATGCTGTCCGTGATAGAACAAGGCTGGAGATGTTAGCGTAAATGCTATCCACGATAAAACAACGCTAGAGATGTTAGCTTAAATGCCTCCCGTGATAGAACAAGGCTGGAGATGTTAGGTTAAATGCTGTCCGCGATAAAACAAGGCTGGAGATGTTAGCGTAAATGCCCGCCGCGATACAACAAGGCTGAAGATGTTATCGTAAATGCTATCCACGATAAAACAACGCTAGAGATGTTAGCTTAAATGCCTCCCGTGATAGAACAAGGCTGGAGATGTTAGGTTAAATGCTGTCCGCGATAAAACAAGGCTGGAGATGTTATCGTAAATGCCCGCCGCGATACAACAAGGCTGGAGATGTTAGCGTAAATGCTGTCTGTGATAGAACAAGGCTGGAGATGTTAGCGTAAATGCTATCCACGATAAAACAACGCTAGAGATGTTAGCTTAAATGCCTCCCGTGATAGAACAAGGCTGGAGATGTTAGCTTAAAGGCCCTCACGATAGAACGAGGCTGGAGATGTTAGCTTTAACGCCCCCCTGCGATAGAACGAGGCTGGAAATGTTAGCTTAGCGTTCATGAATTTTAAACAGGACATGAAGATGGAGCTTAAAAACCCTGTGATACTAATTTGGTTTCTGAGAGATTCTTGTGGATAAGAGCTTTTCGAATGGCACTCCAAGATCATACGGCGTTTTGTTTCATGCTTAGATTCAACAAGCTAAAAAGCGTCCCCTATTAGCTCATTAATTTGACACTTGAGTGGGATGAAAATACAGATAAGATTATGTGTTTAAAAAGATTGCAAGATAGGGTCAACAATAGCCAAAGCAAGTTTATTTGTATTGCACAATTGGTACACAAAGTAATTCAAAGTGCTTTACAGAATAAAGCCATTAAAATCACAATACAACAAATCAAAACACTAATTATCATCATAATATTCACTTTAAAACTGAAGAGGCAGAATAAAAAGCTTCCAGTCGTACGCACAGCTAAACAGAACCAGATTTAAACATTGTCAAAGTCGAGGCCTGTCTCACATCTTCAGGAAGACTGTTCCAAGTTTTAGCTCCGTGAAACTGAAATGCTGACTCCACATGTTTAGTCTTTGTTCAGTCCTGATTTAATCCTGGTTTAGTCCTGGTTTACTTCTGGTTTTTAGTTCTGATTTAGTTCTGGTTTGTAGGCTCTGGTTTAGTCCTATTTTAGTGCTGGTTTAGTCCTGGTTTAGCCCTGATTTAGTTCTAGTATAGTTCTGGTTTAGTTCTGGTTTTGTTCTGTTTTAGTCCTGGTTTAGTCTTGGTTTAGTTCTGGTTTTTAGTTCTGATTTAGTTCTGATTTGTAGCTATGGTTTAGTCCTGATCTACTCCTAGTTTAGTCCTATTTTAGGGCTGGTTCAGTCCTGGTTCAGTCCTATTTTAGTCCTGGTTTAGCCCTGATTTAGTCCTGGTTTAGTCCTGGTTTAGTCCTGGTTTAGTCCTGGTTTAGTTCTGGTTTAGTCCATGTGGGAGATGTACTTTGGTCCTAGGCCAAGGAGAGACTTGTACCCAGAGCTTCTTTAAAGTCGATTCTTTGAGCCACAGGAGTCAGTGCAGACAGTAAAACAGGTGAGACTATTGTGTGTATCAACAGATTGCAGGATAAGGTCAAAGATACAAACTCCAACCACTTTTTTTCCCAAAGCGAGATAAGTTTTTTGGGCTTTATAGTACTCAAAAAGTACCCATTTCAAGTACTGTCTATTGGCTAAAACTTGCTGAATAATTTGGTAGTTGGATCAAAATATCGATGAAACTATAGTGTGTATGAAACGATTGCAGGATAGGGTCAAACATATGAACTCCAACCACTTTTTTCACAAAGATACTTGTTTTGAATGGGTTAAAAGGTTACTAAAAAGTACCCATTTGAAGTACTGTCTTTTTGCTAAAACTTTTTGAATAATTTGGTAGGAAAAAATTGCAGGATAGGGTCAAAGATGCCAACTCCAAGCACCAAGAGAGACACGTTTTCGTTTTTTGAGGGGTCAAAAAAGTACCCATTTGAAATACTGTCAATTTGATAAAACTTGCAGAATAATTTGGTAGTTGGATCAAAATAACAATGAGACTATAGTGTGTATAAAAAGATTGCAGGATAGGGTCAAAGATACGAACTCTAACCACTTTTTCCCCAGCTCTTTTTGACAGGAATTGGAGTACTCATTTCAAGTACCCATTTGAAGTACTGCTAATTTCTGGTATTGAGATGAGCAGGTTGGAAATAATCTCAGTTTCTCTCACGTATCCAAAGATGTTGAATTCTGATGGTGTTTTTAGAGTGTGACTAATTAAAAAAGTTAGCTTATCCTCGTTTGTGACTTTAAAGTAATTTGAGAAGAAGTGAACAGTACAAATCCGCTCACCTTCTCCAACTGTAGCCATTCACTGACCATTAGAAACAGCTGAATCTCCATCAAAATTGGATTTATTACACATTCCCACATGGCGCCCGTTTCGATAAAACATTACAGACCTAGAAATAAAAAAATATAATATAATAAATATATAAATAATAATAATATGATAAATAAAAATCATGCAACGTGAAACCCCAAAGCTCAAAACATCAGAATAATGCAACAGTGAGATACTTTTTAAAGATTCTGTCACATCTAGAGTTGTCACCATACTAAAATTTCAGCTCAATTTCGATACTAAGGAATGGACTGAATACTTGATACCGATTCCGATACTACAGTGATAATAAAAACACTCTTTTTTTAGACGATATAATGTGATTTTCCACATTAAATGGTAGAACTTTCTTTTCTTTTCCCATGTGGACTTATATCTGTGTAATCCTTCAGTCGTCCAGGTAAAGATGCATCGATCCAGCTTTTTCAGTTTCGATTCTGATTCTGATACTGTAGCTTCAAGTATCTGCCAATACCCGATACCAACCGATAGCAGTGCAAAGACTCAAAATTGCGTTTAAGTCCTTTCAACAAAAATAAACTAAGACAGAACTAGTCCAAATGTATTATCTAACTGTTATTTATACCTTAAGTAACAGCAGTAACTTTGTGTAAATAAAAACTCAAACATTATGAGACTTTCTGGACTGACTACCACCAGGAAATAGTCTTGTTACATAGTTTTACATGTCCAATCGATGTTTGGAAGCCGATATGGAATCCAGCAAGTTTTTCCGTATCGGCGACGACATCCAATACCAGTATCGGATCGGTGCATTCCTTGTCCACGGGCGTAGATTAGTCTGTGTGGTCCATCGACTGTGAATGTGACGTCAAACTTAGCATCCAGCTCCAGTCAAATGAAGCTCATCAAGGCTAGCAGTTATAGGGGTGAATTCCATATTTGGAATTCCGACCGCGAGTATCATAGCAACCAAAGAGCCAATCCGGAGTGAGGCTGTTGAAGGTAACGGTTATATCTTGAGTTACAAACACGATAGCAAAATAAAAACACCAGGATCATGTAGCGCGAGTTAATACGAACATTTTAAGACCAAAATGACGAGTCTGACAGCAGCAGTTACACAGAGAGGGGCCACAGTTTTTCAATAGAAAGTGAATTGGAGCCAGAGTCGAGCTCATTTCCTATTTCGAACGCTGTGGCTAGCAGGTTAGCTATGTCCATTTATATATACAGTCTGTGATGTGGTCTTATAATTGTTCTGACACACCTCTAAATCATGCTAAACCTATTGAGAAAATGACTTTTTTAGTATCGATACCTGCTCAAATAACTATGTAGTTTTTCATTTCCAGTTTTAACATCGTTTAGTATCTGATTTTAGATTCTTTGGACAGCCTTAGTCCCATCCTCTCCTTCATTAATGCCATCATCTCCTTAAGTCTTGTCCGCAGATGTTGGCCGTGTTCCCTCTGCAGATGCCGGACAGAGCGAGAGAGTTCTTCTTTTGCTCTGCGTTTGATTTCTGGTCTTTTATGTGCCTGTAATTTGTTTATGGTCCATATTAAACCCCAGTGTTCCCGAGCCTCCTGCCTGCCTGGCTCTGCTCCACTGTACCCTGCCAACCTGTTTTATCTTATTCTTTGAAAAAAAAAACACACTAATGACTTCAGAGATTTAAATAAAAAACAGGACGGTCTGATAGCATCGATCTAGATAAATGTTGTGGTTTTAATGAAGCTTGGAGTCGGCGTTCTTTTGGACAAAATGACCTCAGATCAAGTAGATATTTACATAAGTGCTATGAAAAGTGAATATACTTAACTGGACGGGAAAAGCTTGAATAAATATTTGTCCAAGTATTAGCCATAACATTATGACCACTGGAACTGAAACGTTGTCTCTTTGTGGTTGTCAAAAAATACACAGATACTGATTTTAAAACTGATATCAACACTACAGACTCAAACGAGTATCGATACTGAACAAAGCCCCATGAGTATTATAAGAACAGACTGTACACAGACACCACATCCAGTCTGGAACTAAACTCGGACTAAACTTGGACTTAACCTGGAACTGAAACAGGGACTGAAACAGGGACTAGACCGGGACTTGATCACGGACTGGACCAGGACTAAGCCCGGACTAAACCAGGATTAAACCGGGACTAAAACGAGGGTCTAAAACAAGGACTAGACCAGGGACTTGACCAGGACTAGACCAGGACTAAACCAGGACTAAACCAGGACTAAACCAAGACTAAACCAGGACTAAACTAAGATTAAAACAAGGGACTAAGACAAGGACTAGACCAGAGACTGGACCAGGGACTAGACCAGGGACTAGACCAGGGACTAGAGTAGGACTAGAGTAGGACTAGAGTAGGACTAGAGTAGGACTAGAGTAGGACTAGACCAGGACTAGACCAGGACTAGACCAGGACTAAACCAGGATTAAAACAAGGGACTAAAATACAGACTAGATCAGAGACTGGACCAGGGACTTGACCAGGACTAGACCAGGGACTAGACCAGGGACTAGACCAGGGACTAGACCAGGGACTAGACCAGGGACTAGACCAGGGACTAGAGTAGGACTAGAGTAGGACTAGAGTAGGACTAGAGTAGGACTAGACCAGGACTAGACCAGGACTAGACCAGGACTAGACCAGGACTAGACCAGGACTAAACCAGGATTAAAACAAGGGACTAAAATACAGACTAGATCAGAGACTGGACCAGGGACTTGACCAGGACTAGACCAAGGCTAGACCAGGACTAAACCCAGACTAAACACGGACTAGACCAGGACTAGACCAGGACTAGACCAGGACTAGACCAGGACTAGACCAGGATTAAAACAAGGGATTGGACCAGGGACTGGACCAGGGACTGGACTAGGACTAAAATAAGGACTAGACCAAAGACTAGACCAGGATTTTAATGCGAGGACTAAACCAGGATTCAAACAAGGGACTAAAATACGGACTAGATCAGAGACTGGACCAGGGACTTGACCAGGACTAGACCAAGGCTAGACCAGGACTAAACCCAGACTAAACCCAGACTAAACCAGGACTAGACCAGGAATAGACCAGGACTAAACCAGGATTAAAACAAGGGACTGGACCAGGACTAAAATAAGGACTAGACCAAAGACCAGACCAGGATTTTAATGTTTGTCTTATTCTGTAAAGCACTTTCAATTACCTCATGTACCAATTGTGCTGGACAAATAAACTCACCTTGCCTTCAATCTACCAATGACGTCAATGTCGAGAAAGAGTTTCGAACCTCCAACCTTCCGATCAGAGGCCGAACACTCAACCGTCTGCACTACTGCCAGGAACACACCCCACAGTTTGAGAAACACCGTACTTATGGGTAACCGCTCGTACAAAATACCAGTCACCTCAAATGAAAGCTTACTAATTAATTTCCAAGTTGAAATGATGTAGCTACAATTAAAAACTGCACTTGGGTGAAAAGAATCGCGTTTCCGTTCACCTGTGTGTATCATTAATTAAATATGTGGCGTATTGGCTGGCACAGGCAAAGGCAGAAACACTCGAGCTCGGAGTGGCAGACTAATTATGGGATGTGAAAATGAAACAATATGACATGTTGATGAGTGACACTCTGAATGAACAGGTGCAGTACTTGAGAGCGAGTATTCCTGGATCTGTACGTGTGCTAAGTGCTAATATTTAACTGCGCCTCATTAAAAACCACTGAGCACAGTTCAATATTAGGACTCGTGTTGTGACGACGTGGCATTATCGCAAAACATCACACAAATCAGGAGGAAACCACACAGGTGCTAGTACTCGTTTTTTTAAATATTCACTTTTTCACAAGTTTTTACTTCTCAAGGTCGTTTTCAGGTTTTCAGATGATGTATTTTTACTTGAGTACTTACTTTTACTTACTTACTTTTTTCACTATTATTATATTTCAGTATTGGCATCGATGTCTGATACTGGTATTGGACTGGTGCGTCCCCAGTCCAATACCAGTATCAGGCGTATACTGGTCTATGTGGACTTATATGACCACGCAGGGACTAAAACAGTACTAGACCGGGACTGAACCAGGACTAAAACAAAGAACTGAAACAAGGACTAGACCCAGCACTAGGCCAGGGACTGGACCAGGGACTAGACCAAGGACTAGACAGGACTGGATTGGGGACTACACCGGGGACTGGACCAGAGACTAGACCAGGGACTAGACCAGGGACTAGACCAGGGACTAGACCAGGGACTAGACCAGGGACTAGACCAGAGACTAGACCAGAGACTAGACCAGAGACTAGACCAGAGACTAGACCAGGGACTAGACCAGGGACTAGACCAGGGACTAGACAGGACTGGATTGGGGACTACACCGGGGACTAGACCAGGGACTAGACCAGGGACTAGACCAGGGACTAGACCAGGGACTAGACCAGGGACTAGACCAGGGACTAGACCAAGGACTAGACCAAGAACTAGACCAGGACTAGACCAGGGACTAGACCAGGGACTAGACCAGAGACTAGACCAGAGACTAGACCAGAGACTAGACCAGAGACTAGACCAGGGACTAGACCAGGACTAGATTGGGGACTACACCGGGGACTGGACCAGGGACTAGACCAGGGACTAGACCAGGGACTAGACCAGGGACTAGACCAGGGACTAGACAAGGGTTAAACCAGGGACTTTAAGCGTATACTACTCTATGTGTCTTATACTTGTTCTGATACAGCTCAAGATCACTCTAAAGTTATTCAGGAAAGGTTCACTTCTGTCCTGTGAATGTGACGTTTTTAGTATCGATCCTGCTCAAACGAGTATCTACTTTCGATACTAGTTTTTGTATTGATTTGGATCTGATTCATTAATGCCATCTCCTTTAGTTTTATGCACAGATGTTGGCTGTTTTCCCTGTGTTTACTCCTTCTTGAGTAATATATTTGACAACAGTAACAATACTCCTACTTGAGTAAGTAACAATACTCAAAGTTTAAGTTACTCTTCCAACTGTGAGCACAAGTGACCAAAGCTTTGACAATATGAAATGGTTTGTACATTTATTTATTTCTTAGTGTAGGTGCACTATGTAACTTTTTCTGGTGGAGGATCCCTCACTTGGTTATCTCCATGGTGATGTCACCTGGAATGTTCTACAATATGGCATTAAAGGGACAACTAAGTGATAGGTAAGTATTTCTTATCAATATAAAACGTTTAAAAGGGCCCATACTACACCGTTTTCTTATTCTGCTCTGAAATTGCCCATCTCTACTGAACTAAAGGAGCTGTTAACTTGAAAACTGCCACTTTATGACATCACATGGTGGAACAGATAAATTTTGGGTTTGGAGATGTAGACAGACTAATAATAAAGCGTTACTCAAACATGTAAATGAAACAAAACACAACTCCAGGTGTGTTTTTGAGGAGGTAACAACATAATAACTGGGCTTAAAACTCACAAGAATCCATTTTGCTTAATGTGGGATATTTAATGCTATACTGTGGAACATTCCAGGCAAAGCGCATCCCAATGGATATAAGCAGGTATTAGACCCCCTCACCAGAAAATTTTCATAGACTTGTTTTTACTATACACATCCCTGTATAAAACTGGATTGTACTTGTTTAGTAGTAGTAGCAGCAGTCAAATGTATTGTATAGTGGTAGTAGTTGTAGTATAAAGTAAGTAGCAGCAATGCAGTAATTGTAGTTTCAGTTACAAAACATTTCTTGGTATTTCAGCATCATTTATAACACTTTTGAGTACCCTGTGTCTATACTCGGGACAAACACAAGCTTCTTTGAATGGATTTTGGAGGATTTTCAAAGTAAAAGCCCCTGTAGTTCTTGTCTTTTGTGATGCGTGTCTGTAGCTGAGAGAGCTTATTTTTCTTACATGTTGCGCTCAAATCCAGGCCACTCCTCTGACCCCATCTTTTGTTCCTCCAGTGAATATTGTGAGCAGCTTTGGGGGCTTTCGCAGACTTATCCCACCAAAAGAACAGTGAAATATTTGGACCTCTGGCAACTGTCAACTTTTAAATCTCCAAAGCCACTTCCTCTTGTTTTATGTGGTCCGGCTTTGTCGTTTTTACTGTCGCTGCAACTCGAGGAACTCTTCAAAAAGTAATAGTTTTTCAAGTTTCTGGTGATGGTGCGAGTGTTTTATACCAACGAGTTAAGTCCAACTATATGTTTAAAGAAGCTGGTAAATGATTTGTAATGGATTAAGAGTTGGTCAAGTGTTTGTCCACTGAGCTGAAGGTTGGCGGTTCGAATCCCGCTCTCGACATAAACATCCTTGGTTGAGCCATCCACTGACCCACAGGTTGGGGGTGTAATTCCAGCCCCCACACATGAATACTGTTGTTGTGTCCTTGAGCGAGACACTTAACCCAACTGGTCCCCAGGGTCTGCGTACACTGGTGTATGAATGGAAAGGTGTTATATATATGTATTTTTTTTTAATGATCATATAGTAAAACCAGTTAAAACAGTTGAAAATACACACAAAAAAAAGTGTAAATATTTCCTATAGACTTTAAATGACATTGTTACAATACAATAACAAGTATTATTTAAAGTAATGAAGTACTAGTATTACATGGGAAAAAAAATCTGCTTGAGTATTTGTGTTTTAACAAAATTGAGTACTGCTTCCACCACTGAGTACCAGTAGTACTAAGTATTGCAAGTCTGGCTTTATAGATCTATAATCGGAAATTACTCGGATACAGTAGCTCAAAAATACTGTTTCAAAACATAGTAACTCTTTTTCTCTGTATCAAGAAAACTTGAGTCACCATATTTCAACATTTATTTGGTTTAAAATATGTTTTAAAATCAAAATTTACAACACCAATAATTATAAAAATTAAAAAAAATCACAGACTAGGCCATTTCTACAATAATTGCATATGTAGTAAGTAGTAGTAGTAGCAGTAGTTGTAGTAGCAGTAGTAGTATGTAGTAGTAGTATGATGTAGTTGTATGTAGTAGTAGTAGTAGCAGTAGTTGTAGTAGCAGTGGTAGTATGTAGTAGTAGCAGTGTTAGTATGTAGTAGTATGTAGTAGCACTAGTAGTAGTAGTATGTAGTAGCAATATGTTGTAGTTGTATGTAGTAGTAGTACTAGTAGTAGTAGTATGTAGTAGCAGTATGTTGTAGTTGTATGTAGTAGTAGTTGTAGTAGCAGTATGTTGTAGTTGTATGTAGTAGTAGTAGTAGCAGTAGTAGTATGTTGTAGTATGATGTAGTGTGTAGTATGTAGTATATGGTATTATGTAGTAGTTTTATTATTATTATTATAAAGTAGTAGTAGTAGTAGTAGTAAATGTATATGTGAGTAAACGTATGTAAAGATGATTCTCCGCAGATAGGCCAGTGTGGTATTGAACCTGAGACCTCGTGGCTGTGAGGCGACAGTGCTCACATTCTACTTCACTCAAACTGCTGTTACAACATGTCCAACTCTGCATCTCCCTGTTCAGAGCCCTCATCAAACAGCAGTTATGAAACATGCTAACTAGCTCGCCGTGTTTTCTATTTCACGTCGCCGTCGCTGTCCTCCTCCATGTTACCCCCCTCGTGTGCGGGTGCCACGGGGGTCCTGGGGGGGATTTGTAAACCGTCGGCCAGAGAAGAGCAGCTGCGGACCGGCCCAGCGCTCCAGATGAATGCAGAGCGCTTTGATTAGCATGTCCGCGATTGGCTAGCTTGAATGTCAGCAGCCGCGTGCCCAAGCGCTAATTCAGAGCTAGCCAAACTGATGTGTGAACTGGACCCAGGCACGGGGCCAGACCAGGCTGTGCTGTGATGCTGGAGTGGTTTGAAATGTTTTGAGAGATAATTGTTTGAAATCATTTTAAAAGTGCAGGTAAGAAATGATTTAAAAATTGATAAATGGGTTAATTTAGAGAGCGGATTATGGAAGAGGAGGTGAAGATGAAAAGAGGTCAGATGAAAGACGAAACTGTTGTTTTTAAAGGCTCCATGTTACGCTTTTATACACATGTTTAACACACAAAAACCTGCATATTTACACTGAGCTCTTCTCTCAAGCTGAAAACACTCTGTTCCACCTTGTGATGTCATCACGTGGTAATACAGGAAGTGCTCCACTGTGTTTTTAAACTCCACTCACCTTCACTAGAATCATTTGGATGATTTCAGCCCTGGAATTGCCAATCTCTACTGAACTAAAGTTAAAAGGAGCTGTTAACTTGAAAACTACCTCTTCATGACATCACAAGGTGGAACAGAGCGTTTTGAGCTTTGGAGATATAAACCGACTAATGATAAACTGTTACTCAAACATGTGTGAATGAAACAAAACACAACTCCAGGTGTGTTTTTGATGAGGAAACAGCATTATAACATGACTTAAAGCTCATAAGAGTTAATTTAAGAGTTAATTTTGTGTAATATAGGAGCTTTAATGTAAAACTGTAGTCTTATTGTTGCTAATAGACTATAAACCTAGTACGACTACACTGTGACAAGTTGTTTTTAGGATTAAAATTGACAATCCTGTTTAATATTTTAGGTGTTGTGATGTTATTTCTTTGCTGGGCATGTTCCACAGTATGGCATTACACCTATTTGCATCTATTTTGCAGTTACAGGGACTTTGTGTGTGTTAAACGTGTATTCTCGCTGCAATCGGGGTCCCCTCTCCACAGATCTGACCTGTAACTTTGACTAGTGGTAAAGTTCCATAGTGCAGCTTTAATCACAGGCCCATCTGGGACTTTGCTCACAGCCAATCACAATTTTGGTGGCGAAGCAGTCATGATTATTTACTTATTTGTGGATCTTTTCTTTAAAAAAAAAACTTTCAAAGTGTCTCAATCAAAACATAAGTGAGACGTCGTGTTTGTTTTGATGTGGTCGACTCATGTATTTCCCAGACTGTATTTCAGTATACAATGGGTGGCCAGGCTCTAGACTTACAGCCATTTTTTTGCTCAACTAATCAGTCCTGTTTTTGTTTTTTGGGTTTTTTTATGGAAACACAAACACCTGAACATGTGACGTCCCACAATCATTTCAGGTCAAAGCCGCTGTCCTTGAGTCGACGACATGACCCCAGATCCTCCACTGAAATGTAACGCACATGTTCTCTTTTCTCCCTCCCCTTCCCTCCCTCCTCCATCCCCTCTCTCCCTCCCCCTTCTCCCCCTCTTTTGTCTTCCTCCCTGTTCTTCTCTCCATCTCTCCTTCCCTCCATCTCTCTCTCCCTCACTTCCTCCCTCCTTCTCTCCCTCCTCCATCCCCTCTCTCCCTCTGTGTCCCCCTTCTTCCCATCTTTTCTCTCCATCCACATTCTTTTCTCCACCTCTCTTCTTCCCTCCATCTCACTTTCCCTCCCTCCCTCCTCCACCCCTCTCTCCCTATGCCTCCCGCTTTCTCCCCCTCTTTTCTCTCCCTCCATGTCTTTCTCTCCATTTCTCCTTCCCTCCTTCTCTCATTTCTCTCTCCCTCCCCTCTCCCTCTTCCTCTCTCCCTTTCTTCCTTCCCTCCTCCACCCTCTCTCTCCCTCTGCCTGCCCCTTGCTCAACTCTTTTCCCACTCTGCGTCCATCTCTCCTTCCCTCCCTCTCCCCGTCCTTATCTCCATCTACCTTCCCTCCCTCTCTTCTTCCCTCCATCTCTCTCTCTTTCTCCCTCCTTTCTCAAACACTCCCAGAGACATGATCCAATCAAAACAATGATCTTGTGTCGTTTTGACAAAGTGCTCAGAGTTGGACTGTGACTCACCCTCAGACCAAGGATTTCTGTGGGACTCGACTCTGATCACATCTCCACCTCTTCTCTCCCATTTTCTCCCAATTTTTCCCAATTTTTCTTTTACTTCTGAATTTATTTTTCATATTAAATTGGCTAATATTGGAGGTTAGAGTCGAAGTTTTTCATTGTCTTATTTGCCAAACTCTGGGTTCTCTACACAGATTGGTACCAAATTATTGATAATATTTATTCTGACTGAGGTCTCAATCCAAGGTTTAGTTCGTTTTCATACCTGACAGAGAAGCAACAAAACACAAAGAAGAACAAAAACAACTAAAATCAGCCATTTTTTGTAAAAGAGAAAACCACATTATGGACGGAGGAAGAGGAGAGAGGGAGAGAGGATGATTGGGACAGAGTACAACAAACATCAAGACAATCGGAATTCAAAAACATGCCCACGGGACTTTAAACCGGGACGAGGGGGCCTTTCTACTCTCTCACACCTGGAATACTGTTCTAAAGAAGTCGGACTGCAGATGGCGCTGTTGTCCTGCCTCCATCGGTAAGAAAACGGCGCCAAATCCTGTTTAAATCAGCAGAACAGACACTCTGAAAATAAAATACTATCATTTTAACTATTGTGTTCTCTGTTAATTTTTATAACGACCCCAAAGTATAAAGTATATGGAGTTTATACGGAGCCCATAGTACCAGCTGATCTCCATTGAAGCAGATACATATTAGTCATACCTTGATGCGCTCGTTTCAGGGACAAGATGGCCGACGCAGATAGAAACAGGAAGTACACTCGACTTTTGGATTGGATTTTTGGCCCTGAGCGAGAACAGGACGCAGTTTTTCAGCCGTGTTTCTCCTCGCGATGCATTCAAAGACGCATTTTCAACGGAGCTTTCTGAAATGAGCAGATAAGCCAGAGCGCGGAGGAGGACAAAATAAAAATGTAAAAATTGCTTCCTGATATAGTCCTTGTTGCCTCTTTAAATTTGACATTTAAAATATACACTCTTTATCAATTATACATGAACCAGGGCGAATCTGAGGCTGAGGGCTTGTTTGGATCAGCGCTCGTTTCTTCGCTCCAAAAACCTATCGACTTTTGGGATTTTTTTCATTTTTATTTTTTTTCAAATTCTTGTGAAACCATTCGCAAGTGTGTCAGTTTTTTAACATCTGTGTAACGACTTATTCGTCTCAGGGTGACGCGGGCGACGGCAACAGGCCACGCTAATGTCAGGTACGATTAAAGCCAAACTGGGGAACATTCGTAGCAATAACATCTCCATGGAGACGCAGTTGAATGTCTTTGTGGATGTGTGAGTGGTTCCTTATATAAAGTGTTTTCAGTGGATATAGAACCATCCATCAGAAAAGTTGCATAATTCATCTGTAATTTTGAGATTCTTCCTCTCATTGCTGTCTCTTCTCCACCTCTTCCTCTCCTGTCTCTCTCTCTCTTCTCTTCCTCCTTCTCTTTCTTCCACTCCCTCCTCTTCTCTTCTTTCTCTCCATCTCCCCTCTTCCTCCACTTCATCTTTCTCTTCTCCTGTTTGTCTCCTTCACCTTCCTCCTTCTCTATCCCCTGCATCCCTCCTTCCTCTCTCTCTCCTCTATTCCTCCCTTCTTCCTCCACTCCTCTTCTCTCTCTCCCCCTTCTCTCATCTCATCATCCTTTACCACTTCTTTCCTCTCTCCATCTCCCTCCACTGCCTTTCTTCTTCTCATCATCCTCTCCTTCTCTCCTCCCTCCCCGTTCTCTCTTCTCCTCATAATCTCCCTCTCTTCTCTTCCTCCTCTATTTCTTTTCCCTCCCTCTTCTCTCTCTCTTCTCCTCATCTTTTCCCTCTCTCCTTTTCCTCCCCCTTCTCTCTTCTCCTCGTCCTCTCCCACTCTCCTCTTCCTCCTCTATCTTTCCTCCCTCCCCTTTCTCTCTGCTCTTTTCCCTCTCTCCTCTTCCTCCTCATCCCCTCCCTCTCTTCTCTCTCCTCTTCCTCCTCATCCCCTCCCTCTCTTCTTCCTCCTCTCTCCATCTCCCTCTCTCCTCTCACTCTCTCCTCTCTCCTCATCCTATCCCTCCCTCTCCCCCCTCTCTCTCCCTCGCTCCTCTCCCCCCTCTCGCTCTCTTTTCTCCCTCTCTCCTCTCCCCCTCTCCTCCTCTTCCTCTCCCCTCTCTCCTCTCCCTCTCCCCCTCCCCCTCTCTCCCCCTCGCCTCCTCTTCCTCTCCCCTCTCTCCTCTCCCTCTCCCCCTCCCCCTCTCTCCCCCTCGCTTCCTCTCCCCTGTCTCCTCCTCTCCCCCTCTCTCCCCCTCGTCTCCTCTTCCTCTCCCCTCTCTCCTCTCCCTCTTCTCCTCTCCCCCTCTCCTCCTCTCCCCTCTCTCCTCTCCTTCTCCCTCTCCCTCTCCTCTTCCTCTCCCCTCTCTCCTCCCCCTCTCCTCCTCCTCTCCCCTCTCTCCTCCCCCTCTCCTCCTCTCCCCTCTCTCCCTCTCCTCCTCTCCCCCTGTCCTCCTCTCCCCCTGTCCTCCTCTCCCTCCCCCCCTCTCCCCTCTCTCCTCTCCCTCTCCCCCTCTCTCCCCCTCGCCTCCTCTTCCTCTCCCCTCTCTCCTCCTATCCCTCTCCCCCTCTCTCCCCCTCGCCTCCTCTCCCTCTCCTCCTCTCCCCCTCTCTCTCTCCCCCTCTCCTCCTCTTCCTCGTCTGCTCTTCATCGTGAGGTGAATAATGTCAGTGAGTTTGCAGAGAGACAGTGGACTGGAGCCAGAGCCAAACAAACCCCAGTCTGTGGCTCCAGATAAACAAACCAATTAGGAGCCGCCATGTTCTTCCTCAGACAGAGGGACATGTGCTCCACCGAAAATAATCAATGCTCTTTATTACACCACCCAAAAGTCCAGAGCGCAGGCAAATGTAACGAGAGAGGGAGAAGGGGGTGAGAGGGAGGGGGAGAGAAGAAGAGAGGGCGGGGGAGTAGAGAGGGATGGGGGAGAAGGGGAGAGAGAGGGGGAGAAAAAGAGAGAGAGTAGGAAGGAGAGGGTAGAGAAGGAGAGAGGAGATGGAGGAGGAGAGTGAGAAAATGGGGAGAAGGAGAGAGAGAGGGGAGAGAAGTAGAGAGAGAAGCAGGGAGAGAGGGAGAGAAGGAGAAAAGGCTGGAGAAGGAAAGGGAAGGGTCAGGAAAGAGGGGGGAGAGAACCTGAGGGAGAAGGAGTGAGAGAGGGAGGAGAGAGGGTGGAGAAGGAGAGGAGAGAAAGGGGGGAGAGAAGGAGAGGCAGCAGAAGGAAAGAGGAGGGGAGGAGAGGGTTCAGAAGGAGAGGGAGGGAGAGAGGACAGAAAGGGGTGAGAGAACAAGAGAGAGGGAGGGGAGAAGGATTAGAGGGTGGAGAAGGAGACAGAAAAGGGAAAGGCGAGAGGGCAGGAGAGAAAATGAGAGGGAGAAGGAGAGGGAGGAGGAGAAGGAGAGGGAGAGAGAAAAGGAAAGCCATAAAAGGAGCCACATAAAGGAAAGGAGAGTGTATAAATCATATGTCTGCCTATAGTTCCTGCTAATTGAATGAACGTCTGTGTAAGTAAACATGGTGCATTATGGGATGTAGAGTTGCTCACGTGTTACAGCAACAGAAACATTATATTATGTCACTGGACAAAAGTTTTAGAGTGAACACATTTTCTGAGAAAGAAGGAGCCTGATTTGTCTGTTATTAATGTTCATATCTTGAGTTACGGACACAATAGTGAAATAAAAACATGGAGAGATCAATCAGGATCATGTAGAGCGGGTTAATACGAACAATTTAAGACCAAAATGACGAGTCTGACAGCAGCAGTTACAGAGAGTATGGAGTTTTAAAACACAATAGAGCACTTCCTGTATCACCACATGACATCACAAGGTGGAATAGAGTGTTTTCGGTTTGAGAGAAGAACTAAATCTGCAGGGTTTGTGTGTTAAACATGTGCGAATGAAACAAAACACAACTCCAGGTCTGTTTTTGATGAGGAAACGACATTATAAAACAGATCAGAAAACAGTGTAATATGGGCTCTCTCAGCTGCAGTTTTAGCAGTTGTTTTTATTCAAAGTCGAAGTCTTATTTCCATTTTTGAGAATCATTGACAGCTCCGTCCCCTTGGCTTCTCTTTAGCTCCAGGCTGTTTACCCACTGCCAATTTCCAACTGTGAACTGCAACATCTCCTCAGATAAATGCCTGCAAAACAACTTTGTGCAGAGGAGTTAGAGAGAAACTATACGATAAACCTGGAAACAGCAAATAAACAGAAACCTCACTGAACTATTATCAAACATAAGGACTCATTTACTTAAAGCGCACATATTACTCTGTTTTCTGATCTCATATAATGTTGTTTCCTCATCACAAACAGACCTGGAGTTGTGTTTTGTTTCATTCACACACAAAACACTGCATATTTAGGGTGAGCTCTCCTCTCCAACTGAAAACACTCTCTTCCACCTTGTGATGTCATGTGGTGATACAGGAAGTAAGCGCTCCCCTGTGTTTTTAAACTCCATACGCCTTCACCAGAATCATTTGGATAATTTCCGCCGTGGAATTTCTAATCTCTGCTGAAAGAGTAAGAGTCCATTTTGTGTAATATCGTACCTTTTTAAATATATAGGCTGAAGAAACACGCTGTATATTAAGGCTAAATTATGCAACACGTCTGCCTGGAAAACCAACACTACATAACATTATAATATCAGTATAGAAATAAAAATATAGACTAATAAAAGTAAATGACTTCACAAGGATATGCCTACACCTTATATAGAGAGTCTTCCAGGAAGCACTAAACATAATGCAGTTCATAATGTTCATATGGATCTACTGCCTATTAAAGGGACGGCCAAAGAGACGTCATAAAAACACTGGCACCATCCACCGTATGAATTTATCTCCACACAGTACTCTGTGTACATGCAGTGTTGATTTAAGCACTATGAATGGTTACTGTAGGAGTAGTAGTTGTAATTGTTGTAGTAGTAGTTGATGTAGTTGTTGTAGTAGTTATAATACTAGTAGTTGTAGTAGTTGCAGTAGTAATTGTTGTTCTGTAACAGGGATGGGTAAAGTTTTTGACACATGGGCCAAAATGGGTTCTAAAATTTTACTGAGGTCCAGGATATATATATATATATATATATATATATATATATAACATTAGAGATTTGGCCTGTAACATGCAGCAAAGCATGAATATGCAAAGATCATTGTACAAATTGTTTTCCAAATGCATTAATTCAATTAATAATTAATTTATTAAATTTCAGCTTAATAAACACAGCAGAAGAACTTTGAACAGGATTTACTCTTACCTATTTTAATATAATTTGGTCACGTTTGGCGGGCCAGATTAATAAGGCCAAAGGACCATTTGTGGCCCTCGGGGGATAGTTTGTCCATGTCTGTTCTAGAAGTTGTAGTTGTAGTTCTAGAAATAGCTGTTGCAGTAGTAGTTGTAGTTGTTGTAATAGTTGCAGTAGATGTAGTAGTAGTAGTTGTTATTGTAGTTGTTGTAGTAGTTTATTTGGTCATTTGCAACAGAGAAAAGACATAGACTACAACCCCATTTGGATCATGACCGAAACTATTTAGGCTGAAGTAAAAGTACTTCTAATGTCTAACCCTGTTTAACAGTGATAGAATCCCAAGAAAGAACAGCAGCATATGAACAGCAAGTTTGGTATATATACAGTATACATACAGTATATATACAGTATATATTCTGTATATATAAAGTATACATACAGTATACATACAATATATATTCTGTATATATACAGTGTATATAGTATTTATAACAGAAAATGCATGGATCAGTCCAGAGCTTTATAGTTTCAAAAGGAACATGTTACACCACTGGACTTTTTAAATCTGTCGTTCAGGCTGTTCCATTTACTAACCCCCCCCCCCCCCCCCCCCCCCTGACAGAAACACAATAGCTATTTTTCTTAGTTCGAGTCTTCTTTTTTATACCCTGTTCCCTTTGCCTTCTTATAAAAAGTTATAGTGAGTTTCTGTCTCTGCTCAAATAACCAAACAGAGCCTCCACTGCAGAAAAGTTACATAGTGCATCATTAAATATCAAACAATTCACACAACCAAATCAGCAATGAGAAAAACCTTGTTGTTGTGTTTACAGGAAGTACACTTTGATGGCACTTCCTGTTTCCATTGATATAAAACCGACTGTACTTCCTGTGTTATCGTCATGGAAACTCTATGTCTTTAAAAGCAGAGTAAACAGATGTCTGAGTGCTGCTTTTGAAAACACTGGCCTTATTGAGCTGGTCTGAGTCTGTTGAAGCTCTAATAACGACAGAGCGGAGTGCGGCTCGTTGGTAGAGCATTTGCATTCAGGTTCCTCAAACTGTATCGATTTTAACCTCCGGCATTGACTTGTTTTTCCTGTAAAAGTCGGACTTAATCATGGCCGCTCTGTAGCTAATGACGCAGACCCCCCTATGGCCCACCCTCTTATGGGACAATGACACCCCAATCACTCATCCGATCTGGGCGCTTTACCGTATCAGGGAGCAATTACGCGGCATGTGACACAGTTTGTCCGCCACGCTGCGTTCAGGATTAAACGGACATTTTGCTCTCACTTAAACTGTGACAGATTAGATTAGGAAAACATGGACTCGTTTAGGTTCCAGCAAAGATATGCCCTCTCTCCATTCTCTTGTTTCAATGTACAATGCATGCAGGACTGGAAGTGACGAAGTACAAGTAGTAAAGTCTATTTAAGTAGAATTTTTAAGTATCTGTACATTACCTAAGCACATTTTACAGGGGATACTTTTACTGCTACTTCACTACATTTGAGAGCAGTATCTGTACTTTCTACTCCACTACATTTTTGAACAGGACTGAAAACTTAAAGTATTTTTATTATTGTCTGAGACCTGCTGAAAAGGCTGAGGGTTTATTTTTAACAAGTTCGTAATTTGAGCAAAACAAAAACATAACAACAAAAAACAAATAAAAACAGCTGGAAGAAAAAGATTGATTCAGTTGATTCAAAAAATCTGTATCAAAATCACTACATTTGAAGCTTTATAAGACCTTGAAGTACATTTTTAAATTGGTACTTTAATACTTTTAATTAAGTAGTAGTATATTAGTACTTTTCATTTGATTTGAGGGGTTATTTTTACCATGTTCGTTGTAACATCCTGACTCAAGTTTTTGAGTTCAATCTTCATGTTCGAGCAAAAATAAATAAATACACAAAATTCATAAGAAAAAGTAAAGAATGAATTCATATTGTTACTGTGACCAAAATACGTCTCATTTTGAATCGGTGTCTCTACATTTAACACTTTAATAAATGAACAACACTTGTGTGAAAGACTTTGACTTTTTACTCTTAAAGTACTTTTTTAAACAGGTACTTAAATACTTTCTTGAGTTTTTTTGCTCCAGTATCTGTACGTTTACTCAAGTAACAAAACTGAGTACTTCATCCACCAATGGAAGCCTGTGCTGTGCCTGTGAACGTGGTGAGAGTGGAGACTATACTTGTCTCTGGAGGCGTTTGATGGCTGGAGGTTGTGAACTTCAAATCGGTTCTCAAAACTCACTTGTTTAAACTGGCTTTGAAAAGAGCCTCAACAAAGCTGTATTTTAGGTTTTATTTAATATTATATAAAAAAAATGCATTATGTAACTTTTCTGCACCAAGTATTTGCCTGGTGAGTGATTTGATCTGTTATAATGTTGTTTTCTCATCACAAACAGACCTGGAGTTGTGTTTTGTTTCATTCACACATGTTTAACACACTCTGTCCCACCTTGTGATGTCACGTGGTGATACAGGAAGTAAGTGCTCCACTGTGTTTTTAAACTCCATACACCTTCCCAAGAATAATTTGGATGATTTAAGCTCAGGAATTGCCAATTTCTACCAAACTAAAGGTAAAATGTAGCTGTTAACTTGAAAACTACCACTTCATGACATCACAAGGTGGAACAGAGCATTTTGAGCTTTGGAGATGTAAACAGACTAATAATAAAGTGTTACTCAAACATGTGTGAATGAAACAAAACACAACTCCAGGTATGATTTGGATGAAGTAACAGCATTATAACATGACTTAACGCTCACAAGACTCCATTTTGTTTAACATAGCCTCTTTAAACTGTTCACTCTTAGTTAAACTTGTTGCCAGATTGAGCTCTTTTTTTTTTTTTTTTTCCTCAGATCCTCCGTTCTGAAAAGGTAATTGAAATGTGCTTCGTTTGGATCGGCGCTGCATTGATCTGGAAGCTTTAGTCTTAAGAGGAGGTGATTAATTGGGATTGTGTTGGAGCCCACACGAGATTACTTTGTTAATTCTCCAAAATCGACTTTCACTCTGTTAAGACTCACTTTTTTTGTTAACTGCCTCGTTTAATCTTCACTTTTGTCTCCAGCTTTTTTTTATATTTGATTTGTCGGTTAGTTAGTTTGAAGTGATATTGTTAATGTCACGAGTGAACTCACAAATAATGATGTTAAAGTTACTACGTGCACATGAGGGCTGGAGTTGGTGCAGTGTCTTGCTCAAGGACACAACAGTAAACAACGATCACAGCAGAGATTGAACCACCACAGTACACACTAAAGTCATCCAGTTGTTACTAAGTCAAATCCTAAATGTTTCTATACTTCCTGTTTGAAGAACTTTGTAAATGCTTCAACACAAACACAACCATTCTCCTCTCAAAACCTTAAAGTTATAACACGTAACATTCTGGAGGTGCTGATTCCATGGAAACAGAAAGTTAAAATCACATGTCAGAACTTTCACCATGGAGACAGATGAGTTTCATGTCATACTGTGGAAGATAATAGCCAAAGGAACAGCATTTCAATTGGAAACGAGCAAGAAAAAGCCAAGAAAAATAAGAGTAAGGTTTGTGGAGAGGCAAGCCCGCTCACAGTAAGGTTTTTCATTGCAATAAAAACATCTATTATGAAAAAAATGCAAAAAGGTTACATACTATAGTTTTAATTTTAGTCACAGTACAGAGGTCCCTCGTTTATCGCGGGGGTTACGTTCTAAAAATAACCCGCAATAGACGAAATCCGTGAAGTATCAGCTTTATTTTTTATGTTTTGCAGCTGTAAAACCCCTCACCACACACTTTATACACTTTTCTCACACAGGCATTCACATTTTCTCACATTTCTCTCTTGTTTAAACACAAAGTTCAAACCTTCGTAGGCAAACACACAGCACTTCAGAGTCACACTGCGATCCAACATTTATGTAAATGGTCTAAATGGTCTACAGCCCCTCAGCCAATCAGGACGCAGAACACAATGCACGTTCATACGCCGTAAAAAAAGCGTGAAAAACTGAACAAAAAAAATCCGTGAGACCGCGAATGTTGAACCGCGATATATCGAGGGACCACTGTTTATTTTCACGTTCTCTGTAAACATACAATTTCAAAGTTCAAACCTGATTTTATCTTTACCCTCCCCACTTCTCCTATTGGTCAACCTCTGTCAGGCTCTAAGTGAGTGACATGTAGATTCAACCAATCACAGTGAACGCTCAGAAGAATCAGGAAATAAAGCGCAAATCTATGTTATAATGTTGTTTCCTCATCACAAACAGACCTGGAGTCATGTTTAACACAAAAACCCTGCATATTTAGACTATGAGTTCTTTTCTCAAACGGAAAACACCCTGTTCCACCTTGTGATGTCATCATGTGATAATACAGAAAGTAAGCGCTTCACTATGTTTTTAAATTCCATACACCTTCACTAGAATCATTTGGATAATTTCAGCGCTGGAATTGCAAATCTATACTGAGTAAAAGGTCAAATGCAGCTGTTCACTTGAAAACTACCACTTCATGACATCACAAGGTGGAACAGAGCATTTTGGGCCTTCACGCTTCCATCTCCGAGGTTAAAACGATGATCTCAATGTCGTGTTTTTATTTTTATTTTTATATATATATACTCCAATGTGTCATTCAAACTCTGTCACTACATTAGCGAGCTCTTGTCCCGGCGCCGCTGGAGAAAACGTCGTCCTCTCCCTTTAAACGGTTCCGTCCCTGTAGTGTTTTTAGCCTGACAGATATAACCTTATCACTCACAAACGGCTCCTCTTCACGCTGAGGGCCTGCGCCGACAGAAGAGCCCTCCCAAGGCCTGATGGGAGTTACGTCGTCTGCTCATTTCAACGATGCCTGCGTGTTTCCTAATGAGAGCGATAAGACCCCCAATTACAGAGAAAATCCACGCTCTGATCGGCAGCGGAATACTCCCCTTTAATACTTTTAGATGGATTTTTAAATATAGTCCCCGTAGATTTGAGGTTGGTGTCAATTGAATTTAAAGTTATGGTGGGTTTTAATATTTTATACGGTCTATATCAGTGGTGCAGTGTAACAAAGTAAAAGTACTATGCTTAAGTCCAAATTTTAGGTATGTGTGTACTTTTTAATGTGGGTACTTTTTACTTTTACTTCACATAAATGGATCGATTCAGTTGTTTCTGCGTTTTAAGACCCCAAAAACTGCGTGAAATACTTTTACATTTTACTCTTTAAGTACATTTTTAAACAGGTACTTCAATACTTTTACTTAAGTAGATTTTTCATGTGATACTTTTACTTTTACTTGAGTATTTTTTGCTCTGGCATTTGTACTTTTAGTTAAGTAACAAGTACTTTTTACCCAAGTACTTTTTCCATCACTGGTTTATTTCAACTTGTATCCCAGAATTCAAAAGTTAAAATCTATGTTTAAAGGTGCAATGTGTAACTTTTCGAGCGCAGGTGGTTGCCGACTAGGTGCTCGTCTCCATGGAGATGTTGTGGCTTGGAATGTTGCACAGTGTGACATTAAAGAGTGGCTATTACCCTTAACATTTACCTTTTATTTATTTGAAAATGCTATATTCACAAAAAACTAAATATTAACATGTTTTATTCAATTTAAAGTTCCGCAATATGGCATTAAACTTATCCAAATGGCTTCTTTTTTTTTCATTACGAGTGTGTTAATTACTCAAAAAACCTTACGTCGTTCCAGTCTGCGGGGTCTTCGGGTCTCCATGGAGATTGATACGTTTAATTTCATACCGTGGAACATTGTAATCAAAGCAATAACATCTCAGAGGAGTCAAACAAGTGGAGTAAACTGAACTAAAAAGTTACGTAATGTGTCTTTAACTTACCCAAGGCCTAATGGGAGTAATATAATCTGCAGTTTTCTAATGAGATGATAAGAGCGAAACCCAGAGTCTGATCGACGTGAGAAAACTCTGGTGGATTGACGTGTGACTGCGTTTAGTACTTTTAAATGGGTTTTTAAAATATATTCTCTGCAGATCTGAAGTTGAATTTGATGGAGATGAACAGTGTGCTTAAAAAGTTACGCTAGATCAAAATATTTTATATACTCTATTTAAAACGTCATTAAAGGTAGACTATGTCACTTTTCTGTCTCCATGGAGATGCTGGTCGACAGTAGTTCAGTTGGTCGAGCGGTCTGAAGTTTGGCGGTTCGTATCCCGTTCTCGACATGAACGTTATTGGTTGAGCCGATTGGTCCGATCCACTGAGCCACAGGTTGGAATGTTCCACAGGATGGCATTAAACTTAGCTATTATGCATTTTTGAAAATTAATGATTAACTCAAAAATCCCCTGAAAAAACATGCATTTGTACTATGAGCGGGGTCTCCTATCCACAGATCTGACTTGCAACTTGCCTCCTCGTGTCGTCTTCTTGTCTCAATGGAGGTAAGTGTAAAGCCAGACTGTGGAATATTCTAATCAAAGCAATATTCTAGTCTAACCTCGTTCTTAAGTATAAACCTGAATCATTCTTAATAAACGATTTGTTCATTATAAGTCGGTTTCTGAGGTGAGGAAAAAGGGGGGGATGGAGAGAGAGGGGGAGGGATAGAAAGAGGGAGGGAGGAGGAGAAGAGGTGAGGTGAGAGTGTGAGAAGCAGAGAAAGACAGGAACAGAGAGGAGGGAGAAGGGATGGAGAAAGGGAGAGAAAGGGGGGGACACAGAGATAAAGAGGGAGGGAGGGAGGAAGGAGGAGAAGAGGTGAGATGAGGAAAAAAGGGAATGGAGGGAGAGGGGAGAAGAGGTGGGGAAAAGGAGAGAAAGGGGAGGGGGGAGACGGAGAAAAAAGAGGGAGGGAGGAGGAGAAGAGGTGAGGTGAGGATAAAGGAATGAAGAGAGGGTGAGAGGAGGGAGAAGGGAGAAGAGGTGGGGGTTGGAGAGAAAGGGAGGGGGAGACAGAGCAAGAGGTTGGGAGGAGGACGAGGAGAAGAGGTTAGGTGAGGAAAAGGGGGGATGGAGAGAGTATGAAGAGAGTGAGGCAGTGAAAGACAGGAAGAAAGAGGAGGGAGAGGGCAGAAGAGGTGGGGAAAGACAGAGAAAGTGGGGAAAAAGGGGGAAGAGAGGAGATCAGGTAGAGAGGGAGGGAGGAAGGGAGAGTAAAGGAGAGGTAGGGAAAGGAAGAGGCAGAGGGAGAAAGGAGAGGTGAAGAGAGGAGATGAGGTAGAGGAGGAGGAGAAGGGGGAGATAAGGTAAGTAAAAAGAGAAAGGTAAAGAGAGAGGGAGGGAGAGAGGGTTGGAGAGGTGGGGAACGGGAGAGAAAGGGAAGTGGAGAGAAGAGGAAGAGATGCAGAGAAACAAAGTGAGATATAGGGAAATGGAGAGAGAGAAGGATAGACTGGCAAAGAGATAGAGAAGAAAGCCGTAAAGGGAGAGAGGGAGAGAGAAGAGAAGGAGAAAAGAGGTAACTTAAGGAGAGATATATAGAAGAGAGGTAAAGGTAGGCGTTATTTCTTCATGTTTTATCATCACTGCAGCTCGTTTAAAGACATTGAAATGACCCGTTCACATTCACATTCCTATAGTCGACATGTATTTTTATGGGACTTTCCAAAATAGTTGTCCTCCATTAACCTCGTAATTGCTCCCCGGCATGACAAGGCTTCTTTAACGAGAGCTGGCGTTTGTAATCCCGTTCTCAAATAGTGATAACAGATGTTGTATTCATGTTCCCTGTGGTTTTAAATGCAGCGTTGAGGTGGAGGAACGGTGACTCACGATATAATGACAAAAGATGGGACGACCTTCTGAGCCAATGACAGTCATTTATAGACAATTAGACGAGCTGATTACTGCCGTTTCCATGATGTCAGCTTTCAACGAGTCTCCACTTTCCACCGGGCCCTGAACGCGTCGTCACGTGTAAACAAACAGGAACACACCCAGTTTACATTACTACACACACTGTACTAAGGTTTCACAGGTTTCACACACGCAGCTAGAAAGAAAAAAACTACACAGACTCCTGTATTTATGTTTCTGATGGTTTTAGTTTTTAGTTTAGTTTTTATTGACAGTTTTGTTTTATACAGGGATATGATTATTTTAATTATAACAAGTAAATAAGAGACTTTATGTCGTAACGGCAGGTACAGGAGCGGACTAAGGAATGCAGACTCGGGGCAATTTTACAGTGTTTATTAACAGTTTGTGAAATAATGAGTCAATAGTTCATTAAACACACGGGAGGCGAACCAGGCGTGCGGAGTGTTGAGCAGAAACGGGGAACACCAGGACCAGACGAGGACAGGATCGGTCTCAGGAACAGAGCAAGCCAGGCGGGGGTAGTCCGGAGCAGACACGGAGACAGCCAGGGCCGGAGCGAGGCAGGACCGGAGACGAGACCAGGGGGAACCGGGCTGGAGTAATCCAGAGAACGAGGACCAGGGCAGGAGATGAGAAGCAGACCGGAGACCAGGACAGGACAGGAGGCGAAGACGAGGGGTGGACTGTACCGGAGCTGGAGCGCAGGGTCAGGAGCAGGAGCGAGCGAGGGAGCAGGAATCTGGGAAACGGCAAAGTCCAGTAAGACACGAGTAGGCAGGTAACGGGATACAAACTTGAGCTGGAACATTCACACGCGGATGGTCTGGCCGAGTCTCTGCTCCAAGACGGTCCTGGGGACAGGGGGAAAGACAAACAGACGATCTGGCTCGAGTGTCTTCTGCCGAGCCCTCATATACTCGGCTGCAGGTGCAGGTAATTGCGCTGATGTGCTGCAGGTGCGTGCGGGAGGAGTCAGGAACTCCGCCCAGCTCCGGACAGACAGGTAGGGGAGGGGGAGAGAACACAGGAATTGCAGGCATCATGACACTTTACAAAGTGGTAAAAGTATAACATAACATTATTATTAGTAGAAGTAGTAGGAGGAGTAAAAGTAAGAGTTGTAGTTGTAGTAGTAGGAGGAGTACTAGTAGTAGGAGTAAGAAGAGGAGTAATAGTAAGAGTACGAGGAGGAGGAGGAGGAGGAAGAGTACGAGGAGGAGGAGCAGGAGTAGTAGTAGGATTACAAGGAGGAGAAGGAATAGCAGTAGTAGTAGGAGTAATAGGAGGAGTAGTAGTAGTAGGAGGAGTATGAGGCGTAGTAGGAATACGAGGAGGAGTAGCAGGAGTAGGACTAGCGGTAGTAGGAGTAAAGGTAAAGAAAAATTACTTTTTTTACTATGAAGAATTTGGTTGTAGAAAAGCAAATTTAAAGGTTAACAATTTAACTGTCTGCTGCTTGTCTCCATGGAGATGTCATCACATTACCTGGAAAGCCCCACAGTATGGCATTAAACCTTGAAAAACATGAATTCTTACCGTGAGCGAGCTTCACCTCCACAGATCTGGCGTGAACCTTGATCTAGTGAATTCACGTGTGATTCTCCATGTTAAATGCCATACTACGGAACATTCCAGGAAAAGTAATAATAACATCTCCATGGAGATGAGCAGGTGGTTACAGACTGCACTTTAAAGGCCTGATTTACATGTGATGATTTTGCTCTGAAATATGATTCAATTCAATATAACTTTATTTATACTGAACGGTGAAAGTGACTCATTTCATGTTGACCTTAGATTCAAAATGGCGTCTGTTGTGTCAGTGGCTGAATAAAAGCTCAGATAAGGAACATTGTGATCTTTTGCCTGTTTGAATTCAGTGGTAGCTCAGGAGTGTTTTTTTCTGGTACTTTCCATTCCTCAGAACAGCCTCCTCAGATTGGAGAGACTATTTTTAGCCCCGAGTCTCGCACAGGTGTGGAGGAGAACGAAGGATTCAGTTTGGTTTGGACAGCTCCAGCACTCAGACAGAGAGAGGGAGAGGAGAGGAGAGGAGAGGGAGAGGGAGAGGAGAGAGAGAGGGAGAGGAGAGAGGGAGAGGAGAGAGGGAGAGGAGAGTGGGAGAGAGAGAGAGAGAGGGAGAGGAGAGGAGAGAGAGAGAGAGAGGGAGAGGGAGAGGAGAGTGGGAGAGAGAGAGGGAGAGAGAGGAGAGAGGGAGGGAGAGGAGACAGAGGGAGAGGAGAGGAGAGAGGGAGAGGAAGAGGAGACAGGGCAAGGGGAGAGGGAGAGGAAGAGGAGAGAGGGAGGGGAAAGAGGGAGAGGGGGGTAGAAAGGAGGGAGAGAGGGAGAGAAACAGGGAGGGAGGGAAGGAACAGGCGGAGGAGAAAAGGTGAGGTGAGGAAAAAGATGGGGATGGAGAGAGGAAGAGGAGAGAGGGAGAGGAAGAGGAGAGAGGGAGAGGGGGTAGAAAGGAGGGAGAGAAAGGGGGAGGGAGGGAACAGGAGGAGGAGAAAAGGTGAGGTGAGGAAAAAGATGGGGATGGAGAGAGGGAGAGGAAAATAGAAAAGGGAGAGGAGGGATGGGGAAAGAGGGAGAAGGGGGAGAGAAAGAGGTAGGAGGAGGAGAGGTGAGATGAAAGAGGTTGATGAGAGAGCATGAGAGAAGGAAGAGGTGGGGGGAGAGGGAGAGGAAGAGGTTAGGTGAGAAGAAAGAAGAGGGGGATGGAGAGAGAGTGGGGGGAGGAGAGGTGGGGAAACAAGGAGAAAGGGACAAAAAGAGCCAGGGAGGGTGAGGTGAGGAAAGGGGGGGTAGAGAGAGGGTGAGAGGCAATGAAAGGCAGCAAGAAGGAGAGGAGGGGAAATAGGGAGGGAGAGGAGAAAAGAGGTGGGAAAATGGAGAGAAAGAGTGGGAGAAATGTAGAGAGGGAGAGAGTGGAAGAGAGAGGAGGAGAGTGGAAGAGAGAGGAGATGAAGGAGAGAAAGAGGGAGAAAGTGAGAGGGGAGGAGAGGTAGGAAAAGGAAGAGGGAGAAAGGAGAGGTGACGAGAGAGGAGATGAGGTAGAGAGGGAGGGGGAGGAGAAGGGGGGATTAGGTGAGTAAAAAGAGAGAGGAGGGAGAGGGTAGGAGAGGGTGAGAAAGGGAGCGAAAGAGGGAAATGGAGAGAGGAGGTAAAGAAGAGGGAGGGAGAGACGCAGGGAAAGAAAAGAAGAGAAAAAAGATGAGATATAGGTAAATGGGGAGAGATGAGAGAGGTAAAAGGAGAGATAGGGAGAGTGAGAGAGGAGAGACTGGCAAAGAGATAGAGAAGAAAGCCTTAATGGAGAGAGTGAAGAGAGGGAAAGGGAGAGGGAGGGAGTGAGGTATGAGAGGGAGGTAAGAGAGAGAGAGAAGAGGTAACTTGAAAAGAGATATATAGAAGAGAGATAAAGAAAGGGAGTAAGAGAAGGGCATGAGTGGGAGAGAGGAAGAGAGCGGGAAAGAATAGAGGAAAGGAAATAAAAAAGAAGAGATATAGAGTAAAGAGGGAGAGGAAAAGGTGACAAGGATAGAGAGGGTGTGAGACAAATATATAAAAGAGGGAGAAGGAGAAGGTCAAGAAGAAAGAGTGAGATAGAGAACTGAGAGAGAGACAGATATGACGGGGAAAGTCAAAAGATTGAGAGGAGAGGGAGGCAGAGAGGTAGAAAGAGAGTGACACCGAAAAGGACAGAGAGAGAAGAGAGAGAGAGAGAAAACCATTCCTCCTCATTCAGGCCTATTACCTGTAACCAGTGTCACCCAACTGTCATGGCCGACCTGTCCACACACATCACACCACAGGACAAAAACACACACAAACGCATGAAAAAAAAAAGAAAAAAAACATGGCCGCCCCTCGCCGAGCGCACGGCTAAATCACATTGCACGCTCAAACAGCAGTGGAGAGGCTGTATCTAATCTAATCTGTCCATCTCCTGTCATTCGTCACACAGACATGGCAACACAAACTGGACAAATACAAGAGCGAGACGGGCACCTCCGAGTCCAGCTCCGACATAACACTCACGTACACCGCTGTAACACGAGTACTTTGAATACACTTTTGAATATGTTTTCCACATCGCGTCACATGATCTGCCTCGGCCAATAGGATCGCACCATTTTTCAATTCTTCATTTTCCTCATCACAAACACACCTGGAGTTGTGTTTTTATTTCATTCGCACATGTTTAACACACAAATCCTGCATATTTAGGCTGAGTTCTTTTCTCAAACTGGAAAAAAAAAACACTCTGTTCCACCTTGTGATGTCATGGGGTGATACAGGAAGTGCTCCACTGTGTTTTTGAACTCCATACACCTTCACTAGAAACATTTAGATGATTTCACGACTGGAATTGCCAATCTCTACTGAACTAAAGGTAGATGTTAACTTGAAAACTACCACTTCATGACATCACAAGGTGGAACGAAGCATTTTGAGTTTTGGAGATGTAAACAGACAAATAATAAAGTGTTACTCAAACATGTGTGAATGAAACAAAACACAACTCCAGGTCTGTTTTTGAGGAGGTAACAACATTATAACATGACTTAAAGATCACAAGAGTCAGTTTTGTGTTATGTAGGACCTTTAAAATAACATGAGCTGACCAAAAATAAACAGACATACACATAGTAGTTCAATCCGAGCTCTGACGAGTGTACACTGTTGTTGTGTCCTTTGGCAAGACACTTCAACCATCTTCCTGCCCGTCACATCCTCTCAGTCTTTAACACAGTTTAAGACTAGACTGAAAACCCACAACATCTCCCTGGTATTTAATATTAGCTAGACAGGATATCGTGACGTTTTATTGTTCAATTGCATTTTTCCAATGCATTTTTTGTTGACTTTTATGTGAAGAACTCTGATTTGTCTGTTATTAATGTTTATGTCTTGATTTACAGACACAATAGTGAAATAAAAACACCGGGATCATGTAGAGCGGGTTCATATGAACATTTTAAGACCAAAATGTCGAGTCTGACAGCAGCAGTTACAGAAAGAGCGGCGACGGTTTTTCAAGAGAAAGTGAATTGGAGCCAGAGTCGATGGAGCCGGAAGCGCAGCCCTGCTCACTTCCTGTTTGGAACGCAGCAGCTAGCAGGTTAGCTATGTCCAATTATATAAACAGTCTATGTTGGCAGCCACATGTCCATCAGTCTACCCCAGGGCAGCTATGGTCATAAACCTGTTTTTTTGTTGGTTTTTTTAAGTTTTTCAAATACGTTCAAACCCATAACGACACAGCGTACTCATGTCTTAATATTCCAGGCCTGATTTGTTAGCGATTAGCTCGTTCATACCCTCGTGTTCTTTCTTGACTCATAAATAGATTTACAGACTCGTGTTGCGTCTGCTTTGGATTAATCCCCAATTAACGTCTATGTGATGTTCCACTGTTGTGACATGGGCCTTCATAAACTTAACCAGCCCCCTTCTCCGCTCGCGTCTGTTGTGGTTAACCGTTACCGTCTTCCTACCCTCCGATAAATCTGCATAAAATGATCCGAACATTCCCAAGAGGAGGAGGGGGGGAGGAAGAGGAGGAGGAGGAGGAGGGATGGGAGAGCAGATCACTTGCAGTCATTTAAGAGCCGTGAGAAAAGATGGGATGGGTAGAGAGAAAGAGGGAGAGAGAGCGGGGGGAGCACGGGAGAGGGAGGAGGGGGGAGGGAGAGAGGGGGGATGAGGGGGAAACAGAGGGACAGAGGGAGAGGAGAGAGAAAGGGAGGAGGGATTGAGGGGGAGACAGACAGACAGACAGAGAGAGAGAGGGGAGAGGGAGCGAGAGGAGGGGGAGGAAGAAAAGGAGAGAGGGGGGTGCAGGAGAGAGGGAGGAGGGTGAGAGATAGAGGAGGGAGGGAGGATGAGGGGGAGACAGAAAGACAGAAGGAGAGGAGAGAGAAAGGGAGGAGGGAGGGGGACAGAGAAGGGCAGAGGGATGAGAGAGAGAGGGAGGAGTTAGGGGGAGACAGACAGAGAGAGAGGAAGGAGGGAGGGGGAGACAGGAGGACAGAGTTAGAGGAGAGAGAAAGAGTGAGAGGGGGGAACACGGGAGACGGAGGGGGGAGGGAGGTTGATGGGGAGACAGAAGGACAGAGGGAAGGGGAAGTACAGAGAGGGAGAGAGGAAGGAGGGTGGGGGAGAGAGAAGGACAGAGGGAGGAAGGGGGGAGGGGGAGACAGGAGGAGAGAGTTAGAGGAGAGAGGGAGGGGGGGCGCGTGCTGGGTGGCTGCATACATGTGGTTCACACATTTGAATCTTCAAAAGAACGACAGACAAAGTCAATATGTGAGAGGAGAGAGAGAGGAGACGCTTAGAAAACCCTTTCTCTTCCTTTATCCATCTTTCCGTCTGCCTCTCTTGTTACTCTCTCTCCTTCTGTCACTATCTCTGTATGTCTCTCTCCTCTCTCTTTCTTTCTCACTCACTTTCCGTCTCTCACTCTCTTGTCCCATCTGTTTTCTCTTTATTTTCTTGCTTCTCCTGTCACTCATTCTCTCTCTCTGCCCTCTCTCCAGACCCCAGTCTTGTTTCCTTTCTCTCTCTGCTCTTTCATGCTCTCTTGCTCTGCTTCTCTTTTTTCTCTCCCCTTCTTCATTGCTTTCTTTTTCTCTCTATCCCTCATTTTTTCCAGATTTTCCTCTTAATTCTGTCTCTCTCCTAGTCTCTCTTCTCTTCCCCCTTTCACTTGGTATATCTCTTTCCTTCCTTCTCTCCCTCTCTCTTTCTCTCTCCTCTTTCTTACACCATCCATCACTCTTTCTCTCACTCCCTATGCCGTACTTTTTTTCTCTACCCCCTTTCTCTATCTCTCTTTATTTGTCTTTATTCCTCTCTTCTCTTGCCCCTACTTTCTCTCCCTCCTTTTCATCATTTCATTCTCTCATTCATCCTCTCTTCTGTCTCTGTCCCCCCCTTTCCCTCTCTCTCCCACTCTCTCACTGGATTCCTCCTCTCTCTCGTCTCTTGTCCCATCTCTCTCCCTCTTTCTCTATAATCCTTACCCATCCTTCAGTCTCACTCTCAATCTCATTCCTTCTCCCTTCCTTTCTTCTCAATATCTCTCCCATCCTCTCTTCTCTCTCTGCCCCTTGCCTTCCTCTCTTCTCTTGCCACTGATCTCTTTCTTTCTTCTCTTCTTCTCTTCCCTCATCCTTCAGTCACTCTCTCATTCCTTCTCCGCTCCCCTCTCTCTCCCCCCTCTCTCCTTCTCTCTCTGTCTCTCCCTCCCTCCCCATCTCCCCTTCTCTCTCTGCCCACCTCCCTCTCTCACTTTCAGTCTCCCTCTCTTCTCGCTCTTTCTCCCACCTAACCTCCTTTCTTTCTCTCCTCTCTCCCCTAACCCCTCTTCTTCTCTTCTCTCTCTCTATCTCCCACCTAACCCTCTCCCCCTCTCCTTTCTTGTCTCTCTCTTTCTCTCTCCTAACCCCATCTCCCTCTCTCCTCTCTCTCTTTCTCCCTCTCTCCTCTCTCTTTCTCTTCTCTCTCCCCTAACCCCCTCTTCCTCTCTTCTGACTTTCTCCCGTCTAACCCTTTCTTCTCTCTTTCTCTCTCCCTCTCTCCTCTCTTCTCTTTCTCACTCCTAAACCCCTCTCCTTCTTTCCCTCTCTTCACTCCCTTTCCCCTGCTAATCCCTTCTCCCTCTCTCCTCTCTCACTCTCTTTCTCTCTCCTAACCCACTCTCTCCTCTCTTCTCTCTATCTTTCTCCCTCCTTTCTAACCCCCGTTTCTCTCTCTCCTCTCTTTCTCTACTAACCCCTCCCTCTATCCTCTCTTCTTTCTCTCTTCCTCCCTTCCTTCTAACCCCCTCTCCCTCTTTCTCTCTCTTCTCTCTCCCCTACTAACCTCTCTCCCTCTCTCCCGTCTCTCTTTCTTCAAAAAGTCTTCATCAGTTCTTTTATCTGTCAGTTTTGGAGCTTGCGGCTGTAAACAAGATACTTTTGGACGCCAAACTTCAAGAAGAGCCACGTCTGAATCAAACCCCAACATTTCACCACAAAAAAAAACACCAACCAGACCAGACCTCACCTCCACCTGATCATGGGTGTCTGTGGTCTATGACTACTGCATTTAGAGGAGCTGGAAAAAACACCAACCAGACCAGACCCCACCTCCACCTGATCATGAACGTCTGTGACTCCTGCGTTTAGACAAGAAAAGCTGAAAAAACACCACCCCAGACCACACCTACACTTCATCAAGAGCGTCTACACCTCCTGCTTTTAGAGAGACTGAAAAAAACACCAACCAGACTCCACCTCCACCAGATCATAAACATCTGTGACTATGGTGTTTAGAGGAGTGGAGCTGAACAAAACAACAACCAGACCCCACCTCCACCTGATCAGGATTGTGACTTTTAAGAGAGGATCCAGTGTTTTGTTTTCAGTGATTCAGTTGTCAGATTCTACGGTTAAACTTGTTGCATATATTTAAAATAAGACCCAAGACTCTAGACAAATATCTAGAAGTTAGAGCCTGAGAGATTGTTTCATATAAATAAACATTTTTGAGGAAATAATTTAGAATTGTAGCCTGATCAGCCAACTTTATCTATTTTTTTATTCATATACACATATTTTAAATGTATACACAGCCTATATTTTTTAAGTTACTAACAATAACAAAGACAGTGCCCAAACTTGCCATTGAGGAACTTTCTATGTTGCACTAAAAATAAAATGTAATTATTTTTCATTTGAATTCAAACCAAATAATTAGACCTAACTAAACTAGGCCTGTGATGATAACAAATTTGGAATTGCGATATATTACTGAAGTAAATATAGACCATATGTGTCAAACTCAAGGCCCGGGGGTCAAATGCGGTTCGCCACGTCATTTTATGTGGCCCGTTCAAGGTAAATTAAAATGTATGACTGTCTTAAAATGTCAGTTTATCAAGAGATATGCAGTTACAGTCATAGTTTTTACATCTATGCAAATTTGAAGTTTTGCTGATATGGCCCTCAGTGAAATTGAGTTTGACATCCCAATATTATCGTTTATCGTCTATATTATAGACGATAAACGATAATATTGAAACCAAACCATAAAGCAAAATTATCCCCCAAAAACTATTCGAAATGTACAAAATTGTAAAAATATGAGCTGCAATAAATAAAAACAGAGCATTTAAGTAGTTAGTCTGTGTCTATAATGAGTCTTAGAAGTTCATCTGGTCCATCTGTTATGTGTTGAGCGAGAAATGGATATAGTGTTTCTCGTGACTAGTCCTTGTCTAGTCCTGGTTTAGCTTCAGGTTAGATTCCAGAGTGAACACAGCTGTTGTTGCTTCACTTCCAGCAGGAGTAAACTAACTAAACTACCTTAAATTTAAAATGTGTCTGGAGTTTTCGAAGTTTGGGCGTTGCTGTACAAAATTTTTACCTCACTTATATCAGATTCTGCTAAACATCTTTGAATCAGAAAGAAGCTAAAATGGCTAATATAAAAAATGACTAATATAGCCCTTTCCCACCTCACTCAAAGCGTACATCAATAACATGTGGGAGCTGGAATCGCACCGCCAACCTGTGGATCAGTGGATCTGACCGCGGAACCAACGATGTTTTTAAGTCAGGAGCGGGATTTGAACCGCCAACGTTCGGATCAGAGGACAAACGCTCTACCGACGGAGCTACTGTCTGTTGGTTTGTCTTCCAAATTCTTCCTGAACGTAACCTACCCCGAAAACAGCTTGCTCTTTCTTGCGTACGTGTTTTAACCCTCAGATTTCCCTCATAACGTTTTGCTTCTTTGCAATTCTTATGGGTTTTCCTGTTGTATCCTTTTCACCTTCAAAGCCTGTAGCAGATAAAGCTATAACAATATAAAGCGATAGAACAACACCTGAGGCCAATTTGACAAAGACACCTCCTTTTGTTCGACCGCCAAAAAGAAGAAAGAAATGTTTTTATTTTCATTTTTCTCTCTCGCTCTTTTTGAACATGGATCTGTGCGTCCTGAGTCTTGTACCTCTTGTATTATTTATGTACTTGTCTGAGCCGGTCTGATTTAAACTGTCTTAAAGCATTTCCTGGCCAATTTTGTTGCTTTTTGGAGCAAACCGTACATTCTGAAGTCATTTGGTTTAAGTGCTCTTTAAGGCGTATAGTTTCATGTTTTCGTCCCCGGTTGCACTCGGAAGCAGACGAACTTGTTTGAGATAAGACGCCGTTTTTTGTGTTTTTGAGAAATGCCGAGACATTTTACCACGATTCATGAAATTTTGTTTGAGAGAAATGTGTTCTCATCTGACCCGACCTTCACTGCTCCTGGGGAATCTTGTCAGGAGCAGCCGTCTTGGAATATCAGATTAGGATCATTGTTGGGAATGGTTAGCTGGACAATTAGCTGCTCATGGAGGTGTTGATGGAGTAAAACCAAAACAGTGCAGACACAGGAAGAACATGCAAACTCCACTTGGAAATACTCTTTCTCTCTCTCTGCACTCACTCTCTCTGTCTCTCTCTATCTGACTGCATTCCTCTTCTCTTTCCCCCATCTCTCTCTCCCTCTTCTGTATAATCTCCTCCTCCTACATGGTCTCTTCTCTTTGTCCCTTCTCTCTCTCCTTCTTCCGTATAACCTCCCAATCTCTCTCTCCATTCGCTTCCTCCATCCTTCAGTCTCTCTCATTCCCTCTCCCATCTTCTCTTCTATTTTTCTACCCCTTCTCTCTCGCTTTGTTAGGGCTGGCTGTTATGACTATTTTTGTCTTTCTCTCTGCACTCCCTCTTTCTCTCTGACTATATTTCTCTCTTCTCTTGCCCCTTCTCTCTCTCCCTCTTTCGTATAACCTCCCCATCTCTCTCTCTCCGTGCGCTTCACACATCCTTCAGTCTCTCGTTCATTTCTTCTCCCATCCTCTCTTCTCTCTTTCTCTGGCTTCGCTTCCTCCATCCTTCAGTCTCTCTCATTCCCTCTCCCATCTTCTCTTCTATTTTTCTACCCCTTCTCTCTCGCTTTGTTAGGGCTGGCTGTCATGGCCATTTTTGTCTTTCTCTGCACTCCCTCTTTCTCTCTCTGACTGCATTCATCTCTTCTCTTGCACTTTCTCTTTCACTCTCTTCTGTATAACCTTCCCATCTCTCTCTCCGTTCGCTTCACGCATCCTTCAGTCTCTCGCTCATTTCTTCTCCCATCCTCTCTTCTCTCTTTCTCTCTGTCTTCAGTTCCACCATCCTTCAGCCTCTCACTCATTCCCTCTCCCATCTTCTCTTCTGTTTTTCTACTCCTTCTCTCTCACACCTCTCGCTCTCTCTTTCTCTTTAGCATAGCATTCAACTCCAGTCAAATGAAGCTCTTTGAGGCTAGCAGTTATAGCGGCGAATTTGGTGCAGAGTTTTATATTTGGAATTCTGACCGCGAGTATCATAGCAACCAAAGAGCCAATCAGGAGCGAGACTGTTGAAGGCAAGCCCCTTCCCACCTGCACCACTGCGCTGGTTCAGCAGGGAGCTCAGTAACACTGTCAATCAAACCTGTTGCTAAGAAAAAGAAGGCGCATAATTTGTCTGTTATTAATGTTCATATCTTGAATCACGGACAAAACCGCAAAATAACTCATTTTAAGACCAAAATGACGAGTCTCACAGCAGCAGTTACAGAGAAAGGGGTGAGAGTTTTTTAAATAGAAAGTGAATTGGAGCCAGATGCGTGCCCATTTTCACTTAGCAGGTTAGCTATGTCCATTTATATTGTAGTTTATGATACATACAGACCATTTTTACATTTACATTTATGTTGTTAATACAAAAGCACTGGTTCTGTGCAGTGTAAGCTGAACTGTATTAGCCTTGGTGTGTTTTTGATCATGTGACACCCGCTCCCTATTAAACGAGAACCCCCACCCCGGATTTCTTGACGTGCGGCTAATTCGACATCAATGCAATTTCTTAACAGAGCGTCTCCATGTAAACTGTATGAAGCTGCTAATCACAACCCATTACAGACAATTGAACAAAGCCTCTTCGGGTGAGCGCGAGCATACCGCACGCAGCTAGCATTGTCGAGCCTGTTCTTTTCAATCGGGGGATATAAATGACAAAAAGAGGCAAATTAGGCGTGATGGCTTCATGAAACGTGAACTGACAGAACAAAAAAACCCCACAAAAAAATCATCTCCCGCGGCGAAATTCACTGCTTTGAACTCCTCCATTACCTCTGTCAACACCAAGCCATCACATCACAATGGAAAATAAACATGCTAGTATTATATAAACAGGGCGATCATTCAGTAATGTCATGTTTAAACTGATAAATTAAATATGATGATAGTATGAGTACGCAGAAAAGTGTGTATTCATGTTTTTTAATCCGTGTTCACACTTGCGTATCCCATCGAAACTTGGATTAAACCTTTGACTGGACTCGTCTTGCTTAAGTTTTTTTTTCAGGTTTAGGTAAAGGAACAATGTGTAACTTTTCACCAAGAAGTTGACTAAAATTACGCCTGTTTCGGGAACACATTTTGAAGTGCGATATGTTGCTGAAGTAGACGATAAACGATAACATTGAAACCAAGGATTCTCCCCTAAAAAGTGTTGTAAATCTGTACTATTGTTAAAAATGTCAACTGCAGTAAATGGATAACAGAATGCAACACTTAGTCAGTTTGTGTCTATAATTAGTCATAGACGTTCATAAATCAACACACTACAGTTCAAGTCTGATCATAAAACAGAAAAAGAACCAACACTTTTACCACAAATGCGAAGAAAAAACACTGACCGCCAAAAATGATTGTTCCATTTGTTACGTATTGAATGATAAGTCAATATAGTAATTATCATGACCAAACTTAACCAAAATGAAAATGCGTTTTTGTCCACAAACCTCACTCTTATTTTTAAATTTATCTTTTATTTACTTCCTGTTTCCATGGAAATGTTGGCTTTAATATTCCACAGTATGACATAAAACTTATGTCACTGTGGAGAATGGTCCAAATTATGGTTTTAACTTTTTGTTTTCATGAAATCACAACCATGTCATGCCAACTCCAGAAAGTTACATACTGTCACTTTAACTTTAGTCTTTGTCAGTATTTGAATTATTTATTTAGTCCAGCCGTTATTTTACTATAAAAATACATTCTGCATTCTGGGGATTTTACAAACAAATGGATTTTATTTCATTTTTGGTATTTTTTCAGCCAGTACTTATATCCATACGTCTTGGCAGATATCACTATATTAAAATCTAAGGCCGACCAATTGAAGTAAAGCTGCAGTGTTTAGCGTTTTTGTGTATACAATATATTTTATAGTGTTTTTGATGATCTATAGATAAAATTTTGGCCCGATATATTTGATAAAATATTGTGACGATACTAAAATTTCAATTTGTATGTCAATTCTGATACCACAATAATTATAAACACTCTTTACTTAGACCACATGTGTCAAACTCAAGGCCCGTGGGCCAAATGCGGCCCGCCATGTCATTTTATGTGGCCCGTGACAAGGTAAATTAAAGGTATGACTGTCTTAAAATATCAGTTTATCAGGAGATACACAGTTACACAGCCATTGTTTCATATCTGTACAAAGCCATATGCAATATTTGTAAGTTGAATAAGTAATAAATATAGAAACGGTTAATTAACAAGATTAAAAAGTAGTTGCATTTATTTTACATTACATTTGGTTACGTTTAGATACATTTATCTTACAGTTACATTTGGCCCTTTGAGAGCAACCATTTTGTTGATGTGACCCTCGGTGAAAATGAGTTTGACACCCCTGATTTAGACAATAGAATGTGATTTTCGACATTAAATGGTAGAACTTTCTTACAGCTCATGCTAGTTTTAGTACCAGATTTGTTTGTACTTTTGACAACCCTAGTAACGATATATCTCCCAACCGTAATATTTTCTTTTAGTTTAGACTTTAGTCCAGATTTTGGTCTCATTTTTGCTCGTATACACTGCTAGTTGGAAATCTAAAGCCCTGTTTCTTCAGCTCACTCTCTCAACATACCATTAATATTACCATACCATCAGCATTCATCTATGTCTCGAAGAATAACCAAAATAAATGCAGCTATTCCTGACGTCTGAATATTTAGTGAGTGTTTGAAGTGGTGGGAGCTGTTTATTACAGATGAGAGATGCCGCAGGGACACAGCTGGACTCAAGAGCTCTTCCCCAAATCCTCTGATCAAAAGAATGTGTGAGTCCGACAGAGAAAACAGAGCCATTCTAGCGTTACCCAAACCTCACCCATGTGGCAGTGTCGTCCTTATGAATCTCACTGTCATTGTTATGCTGTGTCCAGACCGCAGCATCAAGATCATGTCAAATATCATAGATTCAATACTGATGTGTCTTTCGGATGGTCTGGGCACGCCTTAGAGTCCCATTGGAGGAGCTGGAGAAAGTTTCGAGGCTGAGAGATGCCTGGGAGTCCTTGTTTAAACTGCTACCCCAACCCTGGACAAGCGGAATTAAAAAAATGGATGGATGTTTGGATGGATATTGATATACGGGAATATAAAGATTATTCAAATGTGCACAAATCACTGTAAAGCCTGTCACACGGTACAGGGTTCTTAAAGTCTTAAAGATTTTTTAAAGGAGCAAACAAAAAACGCAAACTACAGACACGAAGAGAATTGGATCAGAATTTAAAACTTACGACCAGCGGGATATGACAGCGAAGAGACCGCACACCACAAGCTAAAAGTTGTGAGCGCACCTCCGTCAGCTGTTTCCTGTCTACAGTAAAATGACTTATTTTCATTTTCTACAAGACAAAGTAGAGTCACTATCTTTATTCTGCAGCATCGTCTCAATCATATCTTGATTTACAGACACAATAGTGAAATAAAAACACCAAAGATCATGCAGAGCGGGTTAATACGAACATTTTAAGACCAAAATGACGACCCTGACGACAGAGAGAGAGGTTACAGTTTTCTAATGTAAAGTGAAGTTGATGGAGCCGGAAGCGCGTCCGTGCTCACTTCCTGTTTGGAAAGCAACGGCTAGCAGGTTAGCTATGTCCATTTATACATACAGTTTATGATATGAGGATCTACTCTTTCCTTTTTACTGTTTAATCGCTTCAGACTAGAGTAATAACGCCGTTTTGTGGACTTGGCGGACGGTACATTCTTTTGGAAAATATGGATGAGAATGGTGCAGTTTAACTTTACAACTTTACATCGTCTTTAGATTATTTTCGCTATTCGTTAAGTTTGTTCCTCAGTTGTTCAAATTTCCCGCCCGTAACGCTTTATAATAACTGCACAAGATAACTACAGCAGAAGACAATTTATCGTTGAGCTAACTACTAGTACTTAACCCCTAACCCCTTAATTACGTACTGATTAAGCCTGAATCATTCTTAATACTATAACTAGAAACGGTTAAGCCTCGTTAAGGTGTAATTATCCCGTTAAGTGTAACCTTTATGTCATTTTTATTACAAGAACCGACTCCTTCGTTGGACACCTCAGATGAACCGGTAACCTCCCCCCGCAAGTCGACAGAAACAGAAAAAACAGCCTGGGGGTCGAGCGCTTCCTCTTCCAAATTATTTACTCCCAAATATCAACAACATTTCCTTTGCTTTTCTTAATTAGCTTTGGTTTCTAAATATACTCGGGTAACGTACTACGCAGTGTACGGCTACGGAATTGCTCCCTCGACCGATCCGCCGACGTAATGAGTGTAGACTGACGAGACGTGGATCTGATCTGACATGACTATCAGAGAGCGAAGGACTGAGGGAAGGAGCAAAACCAATGCATTTTTCATGAACTGCAGCGCTCCCCAGCCAAACTTCCACACAAGATGTTTCAGATTTTTCAGACAGAAGACAAAAAAATAACAGGGCCAGAGAAGTAAATACACGGGGAGAAAAACAAACCTCGGATTTCATATAATATTTGAGAAGAGCGAGGAAGCTTTGGTCGGAGCAGACGGCGGGTTTTGATACGGGAAGGGACGCTGATGTGTACTTAATGATAACAAGGGCTTAATTAGGGTTAATAAGCATGAAGAAAGGCTTAAGTCATAATGAACGAAGTGTTTTGAAGAATGACTGAGTAAGTATCGCTGTGGTAGTTTGCAGTGGTGGAACATAACAAAGTAAAAGTAGTAGAGTATTGCATTTAAGTAGGTATGTAATGTATGTACTTTTTACTTTTACTTCACTACGTTTGAGAGCAGTATCTGTACTTTCTACTCCACTACATTTTTGAACAGGACTGAAAAGTAAAAGTATTTTTTATTACTCTTAGACCTGCTGAAAAGGCTGAGGGTTTATGTTAACACGTCACAATTTGAGCAAACAAAAATATACAAATAAAAACAACTGAAAAAACGTTGGATTCGAGTGTTTCTGTTGAACAAAATTCGTGCAAATCTGTATCAAAATCATTACATTTGAAGTTTTATTACATCACAAAATCTTTTTACTCTTTAAGTACATTTTTAAAGGGTACTTAAATACTTTTACTTAAGTAGATTTTTTTATGTGATACTTTTACTTGAGTATATTTTTGCTCTGGTATCTCTACTTTTACAAATTGGAGTACTTCTTTCACCACTGGTAGTTTGAGGCGCTGGCATAGATTGGTGGCCGTGTTTGTGTCTTTTCGCTCTTGGGCAGTTTGCACTTACCTGAAATCCAGAATACACACTTCTCCAATACTTAATAAGATGTGAATCTGGTCACCGGTGAATGTCCCTGTTTCTAATTCACTTTCTATTGAAAAACTGCGGCCCCTCTCTCTGTCACTGCTGCTGTCAGACTCGTCATTTTGGTCTTAAATGTTCATATTAACCCGCTCTACATGATCCTGGGGTTTTTATTTCACTATTGTGTCTGTAAATCAAGATACGAACACAGGGCCTCCTTTTCCCGAAGTCGCTCCCCCTAGCGTCAGCAACAGGTTTGATTGACAGCGTTGCTAAGCAGTCAATCTGTGCTAAACCAGCGGTGCAGGTGGGAAGAGGTGTTTACCTTCAACAGCCTTGCTCTGGATTGGCTCTTTGGTTGCTATGATACTCGCGGTCAGCTCCAAATTGGCCCCTATAACTTTTAGCCTCGATGAGCTTCATTTGACTGGAGCTGAACGCCGTGGGTGACGTCACACTCTCTTGTACTGTACCATAAGGCACACAGCTTTAATTAGCCATACTACTACTACTACTACTACCTCTACCCTTACCACTACTACTATTACTAGTCTAATGTCCCTTATCACATTAAGTAACTTGTACTCGTAGCAGAGCCTTGTTTAATGAGGTGTATTGGCGTGTGATTAAAGGCAGACACAGATTTCGTCCTAAAGCTTATTATGGGCTGTCACATGTGTCAGATGGGCTGGTTACGTCTTCATCGGGGGAATATTTATCCTGTTTCCCGTCTACGGCTTTGACTCATGGTGTGAAGAAATGGCAGCACATCACAGCTTCCTGTCAGAGGAGATGCTCGTAAATTATTTATGTTTTTTTTTTTCTATCTCTCTCCGTCACCGATCAGCAACATCTTCCTGTCACTGTCTCTCTCCCTCGCTCTTTTTCTCTCTCTATCTATCATCTATTTATCTCTCTCCGTCACCGATCAGCAACATCTACCTGTCACTGTCTCTCTTACTCTCTCTTTTTCGCTCTCTCTCTCTGTCTATCATATATCTATTTATCTCTGTCTCTCTCCCTCTTTCTCTTTTTTCCTCTCTTTCTCTCTCTATCATCTGTTTATCTCTATCTTTTTCCATCACAATCAGCACTGTGTCGTCTCTCCTCATCTTTTCTCCCCTCCTCTTCTCATCTCCTCCTCCTGTCCTCTCTCCTCCTCCCCTCCTCCTCTCTTTTCTCCTCCTCTCCTCCTCTTCCTCTCCTCCTCTCCTCGATCACACATGTCTTCATATTAATATCCTCTGGTCTAACAGCAGGTCTGGACTCTGCTCTCCTCTTCTCCTCTTTCCTCCTTTCTCTTCCTCTTCTCCTCTCCTCCTCTCTTCCTCCTCTCCTCTTCTCTTCTTCTTCTCCTCTCCTCCCTCCTCCTCTCTCTTCTTCTTCTCTCTCCTCCCCTCTCCTCCTCACTCTGCCTCTCTCCTCCTCTCTTCTTGCTCTCCTCCTCTCTTCTTGCTCTCCTCCTCTCTTCCTCTCCTTCTCTCTCCTCCTCTCCACCTCTCCTCCTCTCTCTTCCACTCCTCCTCTCTTCCTCCTCTTGCTTCCACTGTCCACTGCTTCTTCTGTCTCCTCCTCTCCTCCGCCTCCTCTCTCCTCCTCCTCTCTTCCTCCTCTCTTCTCCTCTCTTCCTCTCTCTTCCCCTGTCTTCCTCTCCTTTTTCCTCCTCTCCTCCTCTCTATTCCTCTCTCCTCCTCTCTCCTCCTCTCTTCCTCCTCTCCTCTTCCTCTCTCTTCCTCTCCTTTTTCCTCCTCTTCTCCTATCTCCTCCTTTCCTCCTCTCCTCCTCTCACCTCATCTCCTCCTCTCTCCTCTCCTCTTCCTCGCTCCTCTCCTCTTCCTCCTCTCCTCCTCTCCTCTTCTCTCTTCTCTTCCTTCTCTCCTCCTCCTCCTCCTCTCTCCTCTCCTCCTCCTCTCTCCTCTCCTCCTCCTCTCTCCTCTCCTCCCCTCCTCCTCCTCTTCTCTTCTCCTCCGGTCTGCTCTCTTCTGTCTGTATTTACACACTGATGTATCTTTTATATCATCAACTTTTGTGCTTCTCATAGCCCAAGTGGATGTAGCAGGATGCAGCAGGGAGGGCATCTGGTATAAAATCCATGCTCATACTGTATTTCAGATTCTTCTCCTTTCACTGTATTGTCGTTCCTTAATCCTCCTCTTTCTCTGTATGATCCAAACATTCATTTATTTTGAGGTTTTGTGAGTTGATCTTTGCGGATGTGTCTCCAGTATTAAACACACAGTTTATTCATTTATACAGTAACTAAGACTTAAATCATGCACAGTGCGTCCGTCCTGTGTGTACTGCTGCTTAACTATAACCTGCAGGTGTAACCATGGCAACATTGAAGTATCTGGCAAATGCACTCGACAGATTTCCCCACAGTTTACTCTAAATCAGACCTATTCTGTAAAATGAACTTTTCAGAACTTTTAACCATGTTCTAGTCTTTTCTTCTCATTGAACCGCTGAAGTTGTATTTGGAGCGATTCATGTTTGAGTTTAATCTTTAATCGCTTATTTTTAAGACACCATTTTGCTGATCACCGCCCGTTTTCACCTCCACCGGGACACGCACACTTCGTTCTCCAGTTTTATTTTCGTTGCGTAGTCATTTCGGTACAAACTGAGCGGACTTGTTTCTTTTATTAAGTCGTTTTAAATGAATATTGCGATTTTAAATGTGCAAATTTTAACATAATGATCCACAGGTGTCAGAGATGAGAACTATACAGACACAAGCACAATAGGGCTGATATAAAGGTGCACTATGGAACTTTTCTGATGGAGGGAACTTCTTGCCTCTGTGGAGATAATATTGCTTTAACTATAATGTGACACCATAATATTTTCTCCAATAAAAACTTGTATAATTGAATAAATACAACACAGATAAGTCTAATGTTATACTTGTGCAAAGCCAGTCTCCACGGAGAGTCTGGATCACACATGTCAAACTCAGGCCCGGGGACCAAATCTGGCCCGTGGTGCAATTATATTTGTCCCGTGAGATCATATGAAATGTGCATTAGCTCTGGTCCGTCAGTATATAGCACATGCACCACTAATACTACACATCCCAGAATGCTTTGCTAGTACGCTGCAGTCGAGACCAGCAGGCGCTCCTCCTTTTCTGTTGACACTCATTAGCGACCAAGCTAATGGTCACCTCAGCCAAATTAATTGCTACAGAAAGAGACATCATTTATTTTATTCATTTAAATAGGAAATTAATACTCCTGATGTGTCTTATATTTCAATTTTAATTCCTCCATGTTTGTAATATCAAGCTTGATTTGTTCCAGATTTTGTTAAGGTTAAAGGTTAAACATTACACATCAGGTACAATCTTTTTTTTTTTTATAAATACTGAGTTTGGCTTGTGAATTTGTCTTAGATTTTAATTTTGGCCCAGTATGATTTCAAGTTTGACACCCCTGGTCTAGATTAAAAGATCAAAAGGTTAAGTTACAGGTCACATCTGTGGAGAGGCGAGGTTGCATTTTGTCATCATAGACATTTTTTTCCCCATAAAAACTTCTGTAATTGAATAAATGCAAGCCAGGCAGCCAGTAAGTCTAATGCCAGACTTGTGCAAAGCCAATTTCCGTGGAGAGTGTAGCTAAAAAGTTACACACTGCACCTTTTTACCATTAAGTGATGACAAAGTTTCCCACCCAAACCACATATTTCTATTTAAACCCAATTCAATTACAAACTATTTATGACACTACCTCCACATCCAATCACATTAGAGTGTCGACCCACCCGGGCTGCCTCTTCACGTCTGTATCTTCTTCCCATTTTTTATTTTTATTACGACTTGGCGAGCGGCTCTTGATTCGTGGCGTGCCAGAGAAGACTCCTCTGAGGATTACATTGGCTGAGCTCTTATCACTCCAGGAAATTCAGAGTTAGGAAATCAAGGGCAAGACTTATTCTTTTTAGCTTCCTCTGTATTCCCTCAGAAAGTTATTACCAGTTTGAAGAAAAGTCCTGTTTTTGGCTCTCCGGTTTTACAGACTTCACCCCCCACAACCCTTTTCCTGGATTTCAAAAGTGGAAAAATGCAGGTGCAGAGCAGAGAGGAGGAAGAGGAGGAAGAGAAGGGAGGCTCTGAGTCAAACAGCCAGAGGAAATGTTTGTTATTCTAATGGGATCCACTAAAATAAGTACTCAATGTGTACAAGTACTTCAAAATATAACTGAGGTAGAAGTTTCAGACTGCAGTATTACACCGGGACTGCGTTCAGACTTGCAAATACACGACATCAATGTGATTAAACTTGGACTAAACCTGGACCAAAATCTGGACTAGACCTGGACTAGACCTGGACTAGACCTGGACTAGACCTGGACTAGACCTGGATCAAAACCTGGATCAAAACCTGAACTAAAGCTCTACCAAAACCTGGGCTAGACCTGGACCAAAACCTAGACTAGACTTGTACCAAAACCTGGACCTAAACCTGGACCAAAACCTGACCTAGATCTGGGCTAGACCTGGACTAGACTTGTACCAAAACCTGGACTAAACTGCACCAAAACCTGGACTAGGCCTGGACCTAAACCTGGACCTAAACCTGGACCTAAACCTGGACCTAAACCTGGACCAAAACCGGGACTAGAGAAGGACAAAAGTGAACTCCTCCTAGCAGCCCCTATTCTCCAAAATTGACAAAAACTACAATTACTTAGACAGTTTCTAAAAATATGAACACTGCAACTGCTATGTCTGTCTCTCCGCTACTACTAATACCATAGACCGAATGTGACACTGACTGAAAATAACTACTACCAGAAGGATCTTATTAATATTCATATCTTGATTTACGGACATAATCGTGAAATAAAAAATCAAACTCACAATCTGTGTTTATGTAATTCTCAAATACCATATTTACATAACAGAATGAGCTTTAAAGACCAAAATGCTCTGTTTTTATTGACCTTATTGGCCCCACCTACTTTGTTACTCTAAATGCTCCACACTGCGCCTTTATGGTGGCACTTCCGGTATAACGGAAATCCCCATTCATTTCAATGGAGAATCTGGGAAAAGTTTTGCCTCAAAAATTTGATATAAAGCAGGTTTTTGAGTGTGATTGTTCATGTGACCCACACGTCAACACTGCACTGATCCAGAGGCTTTAAAACGGCTCTGTAGTCCCCTCCCTGGATTAACGTAAAGCATGAAACAATATAATAAGCATGAAAACAAGACAAAATATACCTAAAACATAAAAGAACAAACGTCACAACTGTTTAACCCCGCCCCTTTCCCTCGAATACACAAAGAACCCTAAATATAGCATTAAAAAGACACCTTCCAGTCACTCAAAGCTCTTTCCATCAAGGAACACAGACACTGGGGGCGAGGTGGGTTAAGTGTCTTGCCCAAGGACAGCAACAGTATTCATCTGTGGGAGCTGGAATCGCACCGCCAACCTGTGGCTCAGTGGATCTGACTGTTCAACCCAATGATGTTTATGTCGAGAGTGGGATTGGAGCTGCCAACCTTCGGATCAGTGGACAAACACTGTACCAACTGAGCTACTGTCGTCCAAACAAAAACGAGCAAATACATAAAACTGCTGTCAGGATCAGTCGCCTCATGCAAAATAATCCAACCCAAATGACGATGGCGGTGCCCACGACCACGTCCAGAAAAGAAAAACCTCGTTATATCTGTAGTTTAGATCTCTCCAAACATGTTCTGAAATGCATGGGAATGTTGTATTAGTTTACCGGTTCAGATTTCAGTTTTCTTTCAAATAATGATTCTCTTGGAGTTTTGGATCCTACTTTGTAAACATAAATCCCAAATCTGTTCACAATTACAGCACTTGTCAGAAAAATCACAATGTGTTTTTGTCCTAATCATGCAATCCTTCCATCCTCCATCTTGTCTTGATTTTTTTAGCCATTTTATTTTCTTTTAGCTTAGCGATTTGTCATTTGTTTATCAACGCTAGCATGAAACTCAACACACGGCAGATTTATCCGGTCGCACAAAAACCCCCCCGACCCACGGCCCATTAATATAAACCACAAACTGAAACGAGGAGCTAAAATGAATTCACTCGTTCCAAGTCATTATTATGCGTTTTGTGCCAAATGACATCAGAGACAGAGCGAAAACACTCCGACCGCCTTAAGTACGAGCGTAGCACTGTGAGGCCTATTACATTTGGAGAGGGAGGTAATGAATCGGCCCATTTTCACCTTTTAATGCCTCCGAAAGCACCTCGTTTACAAGGAGCTGAGAAGACGAGACGTTTAAAGAGGCCGGTCAGAACACTGCGGCTGGTCTCGGTGTAGCAGAGCGCATACTTGGAGCCAGTCGTCAACGTTTGGACCTGCATTGACCTGATTAATCACTGTAATAAGTTGTGTTCGCATGACATCACAACTTTCCGCTCTGTTCTGGAAAATACTCAGGAATGCCGCGATCCGATTCCGGGAAGTTTGCTGGATCAGATATCGGCTTCTGAATATCAGTTCATATCCATATCCTGGTTGGACGTATACGCTGATGTAATGAAACTATTTCCTGGTTGTACTTGGCCCAGAAAGTCTCATAATGTTTGAATTTTTATTTATACAAAGTTGTTCTGTAGTTACTTGAAAGATATGTAAGAGCTACATCACACATTTGGATCAGTTTTGTTTTATTTTATTTTTGTTTTAAGAAAATAAATGCTGTTTTCAGTCTCTGCTCTGGTATCGGTTGGTATCAGGAATCGGCAGATACTTAAAGGGCCCGTGTTACTCCATTTTCTGATTTGTTCTAATCTTATTTTCTCATCACAAACAGACCTGGAGTTGTGTTTTGTTTCTTTCGCACATGTTTATCACACAAACCCTGCATATTTAGGCCGAGTTCTTCTCTCAAACAGGAAACACCCTGTTCCACCTTGTGATGTCATCATGTGGTAATACATGAAGTAAGTGCTCCACTGTGTTTTTAAAGTTTTGATGTTGTTTTATTTGGAGGACTGATTTCTGCAGATGTTTTTACCTGGTTTGTTGCCAGTATGTGCAGTGTATAATTACTGCGAGTTGTTTCCTGTTTTATTTATAGTAGAGTATACTTGACAGTGGAGAGACTTTTTCATAAGATGTGCTGTTATTATTTACATAAGATGGAATTGTAGCCTCATTGAGTTCAGAATTACATCCCACATTACCATTTGAGTGTCAAGTGGGTAACCTTGTGCACAGATTAATTCCCATGATGGACAAAATTGGCAAATTTTAGCAAAAATACTCTAGCAGTCAAACGCTTGGACACACTGTTTCGTTCAATGTTTTTTTTGTTTATTTTTTACTACTTTCTACATTTTATATACACACAGAAATCATCAAATATATGAAGTAAGATATATGCAATTATGTAGCAAATAAAAAAGGTAAATAACTAACTCTAGTAAATATTTTTCAACAAAGCAAACCGTCGCTACTTTGAGAATTTTTTTTTTCCTACTTTTCTGTGTTTATATAAATTAAAAAAGTAGTGAAAATAAAAAATCTAAAACACAGTAGTGTACATAAACGAGATCTAATAAAAACGTGACTGGCGGTCCGCTCTGCTGTTATGACGCTTTGCTAAATCAGTTGAAAGTTTTCAGTTGAATGTTTGGCAGCCTTTTTTGTAATCTCGTACATAGAGAGAGAGTCCAGTTTGATCATGTGTAGAACTCAGACTCAGAGTATTAGATATTCCAGGTTTGTAGATATTCTTTTTATAATCTGTTGACATCAGCATTTTATTGCTCTATTTGTGCGAATTCACCACCAAATCTTCACTTAAGCCGATTTATTCATGTTTTATATAGCACTTTTCCACTTTCAAGGCTGTCAAATCACTTTATATCAAGGGACCACGCAAGGAACGTCTCTAAAACCCGCCACATGCGACAAAATTTTTCAGTCTTAAAACTATTTTTAAACGTACAAAAGCACAGACCAAAGACTGCAATGGGATATGGCAGCGAAGAGACCGTACACCACAAGCTAAACTGTGCTAAAATGTGGTGCAGTCGTTCAGATAAATGCTTTTAATGCACAGAAGGTTGGAGATAAACAACACAGGAAGTAGTATCATCATTTCCTGAGTTTGTATCTTGCGCCTCGGTGTCTGTCGCTCTATTTCATTGGCTGATATTTTGTGATTACCAATTTACGATATCATAAAGCAGCTCAGAGTCGCTCGGACACCACACACAAGCTTAAAAATCACATTTGAAGATCCAAAATGGTCAGTCACCCCCGCATAAGGTGAAAAGGAAACGAATTTGGTCCTAAATCGTGCCAATTTTTTTTCTTTTTGTATCTGTCGTAACCAGCAAGACGGAGGGACCAAAACTGCGCGACTCACTAAGGTTTAACAGAGTTTTATTCACAGAAATGTGCAAATAGAAATCAAAGTTCATTAATCCACAAGGCCGGGGGAACGAGGATGCTTCACAGAATGGTGCAACAGGTTAGTCATAGTTCATAGATCCAGAGGTGCTGGGGAGCGTGGGCGTCCGTGACCAGGGAGATACACGAGTGCAAGACGAGGACAACGTGGGATAATACCAGGGTAGATGTGCAGGTGCAGGCGCGGGGGTTCCGGAGCTGGTTCTCCGGCGGAGGTCTGTAACACGCGGACGTTCCGGCGCCGAGTGTCTGGTCCTGACTCGTTTTATCCACACCAGGTGATGTTGATTGCGTAGATGGGCTGCAGGTGCGCGCAGGAGGAGCCAGGACTCCGCCCAGCTCCGGAGACAGGCAGCTGAGGGAGGAGGGAGCACAGCCCAGGAGGACAACAAACAGGGATCACGACAGTATCACAGAATTGTGCTTCCTGCTATGAAATTTCACCCTAACCCCTTCATCTTTCCACCCCTCCATCACTCCTCCTCCTTATCTACTGCCCCTCTATCTGCCCCTAACATCCCGGTACTTACAACACCCCGGTACATGTCAGTCCTTTGAAATATGATGCTTTTACGCCTGTGTACTCGCTCCTATAGTCTGACTGGTGAGTTTAACATGAACTAAAGCCAAGGCTGGACTTAATCCCAGCATTGATCAGATGTTGTTTACTTTACCTCTATACAACCCACAGTGAATACAGAGACGCCCACTCCTCCTCCGCTCCTCTGGCTCTCCCTCTGCCTCCTCAGCCTTATAGTTCCCATCAAAGAGCTAATATTTCACACTGAGACGAGGTATTTACAAGAGATAAGAGTTAAGTACACAATATATATATTTACTCTGTGTCAAAAGTACATCGTTTATAAACTAGGATTTCATTTAGTTGATTAAAGACGCCATATTACACTATTTTCTGATCCTCGTCAAAAAACATGTAGAACAGAGCATTTTGAGCTTTGGAGATGTTACAGACTAATAATAAAATGTTACTCAAACATGTGTGAATGAAGGAAAACACAAGTCCAGGTCTGTTTTTGAGGAGTTAACTACATTATAACATGACTAAAAGCTCACAAGAGTCAATTTTTTGTAATATAGAACATAATGATCCCAGATGTGGTAGATTATAACTATAGAGCGACACAAACACAGTAGGTCTGCTCTAAATGTGATATAAAATGGAAGCGATGTGTTTGTACAGTGTTGTTTTCTGTGACGGCTGAAGAGGCAGATGATGGACAGGGGTTTGATCGATGTTTTTGGCTGAAATGTGAATCTGGATCTGGATTTTGGACGTTTTACTTGTTGGGTTTTTTGTAAATGGCGAGTATTTATCACACTCACCTGTTCTCTGTGTGAAAAATGACTGAAAATTGGTTTGGTAGAAATGAAAAAAAAGGAAAAAAAACACAAAAACATCAATGCTCGATCCAAGTTGGGTCCAAGTAGTTATAAAAATCATGTCCAAGTGAGTGAAAATACTGGAAATTTGAAGCTAAACTTTGGATTAAAATCTACAAATTGTTTACATTAGTCATTTCAGGAGTTGAAGGAATCGGAAAACATCTAAATCTAGTTTTTATTTATGTAATCTTACGTAATTTTACCTTTGAAAACATTACAAACGCAAAGCCAATCATCATTTCAGTCATATTTATGCAGTATTTCTTTTGTAAAATCATACGTGCAGTACTTAAAGATGCACTTTGTTCCATCTCCTGTTTTGTCACCATGGAGATGTTACATTGGTCACATGGTCATATTTTTATATAGCACTTTACGTCAAGGAAACTCTCACCCATTCACACGTCTATGTGCACAGACACTGGACTTGAGGTGCTGAAGTGTCTTGCCCAAGGACACAACGACAGTATTCATCTGGAGGAGCTGGAATCAATTATGTTTTTTTTATGTCGAGAGCGGGATTCGAACCGGCAACCTTCGGATCAGGCTCCATCAAACATATACATCTTCATAGAGACAAGCAGGTGACATCACTAGGCTAGGTTACAGGTCTGGTCTGTGGAGAGGCAAGTCCCATTCCTAGTAAAAAGTGTGTTTTTTTACGGTATTTTTGAGCAATAAAAATGTGATCTTGAATAAATGCAAAATATATGTGTTTATTCTTACACTGTGGAACATTACAGGTCGAACACAGACATAACGAGAAGGTGGATGAACCTCTGCCAGAAAAGTTAAATCGTTCATCTTTATAATCTCACAAAATCTGCATTGCCGGTTCAAATCTCACCCTCGAGCAAGACACATCCATCAAAATATACACAAAATGTTGTATTTGACTTGCAAACACACCACGACTATTTTAAGCACGTTTTCTCCATATTTTTTTGTTTGTGAATCGAGGTGGTTTTCATGGCTCTGTTCGCTCCTTCCTCCCCGTGTCTCATGTCCCTCAGACGGCGTTGGAGTCCTTCTCTCATCTCGCATTTATGAGTTTGTGTTTGAAGCTGAAACAGAAAAAGAGAGAGTGTGTTTTTCTGGCTTTATTTCTCCATCTGTGGGAAGCCTCTCCGGCGAATCCAGAACGCTTAATATCTCTGAGCTTTGAAGAAACAAAAATGAGTTTCACAATAAGTTCACAGAGAGTTTTAAGGACAGCAGCCAGCAGTCTAACGCCACTGTGTAGGCTTTACTTTGAAATGTACTTTGATGTGATTTTTAGGGAATTTTGTTTAGATTTTGTAGGTTGGTTTCCACGGTGAAAGTGTCCAAAAGCAAAAGTTATATTTTGTTTATGCATGAAGGATAAAGGATTTGATTTTCATTCCTTTCTCTCTTCTTCAGCTCTGCAAATGGCTCTCGTTAGTCAGTCACCATGTTTATTCTCAGTGTATTTTAAACGTACGCTGTGTAACTTTTCTAATAAAGAATCTATTGCCGCCTTGTTGCCATGGAAACGTTATCGCTTCGCCTTGAATGTTGCACAATTTGGCATTAAACTTATTGATCTAGGCGACAGCAGCAGTTGGTAGAGCTTTTGTCCACTGATCTGAAGGTGGGTGGTTCGAATCCCACGTAAACGACTAAACAACAGTGGTCCAACGGTCAGAACCAATGACGCAGAGGTTGGCGGTGCGATTCCAGCCCCCACAGATGAACGCTGTTGTTGTGTCCTTGGGCAAGTCACTTAACCCCCCTCGCCCCTAGTATCTGTGTACACTGGTGTATAAATGTGTGTGGTTTAAGCCTTTAAGGTGGAAAAGCGCGATATAAAAATCTGACCATTTACCGTTGATCTAAATGGAGACGAGCAGGTGACTCCTCCAGGCTAACTTACAGGTCAGGTCTGTGGAGAGGCAAGGCCACTCACAGTAGGAATGTAAGAAGTATATTTTAGCCACAAGCGTAACTATAATTGATTAAATGCCAGCTGTATGAGTTTAAAGCCATACTGTGGAAAAATCCAGGTGAAGCAACATCTCCATAATGAGAAGCAGGTGGTGAAAACGTTCAGAAAAGTTATTATATAGTAATTGTTAAAGGCTTATTTTTAACAATTTTTTTCCATGTATTTTTATAGTTTTGGTTCTTTTGTTTTTTTTAATTGTGCTGTTGCAACACTGAGTTTTCCTGCATTGTGGGACTAACTAAGTGTTGTTTTTTTTTTGTTTTTTTTATTTGATCTTTTCACATAGCTGCCTGGACATGGCTGCTGTTCTATGTTTACGTCTTTTCTACCTGCTTACTCACATCTTTTTATTATTGTGTATGTTTTAGTTGTAACATTGTCTGGATTTTTAGTGTATCTTGCCATAGACTCTATATATAAACGGACATAGCGAACCTGCTAGCCGCCACGTTCCAAATAGGAAGTGAGCATGGGCTACGTTTTCGGCTCCATCGACTCTGGCTCCAATTCACTCCCTATTGAAAAACTGTGGCCCCTCTCTCTCTAACTGCTGCCGTCAGACTCGTCATTTTGTTTTTAAAATGTTTTTATTAACCCGTTCTACATGATCCTGGTGTTTTTATTTTGCTATTGTGTCTTTAAATCAAGATATGAACATTAATAACAAACAAATCAGGCACTTTCTTTCTTCAAGGTCACTCCCGCTAGCGTTAGCAGCAGGTTTGATTGACAGCCTTGCTATGCACCCTTTTTACGCTAAACCAGTGATGCAGATCGGACGGTGTGTTATCTTCAACAGCCTTGCTCCTGATTGGCTCTTTTGTTGCTATGATACTCGCGGTCAGAATTCCAAATATGGAAATCGGCTCCAAATTCACCTCTATAACTGCTCTAACCTCGATGAGCTTCATTTGACTGGAGCTGAACGCTGTGGTGACATCACACTCACTTAATCCGCTTCTTTGTACAGTCTATGTATATTGCCCAAGGACACAACCACAATGCTTGAACCACCAACCTCCAATTTAATAGCTTCATATTTCTACAACTGATCTACCGCTACCACTTCAAAATTCCTGTCTGTTCCCAACCTTTGAAATTCTCCGGCTTATAAAAGAATCAAAATATTTCAATTTCCCTTCAAACCTCCAACAATCAAAAATATCCAAACCCCTTTAAACCCCTTTTAAAACATGCTGCTGCGCCCCTTTAAATATCAGCTGAAAACTCCAGAGTGTAATTCCACATTAACAATCCCAGACTCTATCCAAGGATGACACAACGCAGAGCTGGTGTGCGCTACCGACACTCAGACTCGGAAAAATCAATTGGCCCAGAGCGAAAAGTGTGACCTCCAATAGCCCCAACCCAATTCCCCTCAAAGTGCAGCCTCTAAATCAACGCCGATTCGGGGCAGAGTAGCGTAAAAATATGCAAAAAAGTCACCGCTTTAGAAAACTTTGAAGCTTTCTCTCCGTGTGCAGGTGGAGAGGACGGTTTGGAGTGATGCAACCGGGCAGGTTTTACCAAGAAACGTTATCGAAATGAGTGGCTTTCAATAGCGTTTCAGAAATTTGAATTTAAAGTGTTTCTCAATACACTTCCTCAATCACAGGAGAAGTAAAATTACAGTTCATATATTACTTTTTTTCTCGTGGCGCTTATATATTTGGTTGGGATAATTAAAGTGGTTCTTTTGTCAGTATATATGCTAAATTAATTTCTGTAGCTCAGTCGTCTGAAGGTTGGTGGTTCAAATCCCGCTCTCTGTTGCTGCTGTTGTTTTTGTGTCCTTGGGCAAGACACTTAACCCACCTCGCTCCAAAAGCTCTTTGAATGACTTTTAGATGGAAAAGCGCTACATAAAAACGCGATCCATTAGCCCACAAAAGTAAAAATTGGACCCTAAAAACTTTCATAAATTTTGACCTACAGTTACCTTGGTACGGACAATAAAAAGCGGCCTTAAAGATACCTCATGTAGCATTTTTGGGTATTTTGGGTTTTGGGGCATCTGCTATCTGCTTGAATCCGAGGACATGTCAGTGCTTCACCTGGAATGTCCCATAGTATGGCATTTTGTTATTGCTAAAAATACCATATTGTGAGTGAAGACCTGCTCATCTTCATGGAGATTGATTCGTTTAATGCCATACTGTCGAACATTTCAGGTAAAACAAGAACAAGCAGGTAGTGGATCCTCCAACAAAAAAGTTACACAATGCGCCTTTAACTGTCTAAACATAACATATTTATATATATATATATTCTTTTTTTTTTTCTATCGTTGATCATTTATATTAAAACTTGAAGATCTTTGTTGTTAGTGGTTAGAGGCAGGTGTGGGTTTCATGGACTTTATCTGAACAGAGGCGGTGCCAGCGAGGGGGCTTGAGGGGCCACTAGCCTCCCCTAGAATGATCAGTGCCCCCCCCCCCCCCCCCCCCCCCCCCATAGTTTCCCCAAAGATTTTTACCCCATTTTCATAGCACATCCAATCTTGATTAAAAAATATTGTTCAAAATGAGACTCAAAAAATCAAGTAAATCAAGATATGAACATTAATAACAGACAAATCAGACACGTCTTTCCCCCATTAGCAACAGGTTTGATTGACAGCGTTGCTAAGTGGGGCGTTAAGAAGGGGCGTTACCTTCAACAGCCTCGCTCCGGATTGGCTCTTTGGTTGCTATGATACTCGTGGTCAGAACTCTCATTTGGCTTAATCCGAATGTTATGGCTGACGTCACACTCACTTAGTCCACGTCTTCATCCAGTCTATGCTCAGTTTTTATTAATTTTCATCTCTTTAACACATTTTTTAATTTTGTATTTTCAGAGACTTTCACTGTACCGAGCTTTGAATAATTAACTTTGGTCCCGAGGTCACTGGTCTGTTCTGTCATAGCGGTTAAGATTAGCCTGATTTAATGTGAGCACACTGAGCTCCTTTCCACACGCAGTTTGACAGCCTTCACACAATATTGTACAAGGACGCTGCCTCTGCCTCTCCTGCTGCTTAAATCTCAAATGCCAGATGGAGAGAATTTGCCCTCCACTGCATTTTTTTTTTTTGGTTTTTTTTAGTACATTTTGAAGGGTTTAGAAATATGTATCAAATTAGCGTTAGCAGTGGGGGCCTCCCTGCTACGCGGCCCCTGTCTTTTCACCAATCACCGCTTTGTTATTCTAGTCTTTCAACCAAAACCAAAATGGATTCAATAGCCACACCAATTACCTATAATTTTCCAACCTGGCGCTATGGTTTTCAAGCAGGGAACAGTGAAAGATTGTCTACTATGGGCTTTTCACTTAGCGCTAGTGCTAAGTGTGCTAATGCAGTTACATCCAATGAGTGGGGCAGTTGGAAATGTTCACTTAGCCAAAGCTAAACACAGTCGCTGGAGATTAGGTTACGCTCTGAACAAATGCTAACGTAATTGAAATAAGAGACAGTGGACGAATGCGTGGTAAAGTGTAATACCAGCAGTGACCACTAGAGGCTGGGTCTAAATGCTTGAAGGTTACGCAACACGAGGAACGAAGTCTTAAAGGGTCCGTATTATGTTATTTCCTCATCGCAAACGTACCTGCAGTTGTGTTTTGTTTCATTCACACATGTTTAACACACAACCTTCTCTCAAACTGAAAACACTCTGTTCCACCTTGTGATGTCATCATGTGGTAATACAGGAAGTGCTCCACTGTGTTTTTAAACTCCACACACCTTCACTAGAATCATTTGGATGATTTCAAACCAGGGACTGCCTATTTCTACTGAACTAAATGTAAAATGTAGCTGTTAACTTGAAAACTACCACTTCATGACATCACAAGGTGGAACAGAGCATTTTGTGGAGTCTGTCTACATCTCCAAAGTTCCGTCTCAGTGGAGATGTTATTGCTTTGCCTGTAATGTTCGTCAGTATGACATTAAACTGTGGAAGTGACATCCTGGCTGAGTTACAAGTCAGATCTGTGGAGAAGTGACCACGAACACGTCAAGAAAACACAACTGAATAAAGGTAAGACAAGTTTAAGACAAAGTAATAACATTTCCATGAAGACAAGCACGCTCTGTACCCTTCACAAAAAGTTACACAGTGCACCTTTAATTAATTTATCCCAGTAGATGCGTTTTGATCATTGTGTTGTTGGCCACTCCCATTTTAAAGTGAGCTTCTGGAACTTCACTGTAATATTAAATCCGTGTGGGAATTGTTACCTTTTCTCTATTGTAAATAAACTGTATATATATAATGTAAGTTAGAAAGACTTTTCACTAACGTTATATCTTCTATTTTGTTTGCACGTTTATGAAGAAAACAATTGGAAAAAAAAATTACCTACAAATAGAACATTTTGTACATTTTTTTTGTAGATTTTTGAAAGTAAAGTTTATAATTCAAGGTGCAGTATTTGTAGAATTTAAATCAGCGCCATCGTGCTTGTGTCGCTCTATTGTTATAATCTGTGACACGATTTGCACGTTTTAAATCGCAGTATTCATCTAAAACGACTTAATAAAAGAAAGAAGTCCGCTGAGTCCCACGTTAAAAAACTGCAGTGCCCAATGGGAGCTGACGTCGTCCTAAACGTCCTCGCGACAAAGAGCCGTGTAGCTGTTGGCGCCCCCTATGGACAGCTGCACATCACAATGGCGAGCAACTTTTTCTTTTTTTCATTTGTACCAAAATGACTACGTGATTAAGAAAATAAAATAGTGCATACGTCACAGTGGGCGTGTACCAGCGGAGGTGAAAATGGGGGTTAATTGGCAAAATGGCGTCTTGAAAATAAGAGATTAAAGATCACTCAAACATAAATGACTCCAAATACAACTTCAGAGCGTAAATGAGAAGGAAACAGCTATGACATGTTTAAAAGATCTGAGAAGTCCATACAAGTCTGATTTAACGTTACTATTTTGCACAGCCTGACAACAAAAACATCCTCAAACATGTCAATAGTAGATCAACATATCACTCTATAACTCCTTACATTGCAATAGCTGTAGATTCCTCATTGCGAGTTACTTCCACTGTCTTTGTGGAGGTCTGGCTTGTGTTTTCTCACTGTTGGTTCTGGGGTTTTTACATTTACAGTTTATGTTTGACTCCACATGAGAGAAACGCTTGTTCTGTGGGATGTTTTGAATGTTCTTGTGGTTTTGTTTACAAAGGGATGTCGTTTATTTCAGGTTAAACAGGGCTAATTATCCGAGCGGCCTATTAATCTGAAGTTTTTCCACGTTACACTATGACCTGGCTGCGTTCCCATAGTTTAAACAGGTGTTGGCTTGTGTACATAGACCCGGGAATATACTCTATAGGAGCCGTTTAAGAGTGTTTTGTTTGTTCAAGATAATTTTCCGTGTATTCATCTGAAATCACAGACATATTTGATTTTGAGTGTCTGGGTTTGGACCAAAATGAAATGCAATCTCTTTTTACTGCGTCTGACCCACATTTTCAAACTTCTTTCAATCCCAGAGAAAAAAACAACTCCACCGCCACATCTGTTTTAAAGACTTCAATCTTTTTTTTCCCACAATCCCCCTCCTCCTCCTCCTCCTCCTCTTCTACCTCCTGCAGAAGTCGACTGAAGCAGGACTCATCAAGGCTAACCCGGGCCAGATTGGGTCAAAATACGAATAGAAATGAATGAGGACTGAGCAAAGAGCGAGGTTTCGTTAATAAATCAGGTCCATGAAACATCGACCAGGACTAAAACCCATGATTTAAGTTTAAATTTTAGTTTTTAATAGTTTTTTTGTTTACTCTCTACAAAAATGTGATGCTAATTTGGTCAAAAACATAACAGTTTCAACCAGAAAACATATATACATTTTATTTTAAGGGTTTTCTATGTGACTTTGCTTAGAATGGTCCACAGTATAGCATTAAATTTGTCTGTCACCATGGAGAAAATTTGCAGGTGATGTCACAAAACAATGTTACAGGTCAGATCTGTGGCGAGGCAGCCCCAAACACACAGTAATACACATTGTTCAAGGTATTTTTTTGCAGTAAAAACACTTGAATAATGCATGATAGATATTCAACGACATCTCCATGGAGTAAAGCCAGCGGTGGGCTTGCCTCCAGAAAAGTTACATACTGTACCTTTTAACTATGATCAATCGCGTTGCTTCATGGGACGTGTAAAGACGTGTTCCTCGGATGCTGAGTTTATGGTCTGGTTTGGGGCTCAGGAAGTTTTGGTTTTATTTTTTTTATTATTTGACAGAAATATCAAATGTCTAAACAAAAGGGCTGGTTACTGAGTCAGATCAAAATGGATCTAAACCAGATTTGACTGTGCAGTTTGTCTCTAAATCCCTAAAGCCAATCCCGTCTGTACTAAACAAAAAAATTTAAAAAATAAAAATACTTTAAAGGGCCCATGTTACACTGTTTTCTGATCTATGTTATAATGTTGTTTCCTCATCACAAACGGACCTGGAAGTGTTTTGTTTCATTCTCACATGGTTAACACACAAACCTGCATATTTAAGCTGAGTTCCACCTTGTGATGTCATCATGTGGTAATAAAAGAAGTGCTCAACTGTGTTTTTAAACTCCACACACCTTCACTAGGATCATTCGGATCATTTCAGCCCTGGAATTGCCGATCTCTACTGAACAAAAGGTAAAAAGGAGCTGTTGAAAAAACTTGAAAACTGCCACTTTGTGACATCACAAGGTGGAACAGCACGTTGAGCTTTGGAGATAGACAGACTAATAATAAAGGATTGTTGAAACATGTGTGAATGAAACAAAACACAACAACCAGGTATGTTTTTGATGCAGTAACGACATTATATCATGGCTTAAAGCTCAACCGATGATCTATAACTGTTTCCACCCTCCTCATTGCACCTGCTCCTTTCAGACCTTTGTTCAGGCTGTTCGTGTCAATGGATCCTTTCCTTTTTCTGTTACTGGAGGAGGAAGGAGAGGGAGAAGCGCTAGTGCTAAAATGCTAATTAAGTGCTGTGTGTGTTAGACGAGGACACTTGAGATTGTATGCATTAGCAAGTGTTAACTCCCTGCTAGCCAAACAGTTTATTCAGACCTAATCTCTCGTGATAGAGACGATAGCTGGAATTCTTAGACTTTTAAAACGTTGTAGAAAATATTCGGCTTGAAACTGATTGGACGCAGTGAGATAAGTGTTTATTCGGGCACAATGAGGGAGGAAAATGGGGTGAAATTGGACTGAAGGGGTAAAACGGGTCTAAACCAGGATCAGACCAGCGCTACACCCAGAACTAAATCATGAAGCTGAAACAACAAGCTAAACATGATCCAGCCAGCTTGTTTCCATGGAGATGCTATAGCCTGGAATGTTCCACAGTACAGCTTAAACTTATCCGTCTCCATGGAGTTAAGCGGGCGACGCTACGGAGCCAAATATTTGTTGGCAATAATGCGATGTCTTTTGAATTAAATATGTTTAATGCTGTACTGTGGAGCAATCTTGGCAAAGTAACAGCATCTCCATGGAGACGAGCAGGTTGTAAATGTTCGTATTAACCCACGCTACATGATCCTGGTGTTTTTATTTCACTATTGTGTCCGTAAATCAAGATAAGATTGCCCGCTGCCTGCTAAACCAGCGGTGCAGGTGGGAAGGGGCGTTGCCTTCAAAAGATTCACTCCTGATTGGCTCTTTGGTTGCTATGATACTCGTGGTCAGATTTCCAAATACGGACCTCGGCTCCAAATTCGTCCCTATAACTGCTAGCCTCGATAAGCTTGATTTGACACTAAAACCGGCCCAAGCAACGACCGAAACCTGAAATATACGTCTTGAAATCAGGACTAAACCAGTTCCAAACCAGCAATCCAACAGAAACGAGCTAAACGTTCTTTTAAATGTCTTGAAACCTCCAAAACATCTTCAATATTATCGGAGGCAATTTATCACCCAAGTCTGAGCCTGCCCCAAAACTGCTCCAAATTTAACCGAGTTCCTCCCATACTTCAAAAATGACAGAACGAACAAAACACATGGAACAAAACCTCTTCTTCATTATCTCCTTAACAGAAAAATCTCATATTGTTTTTCATCTCTTTTGAGGAGCATATGGTGCGTGTGAGGATCCAGTGAATTATTTTGTGGATTAGTATTGGCGTTTAAGCTCTCTTGGCTCAAACTCTTCTGTCTGTTTTAGATCTTAAGTACATTCCTTGGCAACAGTACAGCCCTGACTGCGCCTGGCCAGCAGAAATGAAACTTCAAAACCTTATCAAGAGGACAGCAGGGAGGCTCTCAGATTACCACACAAATATAGAAGAAAGAACAAGGCGTATTTTTAGACAACAACATTTTGGGAATAATTGAAACAAAACTTAAGAAGAAGTAAGTTAGATATTAATATTAATTAGGCAAATGGCTTCAGAAATGTTTAAAGGTGAGCTGTGGAGCTTTTCTGATGGGGGTGATGATGCTTGTCTCCATGGAGATGTTATTGCGTTGCATGGAATGTTCCACAGCATGTCATTAAACTAGCTATCTTGCATTTATTCAGATACAGTTTGTTTTTATTGCTCAAAATTACACTGAAAAACGTGCATCCTTACAGAGAACTGGGTCACCTCTCCATAGAGCTGGCTGGTAACTTGGACTGGTGGCGTCTCCATGGAGATAGATAAGTTGAATGTCATCCCACGCAAAGCAATAACAATCTCCATGGATACATCCAGAAACGTTACTGAGAGCGTCTTCTTTAAACCCATGTTAGCGTTAGCATTAGCCTCTCTGCAATAGGTTTAATGCCTTTGTGTGGAACATTCCAGGCAAAGCAATAACGATCACTATGTAGATGTGAGGCAGTACACCCTCCACCAGAAAAGTCCCATAGTGCACCTTTAAAGCCCATGTTAGCATTAGCATTAGCCTCAGAGATCAGATTGACGCCTCACTGTTCAATAGGTTTAATGCCGTAGTGTGAAACATTCCAGACAAGGCAATAACAATAAGAAAAGTTCCATAGTGCACCTTTAAAGCCCATGTTAGCATTAGCATTAGCCTCAGAGATCAGCGCGATGACCCTTTCTTCAATAGGTTTAATGCCGTAGTGTGGAAAATTCAAGGCAAAGCAATTACATTTTCCATGTAGATGTGAGGCAGTACACCCTCCACCAGAAAAGTCCCATAGTGCACCTTTAAAGCCCATGTTAGCATTAGCATTAGCCTCAGAGATCAGATTGACGCCTCACTGTTCAATAGGTTTAATGCCGTAGTGTGAAACATTCCAGACAAGGCAATAACAATAAGAAAAGTTCCATAGTGCACCTTTAAAGCCCATGTTAGCATTAGCATTAGCCTCAGAGATCAGCGCGATGACCCTTTCTTCAATAGGTTTAATGCCGTAGTGTGGAAAATTCAAGGCAAAGCAATTACATTTTCCATGTAGATGTGAGGCAGTACACCCTCCACCAGAAAAGTCCCATAGTGCACCTTTAAAGCCCATGTTAGCATTAGCATTGGCCTCATAGTTCTCAGCGTTCCCTCTGTGTTATTGTCTTCTCTTTCCCAGCGCCACATTTGGCCCGTCTCCAGCCCTCTGAGCAGAAGTGGAGGAATTCCTCGATGTCGTGATAAGATTTGTCCTAAAACGCTCCTTAATGGAACAGGCAGATGTTATCAGCGTCTGATAAAACGCTACAACGACTGGGAATCACAGCACTATACCAGTTTTATCTCTCTGAGTGGGATTAAGAGCTCTTCAGATCATGTTTTGGCTGAAGCGATTCCCGGTTTAGCCCGTGAGTTCCGTGAGTGTATATTTTGTAGTCCTGTGGTTTAATTCTCCTGGATATAATTAATTTTAATCAATGTATTTGTTGGATTGGGTAATTATCCTTAATGGTTCCATATTACACCATTTTCTGATCTGTGTTATAATGTTGTTTCCTCATCACAAACAGACCTGGAGTTGTGTTTTGTTTCATTCGCACATGTTTAACGCACACACTCTCCAGATTTAGGCTTGAAAATAATAAATTAAATATTACTCAAACATGCACGAAACAACTCCGAGAGAGTAAATGAGAAGGAAACAACTATAACATGTTTAAAAACTCTGAAAAGTCCATTTTTGTGGTGGTTTAGTCCCTGTTCTGGAGTCCATTGACGGCACTAGCATCTTTAGCGTTAGCAGTTCAACGCTCTTATAGATCTGCACTGTTTTGGAGGGGGAAAAAAGCGTATTTTTTGAGAAGTATTGTGATTAGATTTACAATATATGTTTAAAATGTAGGAATCTGTTCAGAGTTCCCATTGAAAACAACTCCAAACTGATAAACGAGTGCATGTCAGAACATATTTGTAGAGGGATTAACTACAGATACTAGATTTTTCTATAAAAGACAGTGTTTTTTTGTACATTGGACATTCAGCTGTGTAAATAAGTCCATCCAACTCAAATTGTGAATTCGGTCCAGTTGCGATATACACTGGCGTCGTCTTTCTAACATGAGAGGAGAGATGGAGAGATAGAGGAGGATAGAGATGGAGCCCTTCTGCTCTATCTCGGCTCAGTCCGGCTCAGAGCGATCGATCGGACAGGCTTGTGCTGTGTGGTGTCATGTGCTTTAATCTGTGGGACATAGAGCAGAGTAAATGAACCCTAAGACCCCAAAGGCTGAAGAGGCCAAAGGAAGTACAGGGAGAACCAGCCCAAGCGACTCAGGACATATTTCAAACAACAAAATAGATAAACGCACAAAACGCCCGGAAACCATCACAGCCGAATCAACAAACAGTGTGCTAACGCTAAAAGTGCATTTGATTTGAACTAACGGAGCTTCTGACGCCTGCTCGTTTACATGGAGGTGTTATTGCGTTGTCTGGGATGTTCCGCAATAACGCATTAAACATATCAGTTACCATGGAGACGAGTAGGCGGACGCTACAGGTCCAAATGACGCGTTCAGATCTATGGAGAGGTGAGCCTGCAAACAGTAACGCGCGTTTTTCAAGCTGTAGTTGAGTAAATACAAGGTTTGTACGTTTAAAATTGTATTGTGGAACATTTCAGGTTAAGTAATAATATTGCCATGGAGACAACATAAAGTTGCACAGCTCACCTTTAATTGTTGAATGTACACAGTAGCAAAATTCTGTGTAGTTTGGAATTAATATCTCAGAAATTGTCCAATGTAAATATTGAGCAGAACAGAAAAATCTGAATAATAAAAAAAAAAAATTAAATGATTAAAAAACAGGTTTCAAAATAAATTCATCATAAATTAAATAAAACCTGCCATCTAAAAGTCAATCAATTCTTAACTGGCTAAAATATATTTATATTTGTTGTGATCCTATTGGCTCAAACTGACGGGTGACACGGAGCAAAGCATCATGGTATATGTAGTCGTATTCGTTTTTCCACTGACACAAACTCCAAACTCTTATTTTGGGCACTACGGTTACATGCCTGATTATAACTACACTTAAATTAGCGTTAATAAACATGAACAAAGACTTAATTCATAATGAGGCTCAGTACTTCCACCATGTCCTGTCTACCGCATTTTCCGGACTATAAATTGCACTTTTTTTTTTTTTTCATTGTTTGGCCAGGGTGCAACTTATACTCAGATGGATTTTTATGGGAAATATGTTTTTTTCTTCCTTATTATGCATTTTTTGTCATTTTTTGTCTGGTGCGACTTATACTCAGGGGCGACTTATACTCCAGAAAAGACGGTACATCTAATTGTAAAGCGGTTTATTGTCCGATAAACCGGAAGTCCGTGTTAGCATGCTAGTTGTCGTTAGCTTTACCGTGACAGGAAAACTCGGTGCTGGTCTCTGAGAACTGTGAAAAACACTTATAAACTCATCGTGGTGAGTAATTACGATGTTCTAAATGCATAAGGTAAGTGAGGAAGAACTTTGGACCACTGCAAAAGTTAAAAAAATCCATTGCCTTTAATTAAAAATGTTCCAGGCTTAAATTAAAGCGCTAACCCCAACTCTAACCGGTAACCCCGTAATTAAGAGGTAACGGAGCTTGAGCCGCACCATATTCGTACTCGTAGAATCGTTCGTTTCGTTGTCTCTCCACCCCGTTTCAAACATTCACTTCCTGTCTCCTGTCCTTTTTTATCCCCTCCCACAATCCCTCTGCGTCTGAAAAGCCTGGGATCCTCTCCGACTTCCAACATGGAGCTGCTGTGTAATTATTTCGCAGGGAGGAGGCGAGCGTTTGTGTTTCTAAATAATATGAAGTGTCAAAGAAGCTGCAGCCCTCCCCTTTTGCACCACGTTTAAAATATCCCAGGATAGAAAGAAAGAAAAAAAAAAACTGTGACCACCTCTGCTGCGGTGCAAATGAAAATGCCCTTCCCGAAATAGATGATTTTTACCCTTCACATGTCCACTTTTATTTTAAGCTCGGTGACACGGTGCCATCCATCACACAGTAGCCTGAGGGGGGGAAGAAAAGAGGGAGAGAGAGAGGAGAGAGAGGAGAAGGGGAGGAGAGGGAGTGATACAGACAGAAAAGATACAAAAACTAAACCAGGTACGACCCAGGGTTAGACCAGAACGAAAATACAGCTCCTTTCTAGGACTACGGCAAAACGAAACTATTCCACTTCCTGTTAAATCCAGTATTTTAAGAACTTCTCATTTAAAAGGTGTAATATTTAGTTTTAGATTGTGAATCGCTATAGAAACGGTTGGGTTTTTTAAAAAGTTGAAACGGGGTTACGGATGGTTTCGACAAAATATTAACCAGGAACTAAAAGCGATTACCTCAAAGGGACACAAAAAATAAAACAGACTGACTTTAGACTTGACCACAAACGAAACCAGGACAAAGATGTAATGTTTTGGTTTAAATTGTTAATCGCCATAGCAACGGTCTTTTTTTTTTTTTGGTCATTCTGAAACACGTGGAGAGCGTTAAACAGGGTTACAGATGCCAACCAAAGGTACTCCAAGATAAAGCAGAACTCATTTTAAGGACTAAACTAGGACTAAACCAGGACTGAATCAGGACTAAACTGGGTCTAAACTAGGTTTCAACTGGGACTAAACTAGGCCTAAACTAGTACTAAATCAGGAGTAAATCAGGACTAAACTGGGTCTAAACTGGGACTAAACTAGGAATAAACTAGGACTAAACTAGGACTAAAGCAGGACTAAAGCAGGTCTAAATTAGGTCTAAACCAGGGCTAAACAAGGACTAAACAAGGACTAAACAAGGACTAAACAAGGATTAAACAAGGACTAAACAAGGACTAAACAAGGACTAAACTAGGACTAAAGCAGGACTAAAGCAGATCTAAATTAGGACTAAACCAGGACTAAACCAGGACTAAACAAGGACTAAACTAGGAGTAAAGCAGGTCTAAGTAAGGACTACATTAAGACCAAGGACTAAACCAAGACTTAAAAGTGCACAATGTAACACTTTTGTTTGGCGAATCCACCACCTGGTTGCCTGAAAAGTTCTATCTCCAGCAAGACAAGCAAGTCAGATCTGTGGAGAGGTGACCCAGCTCAAGGCATTTTTGTAGCAATAAAAACACCTTGGATTGAAACATGCTAACTATACCTATTTAATACTTTACTGAGGAACATTCACGGCAAAGCAAAAACATCTCGACAAGAATGTAGCAGACCCTCCTCTGGTAAAGTTACATAGTGCTTCTTTAACCAAACCTATGCCAAACCTTTACTGGGTCCACTTCAGGTTTACCGTATCTAATCTGATTTCTTTTCTTCTTTTGTGAAAATTGAAGTTGCCAAATTGAGCAACAGCCAAAACTTTTACCATATTTTCTCCTCTTTCCTCCGGCCTCACCAGAGCCTATGGTTAGATCAGCTCTGACGCAGCCCACGGTAGCATTTAAGAGGTTTTGTGAGACACGCCAGAGTGAAAATATTCCTTCTTTTTGGAGTAAACACTAGAAATGGAGGCCTTTCCTTACCTCAAATTACAACCTGGCAACCGTCTTATTGTCTGCCACGAATACGCATCTCGTCTAAACTGCAACACACTTTCTATGGACGATAATGTGTTCTGGGCACAAGGCTTAGGCAGAGTTTTTTAAAAGGTTTGAACAATGGATGGTGTTTCATTGTAGACGATTTTCACAAAATAAGATGATAAATCAAACGCGTTTTTATGTGGGTTATTATATTTGTTTTTTTCCATCCATCCATTTATTCATCCATTTTCTTCCACTTATCTGGGGCTGGGTTGCGGGGGTAGCAGTCTAAGCAGGTACACCCAGATTTCCCTCACCCCAGACACTTCCTTCAGCTCCTCTAGTGGGACCCCAGTATGTTCCCAGGCCAACCGAGAGACATACTCCCTCCAATGTGTCCAGGGCCTCCGCCTGATGAGACATGCCTGGAACACCTCCCCAGAGAGGCGTCCAGGAGGCATCCGGAGCAGATGGTCGAGCCTCCTCAGCTGCTCCTCTTTATGTGGAGGAGCAGCGGCTCTACTCCGAGTTCCTCCCGTGTGACTGAGCTCCTCACCCTAAACCAGGTCTAAACCAGGATTAAACCAGGACTAAACCAGGACTAAACCAGGACTAAACCAGGACTAAACCAGGAGTAAACCAGGACTAAACCAAGACTAAACCAGGATTAAACCAGGACTAAACCAGGTCTAAACCAGGACTAAACCAGGACTAAACCAGGTCTAAACCAGGACTAAACCAGGACTAAACCAGGACTCAACCAGGACTAAACCAGGTCTAAACCAGGACTAAACCAGGACTAAACCAGGTCTAAACCAGGACTAAACCAGGACTAAACCAGGACTAAACCAGGTCTAAACCAGGACTAAACCAGGACTAAACCAGGACTAAACCAGGTCTAAACCAGGACTAAACCAGGACTAAACCAGGTCTAAACCAGGACTAAACCAGGAGTAAACCAAGACTAACCACGGATTTTTTTCATTATGTTAAAATGACTTTCCATATTCTATTTCAAAAGAACACTGCGGGGTAAAGTAGTAAAGTAAAAGTACAAAGTATTGGTCCAAGCAATTATTCAAGTACTCAGGCAAACTACTTCTCAAGTAAGAGTCTGTCTGGACATAACATCTGATTTATAATTTGAAGTGAATGTAATATAAAGGGGAAAAAAACATGAGGCATGGCATCATGGGCAGGGCATCTGACATAAAACACCTCATAACTAATCCACTAGGAGTTAGATTATGACCTTTGTATACTTCTGGATTTTTTTTTCCTTCAAATCATAACAAAATATGAGCCCACGTCTTTACAAGTCAAACCAGTATTAACCCATTCAAACAATAGTAGGGCCATTAAAGGGTGAATAGGGCCATTAAATGTTGAAACTGGAGACAATAGCTTTTTACAGTTTCAGTGTATTTAGCTCCTCCCTTCAGACAGATATAAAGCAATGTCCATCAATAATCTGACCAGAGCTGAAGAGGCGACTTGGATGAGCAGCGAAACGTCTTCACTCCTTCAGCGTTTTGTCCCGTTGACAGATTTAAACTTCGTCGTTTGCTCTGGATCAGACCTGGACGACTGAGGGCTTTACACAGAAACCCATTCAAAAGAGTGAAATCAGCAAAGCCCCATTCAAACAAATCAAACCAGCATAAACCCATTCAGGCCAGACAAATATTTAGAACAACGATATTCCATCTATCCGTGATCTATCTGCGGTTTTCCCCAAACTTCCTTTATTTACACTGAACTTGAGAAGCTTTAACAACTGGAAATGTCTTCTTCTTCTTCCAGCTCATTCCCACAAATGACCGCTCTGACATGACCGATTGTGTCTGCCAGGAAAAAAAAATCTCTCTCTCTTTCCCTCCCTCTCTTTCTCCCTCTCTCTCTCTCTCTCTGCCCCTCTCTTTCTCTCCTCCTCTCTCGTCTTTGTTGCGTCTGCATGGAGATGGTGCGGCCTTTAATGGGCTTGACCTCTTTCTCTCTCGCTCTCTCTCTCTCTGGTTTTCTCTCTCCCTCTCTCTCTTTCTCTCTCCTCTCTAGTTCTCCTCTCGTCTTTATCAAATGTTGTATCTGCGTGGAGATAGTGGAGCCTTTAATGGTCCTGTCGTCTTTCTCTGATTTTCTCTCTCACTCTCTTCCCACTCTCTCTCTTTCTGTCTTCATCCCTCTTTCTCTCATCTTTACCATATGTTGTGTCTGCGTAAATGTTACAGCCCTTGATGTTCCTGACCTCGTTCTCTCCCTCCCTCTCGCCCTCTTTCCCCTTCCCCTCTCTCTTTCTCTGTCTATCTCTCTCTTTATCAAATGTTGTGTCTGTGTAGAGATAGTGCAGCATTTGATGGTTCTGACCTTTCTCTCTCTTTTTCTTTCTCTCTCTTTCTCTCCCTCTCCTCCTCTCCTTCTCTTTCTCTCCTCCTCTCGTCTTTATCGTATGTTGTGTCTCCGTGTCTCTTTCTCTCTATCCCTCTCTCTTGTCTTTATCGTATTTTGTGTGCATGGGGATAGTGCATCCTTTAATGGTCCTGACTTCTTTCTCTCCCCCACTGTCTCTCTTTCTCTCCACCACTCCCCGTCCCCTCTCTCTTTGTCTCTCCATTTCTCTCTCTCCCCCTTCTCCTTATCCTCTCTCTTTCTGTCTCTATTCCTCTCTCTCGACTGTTGCGTCTGTGTGGAGCTAGAGCAGCCTTTGATGGTCCTGACCTCTTTCTTTCCCTCCCTCTTTCTCCCCCCCCCTCTCTCTCTGTGTTTCTCTCTCTATCCCTCTCTCTTGTCTTTATCATATGTTGTGTGCATGGAGATATGGAGATAGTGCAGCTTTTGATGGTCCTGACCTCTTTCTCCCCCATCTCTCTTTCTCTCTACCTCTCCCAGTGTCTTCTCTCTTTTTCTCTCCATCCCTCTCTCCCCCCTCCCCGTATATCCTCTCTCATTCTCTCTCTATCCCTCTCTCTTGTCTTTATCATATGTTGTGTGCATGGAGTGCAGCCTTTGATTGTCGTGACCTCTTTCTCTCCCTCCGTCTATTGTCTCTCCCTCTCTCTGTCTCTCTCTCTCCCTCTTTCTCTCTCTCTTTCTCTCTCTATCCCTCTCTCGTCTTTATCGTATGTTGTGTGCACGCATATAGTGCAACCCTTAATGGTCCTGACCTCTTTCACTCCCCCTCTGTCTCTCTTTCTCTCCACCCCTCCCTGTGTCCTCTCTCTTTCTCTTTCCATCCCTCTCTCTCCCCCCTCCCCATATATCCTCTCTTTCTCTCTCTGTCCCTCTCTCTTGTCTTTATCATATGTTGTGTGCAGGGAGATAGTGCAGCCTTTGATTGTCTTGACCTCTTTCTCTCCCCCCTCTGTCCCTCTTTCTCTCCACCCCTCCCCGTGTCCTCTCCCTGTCTCTTTCCATCCCTCTCTCTCCCCCCTCCCCGTATACCCTCTCTCGTTCTCTCTCTACCCCTCTCTCTTGACTCTTGCGTCTTTGTGGAGCTAGTGCAGCCTTTGATGGTCCTGACCTGGAAACATGATCCGGGTCTATGCTTGAGCGGAGCAGTGACACCTGGAGAACATAGCTGGACGTCCCGTTACCTGATCCCCCTAGTGTCCGGTTTCAGCGCTGCAGACGCCAATGGGAACTGGAACTTTACAAGGATTTCACTTTTTTCTTTTTTCCTCACAAGACGGAAAAGTATATGACCCATGCACAGTTTTACGGACAAAATCCCAAATGTATTTCACAGGCTGTGTTCACATGTCATAATTTCATACACAGGGCAGAATTATGAGTTATATAGGATCATTGCCATAGCGATTAACGATTTAAAACACAATATTATCTCTTTGAATGGGAACAGGCCATTAAAGTATTGCTTATAACGGAAAGTTCACATATGTTGAACCTTCCAACCTTGGGATTGAGTCCACAAATTTGACTTTTTTTCACCTGCTAGTAAAAATTTAATATCGGCTTTCAAATATCGGTTAAATCGGACATATAAATCGATGTAATAAGACTGTTTACTGATCATAGTCGACCCAGAAAGTCTTATAATGTTTGAATTTTTATTTATACAAAGTTTTTCTGAGGTTACTTCAGCTTTATCACACATTTGGGTCAGTTTTGTCTTATTTTATTTTAGCTTTAGGGAAATAAATGCTGTTTTCAGTCTCTTGATATCGCGGATCGACAGTTGGTTATAGCTATAGTATCGGTAGACTCAGTATCGGAACTGCAAACGCTGGATCGATGCTTCCCGAACAGAGAGATTGCAAGTGTTGGAGTTCCAGGGAAAATATCAAACTTCCTGTTGTGATCGTTTGTCAAATCCAGAATGATATCGCTGTATTTTTCAGTCCGTCCCCTCGTCCAATCAGATTTGTTTATTTCAGTGACGAAGGAGCTCATTGGTCAGGCATCATTTACAAATAAAATGACATTTCTCTCACTTCTTAACAGTTAAGTGCTTCACCCATTTATTATGCAACTAATGTTTTTCAGTCTCCAGTTATATATACTTTTTTTTCTTTTTTATATAATTTTTTCCTCATAAGCCGCCATATTTGTTTTGACAGATGAGTGTCCCTGATTGGCTAATCCACCTGTCAATCAAGCCCATTTGAACTTGAGGAGATTCAAACTCACATTTTCAGAAAGTATTGGAGAAACGTGATATTCTGAATCCCAGGAAAATACCTTATTGAACTCATAGGAACATTTGGCATTTGCATTTGACCCACTTATCCAAACCCCTCCACTACGACTACTACAACAAGTACTACTATTACTACATTTTGACAGTTAAAAGCAAATGGAAACTTGACCTTCCTTCCACCTCAATTTTAAACTAGGGGCAGATTAAAATGTTCTGACAACACATGAACCCGCCCTTTTCACATTCATGTTGGTTAAACGGTGCCACAGACTCGGTCCAGAGCGTGAGGTCACTTCCTGTCTGTTCCCCCTGGAGTCACCTGTCAAAGACGTGCTCTACTTTTCACTCAGGGGCCGTTCTGTTCTGTAACTCGATGCGGGAAAAGTCCCTCACCACTCGATAGCTCAGGCCACAGAGCTTTTGTGTAGCTGTGTTGTTGACATGTCAGCGCATCGGCCAATCCACAAACCCAAGAATAAAAAATAAAAAATGAAAACAAAAAAATAAGGTCCAAAGTTATAATTAGTTTCATGGAAAAAAAAATGTTGTTGTCATGTCCAGTGTTGGATAATTGAATTTACTGAGAATTTATACAAATAATTTTGAGTAATTGTAATCTGGGACAAGTACTTTTTCATTTGGTGGTATTCAGAGTACAGTTACTTATTCATTTCATAGTATCCAGAGTACAGTTACTTACATTTCGTAGTATCCAGAGTACATTCGGTAGTATTCAAAGTACATCAAAGTATTCAGAGTACATTTGGTAGTATTCAGAGTACATTTGGTAGTATTCAGAGTACATTTGGTAGTATTCAGAGTACATTTGGTGGTATTCAGAGTACATTTGGTGGTATTCAGAGTACATTTGGTGGTATTCAGAGTACTTTTGGTAGTATTCAGAGTACATTTGGTGGTATTCAGAGTACATTTGGTAGTATTCAGAGTACATTTGGTAGTATTCAGAGTACATTTGGTAGTATTCAGAGTACATGTGGTGGTATTCAGAGTACATTTGGTGGTATTCAGAGTACTTTTGGTAGTATTCAGAGTACATTTGGTGGTATTCAGAGTACATTTGGTAGTATTCAGAGTACATTTGCTTTTTCATTTGGCTCACACAATTTTGGGTTCAAACAACACAGAAGAAACAGTGAAACAAACATGAAGCTGGTTTTAATCCTATTCTGTATCTTAACACTATTATATAAATGCAACATGTAAAAGTACTCTAAGTATTCAGAATACTTTTTAGATGTTCTATATTACACAAAATTGACTCTTGTGAGCATTAAGTCATGTTATAATGCTGTTACCTCATCCAAAACATATCCAAAGTTGTATTTTACAACACTTTTACAACAGTAACACTTAATTTTTAGTCTGTCTACATCTCCAAAGCCCAAAATGTTCAATTCCACCTTGTGATGTCATGAAGTGGTAGTTTTCAAGTTAACAGTAGAGATTGTCAATTCCAGGGCTGAAATCATCCAAATGATTCTAGTGAAGGTGTGTGGAGTTTAAAAACACAGTGGAGCACTTCCTGTATCACCACATGATGACATCACAAGGTGGAACAGAGTGTTTTTTTCAGTTTGCGAGAATAATGCAGCCTAAATATGCAGGATTTGAGTGTTAAAACATGTGTGAATGAAACAAAACACAACTCCAGGTCCTGCCATCTGCTTGTTTCCATGGAGATGTTATTGCTTTGCCTCTGATTTCACAGTGTGGCATTACAGCGCCTTGAAAAACATGCATTCTTTCTTTGAGTGGGATCGCCTCTCCACAGATCACCTGCTTGTCTCTACGGACCATAACGCTATAATAACACAAATAACAATACTACGCTCCACCAGTGAAAAGTTCCATAATCCAGCTTTAACAACAGTAAATGCTTTTTGTGTGAACTCCCAACCTTTAGCTTTTCAGACACCTGCACCACTGTGGCCTGAACGTGATGAGTGTTTTGGTGGATCTGATAATAGGTCTGCTGGGAAGTACAGCCAGATCCAGGCCAATCCAAAACATAAACTGATTTTTCATCCCAAACACTATTCCTTCCCTTGGTTGATGTTTCTTTCGTGTTTCGCGTCTGTAATTGGGAAGGATGGCACATTAAGGGCTCACTTACTCAAAGCCAAAGCACTGCTGGCGTCTGCTTGCCTTTTAAAGTCCAGCAGACGCCTCTTTGATCAGGGCTAACTTTACAACCGCCATGACACTTTGTTCTCAAACTGCCAACCTCAAGCCAGCGGTGGGAGGTAACCAAGTGCAAGTTACTCTATTTAAGTACACGTTTTAGGTATCCTTGCTATACTTGAGTACATTTTACATAGGTACTTTTTACTTTTACTTCACTGCATTTGAGAGCAGTATCTGTACTTTCTACTTCAGCGCAGTTTCGAACAAGCCTGAAAAGTAAAAAGTACTTTTCATATGATTTGAGGGGTTATTTTTATCGTTCGTGGTAACTTCCTGACTAAAGTTTTCGAGTTCAAGCTTTGTCTTTGAGCAAACAAAAATAAATACACAGAATTCATAAGAAAAGGGAAGAAACTGATTCATATTGTTCCTGTCGACCAAAATACGTCTAATTTTGAAACAATATCCCCGCATTTACACTTTTAACAAATGAACAACACAAGTGTGAAATACTTTTACTTTTTACTCTTTAAGTAGATTTACTAGTGGTACGGAAATAGTTTAAGCAGATTTTTCATGTGATACTTTTACTTTTACTTGAGTAACTTTTACTTTTTACCTCTGTATCTGTACTTTAACTTAAGTAACCCACACACACACACACACACGCACACACACACTTAACCGAAAAATAAAAGACCCATTTATGTCAGAAAACAATCCCGCTCTCCTCTGACACATCGGCGGAGAAATATGGGGTCAGACACAGGCCATTAGCTGTAAGTGAAGAGCGCTCTGTGAACAACACCTCCAGTGAAACAGCAGATGGGACCAGGAAGCTTTAGATACACTGAGCTCCAACGTACAGACAGAAAAGAGGCCGAAAGAGGAGAAAACCAGGGGCAGACTTAGCACATTTCAGCCAAACTCAACATGGATGGATGGAGATGAGTTTATAATCGACAGTCTATTTGTGTATCTTGTGTATTTTGATTATAAAATGAGTTTGGTTTGTTCAGTGTGTTGTTGTGTGGTTTAGTTCATAATGACCTTGGGTTTGTTCACGTTTAGAGAGAAACATGTTGGATTGTTACCTTGCATATCTGGCATCTCTCCTGCGTATTGTACTGTTGTTATTTTAGTTTATCGGTTCATTCAAATGGGGATTTAAAGGTAGAATTGTGAATTTTCTGGACGGAGCTGTTATTGCTGTTATTGCTTTGCTTGGGATGTTCCAAACTAGGGCATTAAGCGTATCTATTTTGCATTTATTCAACTGTAGATCCTATATTACTCACAATTGACCTTTGTGAGCTTTTTAGCCGTTTAGCCGTTACTTCATCAAAAACATACCTAGAGTTGTGTTTTTATTATTAGTCTGTCTACATCTCCAAAGCTCAAAAAGCTCTGTTCCACCTTGTGATGTCATGAAGTGGTAGTTTTCAAGTTGAACAGCTACATTTACCTTTTGTTTCGTAGAGATTCCAGCTCTGAAATCATCCAAATGATTCTAGTGAAGGTGTATGGATTTTAAAAACACAGTGGAATGGGGCACTTCCTGTTTTACCACATGATGACATCACAAGGTGGAACAGAGTGTTTTATTTTTCTGTTTTAGAGAAGAACTCAGCCTAAATGTGCAGGGTTTGTGTGTTAAACATGTGTGAATGAAACAAAACGCAACTTCAGATCTGTTTTTTACGGAAACTAACATAGACCAGAAAATAACGTTTAATGTTAAAAATACCTTGAAAAATACACATTCCTACTGTCCACGGGCTCACCTCTCCTCAGATCTGACCTGTAACCCCACTGCTTCCATGTACATAGTTACCTTAATGGCCATAATCAATGAATGAATCAAGCTTTAGGCTCCAAGGGCTCCATATTTAAACATTACACCCGCAAACAACCATGCCGGGTGTGAAACCTCCTATCCACAGCGAATCTCCATGGCGACAAGCACCTAAAAAGTTCCACATTGCACCTTTTAACACGCCAATCTTCACTTCAGTACACACTCATTCAGATATCCCACATGAACGGCGCTCTTGTACCCGCGGTGAGTGTGTACCTTGCACCTGGAGTTTGATTGACTGTCTGGCTGCGCTCTCTCGCCTGTCGTCTGCCGCAGATGCCATACCGCTTTAATGAGACCGCACAATGGGACCTTTTGAGACAGATTAAACCTATCACCACGCAAACTTTCCTTTACCCCCGTTTCACTCGTGCGTTATTGTCCCGCTACAGTTTAACAAAACAGACCTATAGCCGCTGCCAAACCAGAAGATCAGTATCAAAGAAGGGGGGTTGTTTTTGCCACTCTCGAGTCATGTTTCTACCTGAACTGCGAAGGTGTTTTCTTACCTGATTTGTATTCGCTAGCACAATGAACAGGCTAGCTCTCTTGTTTCGCAGTAAGCAGAGTCCAGGCCAGACTTTTGTTCAGGACATCATCGGATACGAGCGCGATGCTTCCTCCCAAAGCCAATCCTGGAGCGGAGCCAGTATCTTTGTCCTTGGTCCAGTTTTGCCTTTTTGTAGCTGTGAGAAACTATTACGAGTAAATACTTGTGGTTTAGCCTTGGCTCCATAAGCTGCGCTGAAGCTGGTATTGTCCGGTAAACCCAAGGACAAATTAGAACGTTTCCGACCCTGGTTTTGTCAAAGTTGTGAAATTATGTTCTGTGTGTCCATCTTATTCAAAACTTCTGCTAAAAATACAAAAAACTGTTGCCGTTTAAGATTGCAGACTCATTCACAATCTATTTAAAGGGCCCATATTACGCTATTTTCTGATCTATGTTGTAATATTTGAGTAATCCTGCATTATTTGGCTGCATCTTCAAAGCTCAAAATGCTCTGTTCCAACTTGTGATGTCATGACGTGGTAGTTTTCATGTTAACTTTTTACATTTTGTTCAGTAGAGATTGGAAATTCCAGGGCTGAAATCATCCAAATGATTCTAGTGAAGGTGTGTGGAGTTTAAAAACACAGTGGAGCACTTCCTGTATCACCATATGACATCACAAGGTGGAACAGAGTGTTTTCAGTTTGAGAGAAGAATCTATTTATTTTTTTCTTACATTTGTTTAATATTTTTGCACGTGCCATATGAGTGCAATGCAATGTAATTTAATGCTTAAGCCTCTTGCCATTGTTCACTGTTTATATATTTGTATATTTGTAATAAAAAAAAACAAAAAAACAACTATGATATATATGTACAGAATTCTAAATATAAAATGTATTATTGTATTTATTTTTCTACATTTGTCTAATATTATTATTGCACACACCCTGTTAATGGAAATCTAAATGCTTAAGCCTCTTGTTGTTCTTGTTTATACCATTGTATATTTTAAATTCAATAAAAAATATTAAAAAATTGGAGAGAAGAAAATAGTGTCATATGGGCCCTTTAAATATGTTTTGTTTTTTTTGCCAGACTCTGTTAAATCCTCTGAATGGAGCATTTTTTTTGAAAGAACTGGAACTAGCTGTGCCGCTACTCAGAAAGGACCTGTTGGGGAGTTTGTAACTTTATTACTTTTATGACATTTTTACGCATTTTTTTTTTGACAAATATTGAAATAAGATTCATGATTTCTCTTCTAAAACCAAGACGCACGATGTAAACTGTCTGATGGAGGGTACACCACCTGCTTGTCTCCATGGAGATGCTAATGCTTTCCTTGGAATGTTCATACTGTATTGTGTTAAACTTGTCTATCTTGGGGTCAGATCTGTGGAGAGGCGACCCTACTCACATAAGCATCTCTTTGAAGGTTTTTTTGGTTGAAAATGAACATACTGTAGAACATTCCAAGCATAGCAACAATATCGCCATGGAGACAAGCACGTTACGAAATTTCCATTAGCAAAGATACGTAGTGCACCTTTACGATATCCAGTACAGAATTTGACAGGACAAACAGATCTGTCCAAATTACTAATCGCTCTTCGTCAAACCTTTTACGGAAACTCGCTGATTTCTGTTTTATATTTCCGTTTCCAGGGCTTCTTCTTGACCGTCTCGCCCGACTCCATCCTCAAAGTCGCCAAACACGCCTCAGAAAACAACAAGATCTTCGGTCTGAACCTGTCGGCGCCGTTCATCAGCCAGTTCTTCAAGGAGCCGCTGATGAAGGTCATGCCCTACGTGGACATCCTGTTTGGGAACGAGACAGTAAGTGAACCGGCGTGAGGCTGCGGCGGGACGGGGTCAAAGGTCAAATACAGCTTTAGGGCTTCATTTGTTGTAGAGAAGTTGGAGATTAAGTGTGACGAAATGGCCAACTGTGAATCATGTTTTATATTGGCACGCGTCGTCCTTGTCACTTGGCTAATTGGGGAGTGGCTTGGTACTTTCTTTTCTTTTCAGGGGTTATTGTTGTTGTGTCCTCGGGCAAGACACTTAGGGATAGACTACAAAATGGTATCAATACTGTAAATGTAAAGAGTCATCAGCTAACACCCTCTTTATAATAATAATAATGTTTTAGACCAAGCCTAGCAACAACATTTGGAGGTACCATATAAAGTACCTTAGGCTTAACTTTAGTCTTATAAAGTGTTTTTCAGGATGCTCGAAGTCGCTTTATAATTTCATGCATTATTCATTCACTTCATTTTCCTTGGATCCAGAACGCACATTTCTTCAATACTTTATGAAGATGTGAGTCTGGTCACTGCTTGAATCTCACTGTTTTCAAATGGGCCTGATTGAGTGACTGGTGGATTAGCGAATCGGGGACAGGCGTGGACTATCTGTATTGGAAAAATAATGGAAAAAAATATCACTGGGGGCTGAAAAACATGGAGGATTTCTGCAGAATCAATGAGCGAAGCGTAAAGTCTGTTAGTCTGAGGTGAGAGAATCATAAGTGACCACTGAGCTCCTTTGTTTCACATCCATTTTCTTCCATTTATCCGGGGCCGGGTCGCGGGGGCAGCAGTCTAAGCAGGGACTCCCAGACTTCCCTCGCCCCAGACATATCCTCCAGCTCCTCCGGTGGGACCCCAAGGCGTTCCCAGGCCAGCCGAGAGACATAGTCCCTCCAGTGTGTCTTGAGTCTTCCCCGGGGCCTCCTTCCGGTGGGACATGCCCGGAACGCCTCGGTTTCACATGTGTCACTGAAAAATAGCAGATCTGATTGGACGATCACGTTTGACCAGGCTTAAGGAGGATGTGGGACCAGACTGATATCAACCTGTATAACAAAATACAGAGAGATTCCAGTCTGGTTTGCCAGGCTATCTCTTTATACTTGGTAGTGGTAAGATGCAATTATTGCCACAGCTGCCCTGGGGTAAACTGACAGAAGCGAGGCTGCCAATCTGTGCCATCAGCCTTTCCGATGTCCACCGATCTCTCACTCACACCTGATTCATGCAATGTGAGTGAAGTATCTTGCCAAAGGACACAACAACACTGTGCACTAGAGCCACTGTGGAACCTCGTATTCCAGAAACTGTCTCCCATCCACGCACTAACCAAGCCCAACTCTTCTTCGCTTCGAGATCAGACGGGATCGAGCATTGGCAAGACGGTTTGAAACACGACAAGAAAAAGTGTTAATATATTCACAAAAGGTTGATTTGCAGCCAGTTTCAGTTTCTCTGTTGTCTTCCAAATAAACGAAACGAAACGAGTCGATAAAGCGTCTGAATTTGCAGCGTCCTTCCCCCAACTCTCCTTCCCTCACCTTTTGTCTTGTAATCTTTTCTTTCACATCCGTTGATTTAAACCAGATGAGCCCGTTTTGTCCCCGCCTGATCTTGAAATAACTACTTAACATCTCGGGCAGCATCGCCGTGGTAACTTCTCCCTAATTATAAATCGTCTAAATTAAAAGTTTTAACTCGTCACTTCTGAACAGCCATTTCACTTTTCGCTTATCGCCGGGCCATAAAGATGACTGTGAATTAGCTGGGACCATCCTTCATCATAATAACACAGAGGTATATTGATTCCTGCAGTCTATGTGAGTGAGAGTGGAGCAGATACCAGGGTCAGTCTGTGGTCAAAGTAAAGGAACAGTGAAAAAGATGTATGTTATAGCTGCGCCAACCCCTTTAATTGGTCTATTGTCCTTGTCCCCGTGAACATGATCGAAATGGGAATCAATGAACTGCATCTTGAGTACGTTAAAAGGTTGTGTTAAGAGCAAGTCTCCTCTTTGGTTTGAATTATGTGTTTGTCTGTGTATGAAGTACTGCGTATTTTCATAAAGGTGATATTGTACATGCTGACGGAGGGCTACTGCGTGACTTTTAATTGCACTGATCTAATTGAGTGTGAAGTCTTTACCTATTTCCTTTCAGTTGTGTGAGCTTTGTAGCGTGTTGAGTGGCTCAGTGGTAGAGCTTTTGTCAAACAACTAGAATGTTCCCAGTTAAAGTCCTGTCTATAATATACATCTAATTCAGGGGTGGGCAAACTTTTTGACATGCGGGCCACAATGGGTTCTAAAATTTGACAGAGGGGCCGGACCAGGATATATATATTAGATTAGAGATTTGGCCTGTAACATGTAGCAAAGCATGAATAACTCACTTTAGTACTTTAATTGGATTTCGGTGAAAAACATTTTGTTGTCCACTCCGTATTAAACACTCAGCGCTCACTATCCACTTTTCTTTTCTTTGATAATCTATTTTTTGCTGAAGGGCTGATAAGAGAATAAGAGGTTGATGTAGCTGAAGTGCGCCATAATTTGGTCACGTTCGGCAGGCCGGATTAATAAGACCAATGTGCCGTATGTGGCCCACGGGCCGTAGTTTGCTCACCCCTGATATAATCCCTCATTCGTCCAGAACATAGTCTGTATAAAGAGTTGGATTAAGTGAGTGTGATGTCACCCATAGCGTTCGGTTACAGTAAAATGAAGCTAATCGAGGCTAGTGGTTATAGCAGCGAATTTAGAGCCAATTTCCATAGCAACCAAAGAGCCAATCAGAAGTGGTGTTGAAGGTAAAGTCCCTTCCCGCCCGCATCACTGGTTTGGCTGAGAGTGGGCACCTGTTGCTAACGCTAGCGGGTGCAACCTCAGGCGCCTGATTTATCTGTTATTAATGTTCATATCTTGATTTATGGATACAATAACGGAATAAATATCAGGATCATGTAGAGCGGGTTAATACAAACATTTTAAGACCAAAAATGACGAGTCTGACAGAAGCAATTACGGAGAGACGGGCCACAGTCTTTTTAATAGAAAGTGAATTGGAGCCAGAGTCTAACGCGGCTAGCAGGTTAGCTATGTCCATTTATATGTATATACAGTCTATGGTCCAGGAGTGAAAGAAAAATGTTTTAAAGGTAGTCATCTGGACAATGTTTATATCTATTTGATGCATATCGTGGCTCAATTTACAGCATATATACCATATACTTGGGACTCACAAGAGACTTTACTCAATTTAATTCACCCAAAATATTTTGTATGAAAACACAATAACTCAACTATAAAACCGATTACACCCATTATATCCAGCCAGACCATTACCCATCTTTCTCTCATCATCTAAATGCACTAAGCGAATGGGAAGTGTCCTCTTACTGGATACGGATCAGGCGGGCTGTAGCGTTAGCCTCCCTGCTGCTAAAGCTACTAAACAGAACTCTAAAATGGGCTCCGCAGATGAGATGAGGACATCGTTGTGGAAAAAAGCGCTCAGCATCCCAGGATTTATCGCCGCTGCTGACTTAAGCTATTTTCGTGTCTCTTCCCCTCTCTTCTCCCAAACATAAGTCTACCCCGTCTCTTTACGTACAAGCCCTCTGCTCCTAATTGCAGTGAAGAACGATACTGTCTATGAGTTTGAGCTCGCCGTTCATTTTGCAAGAGATATTTTTTATTTTATTTCGTCTCTTTCTGTCTGGGTGGCTCTGTCGTTGTTTGCCAAAGAAGTTTGCTCACATCTTCTCTCATTACGTTTTAATGGCAGGGGATAATCGCGTTGTATATTTGTAGAGAGGCGATTATCTCAGTGGGCGAAATGATGAGTAAATGATTTTTATTTTTGTGCATTCATGAGCAAATTTGTTGTTTTTCCTCAAAGGCCCGTATCATGCTATTTTCTGATCTATGTTATAATGTTGTTTCTTTGTCAAAAACAGACCTGGAGTTGTGTTTTGTTTCATTCATACATGTCTAACACACAAACCCTGCATTTTTCTCAAATTGAAAACACTTCCATCTTGTCATGTCATGTGGTAATACAGGAAACTCCATACACCTTCACTAGAATCATTTGGATTTGGATCTCTGGAATTGTCAATCTCTACTGAACCAATGGTAAAAGGAGCTGTTAACTTGAAAACTACTACTAAGGTGGTACAACGCATTATGATTTTGAGCTTTAAAGATGCTTGTTGCCATGGAGATTTGCTTTGGATAGGAGGTTTCACACCCAGCATGGTTGTTTGCCTGTATAATGTTTTAATATGGAGCCCTTGGAGTCTGGACTAAAGCTTGATTCATTCATTGATTATGGCCGTTAACGTATCTATGTACATGGAAGCAGTTGGGTTACAAGTCAGATCTGAGGAGAGGTGAGCCCACTGACAGTAGGAATGCGTATTTTTCAAGATGCTTTTAACATTAAAGGGTCCATATTGCATTATTTTCTGATTTATGTTATAATGTTTCCTCATAAAAAACAAACAAACCTGGAGTTGTGTTTTGTTTCATTCACACATGTTTAACACACAAACCTGCATATTTAGGCTGAGTTCTTCTCTAAAACAGAATAAAACACTCTGTTCCACCTTGTGATGTCATGTCGTAATACAGGAAGTGCTCCACTGTGTTTTTAAACTCCATACATCTTCACTTGAATCATTTGGATGATTTTATATCTGGAATCTCTACGAAACAAAAGGTAAAAGGAGCTGTTAACGTGTAAACTACCACTTTATGACATCACAAGGTGGAACAGAGCATTTTGAGCTTTAGAGATGTAAACAGACTAATAATAAACAGTTACTCAAACATGTGTGAATGAAACAAATCACAACTCCAGGTCTGTTTTTGAGGCGGTAAGAGCATTAGAACACGACTTAAAGCTCACAAGAATCCATTTTGTGTCATATAGGACCTTTAAATTTGGTAATAGATAAATTTGTTCTTTCTTGAAATGATTTACGCTTTAATATGGGGTCTGTTTTGTGTCAGATGTCCTTCCACCTGCCATCAGTTTATCCAGGGACCAGCACAAAATGATGTATGACAAAATATCGGTGTTGCATTTTAGAATATTGAGCAAAGTTTTGACAAGTTTGTTAGATCGGCCATTTTTTCAAAGGCACAAAAAATGAAAAAAATGAGTTGATTGCAGTTTGAAGTTTAAAAATGTGCAAGAAAATCTATTTAAAGCTGCTCTATGTAACGTTTCTGTTATAGCTTTTGCAGACAACACCATCCAACCAAAGTCCCAGATCAGATCGGAGGGTCAAGCTGAACATGAGTAAATGGGAGTTAAATGCCATACTGTGCTATATTCCATTTAAAGCAATAACATCTCCATGACGAACCCTCCCCCAGAAAAGTTAATCTGTGCATCTTTAAACTTGCACACACTAAAACGCTATCCTTTCACTCTAACGGCTAACTTGTTATTTATGTTTTGTATATCTTTGCTATATATTTACACCTGCTCCTACGTCAGCTGTGGCTTCCTCGCAACTGTACCGTGGAAAATTGACTTTGCGCCCACCTATGTCCAAATTTGCTTTGCCCTTTAGAATCCAAACAAAACCTGCTTATTTTTGCAAGGGTAAAGTTAGCTACCGCATTAGCCTAGCGCGCAGAGTAGCACAAACTGGCCTTTATAATAATCCTTTGGAGACACATTGGTAACACTTTATAATAACTATCCTAATTAGCCGTAATGATACTTGAACAAAGACTTCATTCATAAAAAACAAACATCTTATTAAACTGCCTGCACTCGATTTATTTCCAAAAACGCCTTTTACGTCAGTTCAGATATATTTTATAAGCAGCTCTTGATCCAAATAAATCTGCTGTGTCCTGTCTGCATCAAATTAGCAAGATTTTTAACGTCCGATAATCAGGAAGTGCAGTATTAGCATGGGCAAACTCTGCTATTTCCTCCTTGAAAGTTGGAAAAAGCGCTTAAAAACTCATCGTGGTGAGTGATTAGTGTGTTCTGACTACATAAGGTAAGTGAGGAATAACTTTGGACCACTTCAGGCCATTTTTAAGTGGTTTCTAAACTTTAATCGTACGTAAAGGCGTTGTATCTGATTTTTACTGTCTTAAAAACGCAGTCTGAACATCCTCATCATTCACCACGATGAGTTTATAAGCTCTTTCTACAACTCTGAGAAACTGAGAAAAGAGCGGAGTTTTGCTGTCACGATAAAACAGCAATGACTCGTATGCTAACACACACTTCCTGATTATCGGACTGTATACACACTTTTTAATCAGACGCATCATATCTGTACTGGGGCAAGACAAAATTTGCTTTGATTTATGGGGAAAACTGGCAGAAAACCTTTGATAAACTGTTTTTTCTTTATGAATTAAGTCTTTATTAAGGCTGTAAATAGTATTATAAAGTGTTAGCGACACATTTACAAGGCCAAGCTGCTCTACCCAAACAGAGAAGATATTGAGCTGAGTGAGTTGTGTACAAGACCGATGCTTGTCCAGTGTTTTAGCGGAGAGGGGGGCGGAGGTTATGACTGCAGTTCAGACCTCCCATTGTGCGGGGGGCGACAGAGGGCTGTCAAATAGGCAGCGGTGCATTGCATTGGTGGTGAGTGACAGGCAGCAGGCCAGTTTAACCCACAACCCGACCCCAGCGACCCCTCCTGCGGCTTGGGCCTCACCTCAGCTTCCTCCCCCTGAAGAGAGGGTCGTTCTGGTCTGTGCTTTTCCAACACAAGGCAGACTATAGACAGGAGCGAGTTCAAGCTGGAAGTTTTAAATAATCAGAGACAACTGTAGTGAGTTATGATACTTTGAGTACTTATATATTTTCGGGGTTTTTTTCACTCAAAATGAATAAAACATTAAAAGGATCCTACTACATTTAAGTGAAAAATCGTTTTGCCCCATACAGTTATATTGTATAAGCAGCTCTTGAGGTCAAACTAAGTCAGCTGCGTTATGTCTGCATCTAATTATAAAGCAAAGAAGTGTGTGGTTAGCATGCTAGCTGTTTTGAGTGTTACTGTGATGGCAAAACTCCAGTCTGATGAGTTTATAAGCACTTTTCACAACTCTCAGAGGCCAATGTGAATGATTAGGATGCTCGGAATGCATAAGGTAAGTGAGGAACACCTTTGAAAAAAAATGGAAAAGAAACGATGTTACAGTGGTCCCTCGTTTATCGCGGGGGTTTCGTTCTAAAAATAACCCACAATTGGTGTTTTAAGGCTGTAAAACCCCTCACCACACATTTTATACACTTTTGTCAGACAGGCATTAACATTTTCTCACATTTTTCTCTTGTTTAATGATATAACAGTGACTCGTGTATTTCACAGTTCCTCTGATCATGCGTCCTCATCCTGGCGCCGCTCCGCTGTAGTGTCGATCGAACATTTATGTAAATTTGGCTGAACACATTCTGTACTGTACAGGAGACATGACATGAAGGAGATTAACCATGTTCTACAGTCCCTTAGCCAATCAGGACGCAGAAAACAATACACGTTCACACAAAAAAAATCTGCGAAACAGCGAGACCGTGAAAGGTGAATTGTGATATATCGAGGGACCACTGTATATCTTTTGTTCACAGTGTTCTGCAGTGTGTCATGATAAATATATTTCTTCATTGAGACAAGCAGGTAACGCCATCCAACCAAAGTTTCAGTTCACATTGCAAGTTAAATGCCATTTTCTTTTTTTTTTTACACAGTTGAATTTATAAAACTCGTCACACTATGGTGATCTTTTGGATGTATTTAGTCTAATACCGGTCACTTTAATAAGCCACTTTGCACTGTTGTTCTGATGCTGCTATTGTACATATTTTTTCCCTTTAAGTATTTCATTTGATTTTTTTAAGCATATCTTTTTAACTTTGTGCATGCTCTTATTTGTATTTGTATTTATTCAGTGTGTTTATGTTGCACTTTTTCACCGTATCAAGTTCCTAGTTTGTGAACTGTGTTCACAGACTATGGCAATAAAAGTCTTCTGATTCTGATTCTGATTCTGATTCTAATAACTCATCGAGGCTCGCAGTTATCAGGGCAAAAATGGAGCCGAGATCCATATTTGGAATTTCAACCGTGAGTATCATAGCAACCAAAGAGCCAATCCAAGAGCGAGACTGTGGAAGGTAATGCCCCTTCCCCTTTAGTAGCGAGCAGGTGCTTAGCGGCCAAACCTGCTAGCGGGAGCGATCTCAGGGAAAGAAGGCGCCTGATTTGTCTGTTATTAATGTTCATATCTTGATTTAAGGACAAAATGGTGAAATAAAAACACCAGGATCATGTAGAGCGGGTTAATATGAACATTTTAAGACCAAAATGACGAGTTTGACAGCAGCAGTTACAGAGAGAGGGGCCATAGTTTTTCGATGTAAAGTGAATTGGAGCCAGAGTCGATGGAGCTGGAAGTGCGCCCATGATCACTTCCTATTTGGACCGCAGCGGCTAGCAAGTTAGCTATGTCCATTTATATATACAGTCTATGGGTGAACCTATATGAAAATCACTCATCTCAAATGGTCTGGAGCCTTTAAGTGCTCTTTCCCTGACTTACTCCTGTCTAAATATTCTTCTGCTGATCCTGGTTTGAAATCTGATGCTAACACCATCACCTCCGCCTGATCTCCACCCTCTTATTTCTAGGGTCATATGTGTCAGTTTCTTCTCCACAGAGCCTCACTGCGTACAAGACTTAAGCAGTTTCTTTGCGGTTAAATTGGCAAACATGTGGTTAGCTAACGCAGTGTGCTAACCCGTGAGGCTAATAGAGTGCTCTTCTGCTCTTACTACACGACATCAGAGACAGGGCATCAGGTTTCCCAGCGTTTAATGACCACAGATCATTAGAGCGAGTTCAGGAGAGCTGTACCCAACGCTGCACGAGAGATAAAATGTTTGCGTTTATTTTTAGCATAAATGGGGAAGTATGCCAGTCATAGGTTTCAGTTTCCAGTTATATACGCCATTTTTAGGACTTTTGGTCATTGAAAAGAGAATATTTTTGTTTTGAACAGTTTGTTTCTATGGTAACGGTCCATTTTATTTTTATTTTTTTTATCACACTTTAACTTTTGTGGGGGGTTTTCTATTTTTTAATTGGCACATTATAAGTTTTCCTGTTAATTGTTAAGCTGTCCCTTTAATACATTATTATGAAAAAACAGTACATATATAATCTTGTTTTTAGAGTATAGAAAAAAAATGTACTTTTTTCTCTACATGTCAGTGACCATTTTCCCCCATATTTAAATTAAAAAAAATGTAAAAATAAAATCAAGATATTAGGGTTACTCGCTAGTGCAACTTTTGCTCTTATCCCCAATAGGTTCTGTTCATAGCAACACGCTAACAGTCATTTAAGCTAACAGTCACTTAAGCTAACAGTCACTTACAAAAATCAGAAAAAATAAAATAAAAATGTATTAAAATTCTAATTTATAAAAATAAAGTCTGCACTATTGTTTTAAAATGTAGATTACTTCAGTGTGTGATGTTGTTTTAATATTTATTATGCCTCAAAATTAGCATTAGCTTTAGCGTTAGCATTGAGACACAAGTGTGACTCAGCTAAAACCTCACAGAGACAAAACTGGACATGTACAAATGTAATGGCAATACAGTTGAATCTAATCAATTGGCATGACTTTTCACACTGGAAGGGCATCTGACATAACGCCAAACCATTAAACCAACCAATTCCGCACTACAGAACATTTTATTACAACCCCAGCACACTCTAGATGAACTTTTAATCGTCTTTGAATCAGCGTTAACAATTTAAAACATCGAATTATACTTAGCTTAGCATCTCCAAATGGTTTCAAATGTACTTTCTTAATAAAATGGCGTCAGTAATGAGTAGATTTTCTGCCCCGGAGCCTTACGGAGCCCCCTACAGTTCTCCATGTGTCAATTAACATTACGCCCCCCTCTCTATAGGGTCCCCTCACAGTTAGTCCTACCAGGAAGCGTAATTATACTGTGTACTGCGTATTCTCGCTAACTACAGAGCCAGTCTTAGTAATTGAATACGCACCAGGTAAGCCATTTAACACAAGTGCAAATGTAAAGTGTGCTGTATTAAAAAAAGAAGTTGTCATCATCTAAGTGTTCAAGCTGTTTGAAAGAGCGTTTAGTCCTGGTCTGGTGCAAAGTGACAGAGGTTTGTTCTAAATTTGTACAACCTATATGCAAGTTGTATGTTGTTGGGGTTTTTTTTAATACGTGTTTTTCCTTGCTCAATCACATTTTTGTTTGTTTTTTTGTTTAAAATGCATTGCACATAATTTAGTCCAGAGGTTTAACGAGCAGCATTTAAAGGGCTCATATTACACTATTCTCTGATCTGTGTTTTAATGTTTTTAATGTTGTTTCCTCATCATAAACATTTTAACACTCAAACCCTGCATATTTAGGCTGAGTTCTTCTCAAAAACAGGAAAAAAACACTCTGTTCCACCTTTTTTTTAATTAATTAATTTATTTTATTCGGTCATTACATTCAAAATCAAACATTATTCAACTTGTATAAGGTTCTACATAACATTTCTATCATGACCGAAATGGTTTAGGCTGAAGTAAAAAAAAACAACAACTTAATACTTAATAATGCCTAACCCATTTTTATAATAACACACAGGAATTCAAATAAAAGCAGCATCAGTTCTACAACATACGAAAGAAAAGAAAAACTACAAATGACGACTAGAATGACAAGATGGCGGCGCCCTGTACTACTGCTCTCGCAAACAAATAGTAAAAACTTGTATCGTTTTTATCTTTTTCTATCGAAATAAAACAAAGGGAAACGTGAGAGATGCCTCCGAAGAAAACAACGACAAATGTTCAAACGGATGAGGACATGGAGGAAGTCCGTAAGTCGCTCAGCGTGTTGACGGGGGTGATATGGGTGAGTGGTTCCTCGATATAAAGCTCTTTGAGTGACTTGAAGGCGGAAAAATTTGTAAACATGTGACCTTTGACCATTTACTGTGAACAAGAGAAGCGCCTATCCACAGATGTGACCTGTAACTTGGCTTGATGGCATCTTCATGGAGAAAGGTGTTTAATGCGATACCATGCCAAATCAAATATCTCCAAGGAGACCAGGTCTAAAGAGGCCCTCCACCAGAAAAGTTACATAATCCACCTTTACCACTACCATTACTACGACTACTACACAAACTGTTTATTTTACTGCTACTTCTACTGTAGTATAATGTTGTTTCCTCATCACAAACAGACCTGGAGTTGTGTTTTGTTTCATTCACACACATTTAACACACAAACCTGCATATTTAGAGCTTTTCTCTAAAACAGGAAACACTCTGTTCCACCTTGTGATGTCATCATGTGGTAATACAAGAAGTGCTCCACTGTGTTTTTAAGCTTCATACACCTTCACTAGAATCATTTCGATAATTTCAGCCCTGGACCTGCCAATCTCTACTGAACTAAAGATAAAAGGAGCTGTTAACATGAAAACTACCACTTCATGACATCACTAATAGGAACAGAGCATTTTGAGCTTTGGAGATGTACAGACTAATATTAAGAGTTACTCAAACATGTGTGAATGAAACAAAACACAACTCCAGGTGTGTTTTAGAGGTGGTAGCAGCATTATAACACGGCTTAACGCTCACTAGAGTCAATTTTGTGTAATTTAGGACCTTTAACAAAAATGCTGCTGTTAGCTTTACAGCGAAAACTGCTTGTAAACTCATCATGGTGAATACTTACGATGTTCTGAATGCATAAGGTAAGAGAGGAATAACTTTGGACCACTGCAAACAGTTTGAAATCAACTTGTTTTTAGCTTTTTAAGATACAGTGCGTTTAAGACCTTATAATATATTACGAATAACTGTGTCTGTTTGTGCAATTTGCTAATTTTGCCTAATGAAACTGTGATTTTTCTTTGATAACGATTGTTCTCGCTAGCCTAACATTGTCTATTCAACCACACCTGCATCGAGTCCATGTCTTTACCTCCCGTTTCCCCCCAGTGGACTATGGGATGTATATGTTTCTCTCATAAAACCCAGGTATAGTATCTTTCACCAGCTTCGACATTGATGTTCCTTATACTCACATCACTTGAGTTCTTGACAGCTATTGTCTGAAACACCTTCTCTCCAGCGCACTCCTCCTCTCTCTGCCTGTCCATTCTGTCAAAGCTGTCTACTGAGACTCAATAAGAACATGAGACCCTTCACCGCCCCCTACGGACAACCTCCAGCACTGGTCTGAGCTCAGCAACGCGGAACCGTCTCAACGTGTCACTGAAAAGACAGGCTTAAGTAAATGCTCTTAACATTCGGCTGCGTGATGTCAAAAACCAAGATGGAGGACAGGAGCTAGTCTTATTTATATTTGAGGATGGATGTCCGAGGCGCTGTACTGGATTTTTACCATCTTAAAAATGTAATGGTCTGCAGTGGTCCAGAGTTATTCCTCACTATCCTAATGCATTCAGAGTATCATTTTTATTCACCATGATGAGTTTGTAAGTGCTTTTCACAGCTCTCAGGGGCCTCAGAGGAGTTTGGTGCCAACTACTAATAACAACTAGTGTGCTAACAGTGCAGAAGCCTTACTTCCTGGTTCACAGCCAATACAAATGCTTTATAATAAGGTTCCCATGGCGGAGTCGGAGTTTATTTTGAACCTATGAGCTGTTTTTATGATATATCTGCATGAATTTTGCTCACAAATTGGGAACAGACACTTAAACGTCTCCCTGGCCACAGTAATCATAATACATTTTTTTACAACAATTACTCTTAGCTACAGTTTTCTTTTTAAATATTGCACTAGATTTTTATTGAATTCATTTGGATTTGGATTATATTTTGCCGTTCTGATAATTACTTATTAGAAGGTATATTTATGATGAGTAAACAACATTCTAACAGGTCAGAAACTCAACACTGTTTGGACAACGCTTAACTCCAGAGCTCTGAGACTTGTGCGTAAACTCAGCCAATCAGAGGGGTTGTTTTGCGTCACATGACCTCAGCTCTGAGCCATAGTGTTGTGACCTTGAGAGTGGAGCTACAGTGAGTCAGATCCAGTGGTCCGTTATCACAGCTTTGTCCAGTCGATCGGAGAGTGTGCGCATTACTACTATGAACTATGTAATTATTTCACGTTAATTACCGGTTTCTCCGTTTTCCCTGAACGTACCATTTTTACATTGATCTCATGGACCTTCATTTTAAAACATGAAAACTGTATATCAGCTTCAAATATGACACATACAATATAAACACTGCATGAGTCGTGTCAATATTACCATAATGGGTCTTGGCAAGTCACTTAATCCACATTGACAAACTCCAGTGACAGTATGGGGCTGTCAGTGGAAGGGCATCTGGTTTATAAACATAGCCAAATGAATATACATCTGAGCTTCTGCATAAAGAATGGACTTATATGGGTTATTTTCAGTTTTTCCCTCTGCCGTCCGACCTGCTCATCTCCATCTCTGGTTATTGTTTACCGTGAATGTTCCACAGAAAGTCATTAAACTTGCGTCGCCTTGCGTTTATTTAATTAGATCTGAGCTGTGACTTGGCCTGTTGGCTTCACCTGCTTGTCTCCATGGCGATTTCCGTGCCATACTGTCAAACCGTAGACTGTATATATAAATGGACATAGCTAACCCGCTAGCCGTCGCTATCCAAATTCGCTTTACATTAGAAAACTGTCGCCTCTCTCTAACTGCTGCTGTCAGACTCATCATTTTAGCCTTAAATGTTCGTATTAACCCGCTCTACATGATCCTGGTGTTTTTATTTCACTACTGTGTCCGTAACGCAAGATATGAACGTTAATAACAGACAAATCATGCGCCTTATTTTCCTGAGGTCACTCCCTCTAGCGTTAGCAACAGGTTTGATTGACAGCGTTGCTAAGCGCCCGCTCCCCGCCAAACCAGCGATGCCTGCAGGAAGGGGCGTTACCTTCAACAACCTCACTCCGGATTGGCTCTTTGGTTGCTATGATACTCGTGGTCGGAATTACAAATATGGAAAGTTGGCTCCAAATTGGCCGCTATAACTGCTCTAGCCTCGATGAGCTGCATTTGACTGGAGCTGAACGCTGTGGGTGACGTCAAACTCACTTACTCCACTTCTTTATACAGTCTATGGAAGGACCCAACCGTAACTTGGCGTAGTTTTCACGTTAAAGATCGAACTTCGCAAGAGAGAAAGAAGAAAACATCCACAGTGAGACATTGGTATAGTCTTACACATTGGTATAGTCCTAAATAGCCCCTGTATTACCTTTCAAAACCAAATCGTCTCATTGAGCATAATTTCAGGCTAATATGAAACCAGCGACCACCTCTGTATTTTCCGACTGATCGCTTAAAAATCTGTCTCTCTCTAATCACACAAGTATGCAGCCATGGCCGGTTACTCTTTAATAAAAACGACATCGCCATGAAACGGTGGCTAGTGTGGACTGGCATATACATCTGCATTCACTGCCAATTGAGTGCAAATTCTAGGTCACATCACTTCAGATTGCTATTAAACTAAACGGTAAAGCCCTTATGTATTAATCATATACGAGCCCGTGTCTATATAAGCCGTACTAGCGTGGAACAATGGACTCTCGGCAGCGAGCGCTTTGAGGTAATTATCTTGTCGTCATTTGCAGCCTTTGAGTCGATGTTGAAAAGAACGAGAACAAAGTCACCTGACCCCCACCTGCGATTGTGATTGGTTCCCGGGTGTGCGTGGTACAAAGGGCTAGCATGTTTGTGCAGTACAGCTGTCAGTCACACGGCACAAATAATACTCTTGAATAATAATGGCAGTGGAATACAAAGCCACAGGAAGTGATGCATATGGACGCCACTGGAACGTCTGGACCTAAAGAGGTGATGGGGTTTGGACGTCGCCATTTGATCGATAAACAGTGGAATGAACGAAGTAAAAGTAATAAAGTACTGCACTTAAGTAGAATTTTTAGGTATCTGAACTTTAATTAGGTAGATCTTAAACTCGATACTTTTTACTTTGCTTTACTGCATTTGAAAGCAGTATCTGTACTTTCTACTCCACTACATTTTTGAACAGGGCTGAAAAGTAAAAGTATTTTTTATTACCGTCTGAGACCTGCTGAAACATCTGAGGGTTTATTTTTAACACGTTTGTAGTTTGAGCAATAAAAATATACAAAGAAAAACAGAAAAACAACTGATTTAATTGATTCTGTTAAACAAAACTCAACACAAATCTGTATTAAAATCATTACATTTAAAATTTTATTAGAGCTGAAAATCTGCATGAAATACTTTTTACTCTTAATATACCTTTTTAAATTAATACTTTAATACTTTTACTCAAATATATTTTTTCATGTGATACTTTTACTTTTACTTGAGTATTTTTTACGCTGGTATTTGTTCTTTTACTTAAGCAGCAAAATTGAGTACTTCTTCCGTCACTGCCGATAACCGATATTTGCCGATACTGATATTAAGTTAGAGTCTATAGTACCAACCACATTTATGTTACGTTTTAGTGAAGTTTACAAATGAACTTAATGCTTTTGTAAAAATGATAACAAAATGAGTTTGTCTGAGATATAAATTCACATTTTCACTCATTAATCCTTCTCAGAAAGACGAGGACAAACTGGGAATGACACAAAAATATGCCAAATATCGGCAAAATAGATAGATACACCGATATCTGGGGAAATCCTTTGATATTACCACCAATATCTGATATACCGTCCCTGTTCAGGTTTAGGTTTTGAAGTTCTAGTTCTTAAAGGACCTGTACCCGTTTTTCTCCATGTATTTGAGCAAACTTAATCTTACCCCAGTTCAGATATATTACATAAGCAGCTCTTGAGGTCAAAATATGTCTGCCACGTGTTGCCTGCATCTACTTTCTTTTGTGTGCCGTTTATAATCAGGAAATACATTGTTAGCTTGCAGGTTGATGTTAGCTTTACCGTCACCACGTACATACTTACAAATACCCACGTCCTCCTTCCACTGTTAGAATTGCAGCTTTAATTTCGTAACACTTGCGGTTAACACATTTTAATCATAGACCTGCTAAACCAGCGAGTGGGAAGAGGCGCTACCTTCAACCTCCTCGCTCCGGATTGGCTCTTTGGTCGCTATGATACCCGCTGTCGGATTTCGAAATACGGAACACAGCTCGAAATTTGCCGCTGCGGGTGACGTCGCTCTCACTTAGTCCGCTTCTTTACACAAATAATTTAACGTGAACTTTTTCCACCGGTCAAACGTGTTACATTCAGAGTGTTTTGAAATGGTCTGGTAATTACTAAAATAACAATACAAGAGTCTGTGTCAAAGAAGCGTTGCCGTTGGAGACCATGTGCTTGTTCAAAAGGTCAGATTGTCTTGGTTCACTCTGTTGGTGGAAATCCCAAATGCCATTCACATAAAGATGTCTGGCTCAACATTTGGTGCAATTAAACCATCAACCTCACCCCATCTTCATTTCAAATCCCCGCCGCCAGGCCAGAAAACTTGTCCAACCGCATTCCTTTGTTTTTCCTGGATATAACATGTTTTTTTTTTCCTTCCTTCGGCACACTCCAGTTAGCCAGCATGGAGTCCCGCTAACCACTGTAATCGACTGCGGTCTCGGGACCCCTCTACCCCCCCAACGTCCCAACCCCGAGTTTGAACCATGAAATGTCTGGAACTTACCGAGGGCCATGGGGCGAAATGTGAGAGCGGAGAACGGTTTTAACAAGGCGCTGGATGGAGACGCAGCCAGGAGTCTAGAACGGTGGGATATTAAAGGGGAGGTCTGGGTACATGGTTAAAGGCTCAGGAGAAGGAAATCTGAGATCGCAATTAATGCCTTTAATTGAAGTACTTTGCCAGTGGTTTTTTGACTGGCGTACCCATAAAATGCCTTCCATGCCACTTAAAACATTTTGGTTATTTATTATCACTGTAAGGGCAATTTTGGTGTGCAGTGAAATGGAGACTAAACCCAGAACTAAACCAGGACCAAACCAGGACCAAACCAGAGCCAAACTGAGAGCAGACCAGGATCTAACAGGACTAAACTAGGGCCAAACCAGGACTAAACCAGGACCAAACCAGGATTAAACCAGGGCTAAACTAGGACTAAACCAGGACCAAACCAGGATTAAACCAGGACCAAACCAGGACCAAACCAGGACCAAACCAGAGCCAAACTGAGAGTGGACCAGGATCTAACCAGGAGCAGACCAGGACTAAACCAGGACTAAACCAGGACTAAACAGGACTAAACCAGGACTAAACCAGGACCAAACCAGGGCCAAACTGAGAGCAGACCAGGATCTAACCAGGACTAAACTAGGGCCAAACCAGGATTAAACCAGGGCTAAACTAGGACTAAACCAGGACCAAACCAGGATTAAACCAGGACAAAACCATGATCAAACTAAGGCCAAACCAGGACTAAACCTGGACTAAACCAGGACTAAACCAGGGCCAAACCAGAGCTAAACCAGGAGCAGACCAGGACCAAAGCAGGACTAAGCTAGGAACAAAACAGTAGTTCAAACAAACCAGTAGTCACTCATATTTCTAGCCCAAAGGTTGCAAGTTTAATTCCCAGACCATGTAGGACTAACTGGGGTTGGTTCTCTCCAGTGACAAAGCTTATATATTCAGAATGTACTTAAAGGGCCATATGACGCTATTTTCTGGTCTATGTTATAATGTTGTTTCCTCATCACAAACAGACCTGGAGTTGTGTTTTGTTTCATTCACACATGTTTAACACACAAACCCTGCATATCTAGTTTTTTCTCTCAAACTGAACACACACTGTTCCACTTTGTGATGTCATGTGGTGATACAGGAAGTGCTCCACTGCGTTTTTAAACTCCATACACCTTCACTAGAATCATTTGGATGATTTCAGCCCTAGAGTTTCCAATCTCTACCGAACAAAAGGTAAAACGAGCTGTTAACTTGAAAACCACCACTTGATGACATCACAAGGTGTAACAGAGCATTTTGAACTTTAGAGATGTAGACAGACTAATAATAAAGTGTTACGCAAACATGTGTGAATGAAACAAAACACAACTCTAGGTATGTTTTTGAGCATTACAAAAACTCACAAGTCGAGTCAATTTTGCGTAGTATAGGACCTTTAACAAATAACATTTTTGCTTTGTTTATTGAGACCAAACGCTGCTATTAACACGAACACTTTGGTTTTATTCCATTATGGGTTATGTACTCGAAAAACCAATGGAAAAATATCTTTGTGTTGCCAAATCTCTATCCCAATTTACAGCAATTTCCAGCACGCACATTCATTTCCCTTTGTCATTTCACACAGTTTCAGTAGCACATTTATGGCTTGTAAGTCTTCATTAATTTGCCCAAGTCCTCGTTTTGTAAGCTGCCCATTTGAACTGCATCTAAATGAGTGCTTTCGGATTCATTGAGAATTTTTATTGCAACTCGCCAAATATTTCTCCTTGTTGAAAAGCCACAGCGTTCCCCTCGGGTATCCGCACACTGAAACCATCGAAGTTTTATGTAGTTGTGCTTTTTTTCCATCGACTTTGGCTCGGGTCCATTTCGTGCCACTTCTACACAAAACACATCGAAACATATTGCAGTGTTTCGCGTTCTGAAAACTGCCAATTTTTTTAGACAAAGCTTCGGAATTCTCGTGTGAAAGCAAATGGTTTGGATTATTGAAGCGTTCTCCCTCCTCGGGTTTTTTGATTGTCTGAAGCTAGCGGGTCCCTCCAGAGTAGCTCTTTGGTTCTCATTAGGAGCGAGCGGCGTGGGCCAAAACGTTCATATGGTTATTACACTCCAGAGGCCGCGGCCGCAGTTCTCCACCGATCCAACAGGGGGAAAAAAAACACTTTGCTTTACTTGACCTGTGCGCAACGCCAGAAACCCAACGTCTGTTTTATTTACTGGAAAGTCTAAGGGACCAGAGAGAGGGAAGGAGGGAGAGGGGGAGGGAGAGTGGAGGGAAAGAGAACAGAAGAGGAGCGAGAGAGAGGGGGAGGAAGAGTGGAGGGAAAGAGAAGAGAGGAGGGATGGAGAGAGGGACAGATAGAAAGAGCTAGAGAGAGGGAGAGAAAGATTGGAAGAAAAGAGAGCAGAAAAGGAGGGAGGGAGGGAGGGAGGAGGCAAAATAGAGGGTGGAGAGAAAGAGAACAGAGGAAGCGGTAGGGAGGGAGAGAAAGAGAGAGAGAAGGAGAGAGGGAGAGAAAGTGCAGGGAAAGAAATAGAGGAAGACGTAGGGAGGGAGAGAGAGAGGGGGAGAGAAAGTGGAGGGAAAGAACAAAGGAGGAGGGAAAGAGAGACAGGGAGAGAAAGAGTGGAGGGAAAGAGGAGAGAGGGAGAGAGAGGGAGAGAAGGGGCAAATAGAGGATGGGGACATGAGAGAGGAGGAGAAAGGGTGACGAGAAAGAACAGAAGAGGAGGTATGGAGGGAGGAAGAGGGAGAGAGAGGAGGCAAAAGGAAGAGGTAGGGAGGGAGAGAGGGAGAGAAAGAGAGAGAGAGTGCAGGGAAAGAGAACAGACGAAGAGGTAGGGAGGGAGGTAGAGGGAGAGAAGGTGCAAATAGAGGATGAGGAGGTGAGAGAGGAAGGAAAGGGTTAAGACAAGAGAGGAGAGAAGGAGGTAGAGAGACAAGGAGAGAGGGGAAAGGGGACAATATAGAGGATGTTTGAGAGAGGAGGAGAGAGAAAGATTAAAGAGAAAAAGTTAGATGAGAAGGGAGAGGAAAAGAGTGAGAATGGGGAGATGAGAGAGGAGAAAGGCTGAAGAGAAGAGAGGAAGAGGTAGAGAGATAGAGGGACAGAAGGGGGCAAAATTGAGGTGGTGGGGGTGGGTGAGAGAGGAGGAAAGAAAGAGTGAAAAAGAGAAGAGGAGGGAGATGGGGCAAAATGGAGGGTTGAGAGAAGAAAGAGAAAAGACGAGAACGAGATAGGGAGAGAGAGAAGAGAAGAGGAAGAGAAAGAGGGAAAGGCAGAGAGAGAACAGGGAAAGGGCATGGGAGAGGTGGAGACGAAAAGAGAGAAAGGGGGTAGAGATGGTGAGACAGCCAAAGGTGGGTGGAAGAAAAAGAAGAGGGGATGAAATAAAAGGGGGGGAGTGGCAGGGAGAGAAAAAGAAGAGGGGGGTGAAGGAAAAGAGAGGGAGGTGGACGAGGGATAGATAAAAAGCAAAAGAGAGGGGAGGAGAGTCAGGGAGAGAAAAAGACAAGGGGGTGAAGGAAGAGAAAGGGAGAGAGAGAGAAGAAACGAAAAAGAGAGGAAGATGAGGAGGCTGAGTGAGGGGGAGAAATAGGAGAAGGGAGAACAAGAAGAGGAGAATGAATGCAGGGAGAGAAAGTGAAAGGTGGTAGTGAAAGAAAGAAGGAAAGAAGAAAAGAAGAGAGCAGGAGAAAGGGAGAGAGGAGAGAGAGAAAGAAAACGAGGCCAGTCTCTTGATATGTGGAAAATGAACGTTACCAGGGCAGAGTTTAGACGGGCGTTCGGACTCTGGATCAAGTGAGTGATTTGGGCTGGTTTAGTTTCACTTTTTAAATGTCATTGTAACTATAGAACGACTTTGTGTGTTGTTTTCACATCTGGGAAGATTTTTTAGCTTCGTTCTGATTAAAAAGAGGTCTGAGGTGAAACTAAATCCTGTTTTCTGCTAACTGGCCCATTTAGTGTTGAATAGAGAAGAGGATCTGATATCTGAGCATTAGCATTAGCATTAGCATAGCGCTTTGGAACCAATGTGGAAATAATAAACATGATATTTGCTTAGGGGAAATAATAAAATGTTAAACTTTTCCCATTGGAATTGCAATTATACAAGATGGTCTACATGCTACAAACTCAAAGGGCCTACCACCACATGATGCAGCTTTGTCTGAATGTTCCAAAGTGTGGCATTAAACTTATCTATTTTACATGCATTCAATTACAGGTGGTTTTATTGCTCAAAAGGACCTGGAAAAACCTCCATTCTCACTATGAGTGGTCTCGCCTCTCCACAGATCTGGCCTGTAACTTGGCTTAGTGGAGTCTCCTGCTTGTTTCCATGGCATTAGATGAGTTAAAAGTGAGGCTGTGGAACATTCCAAGCAAAACAAGAACCTCTTTATGAGACGAGCCGGTGACTGACCCTCCAAAGACACAAAGGAAACTGTCAAACTAAAAAACAACCTTCAAATTATAAACATTTCAAACTCTTTAATGTGTTTGTTCGTAATCTCTTCTCCATTTTTTTTATATCGTTGACCAAGAGGATTTCGGCACGTTCAACTCTGTTTCTTATCCTTAGACTGTGTAAAGAAGTGGACTAAGTGAATTAATGTGATCTACTGACAAAGTTTGAGGAATAAAACACCAGGATCATGTAGAACGGGTTAATACGAACATTTTAAGATCAAAATGGCGAGTCTGACGGTTTTCCTATTTTGAACGCGGCGGCTCGCAGGTTAGCCATGTCCATTTATATATACAGTCTCTGATCTTACCTCTGTCCCTGCAAACCACATTAAAACTGAGCCAAAACAGTTAAAAGCTCTCCTCTGTCTTTTATAGCAGTGATCTGGCAACCATCTTGAGACATATCCTGTGTCCTCGGAGCATTGCCCTCCCTTTAAAGCCCGAGGTGAGATGTGCGATAGCCACCTTTAGCTTCCAGATAAAGCTACAATACTGATAGCTAACTCCCCCAGCTCCACACCCCAGCCACGGCCCCCATTAACCTCAAAACGATGGAGGAAGAGCAGATAGACTGCCGAGGTCGCCTCCCTGGTACTCCCGTGCTTGGATCACTATCATATTTATGTTTCTGGTAGTTTAACCTCTGCTCCTCTGAGTCTGGGGTCCCGGGTGGGTTGGTGGGGGTCCTGTCTTGGCCTGCGCTGAGGGAGGTGGGTAATAGAATGGCACCAAAAGGCCAGCGCCGAAATTGGACTGATGAAAGTGTCAGTCAAGACCTGCTTTCAAGCCAGAACGAGAGCGGAGATGGAGAGAAGGAGCTGTGATTTTTACACTCACAAGTTGGATTCTGTTTCATGCAAAGTTTAAACGTTGTACTATTTGAACGTGCAGCTTTGACAAATGATTTTAGTAATGACGGTCTACACCCAATCGTCCCAATGGTCACCTCCACCGGTACACGCCCACTGTGACGTACGTTCTCCAATTTTATTTTCTTAATCCGGGATACTTGTAGGATTTGGCAGCGTCGCGTATTCATTCAAAATATTAAAAAAAACTACAGATTTTTTACATTTTAACATCTTTATTCTTACACGTTTTCTGGTGTAGGATCCAAATCATGCTTGTCTTACTTTGTTTAGCCTCGAATATTCCACAGTATAGCATTAAAACGATCAATCTTGCATATGTTCAATTACAGGTGTTTTACTGCAAAGAAAAACATACAAAAAACTTGAAAATCGAGGTCGCCTATGCATAGATCTGAACTGTAACATGATTTCAAAGCATCGTAAGCATAAAAAAAAAAAAATTAAAGCGACATTACATAAAAGCATCAAAGCCGTTAAAGCTATACAAGGGAACATTCCAGACAAATTAATCACAGCCTCTACCCGAGAGGTTGCATAGTTCTTCAAGATATTTCTTTGTGTTTAAACGACAATAAAGTGTACGCAGACACTGGGGGTGAGGTGGGTTCAGTGTCACCACCAACCTGTGGGTCAGTGGATCTAACGATGATGGTTACGTCAAGTGCGGGATTCGAACCAGCAACCTTCAGATATGTGGACAAATACTACTCCAACTGAGCGACTGTCGGCCATCGTCAAACAAAGAGCCCAAACCTCCTCATTCCACACAGGTTTATCACATTTCCCTGTGGTTGCCAGCTCTGTAATACTGTAAAGCACTTAATACCTTTTTAGGACATAAACCTAACCTAAAGAAAATGTATTTAGACAAAGCTAGCTTGAAGGGCACTGTCTGACTTTGCAACTTCACTTTTCTGCTAACAAAATTATGCAAATCTTTATCAAATTTGATCACTAATCACATTTACATGGAGGCATATTTTCTCCAAACACTGACTTTATGGCCCAGTGAAAGCCGAGTGTTGTGACAATAATTTGAGATAAATGTCATCTTGTGCACAGCAGACGCCGCAGTGCGCTAACAATGGACCATCTGGTGAGGCCTGGACTGAGAGGAGAGAAGTCAAGACTAAAATGAAAACGAAACTTAACTCTGGAGCAGGTGGTTGTGTGAGCGCGTTTCTCAAGTTTGTATCCAGAAGACACAGAAGTGCAGAGGATGTGTGAAAAGAGGGGAGTCAGTATTAGTCTGTATAGTTTTGGCAGTGTTATAATGTAGTTTCATAGTAAAAAAACATAGACTGTATATACAAATGGACGTGGCTAACCTGCTAGCTGCCGTGTTTCAAATAGGAAGTGATCATGGGTGCACTTCCGGCTCCATCAAATCCACTTTATGTTCGAAAACTGTGGCCAATCTCGTCATTTTGGTCTTAAAATGTTCGTATTAACCCGCTCTACATGATCCTGGTATTTTTATTTCGCTGATATGAACATTAATAACAGACAAAAGAGCTGCCTTCTTTCTCTGAGCTTGCTCCTGCTAGCGTTAGCAACAGGCTTGATTGACAGCGTTGCTAAGCGCCCGCTCCCTGCCCCTTACCTTCAACAGCCTCACTCCGGATTGGCTCTTTGGTTGCTATGATACTCGTGGTTTGAACTCTTTATACCTGGAGTTGTGTTTTGTTTCATTACTGTTTTAGATATTCTGAATATTACTCTAAATGTTAAAAAAGTCAACTCTAGAAATTAGCTTCCTATTATAGACAATTTTTTTCTTTTTCACATTAAAAAGATTGTTTTTTAATCAATCGCCATAGCAACAGTCTTCATTTTTCATCATTCTGAAGCCCATGGATAGCTCGTAAACCAGGAGGCACTACTCTGTCTACATCTTCACCAATTCTTCTCTACTCAGTTTCTTTGTATGCTCAGAAATCAGGTCTCCATGGAGATTTTACAGTTTATGGTATTATCTATGGAGACAGGCAGATTATCGGTAACATCTGTGGAGAGGTGAGCACAGTAAGAAGGCATGTTTTTCAAGGTATTCTTTTCCTGATTAAAATTGTTTAATGCACCATTTATTCTATGTAAATTTTTTGTATTTGTATTATTTTGTTTTGCACGTCATGTGGAAAAATCGTTTAAAAATATTATATAAATATTGTTTTATTTATTTATATTTACTTTTTATTATATGTATGTATGCACGTCAGGGGGTGCTTTTTCTTGGTATAATACAGATACAACATTTGTCTTTGTCACATTTTATTCATACCTTTCAGAATGATACAAAATTATGACAGTTGCTATAACGATTAACAATTTAAAACTAAATTACACATCTTTTTAAGGACAAAAATTCCTCAAAACATGGCCTATACCAAGAAGCTGAAACCACGAATCTAAGCCTGACGGAGCAGATGACTGAGAATACAAAGCACTGCGGTCTTGTCAGATACAGATTTAAAATGGCGTTTGTTGTTTTTGTTTCAGTTCCCAAAGGTCCAATGAGCTCTGTGGTGCATTGTGTCGCCCTCTCCTCCGGGGCATCCTGCTTAGGGATTTACTCGTCCTAATCTGTCCCTCGCTCCCAAACGAGCTTGTCCCCACACAGTTCTATCAGTGTGTGTGATCTTTGATAGCGATCTCTTCTGTTCTTTTTATATGCCGTGCCGTATCGCGTTCAGCCATATTAATACGATCACTTAATACAGCTAAAGCGGTTACATGAAATCCAAAACACGTCAGCTCTTTTGTTGGCATGGTGACAATAGTATTTATAGATGAACGATTATGTAAAATGTGTCTTAGGTGACAGTTCACACCTTAGGGTTGGCCAATGGACTCAACTGATGACAGATGACCATGACTATTACTATTAGGAGATTATAAATTACTATTAACAGTTAGGTAAAAGGAAATTCATTTCTGCCAACTGGACAAAAAGTTTTTTCAGTGAAGATGTTTGAAAGGTCCAAGCCGCTTCTTCAGTTCTGGTCAGATCGCTGGCGGACACTGCTTTATATTTGTCTGAAGGGAGGAGCTAACTACACTGAAACTAACTAACTCTCATGACAGGAGAGCTGCTCGGGACAACAATCTGCTGTGCAACTCAATCTCAAAGACACTAACCACTGCTTTGACGTACAGAGCTTAGCCAAGGAAACAAAATGGTTTGAGAGGGGAGTTAAAGAGGCAGTTTTGAACAGGAATAGGGGCCTTGGACATCATTTATCTCCTGTTTATAACTCCATCCTCCATCCTAGACTAGACTTTTCTTTTTAGCCATAAAAATCATGTTAAAGGAAATATCATTATATATTGCATTTTTTCACACAACTACCTCTATTTTACGTATCCATCCATATTTTTCCTTTGACGCATGGAATAAACTGACCGGAAAAATCCCCTCGGCACCTGCGCTCTGATTGGTCATCTTCGAGGGACAACATAAGCAGATTACCGTAATGACAGTAAAATATTTAAAGAGCCTCATGCCTCTACTTTGAGATTTAAATTTACATGAAGCTAATTGGTTGCAAAGTTACGGTAATGGAAAGTCTGCAACCGCGCTCTGTCGGCGACGATAGCATCCGTCCCAATAGGGTTATGGTAGCTCAATGGACCTAGCTAACAAACAAACTGTAAACAGCAGATGTGTTAGTTTCAATGTAGGTAGCTCCTCCCTTCAGACAGACATAAAGCTGCGTTCCAGTCGCTCTCAGAGGTTGGAACTGGGATTTCAGGATGACATAATCTCAGAGTTTAATATCAGATGCCCGTTCCAGTTGTCAAGTTGGAAAAACAATGATCAAACTATCACAGTAAAGATTCAAAAACGTAATAAATACTATGAAATGTGCTCAAATCTGCCAAAGTGAGGATCCAGTTCAGTTCATTCAGAAACCCGAACACTGTGACTACATTAGGAATTAATAAAGCAACGTTTAAGAGTGAATTTCAGCTTTTGTTGACATTAGCGCTGTGTACATATTAGCAGCATTAGCATAACATTAGCATAGCAGCGCATTTATAACAGTAGAGGCTCAACATCTGTGCAGGAGATTCACAGAAGGAGAATCTAAAAGGAAAATAACACAAGTACAGACAATATTTTAACTGTCAGATATCAAATTTCATCCAAACGCAGGGGGCCGCCATATTGGATTTTCTAACTTGGACTCTGAAACGTTCTCAGAGTTTCCAAGTAGAAATTCGCAGAACATTCCAACCCCCAAGGACAACTGGAACGCACCATTAGGAAGTGACTTACTGAACCTCGTCTGAAGCTTCTTGGATGAGACAGAAAAAATGGCAGAAAATGACCATAACTGTGAGCATTAAAATCACACTTTTAATTGGATAACAGCAAATTTTGTAACAGTAAGCTAGCAGTTAATTCTATCGCGTCACAACAAGAAGGTCCATGGTTTGATTCCTTGACAATGTGACATGTGGCTGCCAATCTGCGCCAACAACCTTTCTTTCCATCAGTCACTCACTTAGACGGTTGGAGAAGTGTCTTGCCCAAGGACTCAGTGATCGTATGCATTGACCTGAGCTGAGTTTGAACCATCAACCTCCTGGTTAGAAGATGACAGCTCTACCACCTGAGCCACTTTTAATCAGAACCAACATTTGTATTTGTTTTTGGTCCCTGTCGCAATCAAACAAGACATGCTGTTAAGAGCAGGGAGAGACATTCGGTTGGGAATCTATTCTGTTTTTTCCTTTTTCTGTTCCTTATTTTGCAACTTTTTATAAATACTGATCGCTGCAAACTTGTCAAAATGATTCAAATAGTTAAGCGATGCTCCAAAGACATTAAATTGAATCACTTTTATTTCATCCTACTAAAACTAACCACTTGAAAATGAAGATATAATGTGTATTTGACCTGTCAGTGGTCGTAATATTCTGGCTAAACGTCTTTGTAAGGGACAGACCTTGTTTCTGACCCCAGGCGTTTTCTCATGTATCCCATAATGCACTGTGACAGCCCACTGCAGCATTGGTCACTTGTTTAAAAGGGTTAAAGGGACAGATCCTAAACTAGGGCATAGTGCTTGTGTGAATAAATAAATGTAATGAGATAGGACAGGGACACTTGCTATGAATACAGATACAGCTTTGCTCACAGCCAAGTCGTATTTAAAGGTAGAGTTTATTTCTGTTGGAGATTCATCCTCAGCGTTTGACCCATCCTTCACCCAATACCACTGGGGAAAATGGTGAAGTTTTCGGCCAGTGTCTTGGTCAGGAGTATCTATTGGATTGTATTTTGCGTGTTTTGTGGCTCGTGGGTGGGTTAAAGGTCCTATATTACACAAAATGGACTCTTGTGAGCTTTAAGTCATGTTATAATGCTGTTACCTCCTCAGAAATATACCTGCAGTTGTGATTTTGTTTCATTGAACAAGCAAACGCTGCATATTTAGGCTGGAAAAGAGCGTCCTCATGTCATGTGGCTATACAGGAAGTACTCCACTCCGTTTTTAAACTCCTTAACTAGAATCATTTGGATCATTTCAGCCCTGGAATTGCCAATCTCTACTGAACTAAAGGTAAAAGGAGCTGTTAACATGACGTCACAAGGTGGAACAGAGCATTTTGAGCTTTGGAAATGAAAATTGAGGAGGTAAGAGCATTTGAACACGGCCTAAAGCTCACAAGAGTCCATTTTGCGTAATATAGGACATTTAAAAATCGCTACACAGTGTGAATTCATACCTAACGATTTACTCCGTCTCTCCTGTCATATGAAGTCTGTTTTGAGTGTTTGCTTTGGAAACTTCTTGACAGTTCCTTGTTTTATGGCAGTGATATGGGGACACGCTTCCTTCAGTAGTCGTTTTGATTAGTTCTTTATTCCCCATGTGCAGACTGCGTAAGGCTGCGGCTGGAATCGCTTGAGTTCAACACCAGATGCTGTTTTTGCAGGGCCTCTGTGAGCGCCGTCTCTCTCATGTACTGCGCCATAACCAAAACCAATAGGAAAACACTGCCTTACCATTATTATATGCACGCAACTGTTTATAATTGGCTGTATGTTTTGAAATGTAACCCAGATGTCATGCCCTGTTTGGTTTTAAGACGGAGTTTGTGGTGTATTTCAAACCGATTTGTGTAGACTAATCGTTTTCTTGTACTGTTTGGTTCCGTCAGACATTTTTCCATTTTTATCGTGTATTTTTGTTACAATGGACGCAGCTCGAGCAAGGTTAAAGTGCTGATATTGTCAAAATCAACCAATATCACTAAGTAACCCTATATTTGACTCAAGTGCATGTGGCTTTAGGAGTGTTTTTTATGCTTTAGACATCAGCATCTATTTGAAATCACAAAAAGATCCATTTCCGAGATATACCAAAATGTATTTCAAGCCTATATTTTTGCTTTTTTTTTCAATTGTTTATAAAAATCCCTTTCATATTTTCTTTTACGATGCCAACAGACAAAATTGGCTTTATTTTGCTTAAATCATCTGTACTATAGTTATAATCTACAACACCGGTGGATCATTAAGTTATAATTTGCACATTTTAAATCCCAATATTCTTCTAAAACGACTTAATAAAAGAAACAAGTCCGCTGCGTTCTGGGTTAGAAAACTGTGGTGTCCAACGGGAGCTGATATCGCTGTAAACGTCATCACAAGAAAGAGCCGTGTAGCTGTCGGCGCCCCCTATGGATAGCTGCACATCACACCAACGAGCAGCATATTTTTGTTCATTTGTTCATATTTGTGCCAAAACGACTACACAACGGTGCCAAATCCTGCGTATATTACCGATTAAGAAAATAACATTTGAGAAAGAAGTGCGTACGTCACAGTGGAGGTGAAAACGGCGGTTGATCGGCAAAATGGCGTCTTGAAAACAAGTGATTAAAGATTAATCAAACACGAATCACTCCAAATACAACTTCAGGGTCTCAATGAAAAAGCTCTGAAAAGTCCATTTTGCAGAATAGTCTGATTTAAGTAGTACTTGTTCCTACTTTTCCAGTTTTCAACAAAAATGTGCTAAACTGCTGTGTGGGACTTGTTGCTGTCAGACTTGTGTTTTCCATCGATCAGCTCTGCTCGGTCGCTGTAGGCTACTGTACATAATTTTGTTGATGCAATTGAAAACCCGTATCTTTCTCTCTGGCCTCTCACCATCCCAATAGAAACGGCATTAACCCTGTTCTAAACCAGCCTTAAATCTGAAAGAACGCATTTGCAGGTGTATTCATTTCCTCACTGGCCCCTCGGTGTCACCTTCCATTCACGTCAGATACAATTGAATTTGTGTGTGAGCATCGCGTTGGTCCAACTCGCTCAAAGCTAATGGTTGTTTTCTGAAGCCCCCCGGGGTGTTGTGTGTCTCTGCTTATCAGGTTGTGTTAACCTTAGCGCCGCGGCTAGCTCTGTCGCTTAGATTCTTAAGGACGCTATGAAATTGGATTTTTTTTCTCCCCCTTTTCCCTGTTCCTCTATAGTGTCGTGGCATAAGATCGCCTGGGATAAAAATGTTAATTTGTTTGTTACGACCGAAGTTTTATGTAAATGTGACTCTTTTAGCCACGTTATAATGTTGTTAGCTCCTCAAAAACCTACCTGGAGTTGTGTTTTGTTTAATTTACACATGTTTGAGTAACATTTTATTATTAGTCTGTACATCTCCAAAGCTCAAAATGCTCTGTTCCACCTTGTGAAGTCATGAAGTGGTAGTTTTCAAGTTAACAGCTCCTTTTACCTTTAGTTCAGTAGAGATTCACAATTCCAGGGCTGAAATTATCTAAATGATTCTAGTGAAGGTGTATGGAGTTTAAAAACACAGTGGAGCACTTCCTGTATCACCACATGACATCACAAGGTGGAACAGAGTGTTTTCAGTTTGAGAGAAGAACTCAGCCTAAATATGCAGGGTTTGTGTGTTAAACATGTGTGAATGAAAAGAAACACAACTCCAGGTCTGTTTGCGATGAGAAACCTACATTAGAATTTAAAAGATGGTGTAATATCAACCCTTTAAAGGCACATTATGTAACTTTTCTGCTTGTCTCAATAGAGATATTATTGTTTTGCCTGGATTGTTCTAAAGTCTGGAATTAATGATCCCGCTCACAAAAATAAAGCAGGTTTTTCCAAGATATTTTCAATCAATACAAACACCTGTATTTGACTGAATATAAAATAAGTAGGTTCATTACCACATGTGGAACAACAGAGTGAGGCAATGGAATAACCACTCTACCAGAAAAGTTCCATAGTGCACCTTTAAGTGGTTACTATCGTAGTTATCAGCTTATCTGCAGGGAAATTGTGTGCGAATGTGTGTGTGAATGAATGAGTTTTTCCTTGATGTAAAGCGCTTTGAGTGACTTGAAGGTGGAAAAGTGGAAAAGCACAATATAAAAATGTGACCGTTTACCATTTTGCCAAGAAAAGAAAAGTTACGTAGTGCCGCTTTAAGGATTTGAGTGAACTTGACGAGTATTTATCAAAGCTGATCCATTAACAATAGATCATAAATACCCATTGTTTTGGCATATGGTGTTTCGTGTGGTCATAATGTTTTGGCTGATTCATTTATAGCACTTTTGATTCTCTGTAATTAGGTAATAGTTTTCATCTCAGAACAAGTGACAAGTGAACAAAGCTGTCAGCACTAAAAGCAAACGATCTTGTATTAAACTAAATGGAAACATATGGGTGAACGTATCCAGCTAACTGACAGTTTGGAGCGTGTCCAGGAACGCTCCGCCCACAGAGCCATCAAGACCAACGCATCACAAACACCCAAGCCAAACAAGAGATTTTCACTTCAGATAATCATCATCGCTTTAAATCATCTTTCTTTAATCGTTTTATGTGGGAGTTTTAAACACACAAAAGGCAGTACTGGTCTCAGTGACAGCCCTGTGATCAGTGAGGGACTATTTATCGCAGAATTAAACAACAAAAAAATCCAGAACACTGAAAATTCCATCAAAAATTCAGGGACAATTTACGCACTCAAAATAATGGTGTTGACAAGTATTTCTGGTTGTTATATAATTTATTTAAATGACATGGTTTGGCCTTTTTAACATTTTGGTTGCTACGTGTCAGTTTTGGAAATACCTCTACGTATGGCACATCTGCCCGTGTCCAACCAGGAAGTAAAAATATGAACTTTACCCTCAGACTGTGTAAAGAAGTTCATCGAGCCTAGCGGTTATATTTGAAATGCTGAGCGTGAGTATCATAGCAACCAAAGAGCCAATCTGGAGCAAAGTTTAGGAGGGAGCGGGCCCTTAGCAACGCTGTCAATCAAACCTGTTGCTAACACTAGTGGGAGCAACCTCAGGGGATTTGTCTGTTATTAATGTTCATATCTTGATTTACAGACACAATAGTTAAATAAAAACACCAGGATCATGTAGAGCAGGTTAATACGAACATTTTAAGACCAAAATGACGAGTCTGACAGCAGCAGTTACAGAGAGAAGGGCCACAGTTTTTTAATAGAAGGTGAATTGGAGCCAGAGTAGATGGAGCTGGAAGTGCGTCCATGTTAGCCGTCGCATTCCTATATCATAGACTGTATATTTATATAAATATACAGTCTATGACTTTATCTAAATGTTCAAATTAGGCAAAAATTGATAAACTCTTTCGCAGAATCTTGAATATAATAATTTTTTACTATGTCTGAGTGAAATGTTTGATCTAACCTCATCTGCACTTGAAGCAAATAGATTATAGACTATTACACTGTATATATGTAAAGGGCCCATATTACGCTATTTTCTGATGTGTTATAATGTTGTTTCCTCATCACAAACAGACCTGGAGTTGTGTTTTGGTTCATTCACACATGTTTAACAAACACTGCATATTTACACTGATTTCTTCTCTAAAACTGAAAACACTCTGTCCTTGTGATGTCATGTGGTAATACTGTGTTTTTAAACTCCACACACTTTCACTAGGTGAAGGTAAACTGTCAAAGCCAGACTTAGAGAGACTTATCCATGCATTTGTCTCCAGTAGGTTAGACTACTGTAATGGCCTGCTCACTGGCCTCTCCAAACGAGCCTTAACACAGCTGCAGTACATCCAGAACGCTGCTGCTCGGGTCCTGACTAGAACCAGGAAGTATGAGCACATGCATCCTGTGCTCAGGTCTCTGGCTCCTGTGGCTCAAAGAATAGACTTTAAAGCAGCTCTGCTTGTGTATAAGTCTCTCCATGGCCTAGGTCCAAAGTACATCTCTGACATGTTAGTGCCATATGAACCATCTCACACTCTGAGGACTTCAGGGATCGGCCTCCTGCTGCCCAGAGTCAGGACTAAACATGTGGAATCAGCGTTTCAGTTTTAAGCAGCTAAAACCTGGAACAGTCTTCCTGAAGATGTGAGTCAGGCCTCTACTTTGACAATGTTTAAATCCAGGCTCAAAACAGTTCTGTTCAGCTGTGCATACGACTGAAAGGTTTTTATTCTGCACTCTTCTGTTTTAATGTTAATTTTATGATGATTATTATATATATATATTATTTATGATTATTTATGTTTTGATTTGTGTGATTTTAATTTCTTTCTTATACTGTAAAGCACTTTGAATTACTTTGTGTACGAATTGTGCTATACAAATAAACTTGCCTTGCCTTCACTAGAATCATTTAGATCATTTCACGCCTGGAGTTGCCAATCTGTACTGAACTAAAAGTAACCAGTAGCTGTTAACTTGAAAACTACCACTTCATGACATCACAAGGTGGAACAGAGCATTCTGAGCTCTCCTTCCCCAGCTGTGACTTTTGAATGACCCTCTTATTTATTTTAAAGCACAAAACCCAAACTGCTCCTCTGTGTACTGCCCCGTGTACCTATTCACACTCCATTTAATACCATTTATACAGGCGAGGCCATCTTACTGTAGCCAATTACTAGGTCGCAGATAAGCATGTTTTGATTTGAAAACTAGCTTAACCATGAAGCGTGTTTTTCTCTCCTCCGCCCCGCACCACCTCTGCTACTGCTCTGCGGATTATTAGCTTAAGCGGCTCTAAAAATATCCTTTTGACTGGTTAAGCCTGTGACATCTTTTATATGTTGATCGCTCTGTATTCTGTCTGAACCAGAGTCTAGTAAAAACGCGCACATACATATGCATTTTTAATTTATTTTATTTCGAGAACTTCAAAGCGGAGAGCCCAATCGCCGCCATCTCCAAGTAAACAAGATGACTCCCTCCACAGATGTCACAAGGCGGGCTTGTCACTGTATTGTATTGGAGGCAGCTGTTGGAGCACATGTACCGTCGACATATACCAAAACAGCTCGTGTTAATTAAACAATGTAGGATCTCTCAGTATCAGTGTATTTTCTATAGGCAGATACTTTAAAATCAACAGTATATACTTGTACTTTGTGTGTAACGAAATGGTACGTAAAAGAAATATGTCAAAGTACAAATATACACGCAATCTAGTACTGCTTAATGAAAACTACCACTAAATTAGCCTTAGCCTTAAGAATGATTCAGGCTTAGTAACTACTTAGCATTAGAAGTGAGCATAGCAACATCATAGCAACCAAAGAGCCAATCAGGAGCGAGGCCGTTGAAGCTAACGTGCCTTTTTGCCTGGATTGCTGGTTTAGCAGGGAGCGGGCACTTAGCAACGCTGTCAATTAAATCTGTTTCTAATGTGAGCAGGAGCGACCTCGAGGAAAGAAGGCACCTGATTTGTATGTTATTAATGTTCATATCTTGATTTACCAACACAATAACGAAATAAAAACACCAGGATCATGTAGAGCGGGTTAATACGAACATTTAAGACCAAAATGATGAGTCTGACAGCAGCAGTTACAGAGAGAAAGGCCACAGTTTTTCAATAGAAAGTGAATTGGAGCCAGAGTTAAGAAATATTAATGGATTTTGTGCTAAAATAAACAGTTCAATTGTTGCATGAGGCTAAGTTACAGGTCAGATCTGTGAAGAGGTGACCCCCTTCACAGTACGAATACATTTATTTTGAGCGATAAAAAACATCTGCAAGTGAATAAACGCAAGATATGTTAGTTTTAATGCCATACCTCGGAACATCACACACAAAGCGATGGCGTCTAAATGAAGGCAAGAAGGTAGAAATTGCCAACATAAAATCAGTATCTGAATTGGTATCGAGTATCGTGACTAGACTTGTATACTTCTGTTTTGTGTTTGTTTTTTTGTTTTGTTTTTTTCTATATTTTAGTCTCATTGGTTCTCCCTGTATAAATAAATAAAGACATGAATAAATATATAAATGAATAAATAAATAAATAAAGACATGAATAAATATATAAATGAATGAATAAATAAATAAATAAATAAATGAATAAATAAATACATGAATAAATATATGAATGAATTAATAAATAAAATAAATAAATCCATGAATAAATAAATAAATGAATGAATAAATACATGAATAAGTAAATAAATAAATGAATAAATAAATGAGTAAATAAATAAATACATGAATAAATAAATACATTAATTAATGAATAAATACATGAAAAAGTAAATAAATGAGTAAATAAATACACAAATAAATAAAAAAAAAAACACAAATAAATAAATAAATAAATACATGAATAAATAAATAAATAAAGGTATACCTTAGTATCGAAATCGAGTTTGAAATGTTAGTATCGTGACAACACTAGTGGATTTTTGGAAATGATAAAACAGTGTCTTTAAACTTTTTTTGTTGGGTTCTTTTCATGTCAGTCCCAAGCCTATATAAACACATAGTATTGTGTCGCATGTAAACCCTGTGTAATTTGTATACAGAACACATAATACAGGAGCAAATAACATTCCAATCAGGTGACTAACCCGCTTTCCTCAAACACAAGAATAAGACTTCCCATTTTCCATTTGAGTGACTAAATATTGTTGACGCGTGCACGGGCAAATTAATAAACGGCCTGAAAAGGATTACATATTTCTCATGTAGCTCACACAAGCAGCTCAATTATATTTGCCTCGAACACCCACACGCTTCCCCAGCAAATAATAATATAACTGCTAACAAGAGAGGCGGAGATGGAAAAATCCGGCTCGTTTTCTACCCTTCACTCAGCTATGTGCCGCTCGCTAAACACTTCCACTTAAAATACTGCTGTTTTGACAAGGGGGGGTTGAAAAAATAGGTGTACGTGGCCCCCCGAGGACTCCGTGCAACCCGACGAGCGGCAAAAAGTCAATGTTATGTTGTAAATAATGAAAAACAAATGAGACGAAACACCGATGCTGCAGTGGTGAGGTGGAGGAGTTAAGTTAAGTTGAGGTTTGCGTAGAGTTTAATGGACGATACGACCACCTGACCTGCGCTAGTGCCCGTTAGCATGTTAGCTTGTAGTAGTATCTAAATATATGTAACTGGTAAATTTATAAATGTAAATGTATTTCTAATGTAAATGTATTTCTAATTTTGATTTCTTTTTCTGGGTAAATTAGTAAAACTGCACTGTGTAACTTTTTAACTTCTAGTCACTGGTCTCCATGGTAACATTGCTGCTTTTGTGTGGAATGATTCACAGTATAGAATTAAATTATCTGACTTTTATTCAATCATGGCTTTGTTGTTGTGTAGTTTAGTTGTGTTTTTTGTTGTGTAGTTGTTTTTTTTTGCAAGAAACTTGAAACCACGCTGTTGTGAGCGGCGTCTCCTTTCCACAGATCTGACCTGTAAACTTTCTGCGTAGAATCCATTGCTTGTGTCATTGGAGTTAGACAAGTTTAAAGCTAGATATTGGATCATTCTATGCTAAACGTCAACACCTCCATGGACAAAAAAACGGATGGTCAATTCTCTACCAGAAAAGTTGCACAACGCACCTTTTAAAATGTATTTATTAACTTTAGGGAGGGCATCTGACATAAAATCAAACCGCTTTTAGGTTTTGATTTTGGTAAACCTTCAGATCAGTGGACTAACTCTACCAACTGAGCTTCTGTCTTCAAACTATAAAAGCAAGATGGATCTGTTTAATGAAAGACTGCGGTACATTCCTCATAAAGCAATTTCCACGCAGACAAGCTAACAACTACTATAGCAACCACTTAAACATGCACTATGGAACTTTTCTGGTAGAGAGGTTATTCCATTGCCTCGCTCTGTTGTTCCACATGTGGTAATGAACGTACTTATTTTATATTCAGTCAAATACAGGTGTTTGTATTGCTTGAAAATATTTTGGAAAAACCTGCTTTATTTTTGTGAGCGGGATCATTAATTCCAGACTTTAGAACAATCCAGGCAAAACAATAATATCTCTATGGAGACAAAAAAAAAGTGAAAAAGTAAAATTTAAACTAACGGAAATGGCCTGTGCATTGTTACAGCTCTAAGCCTTAAGTTCTTTTCATTGTTTGTATTTGTATTTTTCACTGAGCGCCAGATGTAAAATAAATGTAACTACTTTTTTAAATTGTTAATTAACTGTTTCTGTATTCAATATTTCTTCAAGTTTCAAATATTACATATGCATTTGCAAAGACGTAAAAAATATGTCTGTGTAACTGCGTGTCTCCTGATAAAATGACATTCCAAGACCATCATACCTTTTAACGTAACCTGTCGACGGCCACATAAAAGGATGTAGAGGGCCACATTTAGCCCGCGGGCCTTGAGTTTGACACATGCTTTAGTGCGTCACTACGGTGGAAGTGACTCTGTTTCTTGAGAGACTTCACCGTCAAGATTTTGTTATGTTATTGTGAAATTTGTGTTTTTAGTTAACTTTACCTGTTGTTTTTGTTTAATTGTTGCAAAGTACCGTTTGTTAGAATATTTTTAGACCCCTTCTGTTTAATTTACCTTTAACATCCCAGTTAATTAAATTACTTCTTAATTAAACATTTTTTCCATCTTGCTTTCTTTTCTTAAATGAGGGAAGGCGTTAAAAGGCACGAGAACCATTTAGAAGCAATTAAAGCGACAGCAGCTCAGTTGGCGTGGAGGGCCCACTGATCTGAAGGTTGGTGGTTCGAATCCCGCTCTCGACATAAACATTATTAGATGATCAGTCAAATCCACTGGCCCACAGGTTGACGGTGCAATTCCAGCTCCCTGTTTTTGTGTCCTTGAGCAATACACTTCCCCCACCTCGCCCCCAGTATGTCCGTTCCATGGTGTATGAACGTGTGTGTGAACGGGTGAGCGATTCCTTACTATAAACCGCTTTGAGTCCATTACAGGTGGAAAAACGCTGTATAAAACTGTCACTGTTTACCATTTAACTGCCAGTGATGAGAACCATGCGGAAACAATTGCCTGAGACTATTCCAGGCAGTTGTTTGTCTGTCATGGTTCAAGATCAGAGCGAGAGGAGAGGCTGAGTGGCTAACAGTTCAAACTATAAACATCACTCAACTCACTCAGGGCTTTTAATGATCGAGTACTCCTGGACCTGCTTACACTCACGAGTAAATCGGGCTAAAAATAGTAGCTGCTCGCATGGACAGTGGCTAGTAGCAGTGCTGTTATCACGCCAGTTTCAGGGATGAAAAGGTCAACAAAACAAGTCTGGACATGTAATATGGACTTCCTGGATTACCACTCTGCTCAGCTCCTTGGAAACATCAGTGTTCCTCAGTAGCTCATCTATCTTGCGTATATTTAAAGCCCCGCTGCGTAACATTTCAGCCAAAAAACAAAACAAAAAACAGAAACAAAGCATTTACTTCATCACAAAACCATTACAAAATCCTGCTGTTTTCTCCATGTTGAAATAATGAATTCTTAGCAACAAGAATGAGCAATGTCGTCTTTCCACAGATTTGACCCGTAACTTGGTCTCATGGTGTGATTTGTTTAATGCCATACTGCGAAACATTCCAGACAATTCAGTAACATCTCCATAGAGACAAGCAGGTTGGACCCCAGCAGAAAAAGTTAGATAATGCGCCTTGTCTCCACGGCAGTTAATGAGTTTAATGCCGTACTATTGAACATTCCAGGGAATGCAGTGACATCTACATGGAGAACCCCAGTAGAAAAGTTACGTAATGCAGCTTTAAAGGTCTTATATTAAGCAAAAAACTGACTCGTGTGAGCGTTAAGTCATGTTGTAATGTTGTTATCTCCTGAAAAACACACCTGGAGTTGTGTTTTGTTTCATCTACACATCTACATCTCCAAAGCTCAAAATGCTCTGTTCCACCTTGTGATGTCATCAAGTGGTAGTTTACAGGTTAACAGCTCTAGTTCAGTAGAGATTGGCAATTCCAGGTCTGAAATCATCCAAATGACTCTAGTGAAAGTGTACGGAGTTTAAAAACACAGTGGAGCACTTCCTGTATCACCACATGATGACATCACAAGGTGGAACGGGGTGTTTTCAGATTGACAGAACTCATCCTAAATATGCAGGATTTGTGCGATAAACATGTGAAGGAAACAAAACACAACTCCAGGTCTGTTTGAGACGAGGAAACAACATTATAACAGATGAGAAAACGGCGTCGTGCGGACACTTTCAGAGTTACAGGTTCTTACATAAAACATTGGCATAATCTGGTTTAATTAGTGCTCTGTATTTTCAGCAGGTCTGCGGAGCGTTTACGAGACCACACGAACACCGCGTTGAGCACTTTCCTCAAACATCTGGCCTCGTCTTTTACCTCAGGGACCCTCTTGGCTCGGCTCCTTAATGACACCAGCACATGTCTATGGCTTCCTCTTAAGTAACTGGAGCAACGAGTCTCCAGGAAACTCGCGTCACAAACTGTATAAACTATGGATTTATGGGACAAATACAAATTTTCCAGTGGAAGATAAGGATAATACATCACGGCGCAAAATACATACTATGGAGACGCCAGATTAGTTTATATGTACCAAAGTAAAGAACTCGCGTAACCCCGGTGACGGAAAGCAGTTGTGTTGATGGAATGTTTCAGTTTGTTTTATAAGTTCATATGGAAACTTGTATTTTAAAGCTGCACTGTGTCACTTTTCTTGTGCTCGTGTCCGTGGAAATGTTACTGGTTTCCCTGAGATGTTCCACAGTTTATTTAGTTACTGTGTTGTTTTTTTACTGTGCTTAAAAATAACTTGGAAATATTTTAAAGCTACACTACTTAACCTGCTTGTCTCCATGGAGATGGTATTGCTTTGGGATGTTTCACAGCAAGGTATTAAACGTATCTTTCGTACATTTATTCAATTACAGTGTATTTATTTCGCAAAAATAACTTGAAAAACACAGATTCTTACTGTGAGCGGGCTTGCCTCGTCATGGATCTGACCTGTAACTTGGCGTTGTAGTGTTTCCCGCTTGTTTCCATCCAGATATGTAATTGAAATGCCATACTGTGGTGTGTACCAGCTGCCTGCTTTTCTCTTTGGACATGTCACTTTTTTGCATGTAATATTCCACAGTGTGTCATTAAACTTCTCTTTCTCCATGGAGACAACCAGACCACATCACAGGTCAGATCCAAGTTATTTTTGAGCAATAGAATAAATGTAATATGGATCATTTAATGCCATATTGTGGAACATTCCAGCCTTATCCCTTTGAACATGCCTGGAATATTCCACAGTATGGCATTAAACTTATTTATCTCCATGGGAAAAAGATGCCACCCGAGCAATTTACAGGTGAAGTTGAGCAAAAGAAACACCTGTATTTGAAGACATGCAAGAGAGGTTTAATACCATAGTGTGGAACATTCCAGGCAAAACAATAACATCTCCATGGAGACAAGAAGGTGTCTGAATCTTCATGAGAAAGTTCCCTATTGTACCTTTAGCTGTTATGTCTCTAAACGCAGTCTGTAGAGGATGTTTCTGTGTAGAGGGTTTGACACTTTCACTGTACAAACTACAATTAACTCACGTTTTTTTCTGTTTCCAGGAAGCGGCGACTTTCGCTGGAGTCCTGGGGTTTGGGGTGAGTGGATATTACACACAATAAACACACACTAAACACACGCACACACACACCCGCACACACCGAACACACATACACAGACACACTTAACACACACACACAGACACGCTAAACACACACATACACTAAACACACACACGCATACATACATACACACATACACACACTAAACACACACAAACACATTCTGTGTATGTGTGCACGTGTGTACGCGCACACATACACATGCTAAACACACTCACACATACACATGCATACAAACACATACATACAAACACACACTCACTAAACACACTCACACGTACACACACTCTAAACATACACACTCACTAAACACACACACACTAAACACACACACATAAACTAAACACACACGTACACATACACACACTAAACACACACTCTCACACACACACCCCCACACTCTCACACACACACGCACACCCCCACACACCCACACACACACAAACACACACACACACGCACACACACACTCTCACACACTAAACACATCCTAAAGGTTTTATTTTTGCTGATAATGAAGTTCGTTTTTGGACAGTGATTGATGTGCTATTATACTCTCTGGGCCTTGCAGCAGTTGCTATGGAAACCTGGCAGTCGTGATGGTTTCTTTGTTCAGCGCTCTCCCTCTCTCCTGTCCTCCCTCTATCCTCTCTCTCACTCTCCCGCTCCACCCGCTCTCCACATTCCTCCCTCCTTCCTATGCTCTCTCCTCCCTCTCTCTCTCTCTCTCTCTTTCTCTCTCTCTGTCCCTTCCCAGGCCCCCCCTCCTCTCTCTCTCTCTCTCTCTCTGTTTCTCTCCACCACCACCCCCTCCCCACCACCCTCCGCTCCTTTCTCTCATCTCTCTGGCTCCTCTTCTGTCTGTCTCTTCCTCCCCCCCCCTCTTTCCTCCTCCCTCCTCTGTTGTCTTTTCACCCTTCCCTCTCCCCCCCCCTTCCACACTTTTTCTCTCCTCTGTCCCCCCTCCTCTCTTCATCTCTCCTCTCCCCTTCTCTCTCTCCCCCTTCTTGCTCTTTCTCTCCTCCCTCCCCCTTCCTCCCCCCTCTCTCCCTCTTCTCTCCTTTCTCCTTCCTCCTCTCTCCCCCCTCGTCGCTCTTTCTCTCCTCCCTCCCCCTCCCTCCCCCCTCTCTCCCTCTTCTCTCCTTTCTCCTTCCTCCTCTCTTCCCTCCCCCCACGTCGCTCTTTCTCTCCTCCCTCCCCCCTCCTCCCTTCATCTTTCCTCTCTCCCTCCTCTCTCCTCCCTTCATCTTTCCTCTCTCCCTCCTCTCTCCTCCCTCCTCCTCTCTTCCTCTCTCTCTCTCCCACCTCCTCGCTCTTTCTCTCTCCCCCTCATCCTCCCTCCTCTTTCTCTCCCTCCTCCTCTTTCCTCTCTCTCTCCCCCCTCCTCTCTCCCTCTCTATCCCTCCTCTCTTCTCCCCCCCTCCCTTCTTCCTCCTCTATCCCCCCTCCTCTCCTCTCCCTCCTCTCTTCTTCCTCCTCTCTCTGTTATGACGCACTGTGCTAGCTCTGCACCCAACATTGCCTACAGATGTTATTTATTGAATTTTGAAAAGCCTCTCGGGAAGCCGGCAACTTGGGCACCATTTCAAGACATTTCTCTCTCTCCTTCCTTCCGTCTCTCCCTCCCTCCCTCTCTCCCTCCCTCCCTCTCTCCCTCTCTCTTGCTCTTTTTTCACCTGGTTAAAAGCCCTCTCATTATCTCCACTCGTCGTAGCCATGTTATATTTGTCATTACTCTAAAGCACACAGTGGCCACCTGTAGCAGCACAAATCAGAATGAACCGTCTTAACCTCTTTAACTCTCTGCCTCTTTAGTATCTTTAAAGTATCTGTCGTCTTGCAGCACTGGGAGGTTGCTGGTTTGATTCCCACGTTTCCCAAGTGCCATTAGGCAAGACACCACTGTGATGTGACAGACATTTGTGGTCATTTTTCTAAACGTGGAGGTTGTGGGTTTAAATGCGACTCAAAACACAATCGGTTCTTAAAGGTGCACTGTGTCATTTTTTTCTAGTGCGGGGGTTCGTCATCTGCTCGTTTCCATGGAGATTATATCAGCACGCATGGAATGTTCCGTGTTATTTCATTGAACTTATCTATAGCGTCGTTCACACATAAATCCCAGTAATTTTCCAGAGATCCATTCACACTCAATCATTAAACATTACCCCGTCTTTAGCTCGCCTCTCCACAGATATAACTTGTAACATTGCCTGGTGACGTCATGTACTTGTTACCACAGGGATCATTTTAATTTTAAGGCCGTATTATGAGACATTCAAGGTAGCGGACTGTTCACCAGAGTTACACTGTGCTACATCAGCATTAGCATTAGCATTAGCACTTCCAATTTTCAGCTTGATTTAAAAGCTGTGAAAACACGATTATTATGTGTCTTGCAAAAATGTAAAATACTACTTCATAATTAATTGAAGTTTGTGATTTTTACAATAAATAAATAAATAAAAAATCTTGATAGTTTCTTCCAGGATTTGCATGTTTGTTTGTTTGTTTTTTAATAATTTCAATAATTTAAACTAACAAAATGAAAACTCGACTAAAAATGCAAAATACTGATGATCTGCTGCTGTACTCCATCGTTTTTAAAATAACATCACTGTCGTTTTAAGATATTTTTGAGATTTTTATTTTAGTGAAAAAAAACAAACTGAGTTTGAAAAGGAGCTGGTGTTTTTGTTTTGTTTTGTTGTTTTTTTTTCCTTTGTGAGCAGCGTCTCTTTCAAAGTGTGAGTAAAGCTCACCTCAGCTTCCTGTGAATAATTTGTCATCCCGAAACGCTAAGAGTGTGAACGATGTGAACGACGTGAACGACCTGAACGCAATAGAAATGTGATCCCCCAAGAAGTGACAGAAGTGACAAAGAGAGAGAGAAGGAGGGAGGGAAGGAGAGAGAATGGGAGGTGACAGGTGAGAGAAAGAGGGAGAGAAGGAGGGAGGGAGGAAGGTGACAGGTGAGAGAAAGAGGGAAGGAGAGAGAGGGGGGGTGATGTGTGACAGGTGAGAGAAAGAGAGAGGAGGAGGGAGGGAAGGAGAGAGGGGGAGGTGACAGGTGAGAGAAAGAGAAGGAGAGAGAGAGGTGACAGGTGAGAGAAAGAGAGAGAGAAGGAGGGAGGAAGGTGACAGGTGAGAGAAAGAGGGAAGGAGAGAGAGGGGGGGTGATGTGTGACAGGTGAGAGAAAGAGGGAGAGAAGGAGGGAGGGAGGAAGGTGAAAGGTGAGAGAAAGGGAAGGAGAGAGAGAGGGGGGGTGATGTGTGACAGGTGAGAGAAAGAGAGAGAGGAGGAGGGAGGGAAGGAGAGAGGGGGAGGTGACAGGTGAGAGAAAGAGAAGGAGAGAGAGAGAGGTGACAGGTGAGAGAAAGAGAGAAAGGGAGAGAGGGAAGGGGGTGACAGATGAGAGAAAGAGAAGGAGAGAGGAGAGAAAGAGAGGGAAGTGACAGGTGAGAAAAGAGAGAAAGAGAAGGAAGGAGAGAGGAAAGAGAGGAGAGATTAGAGAGAGGTTGGAAGAGAAAAAAAGATGAGACAGAGGAAGGGAGGGAACGTGGAGAGACAATTCTGAGGAAGGAGAGACAGCGAGAGAGAGAAAAAGGGGGAGAAAAAGAAGAGACAAATAGAGATTAAAGGAAAATAAGAGGATGGAGAGGACAGAGAGAGGGAGAGACATTGATGAAGAGAAAGAGAACAGGTAGAAGAGGAGGAGAGAGAGAGGAGAGGGAGAAACAGAAAGAGGGAAGAAAAATGAACACGACTGAGGCCATAGTGCCAGTGCGGAGCAGAGGTACAGCTCTTTGACGTTTCCGTGACGACCTGATTCGGCGGCGCTCGGTGATGTCATTCGTGTGCAGTTCAAACACCGTCGCGTCGACGAGCAACACACGGGTTTAGGTTTTATTTCATTTGAATTTTTCAAGAAATGTCCCAGAACAAATCACACATAGAGGACACAAGTCAAAATGATAAACTACAAATGAAAAATGAACAAAAAATAAAGTATTTTAAAGAAGGAGGGAAGAGAAAGGGAGAGAGAGAGGGAAGTGACAGGTAAGAGAAAGAGGGAGAGAGATAAAGAGAGAGAGAAGGGAAAGTGACAGATAAGGGGAAAGAGGGAGAGGAGAGAAAGAGAGGGAAGTGACAGGTGCGAGAGAGAAAGAGAGAGAGAGAGGGGGAAGTGACAGATGAGAGAAAGAGGGAGGGAAGAGAAAGAGAGAGGGAAGTGACAGGTGCAAGAGAAATAAAGAGAGAGGGGGGGAAGTGACAGGTAAGGGGAAAGAGGGAGAAGAGAGAAAGAGAGAGAGAGGGAAGTGACAGATGAGAGAAAGAGGGAGGGAAGAGAAAGTGGAGAGAAAGAGAGTGAGTGAAGTAACAGGTGAGTGAAAGAGAGGAGAGAAAGAGGAGAGAGGAGGAGGTGACAGGTGAGAGAAAGAGGATAGAGAGAGAGAAAGAGAGAAACTATTATGCAATATCATTTAGAGCGAAGTTGAAAGATCAAGGTAAAGGTGCACTCTGTAACTTTTCTGTCACCTGCTTGTCTCCACGGTAACGTAATTGCTTTTGTATGGAATTATTCACAGTATAGAATTGAATTATCTGACTTTTATTCAATTACAGGGTTGTTGTTTTTTTACTGCAAAGAACTTGAAAACAGTTCATTGTTGCTGTGTCTACATTGTCTCCTCTCCACAGATCTGACCTGTAACCTCACCTGGTAGAATCCACTTCTTGCCTCAGTGGAGTTAGACAAGTTTAATGCTAGACAGCGGAACATTCTAAGCCAAGCATCAACATGTCAAGAGACAAGCACGTGGTCAAATCTCTATGAGAAAAGTTACACAGTGCACCTTTAAAATGTATTTCTTAATTCCAGGGAGGGCATCTGACATAAAATCAAACCGTTTTTACTGTTTGAGGCTTGTAAATGGTAAATTGTCACATGTTTATATAGCATGTTTCAACGTTCAAGGTGTGTCGAGAGCGGGATTCGAACCAGCAACCTTCAGATCAGTCGCCTTGTGCTTTATAATATGAGACATTTTTACACTTATGTGATATACTCTATAATAATATTGGTGTTTATAATTGATTTTTCTGTGTTTTTAAATAAATTTGAGTAACATAACCTTTCATTTGACCCGTGCCGTCCTCTTACTCGTTCATAACCCACGTCAGAGCAGCGTTGACGACCGTCCCATTTCCTTCACCTCACGTTTTTACCATCTCACCTCCAAACAACATTCCCCTTCCCCTCTCTCCCGGCCGCACTTTAAGCTTTAGTACTCGCGTTTTTTATTTCTCGAACATAAACCCGATGGCGCCAACGTGTCAAAGTCACGGTGGTTTTCCAGGTAGAGCCGTGTGGGCCCTTCGCTTGTGGTTTAACGCAGTCCCGGTGACAAATTGCTTTTTCAGCTAACTGCGCTAGCATTAACCTCCCCATTAGCACTTACTTAGAGTGTGTGAGCTCTGCGGGCCGATTACAGAGGCATTAGAGGTGTAAAAGACCAGAGGTTTAGCTGTGGGCGGGTGGGACGGGGAGGGGACGCGTTAGCAACGGTGGAAGTAGTAAAATACTGTACTTAAGTAGCATTTTTAGCTATTTATACTTTACTTAAGTACATTTTACAGCAGATTCTTTTTACTTGTGTATCTGTACTGTCTACGTCGCTACATTTTTGAACATTTTGGAAAAGTAAAAAGTACTTTTCACATGATTTGCAGTTTTATTTTGACCATTTTTGTAGTGACAAGTTTTCGAGTTCAAGCTTTGACTTTAATAAATCCACAACATTCATAAGAAAAAAATAAAGAAATTGATTCGTTTTGCTGCTGTCGACCACTTTTGCCATCACTGGAATGCTAACAACAACTAGCACGCTAACAGGATCAAATGCTTTCAGAGGGTCTGGTCACTAAAAGTTGTGAAAAGTGCTTATAAACTCATCATGGTGAGTAGTTAGGATGCTCAGAATGTATAAGGTAAGTGAGGGGTGAGTTTGGACCACTGCAAAACGTTTAAAATGAACTACTTCTGTTTTTCGTGGTTTAAAGTAGTTAAATCCTGAAACATCTTTAACTATTTGTTCATTATGTTGTTCAAGTTTATTAAAATGGGAGCGAGGTGGGTTAAGTGTCTTGCCCAAGGACACAATGACGGTGTTCAAATGTGGGAGTTGGATCGCTCTTTCAATGATGTTTATGTTGAGAGTGGGATTCGAACTGCCAACCTTCGGATCTGAGCCACTGTCGGCCATTTTACCCCATAATCTTCAGTAATAATGTGTCAAACTCGAGGCCCGTGGGCCAAATGCTGCCCACCACGTCATTTTATGTGGCCCGCGTCAAGGTGAATTAAAAGGTCTGACTGTCTTAAAATATCAGTTTATCAGGAGATACACAGTTACACAGACATTTTTTTCAATATTTGCAAGATTTGTAACTTGAATAAGTATAGAAACGATTAACAAAATTAAAAAGTAGTTGCATTTATTTTACATTACATTTGGTTACATTTAGATATATTTATACTGTTTTAAAGTTAGATCTGGTCCTTTGAGGGCAACCATTTTGTTGACGTGGCGCTGTTTGAAAATGAGTTTGACGTCCCCCCGTCTGACGCCACAGCAGGTGGCGTAGAAACCACCAGAAAAGTTACATACCATCTGTACATTTATTTAATCTGGTATTTGTTCAGGCTCTTCTTCTGTCAAACCAAAGCTGGCGCACTCTCAGACAGTTACATAGATAGCATCTAGTGGTGAGACGTGAGAATGCAGGCGCGGGTCGATCTTATTACAAACGGCGGCTTTAACCTCGTCTTCTATTTTTACATTGTACAGCTTCCTGTTTGGAGCGCTCTGAGGGAACACGCAGTTATCAGATGTGTTTAATATTTACTCAGCCACATTGAGAGTCATATTGATCTCGCAGGACCCATCTGTTTTCATTATCACATGATCCGATTGGCAGCGGCGGGGACGTGTCAGCTCTCCATACAGAACTGTGAACTCTTCTGATATAATGCGACCTCTTTAGTGCATTAGACTGTGAACCTGACTGCCCCTCTCCCTTCTCTCTCCTCTCTCCTCTTCCTCCTCCTCCTCTCTCTCTCTCTCTCTTTCTTTCACTCCCTCTCTTTTTAAACAGACGGAGGACATCGGCGAAATTGCCAAAAAGGCCCAGAATTTGCCAAAAGCGAACGCGAAGAGACAGCGGATAGTCGTCTTCACACAAGGGAAGGATGACACGGTCGCTACTGTGGGTAAGTTGAAGTCAGATTATCAGATTCGTGTTAATATAAGCGCTGGTGGAAGTACGTAGCGTGATTCATATATAGGCGAGGTGCGTTAAATGTCTACTTTGAATAATAGACTGTATAAAGAAGTGGATTATGTGAGTGTGACGTCACCCACAGCGTTCAGCTCCAGTCAAATGAAGCTAATCGAGGCTAGAGCAGTTATAGCGGCGAATTTGGAGTCGAGTTGCATATTAGGATTTCCGGCTGTGAGTATCATAGCAACCAAAGAGCCAATCCGGAGCGAGGCTGTTGAAGATAACGTCCCTTCCCACCCGCACCACTGGTTTAGCAGGGAGCGGGCGCTTAGCAACCCTGTCAATCAAACCTGTTGTGCGAATTATAACATAACAATCCACAGGTGTTGTAGATTATAACTATATCGCAGACACAAGCACCATAGGTTTTGTTTAACCTCCATACTTTTTTACGTACGTACTTTTCCTTAACTCTCCAAGACGATCCCTCAGCAGTTTCCGCACACTTCCGGTTTATTTGTGACCTTGATGTGTTGGGACAGTTGATAATGCGTTTTGCTTTGATCGGCAGGACATTAAAACCCTTTTGTCATCATATCAGCCGAGGTTAGGCTCAGGTTACGTGCTTCTGTGTCCTCAGCCCCCCCCTCCTCTCGTTCTCTCTCTTTTGGCACACGGCGAGCACAAAATGACTTTAAATGCCCTCCACGTCTCGCGCTCGCCTTTGGGACGGGTCAGGTTTAAATATGTCTTAGAGGTGTGAGCTAAACTGGTCACACTGAAGGCCTGCCAGTGCATATTGTCCCTGTAATACATTTTAGAGGTTAAATCATTTTTGGTTAATATTACACTATTATCTGGGCTATGTTCAAATGTTTCCTCATCACAAACAGACCTGGAGTTGTGTTTTGTTTCATTTACACATGTTTAACACACAAACCTTCTCCCAAACTGAAATAAAACACTCTGTTCCACCTTGTGATGTCATGTGGTAATACAGGAAGTGCTCCATACGCCTTCACTAGAATCATTTGGATGATTTCAGGCCTGGAATTCCCAATTTCTACTGAACTAAAAGGTAAAAGGAGCTGTTAACTGCCACTGCATGACATCACAAGGTGGAATAGAGCGTTTTGAGCTTTGGAGATGTAGACACACTAATAATAAAGTGTTACTCAAACATGTGTGAATGAAACAAAACACAACTGCAGGTGTGTTTTTGAGGAGGTAACAACACTATTTATAACATGGCTTAAAACTCACATATAAACAGTGAACAAAGGCAAGAGGCTGAAGCATTAAATTACATTACATTCATACGGCATGTGCAGAAATATTAAGCAAATGTATAAAAAAATAATAATAATAGTACATTTTAAATTCCAAATTCTGTGCAAAGTTCTTTTGTTTTCAGGCTTTTGGGTTTGAACAATAGTTTAAAGTTAAAAAAGGGATTTAAATACAGCAAATTTGGGTTTGTGGTAACATACTACTACTACATGGAACTACTAAAATAGGAAATTGGAACATGTTTGTGTCAGATTGTTTCTAAATATAGAGGTTTATAACATCGTTTTAATTTGAGTTTTTAAAAATCTAATACTAAGCTCTTGGCAAGGAATTTGAACTTTTCCCATAAATTTACACCAGTCGTCTTGGTTGAGAAAATATGATTAAATATTTGCTTAAAGATGCACTTTGTCACTTTCTTAGATGAGGGTCTGTCACCTGTTTGTCTCCATGGAGATGTTATTGGGTTGCCTGGAATGTTCCACAGCATGGCATTAAACTTGTACACGTTAATTACTTTGAAAATACCTTAAATAATCTGTTTTCTGTGAGCTGCTCGACTCTATTGAGATGGATCCATGGAGACAAGCAGGTGACAGACCCTCCGCTGGGAAAAGTTACATAGTGCAGCTTTAAATATTGCGTAATAATGTTGTTGTCATTTGGCGCAGTCGCTTAAAGACACCAAACTGCATCTGACACAAAACAAATCTACTCAAAAGCTCAACAAACGTGAATGTCCATATAATTAACAATATGTACAAATAGTATCTGCCTTGTTGTGGACGTTGCCGTGGGCGCCACCATCATCATCGGCGTTGTGTTATTTTGCATGGGGCCGCTGATCTTAACAGTAAATACATCGTACAGGGACCACAGAGCCATTTTAAAGCCTCCAGAGAATCAGTTCAGTGTTGACGTTTTGGTACAAAGTAACAATTTACACAAATCAACATTTATATCAGATTTTAGGGACAAAACTTTACTCAAATTCACCATTGAAGTGAAAGTGCGGGTTGGGAGCTTGAAGAGGTAATAGCGAGAGAGGTGGAATAAGGTCAATAGGCAAAGTTTTTTTTTTTTTTTAATTATTTATAGATTTTAGTCCCGTTTACTCCCCAACAAATTCACTCGTCACATTAAACTTAACTAAACATCACATTGTACAAACACATTCTGTAGGTTCTCGTCCACCACTAAAACTTTTAACACTTTTTATCCAAGCAGGGACTTTTCCAGGACATTTTTAGTTGTGTCATCCCAGTGTCTACAAACAGACCCCCAGCCCTTTATAAAACCATTTTATATTAACGATGTGGTGCAACTTAAGGCTATAACAAAAGTCCACACTTACTGCAAATTAATTAGACACCAAGGCAAACACATTACACTGTTTTATGTAAATGACACAGACATATTTTCTTTTTTTTATTATTTATGAAAAAAAGGGTATAGTACAAAGCATAACATGACAGGACTTGACACAGACATAGAAACATGCGCAGGAGACAAAGGAAAATAATAAACCTGGTGCAAAGCGCAGGGCAAGAAACAGAAATAAAACAATGATCAGAACTTGGGGTGGGTTGAGGGGGTGGGCTGGGGGCTTTACAACAAGCTAATGTTTTATTATTATTGAGCAGGTAAAATGAATGAGTGAGTGAGTATAGTTATGAAATTAAAAGTAGTTTTGACATTCAGTTTCAGGGTTGAGTCTCCATTCTCTTTTATGTATTTTTGTCCTTTCCTTTCTTCCTTTTTGCCTCTTTTCCCTTCTGCCTTTACTTTCCTTCCTTTCTTTCTACTCTTTTTTCCCTTCTCTTTCTCCTTTCCCTTCTTCCTTTTTCCTTTTCCTTGTTTTCTGGTGGAACTCCGATTAGATGGAGACACGTGTGAACCCAAACATATCGACTTAAACAATCGAAGACTCGTTTTTTACATTCAAATCGAACTGTGTGAGTCTAGTGTTGCTTTTATAACATAAGGGACACCTATAAGACAAAATGATGTAGGGGGTTTGGGGGTCCTCCTCCGAGAAATTTGGTACAAAATCGGTGTAATTTCCTGCATTTTGGTGACGTTTCGCTCTAACAGGTGGCAGTAAAAGTCTCCATTGAGTTGAAATCCAATAATACAGCTACAAAAATTACAAGAAAATAAATCAAATGTATATTAAGAGACATTTAGCTTTCCCCCCTCATTTTCCATACGTTTTCGATGAATAGGTAAATAGGTTTTCCAGGTTTTCCAGGATGTGTGGGAACCGTGCCAAAGTTAGTTATAAAAGTTGTGCATTTTATTTTGGGCAGTTCAACCAAATTGCTCATTGAAAAATCCTGATTGAGTCTTTTTCATCAGCTACAATAGAATCCGTCATAGAAGTGCTTTTGACATGTGTGAATAATTCCTCATTAACACTGGCGCGGTGCTATCTTTTCACGGATCATTGTTGGATCTGAAAGGGAGCGCTTGGTCCCAGTTTTAACGTATACATTTCCAATTAGCGCCACATGAATCAAACGCACTTGGACCGCAGACAGAGGCTTTAATTGGCAGACGAGATTGTTCATTCGTTAAGTGGAATTACAGTGCGTTCTTTTCATTGCTACTTAAAAAGAAATATCTTAGGAGTGAAAATCAAGCAGTTCTTTGTGCTGGAGAAGACTTATCTCGTTTCATTCTATTATCAGACTCCCTAAAAGCTGTGTCCACATTGTTAAAAGTATACTTGGATTATTCGGGTGTTTTAAACTACTTTTGGGCACTTGAAGATGCACTTTGTAACTTTTTTTGGGGACGTTATGCCACCTGCTTGTCTCCATGGAGATTTTATGGCTTTAACTGGAATGTTCCGCGCTATAGCATTAACGTTTCTGTCACATGGAGATGAGGAAGTGGCAAGACCATGTCAGGTTGAACTGCTTCAGGTATTATTCAATTGTTTTTTAACTTTTTAGCCAATTAAAAACATGTATTTTTTGTTGTGTTTATTGAGTCCTTCCTCTTAACAGGCTTGCATCTCCATAAACCTGACTCTTATTCTGATAATTTTCCACAGTATGGCATAAAACTTGTCTATCAGCACGGAGAATGTTATAAAGTTTGATTTTAACTTTTGTGTTTCCGTGGAATTGTGCAGATGATGTGCCACTTCCAAAAAGTTACATACTGTACCTTTAAAATGAATCCAAATGTGTTTTACTTTTGTGTATCTCAGTGACAAAACTAGATACGACCCTCCTGTGCTAAAAGCATAGACTGTGTATATAAATAGACATAGCTAACCTGCTAGCCGCTGCGTTCCACATGGTAAGTGAACATGGGCTGCGCTTCCGACTCCATCAACTGGCTCCAATTCACTTTCTATTGAAAAACCGTAGCTTCTCTCTGTAACTGCTGCTGTCAGACTCATCATTTTGGTCTTAAAATGTTCGTATTAACCCGCTCTACATGATCCTGGTGTTTTTATTTCGCTATTTTGTTCGTAAATTAAGATATAAACATTAAAAACAGACCAATGAGGCGCCTTCTTTCACTGATGTCGCTCCAGCTAGCCTTAGCAACAGGTTTGATTGACACCGTTGCTAAGCGAAGGAGCGTTACCTTCAACAGCCTGTAACTGCTTAATTTGACTGGATCCGAACGCTATCGGTGACGTCACGCTCACTTAATCCACTTCTTTACACCGTTTATTATGGTTAAGAGATAATAAACGCTATTAACTCCAGCTGTCAGTAGTCGTATTGTTTTGGCTGATCTGTGTTGCTACGTTGAATAAAGATCACATTATAAAACAAAGCCCCCCCCGATGTCCTCAACAAAGGCCAGAGTGGAGTGGCTCGTTCTGTGATTGTTCTGTGAGGTCGGCGTCACTTTTCACGCGCTCCAAATAAATGTCAACGTGAAACGGGAATTAAAGATTTCCATTTTGTCGGCGGCGGCGGCGCAGCTAATAAACTTGATCTCGCCTTTGTTTGTAATTTGTCACAGTTATATCCAGCCCCTCCCAGTTGTGTCTCTGCGATCGGAGACGAGGAGGGGGCTTTCACTCAAATACACATGTTGTTTTGATACGGGTTTATTTCGCTGGATTTTAGAGACATGGTTAAAGCTGTAAAAAGTTTCAGTTTGCGTTGGAATAAGATGAGGAAATGTTTGAAATACTCGGTGAAGTGGGACGGTGAGTGAGATTTTGTTGCGTTGTTCTTGTGTATCTCTATGTTCGATTCCCTGTTTTCAAACGGGCGTGAAACTCAAAATGCTCCGTTCCACCTTGTGATGTCACGGAGCAGTAGTTTTTACCTTTAATTCAGACGAGATGGGAAATTCCAGAGCTGAAACCATCCAAATGATTCCAGTGAAGGTGTATGGAGTTTAAAAACACAGTGGAGCACTTCCTGTATCACCACATGATGACATCACAAGGTGGAACAGAGCGTTTTCTGTCTCAGAGAAGAACGCCATTCCAGTTTTTTTGGGGGTTTTTTGTGATGAGGGAACGACATCCCAACAGAAAATAGGGTAATACAGGCCTTTTAACAAAACCGTTCTCTCACTTTTATATCCGAACGCATCGTTTTGTCAGATCTGTCTGTAATTCCTCGTTTAATAACACAGACGTTTACATTCCCCGCGTCTCTTCAGACTCAATCAATTAACACAACGGGCCTCCTCCCATTTTTCTTGGCTCCTTCTGTTGGCGTATTTTCTTTCACGTTTGGCTGGGAGGCGGTTGACTGTAACCTTAACTTTGCACACATGTACTCCTTCCTATTATTGTGAGATGGTAATTCTGATAGGGATTTGAACTTTCAGTGTTTGCCAAGAAATAAAATGAGTTCTTCACTCGACTAAAATTTGGCCAAGGATCAGCAGGAAGGAGTCCAGGTTTGAGGTTTGAAATTGAAAGTGAAATTAGATGCAAAAGAGACACACAAGTAGATGCTTTTAAATGATGTTTTAATTAGGCTTGCGGTTAAGTAGAAGTAATTATCCAGCCAGTATCTCTGTTCACGCTGCAATGTTTAAAGTGAGATTAAGTTGCTAAAGGGCCTATATTACACAAAATGGATTCTTGTGAGGTTTAAGTCATGTTATAATGTTTTTACTTCCTCAAAAACAGACCTGGAGTTGTGTTTTGGTTCATTCACACGTTTAAATTATTTTTTATTATCAGTCTGTCTACATCTCCAATCCTCAAAATGCTCTGTTCCACATTGTGATGTCGTGAAGTGGTAGTTTTCAAATTAACAGCTACTTTTATCTTTAGTTCAGTAGAGATTGGCAGGTCCAGGGCTGAAATTATCAAAATGATTCTAGTGAAGGCGTATGGAGTTTAAAAACTCAGTGGAGCACTTCCTGTATTACCACATGATGACATCACAAGGTGGAACAGAGTCTTTCATATTTTAGAGAAAAGCTCTAAATATGCAGGTTTGTGTGTTAAACATGTGTGAATGAAACAAAACACAACTCCAGGTCTGTTTGTGATGAGGAAACATCATTATACCACAGTAGAAGTAGCAGTAAAATAAACAGTTTGTGTAGTAGTCGTAGTAATGGTAGTGGTAAAGGTGGACTATGTAACTTTTCTGGTGGAGGACCTCTTTGGACCTGGTCTCCTTGGAGATATTTGATTTGGCATGGTATCGCATTAAACACCTTTCTCCATGAAGATGCCATCAAGCCAAGTTACAGGTCACATCTGTGGATAGGCGCTTCTCTTGTTCAAGTATAAATGGTCAAAAGTCACATTTTTATAAATTTTTCCACCTTCAAGTCACTCAAAGAGCTTTATATCGAGGAACCACTCACACATTCACACACACATATTTATACATCAGTGCACAGACACTGGGAATAGGGTGGGTTAAGTGTCTTGCCCAAGGACACAACGACAGCGTTCATCTGTGGGAGCTGGAAGCGCATCGCCAGCCTTCAGATCAGTGGACAAACACTCGACCAACACCACTACTGTCACAATAGTCACCTGTAATCGTATAAATCCATGATAGAGATATTTAATGCAATACTGTGGAACATTCTAATCAAAGCAGTTACAGCCCCATGAGAGTAGGGGCCTAGTTTAGCCTTAAATTAATCCTGTTTTAGACCTGGAATAGTCGTGTTATAGACCTGGTTAAAACTGTTTTTTACTCCCGTCTCCATGTCAGATTAAAGACCTCGTGTAGCTTTCCCCGTTGTCAATGCAAAACAATTGAAACCTTGTAGGATTCAGTGAGAACAGCCTGACACAATGCGCTTTGTTCCTGTTCTAATAAACCCAAGGCCTCTGCGTTTCCTCTGCCGACAGTTTCACTTTTTTGCCTTTGTGCGTCGATATTGTTCAGGAGAATGGCCAATAAAAGACTTAATTGATACCGGTTTCAAAGCCACGACTGTTGAAAGAATTTCTTAAGTTTAATCACTGCCATTCAGGCCGCGTAATGAGGGAGTTATGAGGAGAGACTGAACAAAGCAGACAATTACAGCTTTGCCCAAGAAACAGCTCTGATTCCAGTCACTTTGTCTCATTCTTTCTCTGTCAGGGATTGTTTTGTTGTGTATCTAAACTGGAAAATCACACATAAATTACTGCACTGTGTAAACACGGGCAGGCTCCATGAGTGTTTCTCAAACTGGGGGATGCGGACTAGTGGCGGTACGCGGGGTGCTTCATTTGGACAGCTAATTCAGAGTTAATTTTGCTGCTTTTTAATCCTCCTTTGAATAGTTAGAACTACTGTGGAAATGATGTAGTCCACCGTTAGACCTGGTTTAGTCCCTGATGAGACCTTTAATATGGGATAGTCCTGTTTTAGACCTGGTTTAGTCCTAGATTAGACCTGGAATAGTCCTTTTTTAGACCTGGTTTAGTCCTAGATTAGACCTGGAATAGTCTTTTTTGAGACCTGGTTTAGCTCTAGATTAGACCTGGAATAGTCCTGTTTTTAGACCTGGTTCAACCCTAGATTAGACCTGGAATAGTCCTGTTTTAGACCTGGTTGTCTGTCCACATTGCCAAAGCTCAAAATGCTCTGTTCCACCTTGTGATGTCATGAAGTGGTAGTTTTCAAGTTAACAGCTCCTTTTACTTTTAGTTCTGTAGAGATTGGCCAGAGCTGAAGTCATCTAAATGATTCTAGTGACGATGTATAGAGTTTAAAAACACAGTGGAGCACTTCCTGTATTACCACCTGATGACATCACCAGGTAGAACAGAGTGTTGTCAGTTTGAGCGAGGAACTCAGCCTAAATATGCAGGATTTGTGCGTTAAACATGTGTGAATGAAACAAAACACAACTCCAGGTGTGTTTGTGATGAGGAAACAACATTATAACACAGATCAGAAAACAGAGTAACACGGTCCCTTTAAACGTCACACAGGGGCAGAAGAGGTGAAGTTTATTGATTGAAAACTGTATTAGTTTGATATATGTCCTGAGTCCGGCTGAGTTGCGTCGCGCAGCCAACAACAACAACAACAGCTACGGAGATTGGGGCTGCAACTCTCCATTTTATTAGCGTTTCCGTGACAGCTACTCGCCAATGAGCTCTTTGTTTGAGACACCGGGGGATTTTTAGAGCGTATAACCCGCGTTAACATGTCAATCAAACTGTGTAATCACAATAAAAACGCGCTGAGCCTCCTTCTCCCTGTACAAACTTGGGGTGGCGGTGACAGATGTGATGTGTTTGGAGAAAGTGGCATCGCTAACCCTGAGAGCGCGGAGTTTAGCGGCGGTTAGCTGCTTCTATTTCCAACGCGAGCAGCTGTCAGCGAGCCGCACTGCATCTGACCTGGTAAATTTGGATCGAAACGGTACAAGCTGTCCCCTGTTTCTGACACCTGCAGGTAAAGACGAAATATACAAAACTATATTCAGACAAAATATAGTCCCAACAGTTCAGTTTGTAAAGTCTCATGCAGAGTGTAATGAACTTTTAGACCGAGTTTGTCGATGAAATGAGTTCTCACATTGAGTTCTGTCATAAAAATAAACAGTACTGACGGCAAGTAAAAAGAATATCACCAAAAAATGGCTAAATTCTGACTCTTCAATGGCTGGATTGATATAGTATCTGAAATATTTAGGATGGAAAAGCTAACTTACACAATAAACATGCAAAGGAACAAATTTTATTGTATTTGGAACAAGTGGATCGAGTGTATCGCCCCATTTAGAACTGACTTTTTAATTTTTTCTCCATTTCGGGTGAAGATTTATTTGACTTTACTGTACAAACCATATACAGTGTTTGACTACACTTTGCTTTTCCTGCTTTCCTGCTTCTTGTAAATAGTTTTGTTTTTACTTTTTACTTTTTTAATACACTAAAATGGGATGGGACTAAAAGAACATGGTGTAGTTATGAAAAGTACTTTTAAGTATAAGTAGTACTTTGAATAATAATGCTGTTTTATGTAATATCTGAACTGGGAAGATTGTGTTTGTACTTTGTGTTCGTCCCAAAATAAAATAAAAATTGGAAAAAAAAGAGAAATAAACAGTACAAGAGCCAGTTTTGTGAACGGCTCTTTGAAATGAATGATCCAAAAGATTCGGATCTCGCAGAAGAGCCAAAAGTCCCATCACTGGCACATAATGAGTAAACAGTCATGATTTTAATTTTCACTCAAAATAAATCATTTTATTTTTCCATAAACAAGAATCCTAACCTCCACCGCTTTTCATAGCGTTTACCCATGTTCTAGTCCACATGTGTCAAACTCAAGGCCCACGGGCGAAATGTGGTCCGCCATGTCATTTTATGCGGCCCATAACAAGTCAATTAAATGTATGACTGTCTTAAAATGTCAATTTATCAGCCATATTTTTACATCTATTTTACATCTATGGAAGTGCATATACAATGTTTGTAAAGTGAATAATAAATACATGGAGTTTATGAAGTTCAAAAACTAGTTATATTTATTTTACATTACATCTCGCCCTTTGAGAGCGACTATTTTCCTGATGTGGCCCTCGGTGAAAATGTGTTTGACACCCCTGTTCTAGTCGTTTCTTCTGTCTGAAGTTGTATTTGGAGTGATTCATGTTTGAGTAATCTTTAATTGCTTATTTTCAAGACGCCATTTTGCCGATCAACCCCCGTTTTCACCTCCACTGGTACACGCCCACTGTGACGTACGCACTTCCTTCTTCAGTTTTATTTTCTTAATCAGTGATACTCGTAGGATTTGGGAGCGTCGCGTAGTCATTTGGTACAAATTTAAAAATATGGTGTGATGTGCAGCTGTCCATAGGGGGCGCAAACAGTTACACGGCTCTTTGTTGTGATGACGTTTACGGTGTTTTAGATTAATATTGTGATTTAAAATGTGTAAATTATAACATCAGGATCCACAGGTGTCAGAGATTATAACAAGAGAGCAACACAAGCACAATAGGGCTGATTTAAAAAAAAAGAAGATAAAAAATCACTACTAACGCGGCTTAGCTTGTGTCGTTTGAAATTGAAATGGATTGATATTGAAGCAAACAAACATTTGTTGTTTATCAGTGTCTATTTCGTTTTATAAGAGAGTTTTGCTTTTGATCAGATTTGTCGTTAATTAGCAGAACCTCTTCTCCGTGTGAGTTTTATTTAAGTTTCATTCATTTGAAGTTGACTTTTGTACGTTTTAGAGCTAGCCAAGTGCACATAGCTTTTTAGTTCTGATATTAATGTTTTTAAAAAGATAAGAGACGATGAGAGATTTTTTTTCTTTTTTTGTGGCCCAAAACATGTTGATGATGCTCTATACTATGGCATTAAACTTCTCTCAAAGGGGAGAAGCAGGAGACACCACCAGGCCAAGTTACTGGTCAGATCTATGGAGAGGTGACCTCATTAACTTTGAATACATGTTTTTCAATGCAGGGTTTTTGGTTGTTGTTTTTTTTTAGCAATAAAAACACCTGTAATTGAAGGAATGCAAAATAGACCTTTAGGGGAATGCAATACTGTGGAACATTCCAGGCAAAGCAATAACATCTCCATGGAGACGAGCAGAAAAGTTACATAATGCGTAATTACTGGTTTGGTCTCTGTGTGGTCTCTGGTTAATCCCTGGCTGCTGTAGTTTATGTATGTCATTAGTAAGGCTCATTCTTGTTACGACCCCCTCCCTCCTCTCCCTCACTCCTCCCTCACTCCTCCCTCACTCCTCCCTCTCCCTTACACCCTTCCTCCCTCCTTTCCTCTTTTTTTCTCTCCTTCACTCTCTCCCTCCTTCTCCCCCATCTCCCACCTCTCCTTCCCCTCTCCCCCTCTCTCTCCCTCCATCCTCTCCCCTCTCCCTCTCTCCTCTCCTTCCTCTCCTCCTTTTCTCTGCTCTTCTTTCCCTCCTCTCCCTCCCTCGTCCTCTCCCTCTTCACTCCCTCCTCTCCCTCTGTCTCGTCCTCTTTCCCCTCCTCCTCCTATCTCCCTCTCCTCCCCTTTCCCTCTTCACTCCCTCCTCTCCTTCCCTCCCCCTCTCCTCTCCTCCTCCTATCTCCCTCTTCTCCCTCTCTCCTCTCCTCTCCCTCTTCTCTCCTCCTCCTATCTCTCCTCCCCCTCTTCCTCTTCTCCCTCTCCTCCCCCTCTCCGTCTCCTCCTCCTGTCATCTGGTCAGTGCTTTCATCCACAGGTCGGGGTAGTGTCCGTCACACCTCTGTGATCCTGGTCCTTGGTTCTTTGAAGTAACATCTCTGCTGTTTCCTGCGCCTCAGACATAAGCTCCTGGTTTAATGTCGTCTTTATAGAGACGCCTTTAATCCCTTTGAACAACTGCTCATAATTGTATGTGGGTGGTAGTAGTAGAAGTGATAGTGGTGGAGGTGGTGATGGTAGTGGTAGCAGTTGTTGTTTTTGTAGTGGTTTCAGTAATGGTTGTTGTTGTTGTAGTAGTAGTAGTAGTAGTAGTAGTAGTAGTGGGGGTGGTGGTTGTTATAGAAGTAGTAATAGTAGTAGTAGTGGTTGTAGTAGTTGTGGTTGCAGTTTTGAAGATCATGTTTCTGTTAGTTGTAATGTGGTTATTAGTAGTAGTACTATTAATAGATAGTATTAAGTAGTAGGCTTGACTAAAACCAGTATTGAAAGTAGATACTCATTTGAGCAGGTGTCTGATAAAAAAAATAAATAACTGATAAAAAAAATAAAAACAGTTTCATCTCAAGTTTTATCAGAGCAGTGCAAGAGAACATGCTGTAAACAAAATACTACTATTTTGTGTTGAAAATACAATTTCGTCTATAAACAAGTTTTTAAAATGATCAGTTGGGGATCAAAATCAGTATTGAGTTTATTCTTTAGTATCGAAATTGAGTTTGAACTTTTAATATCATGACATTGTTAAGTAGTTGATGTAGTTCATGTAGTGTCACTTTTATGCAGTACTGTAATCCTTTTGAAGAACATATACTGCAGATAGTTGTAGCATTAGTAGTAGTAGTAGTAGTAGTAGTAGTAGTAATAGTACATTAAACATACTAATAACAGTAACAGCAACACATCCTTATTGATATTAAGGATGCACCAATTTAACTTTTTCCAAAACGAGTGTCATGTACTTCATTTTGAGTACTTGCTGATCCCGATACCGATACCAGACATTTCACAGGGCTCAGATACAGCGGTAAATCTAATAAATTATTTCATTATTTCATTTCATTGTAGTACAGCCTTCCTTTTCACTGAAATACTGTTTTACTGTTTTAAATGTCTACTCAAATCACTGTAGTTAGGTATAATTGCCATGTAATTTAAATAAGTACCTTTAATATTTACTACATTGTCTACTGCGCCCTCCACGAGCCACTTCAGCATAAGAGTGAGTGTTCTTTTACTTCACCACAGCTACACTTTGACCAATATGGACATGTTATACTCTGTTAAACGAGCTGAACCTGCTCTATTCAGTCGATTAATGTGTTTGTCAATTACAACAAGTCCCAAAGCACGAGCAAAGACTCACCAGCACCACTTAGCCACGTACACATGCGTCTATGTAAACACAAGTACTGCACTGATATCCCTGTGAATCCTGTGAAGTATCAGAGCCTTTAAGAGTCCTAAATATGTCCATAGCTCATGTGACAGTCACGTGATTAAAGCTGATCTTAAGGAACAGAAGAGTTAATGTGTTTCTTTATGCTCAACTTGTCACTGTCACTGAGAGATTATAGTGGTATCGGCTCTTGGTATTGGCAGCAAATTGATATCTGTAGTATCCCTGGTATCGGTATTGGTGCATCCCTAATTAACATCAGCGTATTTATGCACTTTTTTTGTGTTTGTTTTCATATTTTTATTGACGTGTGAACAAGTATTTGAAAGTCATTTAAAACAACAAATGCATAAGCACCTTTTTCATTTTTATATAACAAGAACTAAAGCAAAATAATAATAATAATAATAATAATAATAATAATAATAATAATAATAATAATAATAATACATTAATTAATTAATTAATTAATTAATCACACAAACCTTGAGTGAATAATTAAATTAGAGCATCACATGATAAATAAAAATATTATAAATAATAATAATAATGATAATGATGATGATGATGATGATGATGATGATGATGATAATTAAATAAATAAATGAATAAAAAAGAGGTGGGGGGGTTGGCTTAGACAGTTTCAAAAAAGTCAGTAAATGGTTCCCACTTACTATAAAATTTGTTTACTCTGTAATACTCTTCTTGGAATATCTAATCTTCTCCACTTTCAAAAAGGACATAACCTCATTAATCCACTGAGTGCTGGATGGGGAATTTTTTGATTTCCGATGTAAGAGGAGATGGTGTCTTTCAACAACAGAGGTAAATGCCAAAACCTGTAGCTGTAATGTCGACTACCGAGGGAAGTCTTCTGGAAGACCAAAGATGGCCAAAATAAACCCACCAGAAGGTTGTAAGGGCTGGGCAAGAAAAAAACACCACAGAGGGAAAAATCTGTGCAAGTGTTGTTTTTGAGTAATGACATGTATTAGTAGTTTTAGGATAGTTGAAGTACACTCATAGCACATTAGTAGTAATACCAGCCTGAATAACAAGTATTAATTGCTGTAAAAGTCAATTTTTCCAACAGTAACGACATAATTTGCGTATGCCATTAAATATTATCCTCGTCGGCCATTTTGATCCTCTCTTTGAACAACAATCGATTTGCATATTATAAATACTGGTCTCATTTGACTGTGGTTTGAACTCTGAGGCCATTATTTCCCTTATGTTGTTGTTGTTGTTTGAGCGGACCTGATGGACAGCGTTCGAGCGTGTGTCTGTAGCGTGGGGCTCGCTGCTGGTGGGAAACGGCGCAGATTAAAAGAGCTGTCTGCTGCTTGTCATTAGCACGTCACTGATGTCTTCAAAGCACAATTAGAGTGAGCGGCAGCGAACACAGACTCCTACCACTTTTAATTAGGACGGATTAGAACGCTTTAAACACACACACACAACACTATAAATATACCAGAGAAATCATAAAAACACATTTAATCAAACATTTTAAAGCTGCATTGTGTAAGTTTTCAACTTGTGGTCACCGTAAAGATGTTATTGCTTTCCTTAGAATATCCCACTGTATGGCATTAAAGGGCCCATATTACGTTGTTTTCTGATCTATGCAATAATGTTGTTTCCTCATCACAAACAGACCTGGAGTTGTGTTTTGTTTCATTCACATGTTTAACACACAAACCCTGCATATTTAGGCTGAGTTCTTCTCTCAAACTGAAAACACTCTGTTCCACCTTGTCATCATGTGGTAATACAGGAAGTGCTCCTCTGTATTTTTAAACTCCATACACCTTCACTTGAAACATTTGGATGATTTCAGCCCTGGAATTGACAATCTCTACTGAACTAAAGGTAAAAGGAGCTGTTCACTTGAAAACTACAGCTTCATGACATCACAAGGTGGAACAGAGCATTTTGAGCTTTGGAGCTGTAGACAGACTAATAATAAAGAGTTACTCAAACATGTGTGAATGAAACAAAACACAACTCCAGGTCTGTTTTTGAGGTGGTAACAACATTATAACATGACTTAAAACTCACAAGAATCAATTTTGCGTAATGTAAGACATTTAACTTCTTAGTCTTGAATTTATGTAATTACAAGCATTGTTATTGCTCAAAGGTACCTTGAAAAACATGCATTCTTACTGTTAGTGGGGTCCCCTCTCTGCATATTTGACTTGTTGGCCGGGTGACAGCATCTCCACTTAGATCAGGCATGCCCAAACTGTGGCCCAGGGGCCAAATGCGGCCCTCAGACCAATTTTTCTTTTCAATTTGAATTGGCCCATGTTACTTTAAACAGTACTTTTTTCTGTACATTTTTGAGAATCTACTTTAACAAGCCCATATCAAGTATTTAATGTGTCCCACTGAGGATGTAAGCGTGAATAAAGGTCTAGTGGTTCAGTCTAACTTGTAATAAACACACAGGTTTGAAGCATTCCCTGTATTGGCGATGAGTCTATGACCCTGAATCAGCCCTTAGCTTTGTCTGTGATTTTATGTATGGCCCTTAATGAGAAAAGTTTGGACACCCCTGACTTAGATGGATACGTTTAATGTCATATCGTGGGACAGTCCAGCCACAGTAATAACATCTTCATGGAGACAAGCAGGTGGCAGACCCTCCACTAGAAAAGTTGCATAGTGTACGTTTAAAAGTAATTCAGTATTAATAACAGTAATTGCCCTATTTACTTTTTTTTTTTTTTTTTGCAGGTAATAGTTATATTGTCATTTGAATGCACTCCTCTGTTTTTTTGTTTTAAGTTATGCTATAAATACATTTTCGTTACTATAATGACACAGTGTCCTAACTTGACTGAAGCTCTACCGTCTTGTTGCCTTGTAGTTGTTTGATTCAGTTTCAAAAAAATTCAGATGGAGAGCCAAGGGTCAATTTTTCCCTCCAAAATTTCCAAAATAAAAATCATATAAATCATAGAGAGATATTAAAAAATCTGGCAGTTAAACAGAAAATTCCACATGAGAATTTTGACCTTTCTCCAGTTTAATAAAAACCTCAACCAAACGACTTTCACTTTTCTCTGTTCACAGGAGACAGAGCCACCATGTTCCCTGTTCTGGACATCGACCAAAACGAGATCGTGGACACAAACGGAGCTGGAGATGCTTTCGTCGGAGGTAATTTACGACAAAATGTTTAAATCAAATCTGTGAGTAATAGTTTAAGTTTACACATAATTTATATTGGTTTATTCAGGTTTAGTAACTACTTAATTAATCAAAATTGCTAATCCGCTAGCCGCTGCATTCCAAATAAGAAGAGATCTGGCTCCAATGCACTTTCTATTGAAAAACTGTTGCTTTCTATAACTGCTGCACGTCTTTGTTTATGCTAATTAATGTGTAGTTATTATAATGCATTACCGAAACATCAAAATTCCCAGTTTAAACCTAACTTCCTGTCTGTTCTTTGCCCTGAAGGATTTCTGTCGGCGCTGGTACAGGAGCAGTCTTTGGAGGAGTGTATTCGCGCGGGACACTATGCCGCTAATGTCATCATAAGAAGGGTTGGCTGCACCTTCCCTGAAAAACCCAACTACCAATGATCCTCTTTCGGCCCAAAATAAACTGTCACGGTCAAATTCTTTACTTTGTATTTACTGTGAACTAACGCTAAAGCCAGGCAACGCCAAGTGTCTAAACGGATTGATTAAATGCAACTAGAAATTGGGTTAAAACTACGTAACAAAGATGATTTATAAGAAAGTAAGAATATGAGCATTGAAAAAGCCATAGACACATCCACCTCTGAACAGTTTACAGACCGCAACAAACGCACAATTTCCATTTCACCATTTTGTTTTGAGTGATTCGGTCAATATTTGAACAAAAATGAAATATAAGGAATGTCCAATGCTTACCGATTGAGCTAATCCCTTTGCTAAATGCTAATATGACGACGTAAGCGTTTTACCAATATACAAAACCAGGTTAGCGCAACAGGCTAGGTGCTATAGCATATTGTAAGCGAATCGAAAGCGTTTATCTATTCTGCCTCAGTAACAACGAATAATCATAATGTACCGATCACCTCCTACTGTAATGTAATATTAAATAAAACCAATTTATACAATGTACCTCTTAATTATCATATAGATCCTTAAAGTACATGAAGAGATTGAGCTATCCTATGCTAACGTTAGCAAGTAGTATTTTAGAGTTTATTGGTATTACTGTATCTGGCCAAATTATACTGATCAATAAAGTAATGATCAATAAAGATATTTTTTTCCATTATTTTAATATAGGGTGACCAGATTTTCAAAATTCAAAACTGGGACAGACTCGGGTTGGGACGGCTGGGATGGTTGATATAATCAACCGTAGATATACACTCACCTAAAGGATTATTAGGAACACCTGTTCAATTTCTCCTTAGTGCAATTATCTAATCAACCAATCACATGGCAGTTGCTTCAATGCATTTAGGGGTGTGGTCCTGGTCAAGACAATCTCCTGAACTCCAAACTGAATGTCAGAACGGGAAAGAAAGGTGATTTAAGCAATTTTGAGCGTGGCATGGTTGTTGGTGCCAGACGGGCCAGTCTGAGTATTTCACAATCTGCTCAGTTACTGGGATTTTCACGCACAACCATTTCTAGGGTTTACAAAGAATGGTGTGAAAAGGGAAAAACATCCAGTATGCGGCAGTCCTGTGGGCGAAAATGCCTTGTTGATGCTAGAGGTCAGAGGAGAATGGGCCGAGTGATTCAAGCTGATAGAAGAGCAACATTGACTAATATAACCACTCGTTACAACCAAGGAATGCAGCAAAGCATTTGTGAAGCCACAACACGCACAACCTTGAGGCGGATGGGCTACAACAGCAGAAGACCCCCCGGGTACCACTCATCTCCACTACAAATAGGAAAAAGAGGCTACACGAGCATGAGCTCACCAAAATTGGACAGTTGAAGACTGGAAAAATGTTGCCTGGTCTGATGAGTCTCGATTTCTGTTGAGACATTCAAATGGTAGAGTCAGAATTTGGCGTAAACAGCAGGAGAACATGGATCCATCATGCCTTGTTACCACTGTGCAGGCTGGTGGTGGTGGTGTAATGGTGTGGGGGATGTTTTCTTGGCACAACTTTAGGTCCCTTAGTGCCAATTGGGCATCGTTTAAATTCCACGGGCTACCTGAACATTGTTTCTGACCATGTCCATCCCTTCATGACCACCATGTACCCATCCTCTGATGGCTACTTCCAGCAGGATAATGCACCGTGTCATAAAGCTCGAATCATTTCAAATTGTTTTCTTGAACATGACAATGAGTTCACTGTACTACAATGGCCCCCACAGTCACCAGATCTCAACCCGATAGAGCATGTTTGGGATGCGGTGGAACGGGAGCTTCGTGCCCTGGATGTGCATCCCACAAAACTGCAAGATGCTCCTATCAATATGGGCCAACATTTCTAAAGAATGAATCAGCACCTTGTTGAATCAATGCCACGTAGAATTAAGGCAGTTCTGAAGGAGAAAGGGGGTCAAACACTGTATTAGTATGGTGTTCCTAATAATCCTTTAGGTGAGTGTAAATGGACATAGCTAACCTGCTAGCCATCACGTAGCAAAGAAGAAAGAGGAAGTGACCATGGGCGCACTTCCAGCTCCATCGACTCTGGCTCCAATTCACTTTCTATTGAAAAACTGTGGCCCCTCTCGCCGTAACTGCTGCTGTCAGACTCATTTTGGTCGTTAAATGTTCATATTAATCCGCTCTACATGATCCTAGTATCCTGAGAGACTTCTGCTTGTGCATTTTTTGTCTTCTGCTCATTTTCAGCAGTTTTCTTTATTTTAACTCAACAAATGACAATATATTCCCCTTTTTCCTGCTGGAGGGGATCAAATTAGTCAAACATAGGGACATCTGGGCAGGGGTGTAGCACAAAATTCTGTTCCCTGGGTACAAATGATCTCGTTGGGCCCGCACTACATGTTGTCTAATAAAAAAACAAATTACCGACCAATTACCAATCTGACGCCCCTGCACCTGGGACATTTCATGTATAAAATTGGTTCAAATCAGTCGTTTTGGATAAATCTGCTAGGACAGGGGACACGGGGCTTAAAACTGGGACTGTCCCGGGTCATTAGGGATGTCTGGTCACCCTAAATTAGAATATAGATCCTTAAAAAGTTAATTAAAACATAGCTTGCCAGTTCGGTAGTTGGTAAAAAGTGGTTGGGGTTTTGGGTGTTACACATCTGGCCAAATTATAGTTTGTTAATCTACCAGGGCCTGTTATGCCTGAGAAAGTAATTTATTTATTTTTATCTTGGGGCCTTTTTCATGAATAAAGATCATTTCTATAATTTTATTCGCCTAAATGCCATTAAGTTTTACCAATTACTCTCTTTATGTATATGACAATGTAAACTGTGATCTGCTTAAGTAAAGGTTTTTTAATTAAGGGCATTCTCAAAAAATTATAAGAAAGTAAATATCTGAACTAGAAACGAATGGAAAACCAGATAGACCACTGCCAAGGCATAAATCCAGTCACTTCTACCATGACCTTTGACCTTTCGGCATATTGTGTGTTTAAACTCAAAGCAGCAGTATGTAACTTTTTGCTAAATAATAGACTGAAATATACTTCAGTCTGTTATTTTTTGGTTGGGTTTATTACACTGAAAAACACACACAAAAAAAGTGTCCTTGCTGTGAATGGGCTTGCATCTCCACAAACCTGACTCTGTTTGGCCTGGAGGAGAGCCGCTTCCTGCTTGTTTCCATGGAAATGCTGTTATTTTAGCGATAATATTCCACAGCATGGCAAAGATGCATTTTATGAAATTAAAATGTGTTGTGAGCCTGGGCAGTGGTGAATCTCCCAGAGTTCAGAGGGGCGTGATTGACAGGTGGGTCAGCCAATCAGGGACACGCGTGGTCTGTTTGTATCAAAACAAATATGGCTGCCACAGGAGACTGAAACACATGGTAGAGCACTAAATTTTAATTCTGTTCAAAATGATGTATGGTTTTAACTTTCGGTTTCCGTGGACTCACACAGGTCACATGCCACCTCCAGAAAGTTACATACTGTACCTTTAAATACATTTACAACATTACTTAAAAATGACAAGGGAAGAAATGTTTGAAGGGAAAGCAGATAGACCTGTGCCAACGGTGAGTCCGAATGTCCACACTGCTCCCTACAGGGGGCACTATTTAGGGGTCACGCCATTTTTACTGGTGTCTGAATATCCACAATGCACCTTGAATAGACATGTCAATATAGACCACAATGCATTGCGAGAGTTGGGAAAACAGTGGATAGCGACAGGTCTTTAGCTGGACACAACACGACTGAATGAAGCAGATAGAAGCGCTGGTTTATCTCACTTTTGATCCTGATTATGAATAAAACACTTAAATAAACTGTTGTGGTTCATTTGAACTGTTAACAAAGCGAGAATTTCCACATTTCAGACAAAACTGTTAAAATCCAGTCAGTTTACGTGAGATCCAGCTTGACAAAAACACTTGTGTCAGTTCAATCTGAACCTTATTTATGAAAGAACTCAAGTTTTATCAGAGTTTAAACTTAAGACTTTTTTTACCCAGATGCTAGAGTCATGTGACCCAAAAGCAGCGGGCTGTGTGTTCGAATCTCTCTGTGAATATAATCCACTCTATAATCCACAAAAGAGAAATGATGTAGTGAACAAGGGGTTAAGGGCCAGGGGAGGACATTCGGACACACTTTTTCCATGACCTTTGACCTTTATAGATAACATATTTTGAGTTTAAATGCTACGTCAACAACCAATGGATAGCAAGGACCATACCATTTCCCCCTTTTTTTTTAGTAAAAGTCATGTTTTTGTTCCATATTTTAATAGTTTAATTGACCCATGAATGACCTTAACCCTGTATTTTTAAATTCCTTCATATTCCGCACCTCAGTGAAACTTTTCCACTTCCGCTGTACAGTATTCAAGTCTTAAGCTTCTATCGACCTTCAGTAATTTGTCAAAAATAAATACATTTCTGAAAATAATACTGCCTCTGAATGACTATCTATTTGAAATACTAACCTTGGATTTCTTTTTGCCAAACTTCTTAAACGTTAAAAGCATGATTTCATTAAATGTTTTTTTCAAATTCCTTTCACTTTCTTGGATGGGATTTCTTTATATCTTATTTAATTGGCTGGCGTTATATCATGTTATTAAGCTTTGTATTCTGAGCCAAGAAAAAACATCAAATGTCCAAACTTGTCTTTTTGGTCTAATCCATCGTCCCATGTCCATCTGCGTCCTGCCTCGCTCCAAACCCACAAATAAACACCCCGCTTCTGTCCTCTTTGTTTTAGTCTTCGCACATTTTGCCAATAAACATGTAATTCATTTTTGTTATTGAAAGTCCCTTGAAATTATATCCAAAAATTCAACCTGGGATTTTAAAACGGCAAGATTTTTTTCTCTTTTTTGGCGTTTGGTGTTTTATGAAGAGATAATATTCATAATCGTTGAGAACATGGAGATGCCAATTTAATTTAGTTGAGTGAAATATGAGGGAAAACCTTAAATCTTGTTGAATACGCAGAGTACGCACCGTGAATCTCCCAGATGGACGTGATTGACAAGTGGATCAGCCAATCAGGGACACGCATGGCCCATCTGTATCAAAACAAATATGGCTGCCACAGGGGACTGTAAAAAACATGGTGGTGCAATAAAATCTGTTAATCTGAGGTCATTTTCACACTGTTACTACTCAGATCGACGTAAAAGAGCATTCACTTCCACAGGTGAAAGAAAAGACCACCACCATAAGGGAAGCGAGCGCGTGCATGTGTGTTCATAGGGCGCTGTTGCTTGAAACACGTCATAGAAATACGTTCTCTGATCAGCTGATGGACTCTCACGTGGCTCATGGTGTGAACGGTGGTGAACGATGCCCGGGGTGTGTGAACAAGACCAACCCAAAACCGAAGTAAACAGAACTAAATCTAGAGAGCCACTGGGGGGCGCGCCACAGAGCCACTAACACGTGTGAAAATGACCTGAGGTGAGAAAGGTTTTATTTTGTTCAAAATGATGGGTGACCGATGAGATGGCGGACTTGCTCGGCTAAAACTTTTGGATATGTGAAAAGGTGGTTAGCGGAGCAGGTGGCGAAGGGCTGGGTCGGCGGGTGACGCTCTGGCACGGGACGAGATGAGCTGGATCAGAGGCGGCGGTGCATGGGTAGTCCGGGGGGAAAGATCTGACAAAAACCTGAAAGTCCGACTGAGCACGAGAAGCAAAATACAAAAAATGAGACTGAGCCAAGCTTACAGTACCACGAGGATACACTGACGATCTGGCAGCGAGTGTAGAGATCCACAACCTCTTAGTACTCCCCGGGTGAAGGCTTGGTTGCTTGATGAAGTGCAGGTGTGAGGAGGTGGCACTGGAGTCTCCGCCCAGCTCCAGGCGTAGACACAGAAGGGAGGGGGAAGACAGCACAGAAACAGAAGGGCAGACAGGACTCATGACAGGATATTTCACTGTACTCATGAGATCCCAGACATGTCATGTTGTTTGCAGAGGTGGACCATATCAGTATTGAAGCCAGCAAGAAGATAAACCAGTGGAGATTTCAAAACGCTAAATACAAAACTTGAAAACTGACTATTTTTATGGCTACATTTTTATTATTTCTGTAAATCTTGCGCAGAAAGTATACGGGTTAGGACTGGACTGTTACAATACTAATTAACAATTCTGAAAAATGTATTTGGAATGTCGAAAAGTCCTCAAAATGGTGGCTATATTACAAGACACTGACCCCCAGGCATATTTTACGCAGTATTTTTTTATTTAAGTAGTCGACAAGTCCGATAGCTGCTGTTGAAAACCACAGACCACATGGAGCTGGGGGCAGTGAGGCTTTAATAGTTTTTGTAGTTTATCTCATAGTTTGTCTGGATGTTTGGACAGGTGCCAGGAGACCGTCAGCCCTGCTCCTCTGTCAAGTGTTTGTGTTCAGGGTTATGCTCCACATTTTCACACTTTGATAACCATCGCTGTGTCACCAGATCTTCAAACATGAAAACAGACTGCGCTCCGCTCAGGGAGGAACGGCTCCAATCTGAAGCACTGCACATGTTGAGGTTAGTGTTGTCATGATACTAACATTTCAAACTCGATTTCGATACTAAGGAATAAACTCGATACTGATTTTGATGCCCAAATTATGATTTTAAAAACAACAAAATAATAGTATTTCTTTATAGCATGTGGTCTTAGCCCGCTCTAGCAAAACTCAGGATGAAACTTTCAGGAAAAGTATAATTTGATGCAGTTACATGATTTTTTTTTTTTTCAGTACTGATTCCTGTTTGAGTATCTCATTTTGATACAAATTTTAGTATCGATTAGTATCAGATTTTCAATACAACACTACATTATTCTAAAGTTAAGTTACATAATTTTGTATTTTTGTCATTTTGTTTGTTTATTTTTCTGAAAAGCCTGCGTCCTTACTATGAGTGGGCTTGCATCTCCACAAGCCTGACACTTATTTGTCTTGGATGAGGGACTCTGCCTGCACGTTTCCATGGAAATGTTGTTGTATTGCCTATAATGTTCCACAGTATGGTACAAAACAATTTTATCTCCATGGATAATGTTCTGAAGTATAGTTTTAACTGCCTTTTTTGTGTCAAGTCCAGAAAGTTACATATTGTACCTTTAACATCATTTATATTTAAGATTTTATTAAAATTCTTGCCTAACATGCAAACACATACTTAAATACAGCTGTGAAAAACATTGGTGTTGTCATAAAAAATGAATGCAAATAATCTTTTCTGTTACAATCAGATTTATTCAACAAACTTTACATTTCATTGTCTAAATCTAGCTAGCCGGGTGCTGTTGTGTCAATAGTATCAGGTACACTCTAACCCTCACCCTAACCCTCACCCTAACCCTCACCCTAACCCTCACCCTAACCCTCACCCTAACCCTCACCCTAACCCTCACCCTAACCCTCACCCTAACCCTCACCCTCACCCTCAATCAATCAATCAAACTTTATTTGAAGAGCACCAAAGTGCTTTTCATAAGTGCATTAAAATGTAAAAACAACAACAAAACCCTCACTCTAACCCTCACTCTAACTCTAGGGTTAGAGTTTTCCCACAATGCACTAGGACTGAGTCACTCAGTCCTAGTGCATTGTGTGTCTAAACACACCTGTCTGCAAGGGTGGACTTTTAAAGTAGTCTTCCAAAGTCCACCCCTCCTTCCCCCTCACTCTCTCCTTTTGTTCTCCAGACCCCGCCCAAGTTAGCAACTAATTAAACATGGTCATGGGCAGAGTGTAGTCCTCCACTCTAACGAGTCTTTTTGGCGGGAGTATTTTTAGTGGGAGTAGTTTTGGGGGGAGTATTTTTAGTGGGAGTAGTTTTGGGGGGAGTATTTTTAGTGGGAGTAGTTTTAGCGGGAGTATTTTTAGTGGGAGTAGTTTTGGCGGGAGTAGTTTTAGTGGGAGTAGTTTTGGCGGGAGTATTTTTAGTGGGAGTAGTTTTGGCGGGAGTAGTTTTAGTGGGAGTAGTTTTGGCGGGAGTATTTTTAGTGGGAGTAGTTTTGGCGGGAGTAGTTTTAGTGGGAGTAGTTTTGGCGGGAGTAGTTTTAGTGGGAGTAGTTTTGGCGGGAGTATTTTTAGTGAGAGTAGTTTTGGGGGGAGTATTTTTAGTGGGAGTAGTTTTGGCGGGAGTATTTTTAGTGGGAGTAGTTTTAGTGGGAGTAGTTTTAGTGGGAGTAGTTTTGGCGGGAGTAGTTTTAGTGGGAGTAGTTTTGGCCGGGGTCGTTGCCTTTGCCGCTGGACTCTTGGTGGATGGGGTCTGGACTACTTGGGTCTGTGGCTTTTGGTTTTCCATTTTCAGATTGTTAACTAATGAATTTAGGTAACAATTGTCCCTCTGTTTGATGTTCCAAATGTGTGCCGCTGTCTGTTCCTGCTCCCGTCGCCAATGTTCTGCGATCTTTTCCGAGTGTTCTATTGTCTTATTCATCTTCTCTGTTAAGTACTCGTTTATACTCTCCACATGCTGATCTACTGGCATTCTGGAGTGCCCATTAACGTAAAACCCAATCATTGATTCCACTTTTTTTTTCAGACGTCTGGGATTTTCTAGAACGACTTTACAGCCTTCTAAGTTCACTTCAATATCTTTCATTTTTTTCTCCAAAAGTCTGTATTTCTCCCTCTCTTCTTTGAGCATGGGTTGGAATGAGTCAACTTTGAACTTTAATTTCTCATTTGTTTTTCTCAGTTCATTATTTCTATCCTGGAGTACCTTTTTTCCCCTCTCGATATTTTCTGCGTGATCAATCAACTCCGAAAACTCTGCTTCCAAGTTTTTCATTTTTTCATTGCAAGATTCAGTCTTGACTTCGCACAAAACCTTCTTGGTCTCCATCTTTTTCAGTACCTCTACGACCCTACCCCTTTCCTTAATCTCGCTAGCGATGTCAATGTCTTTGTCCAAATTCGTTTTCTTAAGTTTTGCGTTCTCTTTTTTCAAATTCTTAATTTCAATTGTTGTGTCATACTTCAGATTGTTAAATTCTTCTTTTAAACCCGCAATTTTCTCAACAAAACGGTCTTTTCTAATTAGAAAGTCTATTTCAAAAGACTCTTTCGTGGCTATGTACACGTTCTTCTTCTCAATTCGTAGCATGTCTGCAATATCTTCCAGCTCTTTAATCTCAAGGTTCTGTTTTTCGATCAGTTCATCCCTTTCGTCAATGTCTTTTTGTAAAGACTCTCTGATTTGCAACAGTTCCTCAGATTTTTCTTGGAGCTTAACGTTTCTATCCATTTCCAGGTCGGCAATTTGAACCTCTAGTTTTTTCACCTTTGATTCATATTCAACCTGTTGTTTGGATAACAAGTCCATGTATTTGTCTCTTTGTTCTGAAAGCAGAGTTTTAGATTTTTTCTCTGCTGTCTCTAATTGAACAATCCTATTTTTGGCAATATTCAGTTGCGTTTCATACTTTTTGGCGGACAAGACGTACCCGGCTATCTTGCCCTCGCACATTGATTTTACGGATGCTGTTTCAGTTTGACAGCGTTTTAGTTCAGATCTTAGATCTTTTATCTCCTGGATTTGGCGCTGCTCATTTTCCTCTAACTCAGTTTTTTTTATGTATTTTGTTTGCATGACCCTTTCCAGCTCTTTAAATCGAATGCGGTGGTATTCTTCCCGTTGTTCAATTTTCCATTCCATATATTCCATGGAGCCAGGGGCAGGCTTATTTTGGGCGGGTAATTGAGAAATATCTCTCTTGATCTTTTGCCTAGGCATTTTGATATAGGTAAAGTCTAAAATGGTCAACTCTCTAACTGCTCGTAAAGGCTCAAAATAGTCGTTCTATCGTGCTGTTTGTTGCTAGCCGTATGCTTCTACGTGTGAATGAGATGAAATGAAATGCTCGCACACAGGTACAAACTTGGCAAGCCAGACTGGCAGTGATGTCATAAAGCTTCAAAGAATTCCGTTGCTATGACATCACAACTTCAAAGGATCACTTTTGGTTTCTATGGAGACGGAGCACAACAGTTTCATTAGGGCGTATCTAGGGCGTATCTAGGGCGTTCTAGAACAGTGTTTTGTTTTGGGGGGTTTTTGGATTCTTGAATGCGATGATGTCATAGTCTCGGGTGGGGGAGGGGCCACAGGTTCATCTATTGATAATGTTGTATTTAGTTATGAAATATCCAAAAGGTAAATGCACAAATGTTGAACCTGATCATTTCTATTGATTAGACCTAAGAACTCACTGTTTCACAACAGAAATCTGCATTTGAACAATATTCATTTTAAAGGCCCCTCATTTGTGTTAAATATTATTGGCCTATACTGTAGAACAGGGGTCACCAACCTTTTTTAACCTGAGAGCTACTTTATGTCCATGTATTTGTCTCTTTGTTCCGAAAGCAGGGTTTTAGATGTTGTCTCTAATTGAACAATCCTATTTTTGGCAATATTCAGTTGAGTTTCATACTTTTTGGCAGACGAGACGGTCGACTTGTACATCGATTTTACGGATGCCGTTTCAGTTTGACAGCGTGTTACTTCATCTTGGAGATCTTTTATCTCCTGGATTTTGCACTGCTCATTTTCCTTTAACTCTGTAATTTCCCTCACCCCAGACACGTCCTCCAGCTCCTCCGGTGGGACCCCAAGGCGTTCCCAGGCCAGCCAAGAGACATAGTCCCTCCAGCATGTCCTGGGTCTTCCCCGGGGCCTCCTTCCGGTGGGACATGCCCAGAACACCTCCCTAGGGAGGTGTCCACTTTATCTTTTGTCTAGGCATTTTGATACAGGTAAAGTCTAAAATGTTCAACTCTGTAATTGCTCGTAAAAGTGTCTGTAAATTTACAGACACGAAATGTAATTGTTGGTTGACCGAGCAGACAGTTAAGAGCATTGTCGTATGCTGTAGTCTTTAAGCTGGTCGTTCATTGTAAATAAATATATCAAATAATTTTCACCTTTCTTATTTTTTTTCACTAACTGCCACTTCATGTACATAAAAGTACTACATATTTACCACAGGTCCCACCAAAGAAAGTAATAACATAAAAAACAACATAAAAATCTGAAAAGCTGTCATATGCTACTGATTAGCATTAGCATTAGCTGCTACTTAAAGCTAAAGTCACATTTATCTTGTTTTGTGTCTGCTCTCATTATTAAATCAGCTCATGGCTTCATCATGTTAATCACTTTTGGACACATCCGCGCCCCGTAGAGAGACAGAGGGGCAGCAGAACAGAGGGGGCGAAGTGGAGGAGGAGAGGGGGAGAAGGAGGAGAGAGGAAAGAAAATATAAAATAATTTTTTTTTTTTAAAAAGCTTGGGGACATTTAGTGTGTTTGATACACACTACCTGTGGTAGCCTAAAGTAGGATGTAGTTCACCCGCGTTTGGTACGCATAGAAGTGTTTGGTACTCTTAATATTAAAGGTGCTTGTTACACCTAACGTGTGGTAAGCTTAAGAACATTTGGTACGTTCAGTGTGTTTGGTACAAACTGCCTGTGGTAATGGTTGGTACGCATAGAAGTGTTTGTTACACTTAATATTAAAGCTGCTTGTTACACCTAACGTGCTTAAGAACGTTTGGTACACACTGTCTGTGGGAGTCTAAAGTTGACATGTAGTACGCCTGCGTTTCTTACACATAGAAGTCTTTCGTACACTTAATGTTAAAAGTGTTTGGTACACTTAGTGTGTGGTATACTTACAAACGTTTAGGACATGTATTCTGTTTGGAACACACTGCCTGTGGTAGTGTAAAGTGGCATGTAGTTCGCCTGTGCTTGGTATGCTTAGTGTGCTGGTGAATGCCCACGTTTGGTACACATAGAAGTCTTTGGTATACTTAATATTGTAAGGTATTTTCTAGCAGAGCAGCACTACATTAAAATGTTATCTTGATTTATTAACACGTAAATGACACGTGCCCACCCGGACGGTACAGACCTACAGAATGAGTGGGAACTCATGAAGATGTTGTGCAGAACAGCGTGGATCATACGATGCCGTGCGGATTAGAATAAAGACCCTCCTCATACACACATTGGAGGGGCCTATAAAATCCTTTCTGGAGAGTCCATTGCTTCATTGTTCAGTTTAACTGTGTGAAACTCATTAAACCCTTCAGACTTTATGTTTCAGTCTCTTAGTTCTCTTTGACGTTTATAACAGAAACAAACATTCTTACAATATTAAAGGTACACCTAGCGTGTGATATGTTTAAAAGACATTTGGGACATCTGGGGTGGTTGTTACAACACTGCCTGTGGTAGAAATAAATAATAATTCTAAAATTAAAGAAAAATTATTATTTTTAGTGGGAGTAGTTTTAGTGGGAGTATTTTTGGCCGGGGTCTTTGCCTTTGCCGCTGGACTCTTGGTGGATGGGGTCTGGACTACTTGGGTCTGTGGCTTTAGGATTAGCATGTTCATATCTTCAACTAATGATTTTACGAAATGTGCTTCTTTCTGTTTGATGTTCCAAATGTGTGCCGCTGTCTGTTCCTGCTCCCGTCGCTGATGTTCTGGGATCTTTTCCGAGTGTTCTATTGTCTTATTCATCTTCTCTTTTAAGAACTCATTTATACTCTCCACATGCTGATCTACTGGCATTCTGGAGTGCCCATTAACGTAAAACCTCATACTTTTTGGTGGACAAGACGGTCGAGTTGTACATCGATTTTACGGATGCTGTTTCAGTTTCACAGCATTTTAGTTCATCTTGGAGATCTTTTATCTCCTGGATTTTTTGCTGCTCATTTTCCTTTAACCCTTTAATGTTCACTCCAAGAAAAAAACAATGGATTTTTTTTTTTTTTTTTGTGCTTTTTAAGTTATTGGGTCACTAATAACAAAAATAAATTTAAAAAATATATAAAGACCCCCCAGTTTTAAAAATATGTGCTTCTACCAAATGGTCGAGATGGTTCTTGATGGTAAAAGTATCTATTACATAACTATAAATGTATATTATCAATAAAATTATGATTTAATACCTATAAATACAAAGAAGAAAGTAGAAAATGTAAAAATACCAGAAAACAATTCATGTCAAGTAAATTTTATTCCAACAAACGAACTTCACTCCCATTTTCTGCACAAAATTCCCAACACTTATGTGACAATTGTACTTTCAAAAACATATGTGGCATCTATGTGTTTCCCCTCTCTTAAAATAATAAAAAGGACACCTGAGGACCTATCCAACTTCTCAGTTGTGCTGTGTAAAATCTTCTCAAAGAACTTCTTTTCTTGCATTGAACAAATTAAAAAATGATACAACTCTCTCAAACAGTAATGGTAACCATTGGTAACTCTTGGCACATTATTTTTGATGATATGCTACAAAGCATTCCCTCTCTCTGATCAAGCACAGGACAACATTGCACTTTTCACATTTCCATCTTGACACACCCTTTGGGCAGAGGCTGCACCGTCCCCGGTTGTCAGCGTGAAGTGGCCAATGTCCATAGTTGTCGTAGCGTATGTCTAGTTGTGGGGGTCTTGGGGGGAGGCGCTTCTTCTCACAGGACATTTGTGGTGGACTAGCAGATGATGGCCGACCAACTCTAGGTGCTGGCTTGTTGACTTGTTTCAAACTGTGGGCCACAGCCAGGCGAAACCTTTTGAGAGGCATTGGTTTTTCCTTCAGTAGGTCACAGTCTCTCTTGTAGACAAGCCAAGAATTGGAAATGCACAGGTCAAGGGCGTATCCAAACAGGAGGAAGTACCAGCGTCGTGATTTAGCTGGGGTCTTGTACAGATGAACCAGCATGTCGGAAAGATCAATGCCACCCATATGCTGATTATAGGCAGCAATGAGTGATGGGCATTGGACAGCAATCTTTGCTTTTGCATCTTTGCTCCACCGTTGGACACTTGTAAGAGGCATGATCCCACAGGCATCGCTGAGGAGAGTGACACATTTGTTATCATACCATTTGACTGCAAGTACACCTTCCGTGGACTTGTAATCAAGAGAACCACATCCTCTCTTCATCAGCTTTTTATCTTCTATCAGGTGAGCTCCATGTGGTTTGAGCGGACTGTGCTGATGTATTTAATGCCCAGATTTGCATGCAGGCTCAGGACCAGGCTAAATATTTCCAAGTTTGTTAACTAATTACAAAAATCACACATATTAAATAATTTCACTGTAATTGTAACATATTGACAACAATGCATGAACTTAAGTGTTTTTATTCCATCGAAAATAGTAACATTTATTGATTTTAGCATAAATTCACCAAACTGTTACCATATGGTTGAGATGTCACCCCATGCCAAGTTTTACCATAGAGTGACATCTCAACCGTTTTGTCAAGCATGTTTTTAAAAAAATTATTTGGCCCTTATAAAATGTTTTTTCTGTTGCATCAAGTGACATAATTCTGTTAAGTAACGTGTTAGATGATGTAATATGTTGAAAAAACTGATTTACCTTTAAAAATGCAGCTAGAAGTTGTTCACATGTCACATGTGATTTTTCTGTTTTTAACTTGCTGGAGTTGTGAGATTATTATTCCATGTAACATGGTAAATCATACTTTGTACTCCTGTTTACGTGTGCTCCAACGTGGCATGAGATTGTATATGTACCCTGAACCTCCATATATGATGATACTTTGAAAGATCAGCTAAAAATGCTTGTTTTTGTACACCTTGTCTTCGTTGAACCCAGATAACAATCTGTGTGCTGTACATTTCTAGCTAATTATTAAGGAATTATGACGTGTGTTAACTAGTATATAAGGAGCCACTGTAGAGATGTAAAACAGGAGACAGTTGGTGTTTCATTCGATTGATGCCTGCATCTGCTGAATAAAGAGACTGAATTGTGAAACTGCCCGGCCTTCTCGACTCCTGCTTCCAGTTCGCCGTCCAGGAAAATTGACAGTTTTGGTGACCCCGACGTGATGCTGAGTCCTGGTCGCAAGGGCGAACCTTCTCCTCCACAGAACGCCTGAGAAAGACATCGCAAAAACGAGCGCTCCAAAAAGACGGTACGACAGAGGCCTTTTTCATAGAATTTCTGTCAATTAGTTTAATGCTAAATTAATGTGATGTGCTCTTGGGACATTCTGTGCAATTAATTGTTATAACTTTAATACTATATAAAATTAGTAAGTATTTCCGTGTTTATGGCTTAGCACGAAGAGAGAAAAAAAGCACTAGGAATTAATAATAAATAGCAAGTTTACACTTAGATCAGGTAAAGTGTAATTAGAAACAAATTTTATCATTTCCGTGTTTATGGCTTAGCACGAAGAGAGAAAAAAAGCACTGGAATTAATAATAAGTAGCAAGTTTAGACTTTGATCAGGTAAAGTGTGATTAGAAACAAAAGTTAATCATTTCCGTGTTTATGGCTTAGCACGAAGAGAGAAAAAAAGCAAGTTTTATAAAAAATATATTTAGTGGTTAAAACTTTACACTAAAAAAGAAAACAAAACTTTTTAATCAAGTTTATATAAAAATGTGGTACCCAAAAAAACTATATGTAATGCTAGCAACAATATTTATTAGCATAATAAGAGCTCAAGCAAACGAACCTGTTCAAATGAATTTTACTCAGAATGAACATGAAATTACTTGTTACTGCAAAGTTGATGAAGGGGCAATAATTCAGATTGGCATCATTTATATTCCCTGTGAAACAGAAGCATTAATAGATGGAATTAACTTGGTAGACTTAACTAGGAAAGAGCAAGAAATAGCAACTTATTCGCCGGAACACGGCGTCCACTCAAAAGTTTGTGATTCAATTAGCAATATTCCCAAGCAAAAAGATAATGTAACCCAGACCAAAATACAGTGTACATGGTACAATCAGCCCATTCGTTCTAATATTGGCTGTGTTTGCATCTCATATCCTTTTGGTAGTAAGGAACTACGTAATATCGACAATATTTGTGAAAATAATACAATAAGAAATGTAAATACAACGGTCGAAAATAGCAAGCACCTCAATGTGACATACCAAAATGCTAGTGAAAATAGTCTGTTTGACGTCCAAATGATAAAAAGTCAAATTGGCACTCTTATGAAAAAGGTTACGCTGACAATTGGAGCAGTTTCTGAATCAAAATCCACACAAGAAACAAAAATAGAGACTATGATTAAGAAATTAAAGAATGAAATGGTAAAAGAGATTATAGACGAAGCTAGAAATATAACCAAAAGCTTGTGTCCGTCAAACTCAGCAAATGTCGCTAAAATGCTAAAAGATCTAAAAGAAGAGTATGATGCCTTAAAAAATATCTTGAAAGGAAATGTTATTTATATTGTGGCTGCATTTGTTGCTGTTTTTCTAACTCTGGCTATTGTGTTGATTATGGCTTTATTGTTATGCTTGTGTTCGCCACGGACCACTAAAATTATGGCATTAAATCTCCCTGATTCAGCTTCCATCTTAAGTTGGGATGATTGTGATACAAAATAGACAGTTTAAATGGTTAACTGATATATTATTGGATGATATTTTTTAGTGGCTGTATCTTGTAGTGGCCAGATGGGTTATGGTTCTTTTAAAATGATATTCACATAAATAAATTGACTAATCGGGAGAATTAAAAAACTGTTGCTATGATTGGAAGTTAATAGAAGGTATAGATAATTGTTTAATTAATGTGGTAAAGGATTGATTTTGCATTTATTGGGCAATTGTATGGATAATTGTTTAATTGATGTCAGGTGATGCTAATGTTTTGCATTTATTGAATTATTTGTGAATAATTGTTTGATTTAAGTAGAATAAAGCTATTGTTTTGAATTTACTAGTCATTTGTGGATAATTGATTTATGTGGAATAATAATAATAATGTTTTGCCTTTATTGGATTATTGGTGGATAATTGTTTGACTTAAATGGAAGAAAGCCAATATTTTGCATTTACTAGTTATGTGAATCATTGTTTTATTTAAGTGAAATAGAGCTAATGTTTTGCATTTACTAGATATTGGTGGATAATTGTTTGATTTATGTGAACAGAGCTATTATTTTGCATTTATTGGGTTATTTGTGGATAATTGTTTAATGCATGTGGAATGAAGCTATGGTTTTACATTTGTTAGTTGTTTATGGATAATTGCTCAATGTATTTGAAATAAGGATATTGCTTTGCATTTATTGGATGCTTGATGGTTGTGGGATGACAGTTTTGCTTCTCATTGTGGAATGTTGAGCCTTGTGTTGTCCTGGGATAATTTAGGACTACAAAAACAACTATGTTACAGCAGAACTCATTCCTTCATCAAAATTGGGCCACTTATTTATTTTGATAAATTTCATAAAATAAATTAATTAATTAATTAAGAAAAAAAAAAAAACATTTTTTAATTAAATTAAATATTTTAAGGTTCAGGTTGTCTCCAAGTTGAAGACAGATTGAAGATAGACCCCAAATTAAAAAAAAAATAAAAAAAAATTGTTACTTTAAGATTTTATTTTGAGAGCTGGGAAAGGCAAATTGGGGAGGAGTTTAAAGTATTTGCAATGTAACTCTACTGGGAGGAGAACGCAAGGCTTAATGGATATGAAGTGAAGCTGTTGTTGCACATTTGTTGGGCATTTTGTAGTTTACATTTTTGCATTATTAGGTGGATGTGAAGTAAAACTGGGTGGCATTTTGTAATGGCTGTGCCCTATTTGGCCTTAGTGAAGTGCAGGCACTTAATTGGTGGTGATTCGGGCTTAGTGACTGTTTAGTTGTGGCCTTAAGTGAGCACTTGATTTGGAATTTATTGGCTTGTGTTGTGTGTAGTTGCTCATGCTAGTTTTGCGCTTGGTTGGTCCTTGGCTAGCCATTTGTGTGTGTATTTGTGGACGCATGTTTGAGAGTCAATTTGGGTTGATACTTGGGTGTGCGTTTGCAGGTGCATGCACTGGTGGTTGGTTGATCATTGACTAGGTGTGGGTAGTTGCACGTGGCGCAGGTCAGTTAGTTGTTGGTTGGATGTTTATTTAGGATGGAGATTGGGAGTGATTGTTGGGCCTAGGTCGCTATTGGTCAGGTCTAGTCATTATTGATTGAGTCTTTGTTCGTGCCCTGTTGGGGCTGAGTGAAGTGTAGTTGTTGAAAGGTGTTATCTAAAACTGTTTTAAAAAATGTTTTTTAAATAATACTAATAGAAATAAACAGAATTAAATTATAATAATAATTAGCAGGATTGTTAAATTTAAATAATAATAATAATAATAAAGAATAATTTTAAAACTTAAAAAATAAAATAAAATAATACTTCTTTAATTTAGAAACAAATAAATAAATAACTAATACAAATTGCGAAAAATAAATAAATAAAATAAATTAAAAATAAATAAATAAATAATAAAAATTAAAATTAAATAACAAAAAAAATTGAATTGAAATTGGAATTTAAAAAATAAATAAATAAATAAATAAATTTAAAAAAAAAGGGAAGCGATAAATAAAATAAAGAATAAATAAAATAAATGATCTCAATCAAGTACAAAAATAGGATAATGCTGGCTTTTGGGTGAATTTCGAGCTCTTTCCAAGTCTTCTAAGTTAAGTTTTTTCTCTCTTTTAGAAACCAAATTAAAGGCAGGAAGTGAGAACAAAGACGCCCCCCTCCGAGATCAAAAACCCCCTTAGAGTCCACAGGTAGATAGTAAAAGACAAATTGTTCATTAAATAGTAACTCATTTTAAGTTAAGTTTTGTTTTTTTTTTGGTTTTTTTTTAGAAACTAAATTAAAGACAGGAAGAGGGAACGAAGACGCCCCCTTCGAGATCAAAACCCCTTTAGAGTCCACAGGTAGATAGTGAAAGACAAACTGTTCATTAAATAGTGACTCATTCTGCCAAAATCATAGACTTGACGACAAATTAAAACAATATCCAAATTGTTATACAGTAGCCGAGAGGGTAAGTTAACAAAATACTATAATACAATATATATCACAATGTCCCAGTTCATCACGCTAGACCAATTGGTAGAATTCTGGAAAAATAAAGCCCTGCAGGAGGAGGCAGATCCAAAAAAGGCCCAAGAAACCCAGTCCATCATTCAAGTCATTATTAAAAAATATGTCAAAAAAGGAATGATCCATGGTGGAAAAGATGCCATTGCCCCCACAGAAGAACAATGGAAGAACATTAAAAACTACTACAAGGAGAAGATCAAACAGTGCCAATTGGACCCAACCCGAAGTGCTTTAGTAAGAAAGGTGAACCAATTGAAGATACAAAAGCACAAAAATGAGATGAAGAGCCAAATAAAAATACAGAAGTACGAGAATGAGATGAGAATGGCGAAGAAGATGCATGAATGGGCAAAGGAGATGACGGTGATAAAAGAAGCGAAAGAATTGTCTTCTATCCTGGTTCTTAAGCCGAAGGAGAAGGAAGTGACCCTGAAGGAAGAACTGCTGAGAGAAAAACCGAACGAACCTGCTGCAGGCATATATCCAACCCTCGAAGAAAATAAAACATCACATAAATATGCCACACGCTCTAAGAACAGAAAGTCCTGGGAAGAACCTGAAAATTCTGATGAAGAAGAAGTGACTGGCGGTAAAGTACTAAAGAAAAATCAAAGATCACGAAGATGGGATGAAGACAACACGGATGATGATGTTCCACGTCTCGACAGTACTTTACGGTATGCAACTAGCCCATCCCCACGTGATGAAGAATGCTGGTATGAGATGTCCAGAAAAACTGCTCTGCCCCCACCATATTCAGGTACCACCAGCAAAAACCCAGTGCTGAGAAAATCTTCTGCTTCCATGATGACATCAGACCTGGCTGCATGCTTGACCCCGAAGATAACTCACAAGGTAGTTGGAGGAGAGTTGGCATTAACATCTGTTGAAGCATGCTCAAGAGAAATAGAAGAAAAAATTGACTCTGTCCAAAACCAAGTAGCTGCACTGGCTCATATTGTTGAAACTGAGAAAAAGCTGAAGCGAAGTGATGACGAGAGACGCATGCAAAGACAAGAAATGATGCCTGACCAAGAGATGACGACGAAGACAAGCGGAAGTTTGCTCTCAAGGACTGAAGAAGACGAAGCTAGAGGTGCTATGGCTGAAGTCTCAATGAAACAAAATGATGAACCCTTTTCAGTTGATGGATCGTTCAGCGGAACTGTTGAAGAGACTCGATACGAAGAGGCATACATCAATGGTACCATCAATCCCATCCAACAGAGAGAACCTGCATCTGTCTTTCCAATAAGGACGGATGGCCGACAAGTGGTCTACCAGCCATTCACATTAAAGGACTGGAGTGCCCTAATGCTCACCCTACCAAAGCTGACCAAAGGAGACGTGCCATGGATGAGAGCTCTCCTGAAGCAGACGGCTGGAGATAAACTATGTTGGGGAGACATGCAAGCTGCCCTAATCAAAGCTGCCGATGAAACAGTCGCTGATAACATCAGAAAAGCCATAGAAAGAAGATTGAGAATGCGGCTACAGAATAACAATGCCATTCATATCTTCCGAGACATCCTGGAAGAAGAACTCAGGACACGATATCCATGCATTGTGATGGAAGAGTTGTTATCCATGCAGATGAGAGATACTGAAGATTATTACAGCTTCAAGCAACGTGCCACAAACCTATATCATGATGTCACTGGAAAACCAATTGAGCCAGGAACTGGTATGTCAGTCATGTTCAGGTCTGTTCTGGTCAACTAACCAGGTTCAAGAGGCCTTGCAAAATGTGATGGGGCTGTACCGTAAGGCTGAAGACGACTTTGATGCACATTGCAATCATGAAATAAACAAGTGGCAGAGAAACAGGAAGGCGTCTGAGGACCAGAAGGAGTTGGAAGTAGCTACTGTGAAGTTGCAATTGCAGAAATACCAAACTGAACTTAAAGAGAAGAAGAAAGAAAAGAACACAAATGTGATGAGTATACAGTCAGACCCTGCTGAAGAAGACATGTTATCTGTCACAAAACAACTAACAACTGCAATGAAGATGGTGATGAACACACAGCAACCACAAGCAACAGCAGTGACACCCAACTCCCAAACAGGTCAGCCTATGTCCATACCGAATGTGCCAGTGATGATTTACAACGGTCCTCAATCAAGGAACCAAGGAGGTTTTGGAGACCCCAGAAGAAACAAAGGTACTGGCTACATGAACAATCCAAGACGTGATCAGTGCCACCTATGTCATGGAATAGGACACTGGAGAAGAAATTGTCCCTTAGCATCTCAAGGACAAAGGCAAGAGCCACACAATTTTCAACAATACAGGCAACCAATGCAGAGATACAACCGACAACAGCAGCCACCAATGATGCCACAGCAGACAGCCGGTCCAATGCCCCCACCTCCAAATGGAAGACTCATGAACGTCGGAGCTTACTATCAAGGAGGAAGAGATGTTCATGGATCTTTGGATGAACACTATGACTACTGAAGGGGCCTACAGCCAGACCATTCGCTAAAACCATGGAAGAGCGAACCAATGGTGGTCTTGAAGATAAATGGACAAAAGATTAAATTTTTGGTGGATTCAGGAGCCACAGTATCCTGCATTCGACAGAAATTTCCACTCTCATCGAAGACTATGTCCATAACCGGCTGTGTGGGAGAACCAGAAGTAAGAACTTTTACTGAACCATTGGCAGTAACAATGAATGAACAGACAGTGAAACAAGAATTCTTATACTTGCCTGACTGCAGTATCTCCATATGTGGAAGAGACTTGATGTGCAATTTATCATTGTCAGTGGTGTTTTGCCCCGAAGGTCACAAAATACTCGACCGATGTGAAACCCTCAAGATACTGAGAAATGCAAATATGTGTAAAACCACTGAGATCTTGTACCTTTCTCCAGATACTGCTCAAGACTCAAAGTCACAAGTCACGATCTATTGGACAGAAATACTCACAGACCCAGAAAAAGGTAACACTGCATCAGCATTATGGCAAAACTACAAAACATGGGCAAGATCACTATATCCACTCAGTGAACCTTTTGACCCCTTGCATGTCACTCTATACTACTCCACACTTGATGATGAGACCTATGACGAATTATGGCAAAAGGTGGATGGACAGACTTTTTGAGTGCACTACTCATATCTCTACTTGGGCCCTCAAGGAATGGCACTCGCAGTCTCCCTCCCAGAAGAACTGAAACCATATTCCATGGGGAGTGAAGAAAGCACACCACACGTATCGCTGGCCATATCCAAACATCATTCACCAAGACAACTTGGTCCAATGGTCAAGCTGGCTTCAAGTCTTCGGTATGAAGCCACCGAAATCGGAGGTGTGTTTTACAACTCACAACACAAAATATTCAGAATTGTGCTACCTCAGGGCTCTGAAGATAACACAAGAGCATCCAAGCAATCCAGACAACGAATTTTTGAGAATCATCCGGATACAGAGAGGTATCTTGCCCAAGTACCATCACACATATGGATGATGCACCCGAATGATGTGGGTCAGACGAAACATGCTGTTAAAGTGCAACTCACCACAAGCAAGCCAATATTCCATCCCCAATATCCACTCAAAGAAGACCAAGTAGTGGGGATTCAAGAAACTATTAATGGATTGCTGGAGTCTGGAGTGATATATGAAACTGAATCAGAATACAACACACCTCTCTTTCCAGTGAAGAAATCGGACTTGCAGAACTGGAGGATGGTTCAAGACTTCCGTCCAATCAATGAAGTTACAGCTGGAGAACCAGACCCCTACATCGCCTTGAATAATCTGTCACCAGAGCATAAGTATTACACTGTCTTAGACTTGGCAAATGCATTCTTCACAATCAACTTGGAGGCCTCCTCCCAGAGGTACTTTGCTTTCAGACACGGAGACAAAGTCTATTCATACCGAAGAATGCCCATGGGATGGAAACACAGTCCCGGTTATTTCAGCCACTTCCTAAGACAAGACCTGGCAGATTTGAAGTTTCCAGAGACATGCACTCTGATCACTTATGTGGATGACATCCTCATCGCTGGAAGAACGGCAAAAGAGGTCCTAGAAGCAACGGTACAACTGCTCACACATCTGTCGAAAAAGGGGTACAAGGTAAAAAAGCAAAAGATACAAGTTGCAAGACAAACTGTGCATTTTCTCGGACGAGAGGTGTCGAACGGTATGCAAGGAGTGTCTGCCAACAACAAAGATGCTATCCTGAGTACTCCAAAACCAACTACGGTACGTCAAATGCTCAGTTTCGTGGGACTCTGCAATTACTCTCGGGAGTACGTCCCTGGCTATACCGAACTCACAACGCCCCTTCGAGAACTCATTAAGCCCCATGGCATGCATAACCTGTCAGCCAATTTACAGTGGACGACGGAGTCCGAAGAAGCATTCATCAAGACAAAACAAGCTATTTGTGCAGCATGCAGCCTATGTGCTCCAAATTATGACATTCCCTTCCATCTAGATGTGACAGAGAAACAATCATTTGTCCAAGCTGTTCTCTATCAAAAACATCATCAGAGCAGAAGAGTGCTGAAACACTACTCTTGTAAGTTGGATCCCCATGAACAAACTCAACCTGGTTGTGCTCGTTATCTGGCTGCTCTGGCAAAGACAATTGAGAAGACTTCACATATTGTACAAAATCATCCACTGGTGGTGCACACCCAACATGGGATACTTGCTTATCTCAACTCTCGTTTGTTCATAACTACTGCACGAAGATCCAATCATATTTCAAAGACTTTGAAACAGTCCCATATCACTTTTGAAGGAGGAAGTACCAATATGGCAGTAAATATGGAGACTGAAGGACTTTCACATGTGTGTGAAGAAAAAGTCAGAACTGAACTGTATGTGAGAGCAGATTTGCATACTACACCTCTTTCAGACCCAGAGATGACCATTTTCTGTGACGGATGTGCATACAGAGCAAAAGAAGGTCATATTGTGTCCTCGTATGCAGTGGTGGAACAACTGCCCTCTAACCAATATCGTCTGATGGAAGCCCAGCAGATAGCAAAAGGTTCTGCACAAGTAGCTGAAATAACAGCAATGTTACGAGCACTACAACTTTCAGAAGGCAAAGCAGTAAACATCTATACAGACTCAATTTATGCTTACAAGACTGTCACATTGTCTTTCAGAAATGGTTTCAAACTTGGGACCGGCCTTCCAATTAAGCATGAACAACTGATCAAGCAACTGATAGATGCTGTCCAATTGCCATCAAGACTTGCTATCATGAAATGCAAAGCTCACACCAAGGGAACAGACTCCATTTCCCTGGGCAATCAAGCTGCAGATCAAGCTGCAAAGAAAGCTGCAAATTATAATCCAAGAAACATGCTTGTTTGCACTGAAGAAAAGATCGAGAAGTTACCTGATGCAAACCTGATCGATGCAACATACATAAGAGAAATTCAAGAAGCAGCTGGAGCATACGAACATGGTGCTTGGAAACAACGTGGGGCCATTAAAGATCCTTCAGGAATCTGGAGAAATCATGAAGGAAGAATTGTGGCTCCTATCTCACTGCTGCAAATGCTCTACGACAAATACCACACCCCTACTCATCGTAGCTACGAAGCCATCCTAAAACATATCGATTTGTGGTGGCATCCAAACATGAAGTCTATCATGCAATATTGGATAGATGATTGTCACATTTGTCAAACCATGAACCCAAAGAAGGCTTGTAAACCACCGCCAGGAACTTATACTCTTCCCAATAAGCCTTTTGAAAGAATTGTCATGGACTTTACAGACATGGGTCCAGAAATGAGAGTTCGAGGATATCGCTATCTACTGGTCATAGTCTGTGAATATACAAGATGGGTTGAAGCGTTCCCCTGCAAGACGGAAACTGCCAAGGAAGTAGTTAAGCACCTAACTACTGATGTCTTCCCACGATTTGGCATTCCGCACGTCATAAGGTCAGATAACGGGACACATTTTACTGCTAAAATAGTCCGTGATGTGCTAAAGGCTCTTAATATCACCCAACGTTTTGGAACTGTCTATCATGCGGCCAGTCAAGGGGTTTGTGAAAGGATGAATGCCACTGTCAAAAAAAAACTTGCAAAGGTTTGGAAAACCACCAAACTTGATTGGGTCACTGCCTTACCTTTTGTTTTGATGGACATCAGAAGTAGCCTGAACAAAACCACGTCATATTCTCCTCATCTCCTATTAACAGGCAGAGAAATGCATAAACCAGAAGGCTCATTCACTGAAGATACACCATTTATAGAATGGGACAAACAACATCACTCATATGTTCAGCAGCTCCAAGAAATAGTGATGCAACTACATAAATGTAGACAAAGAACACATGATCTTGAAGATGTAATTGATCCAGAGATGAACATAACCCCGGGATCTTTTGTGTATGTGAAGGTACACAAACGACACAACTGGACTCAACCATATCAAACTGGTCCATATCAAGTTCTACAGTCCACTGGAAGATCAGTACAAGTTCAAAAAGAAACATCTAAAGTGTGGTACCATTTATCACACTGCTTTAAGTCGCCAGTAGACCCAAGTGAACAAAGTCTAACCCAAATCCGAACTGACATTGCCACCACATCTACCATGCAGAATGAAGAAAGCCGACCAAATCCAGACATCGCTGGAAACAGCGACTCTGATGAACAACCCCGACCACCTTCTGACACTGGGGCTCCAGAAGAGGAGGAAGAAAGGGGGAAAAGAAGAAGCAGGAGAAGGAGAGTATAGGCCATTTTTTAGGCCATATTTTTTTAAAACATTTTTTGAAAATTTTCATTTTCTATTCTGGATCACACTAATTATGCTAATTTCTATTGTTCTAGTGTGTTGGTGCGTTCCCCTTATTCATGGAAGTGTTGAGAATGGCCTCGGACAGCCAACAATCAAAAAAACAAGCTACAATACAACCGAGCTGACAACAAACAATACAGGTAAGAGACAATGGGCACTGAAAAGAGTAAAGAGAGGGACACCAAAACTTCTAAAATATTGTTATGAAGGACAAACGTGCAACGTACTTTTTGATGTGTGCGAAGTACTAGACTGTATGCAAGACGCACCTGCTATAGACCATGCCTTAAATGTACAAATTGTCTGCAAAGACACATGTCTGACCAAGGTAAATGCTCACAATGATAAGGTTATAGAGATCGCCAGAGTTATAACAAGTACCAGCGGACAATATAATAAAGAAAAAGATACTTTTGAAATTGACTTACAACAAAGAATTACTTTAACAAAAGTTAGGAAAAATCATGCTTCTTATCAAGAGGACCTAAAACATTGTAGAGGGCGCAAATCAATTACTCAAAGATGCAATCCTTTAGTATTATCTATTAAAAATCCAACACTTAATGACTCTGGAATCTATTCTATAGGATTCCAGTGTTCAAAAATTGATACTGTACCCTGCAATAGAAAACTAAAGTTAAATTTTGAAGGCTACATCCAAACAACAATTTTGAAACCTAATAAACCTGCTCCAGAAAATGATTTAATTTCCCTAACCGAAGCAATTAAAATTGAAACAGGGCACGAAATGAATGAAAATACTTGGCTAAAATGGGTACAGTATACCGCCCATACTTTAACTACAGAAGATTGCATTGCATGTTCTGCAGCTAGACCACGATTAACAACTACATCAATACCATATTCTAATGAAAAAGACCTGTCCTGCATACTTAAACTCTTCACTAAAAATTCATTTGATAAAACTGATGAATGCTATCAACTTCATAATAAACTACCAGTAGTAGCCTCCAAGGATGTGCCGACATCCTGGACTCTGGGAATTGCTAAATATACGTGTTTCCTTAAAGATACCATTATGCGTACAGACGCAGGGAAAAATGATAAAAATGAAATAGAGAGTTTCACTAAACATTTTTGTAATCAGACTTTATCTTCTGATAATTATAGAGAATTTGCTTTTCTGAACGGCCATAATACTGCTCGTGCAGATATTTGGTGGTTATGTGCAAATTTACGTTTGTATGCCATTCTATCAAAAACATGGTCAGGTGTTTGTGCACCAATTATGTTAATTATTCCATTTACCATAGGCCCAGCAAATTCACTACATTTAAAACAAACTCAATTGTCATACAGCGTTAACTCAAGAAATAATCATGTATTCAAAAGGTCGTTGTCTCCTCAATCTAAACCCAAACTCCAAGGATCATTTAATGAAGATATCTACCTCAGTTCTATCGGTATACCCTTGGGGGTTCCAAATGAGTTCAAAGCACAAGATGTAGTTGCGGCTGGATTTACTTCAGTTTTATTTGCTGGAGTAACAGCTACTAAAAATACTTGGATAAATTATCTCTATTATAATCAACAAAGATTTATAAATTACACAATTGAGGCAATAGAAGGCATCGTAGAGCAATTGGGCCCTACGTCACTCATGGCCTTCCAAAATCGGATCGCTGTAGACATGTTACTTGCCAAAGAATCATCAGTATGCAGCATGTTTGGAGCAGAATGCTGTGCTTATATACCAAATAATACCTCGCCCGATGGAAGTATTGCAAAAGCTTTGAACAAACTTAAGTCCTTGTCCATGGAATTTGCTATGAATTCTGGCGTATCTGAAAACACTTGGTCAAATTGGTTATACGGGATGTTTGGTCCTTGGACTACGACCATAATATCTGTCATTACTACAATATTGACTGTAATTGCTATCTTAATCATAATTGGATGCTGTGTTATCCCATGTCTCCGATCTCTAGTAGAACGATTGATTGCAACTGCCCTAACGAAAAAAGACCCCTCGTCACAAATTCTATTACTCTCTGTGGGGTCCCAACTCTCAGGTCCCGAATCAATTGACTAAGTTTGGTCAAAATTATGTAGATTGCTAAAAAGTATATACAAAAGCATACAAAAAATAAAAAAATAAATAAAAATTCTGAATCGTAGTAAGTGCTCCTTGTTTCTTATTTGCTGTCCGAGAGTCATGTATTGATTTATGTGCTATGTTAGCCTAAGGGCTGGGTTGTGTTGTAATCGGGGTGGTTAAAGCTAAAATTAAAATTTTACTCACATATGGGAACTTTAAGTTGAATGTATTATTATGTGAAAGTAGCTTTTTGTTTTTTTGATTTTGTTTTGATGATCACATGTGAAATGTGATCAAAAGGGGGGATTGTGAGATTATTATTCCATGTAATATGGTAAATCATACTTTGTACTCCTGTTTACGTGTGCTCCAACGTGGCATGAGATTGTATATGTACCCTGAACCTCCATATATGATGATACTTTGAAAGATCAGCTAAAAATGCTTGTTTTTGTACACCTTGTCTTCGTTGAACCCAGATAACAATCTGCGTGCTGTACATTTCTAGCTAATTATTAAGGAATTATGACGTGTGTTAACTAGTATATAAGGAGCCACTGTAGAGATGTAAAACAGGAGACAGTTGGTGTTTCATTCGATTGATGCCTGCATCTGCTGAATAAAGAGACTGAATTGTGAAACTGCCCGGCCTTCTCGACTCCTGCTTCCAGTTCGCCGTCCAGGAAAATTGACAGAGTCATGATGAGTGAAAAGTCCTACTGTCAAAAAATAGAGTGCCCTCTAATGGATGTTTTATGCATAACATACCTCAATCAAGTGGAATAGATGACCCAATCAGGTTGAGTTCAGCTCAACACATTTCCCAATAAGATACAGTGACTGAAAATGTGATCTACCAAATGGTCGAGCAGAACATTAAAGGGTTAACTCGGTGTTTTCTATGTATTGTGTTCATATGACCCTTTCCAGATCTTTTAATCAAATGCGGTTGTATTCTTCCAGTTGTTCAATTTTCCATTCCATATATTCCATGGAGCCAGGGGCAGGCTTATTTTGGACCGGTAATTGAGAAATATCTCTCTTGATCTTTTGCCTAGGTATTTTGATATAGGTAAATTCTAAAATGTTCAACTCTGTCGTTCTATCGCGCTGTTTGTCACTAACCGTATGCTTTTTTTTTTTTTTTTTTTAACATGTGTTTATTAAGATTTTTGATTTCCATTTAACATCAGGAATAAAGAACAAACAAGGCACATGGACATGGAATTATAATAAAGATGAGAGAAGATGAGAAGCAGTAAAAGGAATTTCTGATTTCCACGATGTAGCTATACAACATTTGGTTTCCAGAAAACAAATATTCAGCAAAGACACCATATTTTTAGACACATTTTAGGATTAAGATTAATAGGGACATCCTTGCCCACAATTCTGCCAATGATGTTCAAAACATTACCCCAAAATGACAATATGAGGGGACATTCCCACAGTCAATGAAACGGGGTACCTTTTTGGCCTTTACATTTCAAGCATGTGTCTGGTATATTGGGTTTAAATAGGTTTAATTTAACAGATGTTATGTACCATCTACTTATCCATTTATATTGGAACAGCTTTGACTTAGTATTTATGGACTGAGTCTGAGCTAACTGACATGCTTTTGTCCATTCTTCATCTGTTATGTCCTCTTGTAAATCTTGACAAGCTGTTTTTTTTGTTTGGAAAAAATGAAACTCCTAAATTGTAAATATTTAAATAAGTGTTTTTTGGGAAGGTTATATTTGGATTTTAGCTCTTCGAAAGACATGAGGATCTTGTTCTCATCATACAAGTCTACTATTTTATCTATACCCTGAGCTACCCAGATTTTAAACCCAGAGTCTGCTCTACCAGGAATAAATTTGTCATTGCCAAAAATCAGAGAAAATTTAAAGAGTTCAGTACTTTCCACCAAATATGCTGAAAAGGTGTGCCAAACCGACAATGTATTCTGAAGGAAAGGGTTTCTAGTGCTCTTAAGTAATTTCCGTTTATTTGCTGAGTACATGTATAAATTTGGAGGAATATTAATCAGATGTGTTTCAATTGAAATCCAAGTGGTAGAGCATTTTTCTGAAATAAGACATACCTGCTCTTATTTGAGCTGCCCAATAATACCACTCTAGATTTGGTCATTTCAAGCCACCTCTGTCATACGGCAAATACAGAAGGGAGAGCCTAAGCCTGGGACATTTATTGTTCCACATGAAAGTTGAGCAGATTCCTAAAAGTATTGAAGAATGACGTGGGGGGAGCAAGGGGGATAGATTGAAATAGATATAAATATTTTGGTAAAACTGACATTTTTAATCCACATATTGAGCAATCATTGAGATGGGTAAATTGTTCCACCTGTTTATCAACTGAGGAACCCTTTCTGTTAGGTCATTGTAATTCTTTGGAACAATTTCATCAATGGCAGGCGTAATTTTAACCCCAAGATAAGTAAAACTATGCTCACAGACCTCAAAAGGGGTATGAAGTGGGAGCTTCACTTTCTTTAATTTGTTCAAAAATAGTATTGCACATTTTGAGCTGTTAATTTTATAAACTGAAAAGTTGCCAAAATATTTTATTAGATCTATTAGAGCAGATATGGTTTGTTTCAAATTGGAGCAAAACAAAATTACATCATCTGCATAAAGGGCGATGCGATGCTCTCTATCGCCTATTGTAATACCTTTTAAGATAGAGTGATTACAAATTGCCATTGCAAGTGGCTCGCTTGCCAGGGTAAATAATAACGGAGAAAGGGGTCAACCCTGTCTTGTACCTCTATGCAACTTAAAAGGTGTGGATAATTGTCCATTTGTGAGTACCACAGACTGAAGGTCAGCATAGAGTAATTTAATCCAAGAGAGAAATAACTTTTTTATGCCAAATCTTTGAAGAACTTCAAACTGAAACTGCCACTCCCTTATTAAAGGCCTTCTCAGCATCCAAGGATCTGTGCAGCCAGAACACTCAAATACAATATTAAACACTCGTCTAATATTGTGAAAGCCGTGCCATCCCTGAACAAAGCCGTTCTGATCAGAATGTACCAGCTGAGGTAACCGTTTTTCTAGATGCCTGGCTAGAGCTTTACGCAGGATTTTCAGGTCATTGTTAAGAAGAGATATTGGTCTATAAGATCCACACAGAGTGGAGGCCTTGCCTGGCTTTAATAATAATGTAATTACGGCTGTATTCACTGAGGGTGGAAGGGATCCATTAAGTAGAGACTCTCTATACATTTCAAGTAAAGGCTGCATCAGTGAGATCTTAATGGGAATGCCATCAGGCCCTGGTGCCTTTGAGCCCTTCATACGTGGCTGCTGCAAGTTCCTTAATAGTTATTTCAAGATCCAAATTAGCCAAAAATTCAAGAGGAGTAATATTCAATGAATCCAAAAAGTTTTTCTGGTTCTGTAAAGCAGGGAGAGAGAGACAGCAGAACCATACAGGTTTTCATAAAATAATTTAAAGGCATTATTAATTTCTTTAAAATCACTGGTTTCAAACCCATTGCCAAACCCATAGTTTCGATAATGTTTAATGTTCTCTCAGACTCCGCTTATTTTATATGCCAGGCTAATAACTTACTAGCTTTTTCTCCCTGCTCATAGTAGGACTGCTTTTAAGTAGGCGTTTAGTAGCTTTATTAAGTGAAATGATGGTATATTTGGCTCTAAGTTCAGTGAGATCTTTAGATGCATTCCCCCAACTCCAGACCCCGCCCAAGTTAGCAACTAATTGAAACATGTAGTAGAGTGTAGTCCTCTTTTTGGCAGCAGTAGTTTTGGCGGGAGGATTTTTGGCAGTAGTATTTTTAGTGGGAGTATCATTGCCTTTGCCACTGGACTCTTGGTGGATGGGGTCTGGACTACTTAGGTCTGTGGCTTTAGGTTTTGCATTTTCAGATTGTTAACAACTAATGAATTTACGGAACTTTCTTCCTTCTGTTTGATGTTCCAAATGTGTGCCGCTGTCTGTTCCTGCTCCCGTCGCCAATGTTCTGCGATCTTTGCCGAGTGTTCTATTGTCTTATTCATCTTCTCTGTTAAGTACTCGTTTATATTCTCCACATGCTGATCTACTGGCATTCTGGAGTGCCCATTAACGTAAAACCCAAACATTGCTTCCACTTTTTTTTCAGACTTCTGAGATTTTCTAGAACGACTTTACAGCCTTCTAAGTTCACGTCGATATCTTTAAATTTGTTCTTCAAAAGTCTGTATTTCTCCCTCTCTTCTTTGAGCATGGGTTGGAATGATTCAGCTTTGAACTGTAATTTCTCATTTGTTTCTCTCAGTTCATTATTTCTATCCTGGAGCACCTTTTTTTCCCTCTCGATATTTTTTGCGCGATCAGTCAACTTCGAAAACTCTGCTTCCAAGTTTTTCGTCTTTGCGTCACTTGGGGATTTCGCACCAAACGCTCTTGGTCTCCATCTCTTTCAGTACCTCTAAGACACTATACCTTTCCTTAATCTCGCTAGCGATGTCAATGTCTTTGTCGAAATTCGTTTTCTTAAGTTTTACGTTCTCTTTTTTCAAATTTCCAATTTCAATTGTTTTGTCCTTTATCACAGACTTCAGATTGTCAATTTCTTTGTTTAAACCCACAATTACCTTATTAAAATTATCTTGGAATTTCCCTTTAAAGTCACTTTCAAATAAGTCTTTCATGGTGTCGTACACGTTGTCCTTCTCAGTTCGTAGCGTTTGTGCGATTTCTTTCAGCTCTTCAATCTTAAGGTACTGTTTTTCGATCCGTTTATCCCTTTCGTCAATGTCTTTTTGTAAAGACTCTCTGATTTGCAACAGTTCCTCAGATTTTTCTTGGAGCTTAACGTTTCTATCCATTTCCAGGTCGGCAATTTGAACCTCTAGTTTTTTCAACTTTGATTCATATTCAACCTGTTGTTTGGATAACAAGTCCATGTATTTGTCTCTTTGTTCCGAAAGCAGAGTTTTAGATGTTGTCTCTAATTGAACAATCCTATTTTTGGCAATATTCAGACGGTCGAGTTGTACATCGATTTTACGGATGCTGTTTCAGTTTGACAGCGTTTTAGTTCATCTTGGAGATCTTTTATTTCCTGGATTTTTTGCTGCTCATTTTCCTTTATGTGATTTCTATGTGTTGTGTTCGGATGACCCTATCCATATCTTTTAATCGAATGTCGCTGCGAATGTATTCTTCCAATTGTTGTATTTTCCATTCCATATATTCCATGGAGCCAGGGGCAGGCTTATTTTGGATCGGTAATTAAGAAATATCTCACTTTATCTTTTGTCTAGGCATTTTGATACAGGTAAAATCCAAAATCGTCAACTCTGTAATTGCTCGTAAAGGCTCAAAAGACAACCCGCTCCGCCTCCAGTGTCTGCGTACACTGGTGTATGAATGTGTGTGTGAATGGGTGAGTGGTGCCTTGATGTAAAGCGCTTTGAGTGTCTTGAAGGTGGAATAGTGCTCTATAAAAATGTGACAATTTACCAAAATACAATCTTTGTCTGCAGAAATAAAAAGTTTTCATTATAAATGCATGTATCAAATGTGTTTTTTGTCCTATGTGTACTTTTCAACTTTAAAAGAAATTTCACAAACTGCCACTTGACTTACATAAAAGTATACTACATATTTACCTCAGGTCTCACCAAAGAAAGGAATAGCAGCATAAAAAAACTACATAAAAACCTGAAATGCTGTCATATGCAGTTGATTAGCATTAGCGTTAGCTGCTAATTAAAGCTAAAGTCACCTCTTTAGGAGGGAGCAGTCGATGGGGGCAGACCTGGTCGCTACAACCTCCAACTGACTCCCTGCTTCTTTCACTGTAAAAATGAAAATTGACCAACTGTTTTCTGTTGGTTTTGCTTTTTGTTTATTTATACATCACTATGTTTTTTCATAACAGGGGGATTGGTTTTGCTTCGACATCTTTTATGAGTGTAGGGTGGATCAAATCAAGTTTGAACTGTAGATTCTCATTCTTCACTCTTTCTTGGAGCGCCTGTTTTTGGATCTTGATTTGCTCTTCCTGATTGGTCAGCTGGGTGATCTCTGCTTCCATACCTTTTATCTTGGCGTTGGAAGTTCGATACTTGGCTCCGCACAAAACGATCTTGGTCTCTTTCAATTTCAGTTCCTGTATGACCTTCCGCTTTTCCATAATGAGGACAGCGATTTCCTGTCTTTAACCATTTGTCTTGCCCATGATCACAGATTCCAGATAGTCAATTTCCTTGTTTAAACCCTCAATTTGTTCCTTATATACGTCTTCTTACTCTTAGAAGTCACTTTGACATACAATTTTCAAGGTTTTGTACAGAATCCTAAGGGACTGTTTCTTGACCTGTTTATCCTTTCATCAATTTCTTTCTGTAAGGACTCTTTCCTTTCCAACAATTCCTCAGATTTCTCTTGGAGTTTAACGCTTCAATCCACTTCTAGGTTGGTAATATCAACCTTTAGTTTTTTCTCCTTTGATTTGTGTTTGTTGTGCTGTTTGGATATGAAGTCCATGTATTTGCCTGTTCTCAAAGCAGACTTGTCGATGTTTTCTGTAGCTGAACAACTGTATTTTTGGCAGTACTCAGTTCAGTTTCATACCTTTTGGCAGACACGATGGCCATGTCGTAGTCCCATTCTACAGATGCAGTTTTAATTTGCCACTGTTGTACTTCACCTTGGAGAGCCTTTATCTGCTGATCTTACTCTGCTGGCTTGTCTTTAACAGGCTGATTTCTTTTCGCTGTTTTCGGATGAGCCCCTTTAGATCTTTGATTTGAGCGTTCATATCCTCTTCTGCTGGTTTCATTTTCCATTCCATGTTTTCTATGAAGCCAGGGGCAACCTTTTTTTGGACTGGTAATGTAGACATATCTCTCTTGATCTTTTTGTTTATGCATTTTGGTAAAGGTAAAATCCAAAATGCTCAATAATCGCTCATAAAGGCTCAAAATAGTTGTACTACTGCAGTTTGTCCACAGTATGGTACAAAACAATTTTATCTCCATGGATAATGTTCTGAAGTATAGTTTTAACTGCCTTTTTTGTGTCAAGTCCAGAAAGTTACATATTGTACCTTTAACATCATTTATATTTAAGATTTTATTAAAATTCTTGCCTAACATGCAAACACATACTTAAATACAGCTGTGAAACACATTGGTGTTGTCATAAAAAATGAATGCAAATAATCTTTTCTGTTACAATCAGATTTATTCAACAAACTTTACATTTCATTGTCTAAATCTAGCTAGCCGGGTGCTGTTGTGTCAATAGTATCAGGTACACTCTAACCCTCACCCTAACCCTCACCCTAACCCTCACCCTAACCCTCACCCTAACCCTCACCCTAACCCTCACCCTAACCCTCACCCTAACCCTCACCCTAACCCTCACCCTAACCCTCACCCTAACCCTCACAATCAGATTTATTCAACAAACTTTACATTTCATTGTCTAAATCTAGCTAGCCGGGTGCTGTTGTGTCAATAGTATCAGGTACACCCTAACCCTCAATCAATCAATCAAACTTTATTTGAAGAGCACCAAAGTGCTTTTCATAAGTGCATTAAAATGTAAAAACAACAACAAAACCCTCACTCTAACCCTCACTCTAACTCTAGGGTTAGAGTTTTCCCACAATGCACTAGGACTGAGTCACTCAGTCCTAGTGCATTGTGTGTCTAAACACACCTGTCTGCAAGGGTGGACTTTTAAAGTAGTCTTCCAAAGTCCACCCCTCCTTCCCCCTCACTCTCTCCTTTTGTTCTCCAGACCCCGCCCAAGTTAGCAACTAATTAAACATGGTCATGGGCAGAGTGTAGTCCTCCACTCTAACGAGTCTTTTTGGCGGGAGTATTTTTAGTGGGAGTAGTTTTAGTGGGAGTAGTTTTGGGGGGAGTATTTTTAGTGGGAGTAGTTTTGGCGGGAGTATTTTTAGTGGGAGTAGTTTTACTGGGAGTAGTTTTAGCGGGAGTAGTTTTAGTGGGAGTATTTTTAGTGGGAGTAGTTTTGGCGGGAGTAGTTTTAGTGGGAGTAGTTTTGGCGGGAGTATTTTTAGTGGGAGTAGTTTTGGCGGGAGTATTTTTAGTGGGAGTAGTTTTGGCGGGAGTATTTTTAGTGGGAGTAGTTTTGGGGGGAGTATTTTTAGTGGGAGTAGTTTTGGGGGGAGTATTTTTAGTGGGAGTAGTTTTGGTGGGAGTAGTTTTAGTGGGAGTATTTTTAGTGGGAGTAGTTTTGGCCGGGGTCGTTGCCTTTGCCGCTGGACTCTTGGTGGATGGGGTCTGGACTACTTGGGTCTGTGGCTTTTGGTTTTCCATTTTCAGATTGTTAACTAATGAATTTAGGTAACAATTGTCCCTCCGTTTGATGTTCCAAATGTGTGCCGCTGTCTGTTCCTGCTCCCGTCGCCAATGTTCTGCGATCTTTTCCGAGTGTTCTATTGTCTTATTCATCTTCTCTGTTAAGTACTCGTTTATACTCTCCACATGCTGATCTACTGGCATTCTGGAGTGCCCATTAACGTAAAACCCAATCATTGATTCCACTTTTTTTTTCAGACGTCTGGGATTTTCTAGAACGACTTTACAGCCTTCTAAGTTCACTTCAATATCTTTCAATTTTTTCTCCAAAAGTCTGTATTTCTCCCTCTCTTCTTTGAGCATGGGTTGGAATGAGTCAACTTCGAACTTTAATTTCTCATTTGTTTTTCTCAGTTCATTATTTCTATCCTGGAGCACCTTTTTTCCCCTCTCGATATTTTCTGCGTGATCAATCAACTCCGAAAACTCTGCTTCCAAGTTTTTCATTTTTTCATTGCAAGATTCAGTCTTGACTTCGCACAAAACCTTCTTGGTCTCCATCTTTTTCAGTACCTCTACGACCCTACCCCTTTCCTTAATCTCGCTAGCGATGTCAATGTCTTTGTCCAAATTCGTTTTCTTAAGTTTTGCGTTCTCTTTTTTCAAATTCTTAATTTCAATTGTTGTGTCATACTTCAGATTGTTAAATTCTTCTTTTAAACCCGCAATTTTCTCAACAAAACGGTCTTTTCTAATTAGAAAGTCTATTTCAAAAGACTCTTTCGTGGCTATGTACACGTTCTTCTTCTCAATTCGTAGCATGTCTGCAATATCTTCCAGCTCTTTAATCTCAAGGTTCTGTTTTTCGATCAGTTCATCCCTTTCGTCAATGTCTTTTTGTAAAGACTCTCTGATTTGCAACAGTTCCTCAGATTTTTCTTGGAGCTTAACGTTTCTATCCATTTCCAGGTCGGCAATTTGAACCTCTAGTTTTTTCACCTTTGATTCATATTCAACCTGTTGTTTGGATAACAAGTCCATGTATTTGTCTCTTTGTTCTGAAAGCAGAGTTTTAGATTTTTTCTCTGCTGTCTCTAATTGAACAATCCTATTTTTGGCAATATTCAGTTGCGTTTCATACTTTTTGGCGGACAAGACGTACCCGGCTATCTTGCCCTCGCACATTGATTTTACGGATGCTGTTTCAGTTTGACAGCGTTTTAGTTCAGATCTTAGATCTTTTATCTCCTGGATTTGGCGCTGCTCATTTTCCTCTAACTCAGTTTTTTTTATGTATTTTGTTTGCATGACCCTTTCCAGCTCTTTAAATCGAATGCGGTGGTATTCTTCCCGTTGTTCAATTTTCCATTCCATATATTCCATGGAGCCAGGGGCAGGCTTATTTTGGGCGGGTAATTGAGAAATATCTCTCTTGATCTTTTGCCTAGGCATTTTGATATAGGTAAAGTCTAAAATGGTCAACTCTCTAACTGCTCGTAAAGGCTCAAAATAGTCGTTCTATCGCGCTGTTTGTTGCTAGCCGTATGCTTCTACGTGTGAATGAGATGAAATGAAACGCTCGCACACAGGTACAAACTTGGCAAGCCAGACTGGCAGTGATGTCATAAAGCTTCAAAGAATTCCGTTGCTATGACATCACAACTTCAAAGGATCACTTTTGGTTTCTATGGAGACGGAGCACAACAGTTTCATTAGGGCGTATCTAGGGCGTATCTAGGGCGTTCTAGAACAGTGTTTTGTTTTGGGGGGTTTTTGGATTCTTGAATGCGATGATGTCATAGTCTCAGGTGGGGGAGGGGCCACAGGTTCATCTATTGATAATGTTGTATTTAGTTATGAAATATCCAAAAGGTAAATGCACAAATGTTGAACCTGATCATTTCTATTGATTAGACCTAAGAACTCACTGTTTCACAACAGAAATCTGCATTTGAACAATATTCATTTTAAGGGCCCCTCATTTGTGTTAAATATTATTGGCCTATACTGTAGAACAGGGGTCACCAACCTTTTTTAACCTGAGAGCTACTTTATGGGCACTGAGTCCTATGAAGGGCAACCAGTTTGAGACGCTCTTCTGAAATAACACATTTTCTCAGTTTGCCTTTAGTTATACATTATTAATAATGATAAATGATAATCATCTATGTGAACACACTGATCATGTTGGAAGACACTGATCACATTAATGATTTCTCAAAATAATTATCAACAATGAGCAAGGAGGGAAACAGATATCAGTATTCAGCACTTTAACTTTACTAATCTTAGCAATTGTTAAATTTCCAGATGACACTTACATCACTACATCTCATAGGGTGACGCAAGGGTGATTAAAAAAAATAGCAACAGAATAAAATTAAATTTTAGATGCAGCTCATTAGTGAGTTGTGCTATTTTTGAACCAGTCTGCGGGCGACTCATGTGGGGCTTGGGGGCGACATGGCGCCCGCGGGCACAGGGTTGGTGACCCCTGCTGTAGAATGTGGTGATGTCGTCTAAAACCCAGCTATAGTTTAACACTGAGCTGGTCGACAGGTCAGAATGCAGAATCATTGGAGCGGCGGTCACATTCACTGACCCATAGGTTGACAATATGATACTAGCTTCCACAGATAAATGCTGTTGTTGTGTCTTTGGGCAAGACACTTAACCCGCTCCGCCTCCAGTATCTGCGTACACTGGTGTATGAATGTGTGTGTGAATGGGTGAGTTGTGCCTTGATGTAAAGCGCTTTGAGCATCTTGAAGGTGGAATAGTGCTCTATAAAAATGTGACAATTTACCAAAGTACAAGAACATAAAAGTAGTAAAAGTATAAGAACATAAAAACCTGAAATGCTGTCATATACAGTTGATTAGCTTCGGCATTAGCATTAGCTGCTAATTAAAGCTAAAGTCACATTTAAAGCAGCTCCTGTTTTGTGTCTGCTCTCATTATTTAATCAGCTCATGGCTTCATCATGTTAATCACTTTTGGACACATCCGCCCCCCGTAGAGAGACAGAGGGGCAGCAGAACAGAGGGGGCGAAGTGGAGGAGGAGAGGGAGGAGGGAGGAGTCAGAGAAGGAGGACGGGAGAAGCGGTGGAGGGAAGGAAGGAAAAGGGAGGAGGGTGAAGAGGGAGAAGAGGAGTAGAGAGGGAGGAGGGGTTGAGGGAGGGCAGGAGAAGGGGGAGGAGGAGAGAGGGAGGAGGTGATTGAGAGGGAGGAGGGGGAGAGGGAGGACGGGAGGAGCTAGCAGGGGATGGGGGCAGGCCTGGTGGCTACAACCTCCCACTGAGTCCTTGTTTGTTTCACTGTAAAAATGAAAATTGGCCAACTTTTTCTGTTAGTTTTGCTTTTTGTTTATTTACTTTTTCACAATTTTTTTTTTTGGATTTGCTGGAGTGAACTCAAAATGACCCCACTGATAAAAAAAAAATATTCTAGATTCAGCAAAAGCAACCACACTATTCAAATGAACAACTCTTTGGCTTAGAAAAACTTTGAAAAAAATTACTAATTTAAAGGTGCACTGTGCAACTTTTCTAAGTGGGGTTCTACCACCTGGAATGTTCCACAGGATGCATTTTAACGTATCTATTTGTCCAGTATTTATTTAACTACAGGTGTTTTTATTGCTCATGAAATTACCTTGAAAAACTATCTCGATCGTGAACGCCTCTCCATAGATCTGACCTGTCACTTAGCCTGTTCAATGCCATGCTGTGAAACATTCCAGGCAAAGCGACAACAGGACAAGATGAGAAAACACCAGAAAAGTTCCACAGTATAAGTTAATTCTTTATATACACACTTTTTTACAGTGTTACCATGGCGATACGTTTTTGGGGGGATTAGCGGGTTTTGCTCCACACGGCGATCATTAGAGGGCTCTGAAAATTAGCCTGACCCTGGAGTCCAGCTGTGTGCGGCGAACAGACATGCCCCTCCCCCTTTTCTCGCTCCTCCCCCCTTGCTCGCCCTCTCTCTTTACCCTCTCACTTTCTTTCTTTCTTTCTCTCTCTCTTGTTCCCAGTCCCTTTACCCTTCTCACCCTCTTTCTCTCTCGTGCTCCCTCCTTCTCTCTTCGCCCCGTCTTCTCTCTCTCTCCCTCCCTTTTGTTCCAAATCCCCCCTACCTTCCCTTCTCTCCCTCTTCCTCCCTCCTCCCATCTCTCCCTCGCTGTCTTCTTTCATCTCCCCTCTCTCTCTGCCTCCCTCCCCTGCACTCTCTGCCCTCCTCCTCCTCCTCTTCTCCCTCCTCCTTTTCCTCCTCTCTGTGCCCCTTGCTCGCTGTCTCTCTCCTCTGTTCTCACCCTCTCTCTCTCTCCCCCTTCGCTTTCTTTCTTTCTTTCTCACCCTCTTTCTCCCCCGGGCTCCCTCCCCTTCCCTCTTCTTCTTCTCTCTCTCTCTCTCTTGTTCCAAATCCTCCCTTCTCTCCCATCTCTCCGCGTCTTCTTCCCCTTCTTTCCCTCTCCCCTCTCTCCATATCTCCCTCCCCTTCACTTTCTTCCCTCCTCCTTTCCTCCCCTCTCTCTGTCTCCCCTTCACTCTCTGCCTCCCTCTTCCTCCTCTCCTCCTCCTCCTCCTCTCTTCCTCCCCTCCTTCTCTCGCTCTTTTGCCAGTCTCACCAGTGTTTTATGGAGAAAACAATGTCTTTACAAAGAGTTGCTGGTCTGACGCTGAGTTTTTTTGTTTTTTTTTTCTTTTCTTTCAAAATCTCTTCCACTTTTCTCTCGTGGATCACACTTTTATTCCACATGTAACTGACAAACACGAGCAAAACGTTGGACACGCCCCTTTTCATTGTTTTATTTTTATTGCTTTCTACGTTTTGTATACACACAGAACTGATCAAATATATGACATTAAGTCTACATAGTTTCACCTTTTTGCTGCAATAATCACAGAGTTGCTGGTTTGACTTCGTTCCTGTCCTTGTTTCATTGGGCAAGACACTTCACGTCACACATTGGCATTCTCCAAATCTATTAAAAGTGTTTGTCGCTTTTTCTAAGACTCCAAACTGCAGCAGAAAAATGATAAAACAGTAAATGCTCGGTTTGATGATAGACTTAAAAGTGCGACACGTAACTTTTCTAGAGGGTCTGTTTCCATGGAGACAGGAGGACATTTATTTAAACCTCAGTATGGAGTGTAAGTTTGAGATGTCGTAAACTGACTCATAACAAGTATTTTGGCCGTGCTTTGTTCTAACAGGTCACGTTTGCTTCACTTATGCAAAACAAGTTCATCTGAAACCTCCTCCCAAAATAGACACTCCCTTCTTTCTCTCTCTCACTCTTTCTCCCTCACTTTCTTTCTCTCCCTCTTGTTCCCAATCTCTATCCTTCTACCCTTCTTTCTCTCTCTCTCTTGCTGTCGCTCTCTCTTTGCTCCCCCCTCTCCCTTTCTCACCCCTTCCCTCTCTCTACTTCTCCCTCACTAAATCTCTCTCATCTACTTTCTCTCTCTTTCTCCCTCTTGTTCCATGTCTCCCTCACCCGTACCCCTCTCCCTCCCTCCTCTTTCTCTCCCTCTTCCTCTCCTCTCTGTTTCCCTATGTCCCTCCCTCTGCTCCTGTCTTTCTCCCATCCTCTCTCTCTTTCTCTCTCTCCCCCTCTCTCCCTCTCTTCTCTCCATCTCTCTGCTCCTGTCTTTCTCCCCCCAGATGCTCTCCCCCTCTCTTTTCCCTCTATCCCTCCTCCCCCTTCCCCTCTCTCCCTCTCTCTGCTCCTGTCTTTCTCTCTGCAGATGCTCTTTCCCCTCTCTCTCCCTCCTCCCCTCTCTCTGCTCCTGTCTTTCTCTCTGCAGATGCTCTTTCCCCTCTCTCTCCCTCCTCCCCTCTCTCTGCTCCTGTCTTTCTCTCCGCAGATGCTCTCTCCTCTCTCCCTCCTCCCCTCTCCCTCCTCCCCTCTCTCCCTCTCTCTGCTCCTGTCTTTCTCTCCGCAGATGCTCTCTCCCCTGTCCTCCCCTCTCTCCCTCTCTCTGCTTCTGTCTTTCTCTCTGCAGATGCTCTCTCCCCTCTCTCTCCCTCCTCCCCTCTCTCCCTCTCTCTGCTCCTGTCTTTCTCTCCGCAGATGCTCTCTCCCCTCTCCCTCCACCCCTCCTCCCCTCTCTCCCTCTCACTGCTCCTGTCCTTCTCTCCGCAGATGCTCTCTCTTCTCTCCCCTCTCTCTCCCTCCACCCCTCCTCCCCTCTCTCCCTCTCTCTGCTCCTGTCTTTCTCTCTGCAGATGCTCTCTCCTCTCTCTCCCTCTCTCTGCTCCTGTCTTTCTCTCCGCAGATGCTCTCTCCCCTCTCTCTCCCTCCACCCCTCCACCCCTCTCTCCCTCTCTCTGCTCCTGTCCTTCTCTCCGCAGATGCTCTCTCCCCTCTCTCTCCCTCCACCCCTCCTCCCCTCTCTCCCTCTCTCTGCTCCTGTCTTTCTCTCCGCAGATGTGTTCTGAATGGCCCTGGCTGGATCAGGCAGCTGAAATGACAGATGGTAAAATACAAACACAAAAAGGCGGTCACATGATGAAGGCTCCAGCTCTAGGACACTGTTCACACTTTCACTCATCCCCCTGTCCCACAGTCTGAAGGAGAGAGCCGAGGCTCGCTTGTGTCTATGTGTCATTGGCCTATGTGTGTGTGGGCCCATATGTCTGTGGGTTGCGTGTCTGTGGGCCGTGTGTCTGTGGGCCTGTCTGTCTGTGGGCCCTTGTGTCTGTGGGCCCTTGTGTCTGTGGGCCTGTGTGTCTGTGGGCCTGTGTGTCTGTGGGCCCTTATGTCTGTGGGCCTGTGTGTCTGTGGGCCCGTGTGTCTGTGGGCCCTTGTGTCTGTGGGCCTGTCTGTCTGTGGGCCGTGTGTCTGTGGGCCTGTGTGTCTGTGGGCCCGTGTGTCTGTGGGCCCTTGTGTCTGTGGGCCGTGTGTCTGTGGGCCCGTGTGTCTGTGGGGCCTGTCTGTCTGTGTGCCTGTCTGTCTGTGGGTCTGTCTGTCTGTGGGCCGTGTGTCTGTGGGCCTGTCTGTCTGTGGGACTGTGTGTCTGTGGGCCCTTGTGTCTGTGGGCCCGTGTGTCTGTGGGCCCGTGTGTCTGTGGGCCTGTCTGTCTGTGTGCCTGTCTGTGGGTCGTGTGTCTGTGGGCCCGTGTGTCTGTGGGCCCGTGTGTCTGTGGGCCCGTGTGTCTGTGGGCCTGTGTGTCTGTGGGCCCTTGTGTCTGTGGGCCCTTGTGTCTTTGGGCCTGTGTGTCTGTGGGCCTGTATATCTGTGGGACTGTGTGTCTGTGGGCCCTTGTGTCTGTGGGCCTGTCTGTCTGTGGGCCCTTGTGTCTGTGGGCCTGTCTGTCTGTGGGCCCTTGTGTGTCTGTGCCCATGTGTCTGTGGGCCCGTGTGTCTGTGGGCCCGTGTGTCTGTGGGCCCGTGTGTCTGTGGGCCGTGTGTCTGTGGGCCCTTGTGTCCGTGGGCCGTGTGTCTGTGGGCCCTTGTGTCTGTGGGCCGTGTGTCTGTGGGCCCTTGTGTCTGTGGGCCTGTGTGTCTGTGGGCCGTGTGTCTGTGGGCCTGTGTGTCTGTGGGCCGTGTCTGTGGGCCCTTGTGTCTGTGGGCCCGTGTGTCTGTGGGCCGTGTGTCTGTGGGCCCTTGTGTCTGTGGGCCATGTGTCTGTGGGCCCGTGTGTCTGTGGGCCCTTGTGTCTGTGGGCCTGTCTGTCTGTGGGCCTGTCTGTCTGTGGGTCTGTCTGTGGGCCGTGTGTCTGTGGGCCCTTGTGTCTGTGGGCCGTGTGTCTGTGGGCCCTTGTGTCTGTGGGCCCTTGTGTCTGTGGGCCCGTGTGTCTGTGGGCCCTTGTGTCTGTGGGCCGTGTGTCTGTGGGCCCTTGTGTCTGTGGGCCCGTGTGTCTGTGAGCCCGTGTGTCTGTGGGCCCTTGTGTCTGTGGGCCTGTGTGTCTGTGGGCCCGTGTGTCTGTGGGCCCGTGTGTCTTTGGGCCCTTGTGTCTGTGGGCCCATGTGTCTGTGGGCCCGTGTGTCTGTGGGCCCTTGTGTCTGTGGGCCTGTGTGTCTGTGGGCCTGTGTGTCTGTGGGCCCTTGTGTCTGTGAGCCTGTGTGTCTGGGCCGTGTGTCTGTGGGCCCGTGTGTCTTTGGGCCCTTGTGTCTGTGGGCCCGTGTGTCTGTGGGCCCTTGTGTCTGTGGGACCTTGTGCCTGTGGGCCGTGTGTCTGTGGGCCCTTGTGCCTGTGGGCCGTGTGTCTGTGGGCCCTTGTGTCTGTGGGCCCTTGTGTCTGTGGGCCTGTGTGTCTGTGAGCCCTTGTGTCTGTGGGCCCTTGTGCCTGTGGGCCGTGTGTCTGTGGGCCCTTGTGTCTGTGGGCCCGTGTGTCTGTGGGTCCGTGTGTCTGTGGGCCCGTGTGTCTGTGGGCCCGTGTGTCTGTGGGCCGTGTGTCTGTGGGCCCTTGTGTCTGTGGGCCCGTGTGTCTGTGGGCCCGTGTGTCTGTGGGCCCGTGTGTCTGTGGGCCCTTGTGTCTGTGGGCCCGTGTGTCTGTGGGTCCGTGTGTCTGTGGGCCCGTGTGTCTGTGGGCCCGTGTGTCTGTGGGCCGTGTGTCTGTGGGCCCTTGTGTCTGTGGGCCCGTGTGTCTGTGGGCCCGTGTGTCTGTGGGCCCGTGTGTCTGTGGGCCTGTGTGTCTGTGGGCCTGTGTGTCTGTGGGCCGCGTGTCTGTGGGCCCTTGTGTCTGTGGGCCCGTGTGTCTGTGGGCCCTTGTGTCTGTGGGCCCTTGTGTCTGTACAAGACATACAAATGTTTTACTATTTAATTTTGAATGTGGTTCACTGGTAGAACAATTAATTTTTTTACAAGAACAAGTCCAATTTTGAGCTCTGGGTTTTGTTCCAATTCAGAAATAAAACCAGAAACTTTGTATAAATGAGTTTTGATATTTCTAGATCATTACTGCCACTTACCTTCTACATATTGTACCACTTTAATTTGCACATCAACACCAATATTATTTTTGAAAGTTTAAATTGTAATTAAAATTCATTCACACTTTGTTCTGGTTTGGGCCCTGTTTAGTCCTGATGTAGACCTGGTTTAATCCTGGTTTAGTCCCGCTTTAGTCCTGGTTTAGTCTTTAAACATAATGAAAATACTGTGCTTAGTTTTATAATTGGTTGATTTTGTGTTTTACTGGCAGCACTTTACTTTTTTACTAGAAACGGTCCAATTTCAAGTCCTGGGTTTTGTTCCAGTCGTAAATTAGAACTTGTTATAAATCAGTTTTGATATTTAGATAAAGTTTTGAATGTAATTACTGCTATAATCTAATCTCAGTTCTCCCTCTGTTCTGTTTCAGACTTGTGCTTGTTTTATTCACACATTACCACTAATATTATTTTGAAAGTCAAATTTTTATCCCTCTTTAATCCTGAGGTAGACCTGGTTTGGCCCTGGTCTAGCCCTGGTCTAGCCCTGATTTATTCTGGGTTTAGTCTGTGTTTAGTCTGTGTTTAGTCTGTGTTTAGTCTGTGTTTAGTCTGGGTTTAGTCTGGGTTTAGTCTGGGTTTAGTCTGGGTTTAGTCTGTGTTTAGTCCTTGTTTAGTCCTTGTTTAGTCCTTGTTTAGTCCTTGTTTAGTCCTTGTTTAGTCCGTGTTTAGTCCTTGTTTAGTCCGTGTTTAGTTCGTGTTTAGTCCGTGTTTAGTCCTTGTTTAGTCCGTGTTTAGTCCTTGTTTAGTCCGTGTTTAGTCCGTGTTTTAGTCCGGGTTTAGTCTGGGTTTAGTCTGGGTTTAGTCCGTGTTTAGTCCGTGTTTAGTCCTTGTTTAGTCCGTGTTTAGTCCGTGTTTTAGTCTGGGTTTAGTCTGGGTTTAGTCTGGCTTTAGTCAGGATTCATTCTGAGTTTAGGCCTAGTTAAGTCCTGGTTTTGTCCTGGTTTAGTCTGAGTTTAGTCCTTGTTTAGTCTGAGTTTAGTCTGGGTTTAGTCTGGGTTTAGTCCTTGTTTAGTCCTTGTTTAGTCTGTGTTTAGTCTGTGTTTAGTCTGTGTTTAGTCTGTGTTTAGTCTGTATTTAGTCTGTGTTTAGTCTGGGTTTAGTCTGGGTTTAGTCTGTGTTTAGTCTGTATTTAGTCTGTGTTTAGTCTGGGTTTAGTCTGTGTTTAGTCTGGGTTTAGTCTGGGTTTAGTCAGGATTCATTCTGAGTTTAGGCCTAGTTAAGTCCTGGTTTAGTCCTGATCCAGTCTGGGTTTAGTCCTGGTTTAATCCTGGTTTAATCCTGGTTTAGTCCTGGTTTAGTCCTGGTTTAGGCCTGGTTTAGTCTTGGTTTAGTCCTGGTTTAGTCCTGGTTTAGTCTTGGTTTAGTCCTGGTTTAGTCCTGGTTTAGTCCTGGTTTAGGCCTGGTTTAGTCCTGGTTTAGCCTTGGTTTAGTTCTGGTTTAGGCCTGGTTTAGTCCTGGTTTAGGCCTGGTTTAGTCCTGGTTTAGTCTTGGTTTAGTCCTGGTTTAGGCCTGGTTTAGTCCTGGTTTAGGCCTGGTTTAGTCTTGGTTTAATCCTGGTTTAGTCCTGGTTTAGGCCTGGTTTAGTCTTGGTTTAGTCTTGGTTTAGTCTTGGTTTAGGCCTGGTTTAGTCCTGGTTTAGTCTTGGTTTAGTCTTGGTTTAGTCTTGGTTTAGGCCTGGTTTAGGCCTGGTTTAGGCCTGGTTTAGGCCTGGTTTAGGCCTGGTTTAGTCTGGGTCTAATCCTGGTCTAATCCATAATCACCATATATTTGATAAAAATGTGTCTTGTCCCAGTACAGATATATTACATTAGCAGCTCTTGGAGTCAAACTAAGTCAGCTGTGTCCTGTCTGATCAGGAAGTGCACTGTTATCATGCTAGTTGTTGTTAGCGCTGCCGTGACTACAAAAGTCTGATCTGCTCTGGCCTCTGAAAGGTGTAACCCAGTATTATTTTCATTATTGGGAATGGAAACAATGTGTAGATTTGAGAAGTTTAGTTTTTTGGAAGGGCATCTGGATTAAAACCACATAACACTGAGCAAATCCAGATACTTTAACATCAACTCTATGTCTCTGTAGTCATTGTTTTAGATTGATTGTTGGCTCATTTTTCCCATAGTGCTTTTGGAGGCTCAGACGGAGCGGGGTCCACAGATGGGCAGCGGGGATGGGGTGAAGTTGGCAGAGTTTTGGGGGGAGTCGTCTCGGGGAGAGGGAAGGCGGGGGATGGGGATGGGCAGATTGCAGGCAATGGCTCCAATTCAAATGATCCCTAGACTAACTGGGCAAGAGCCGTAATTGACTGGAGACAGTGCGGGCTTTTATTGTGAAATTTTACTCTTGTTTAACGTAATTTTATTTTGTTAATGCTGCATTTATGTCAATATCAGGACTGAAACAGAACCAAACCAGGAAAATCTGAGTGTTTTTACAGCCACTTAAAGCTCCACTATGTAACATTACTTTCTTACATGGAATCTGCATTGCTTTTGGAATGTCCCGCAGTACGGCATTAAACTAATTTATCTCTAATATTTCATAACAGTTGTTTTTATTGTTCAGAAATACCTTGCGTTTTAAGGTAGTCTCCACAGATTTGACTTGTAACTTGTCTCCATGGAGGTAGATACGATTAATACCATATATGGAACACTCCAGACAGTGCATCAGCATCTCCATGGAGACAAGCAGGTGGCAGAGAAGTTACACAGAGCACCTTTAATTAAATTATTGCTAATTTGTGTAATTATTTTTGCTTGTTCTGCTAGTTTTAATTGGGTTTTGTTCCGGCTTCGTACTCCAGACCTGACAAAGAGGACCTGGACCTGTTCAAGGACCTGACCACTTGCTCTTTACAGGTGAAATATGGGTCAAATGCAGAGGACACATTTCCATAAGAAGATCGTAAAGCATTAAAGTTACACCATGTAACTTTTCTTTTCAACGTGGAGAAGTTATTGTTTTTGCCTAAAATGTTACATGGTAGGGCATTACACTCATCTGTCTTGCACTTATTCAATTGCTCAAAGTGTTTATCACAAAAAAAAAACACAAAAAAACTAAAAATCATGCATTCTTACAGCAAGTGGGCTCACCTTTCCATTGATCTGACCTGTAACATGGTCTGGTGGCATCATCTGCTTGTCCCCATGGTAAATAGATAAGTTTAAAGCCACACTATAGAACATTCTATGCAAAAGCAGTGACTCAGGCTCTATGGCACATGTGTCAAACTCAAGGCCCGGGGGCCAAATGCGGCCCACCACATCATTTTATGTGGCTCGCGACAATGTAAATTAAAACGTGTGACATGTCTTAAAATGGCAGTTTATCAGGAAATATACAGTTACACAGTCATATTTTTTTTTACATCTATGCAAATTTGAGGGATGCTCGCTAGTGTGATGTGCAGCTGTCCATAGGGGGCGCCGACAGCTACACGTCTCTTTGTTGTGATGACGTTTACAACATCATCTCCCATTGGACATCGCAGTTTTCAAACGTGGAACTCAGCGGACATCTTTCTTTTATTAAGCCGTTTTAGATAAATATTGCGATTTAAAATGTGCAAATTGTGACTTCAGGATCCACGAGTGTCATAGATTATAACTATATCACAGACACAAGCACAACAGGTCTTTTTAAGCTGAATTTGTAACCAGTTTCCCAGGCAACAACGCAATAAAAATACTTTTCTATTTTACATTTTGCGTCTGTGTCTCCATAATGTGCAAATGAGCCACATAATCACAACAGCCACGCATTATCGATCAGCTGTTTGCCTAAAATCATGTCCTTAATACACAGATCGATCACTAATTGGAAAATCATTATGGTGCAATCAAGCGGGAATCTGTTCTGATTTAAATGTTAAAAATAGTAGATCCGATTCCTCCATTTTGTATTCCCCTCATAGAGAACCATGTTTATAATCTCCCCCAATTATCTCTCTAATTACATCTGAGTTAGTGCATGAAAAATTAGCTTTCCAACGCAGCTAAAGACTTCAAATCTGCAGCCTCCGTGATAGACATTACAGAGCTAACAACGCCGCGCTTCCTCCAGCAAGTTAATTAGCAGATTATGGAGTTACTGTATAATGTCCCGCAGTGCCCAGGGTGATATCAGCCAATGCAAAGATACCTGTCCTATTTTATTAAAATGTCAAAATGAACCACACTGATATTGAGTTGAAATGTCCATAGGGAATCAATGGGACTAATAGCAGGAGCTTAAAAATATCTGTCCAAAGCTAATCCGGATAAATGCAGTTTAAAGGTTGTCTTTTTGGACGGGAAGTTATGGAGTAAGAGGTGTAGTTGTTATGTCCGACTGATTTACTCAAAGAAATATATACAGTATGTGTTAAAGGGCTCGTATTACGCTGTTTTCTGATCTATGTTATAATGTTTCTTCATCACAAACAGACCTGGAATTGTGTTTTTTTTTCTTTCATTCGCACATATTTAACACACAAACCCTTCTTCTCTCAAACAGAAAACACTCCGTTCCACCTTGTGATGTCATCATGTGATAATACAGGAAGTGCTCCACTGTGTTTTTAAACTTCGTACACCTTCACTAGAATCATTTGGATGATTTCAGCTCTGTAATTGTCCATCTTTAATGAACAAAAGGTAAAAGGAGCCAAGTTAACGTGTAAACTACCACTTAATGACATCACAAGGTGGAACAGAGCATCTTGAGCTTTGGAGACAGACTAATAATAAACTTGTGTGAATCAAACAAAACACAGGACCTTCACAAATAGTTCAGTTGGTAGAGTATTTGTCCAGTTCAAATCCCGCTCTCGGCATAAACGTCATTGGTTGATCGGTCAGAATATCAACTGAACCACAAGTTGGCGGTGCGATTCCAGCTCCAATAGATGAATGCTGTCGTTGTGTCCTTGGGCAAGACACTTAACCCACCTCGCCCCCAGTGTCTGTGCACTCCGGTGTATGAATGTGTGCGTGGTTCCTTGATGTAAAGCTAGATTAAAAAGTTTAGCGTAACATTTTGAGCATAAACTTATTCAGTCACCAATGCCTCCAGTAAAGGGAATCATACATGTTGTCTGGGGTGAGATTTTGAAGCATGTATAGCACTATAAATGTGGTTCTGTGGTGTGATTTACATGATCACTCGTCATTATACAGGGAAATTGTCCAACTAATTTATGAGTTTAAATGGGTTGGCCCTGTTGCATGGGCCAACCTGATGTACACGTTTTTCCAGGTTTGGGGATAAACCAAAGCAGAAGACGAGGTTTATGTGGACAACGACGGCACAAATACTCGGATACAATCAAATCAAACCCAGGACCGTGTAGCTGTGAGGTGAGAGTCTTAACCCCCGCACCACTGTGTCTTAAACATTTTATCCTCACAGTGGTGGGAGAAGTACTCAGTTTTGTTACGTAAGTGAAAGTACAGACACCAGAACAAAAAAGTAAAAGTATCACATGGACAAAAAAGTATTAAAGTACCAGTTTAAAAGACTTTGAGATCTAATAAAGCTTCAAACATAGTGATTTTGATAAACATTTGTGCATTTATATTTTAGTTTTACTTAAATTATGAACATGTTAAAAATAAAGCTCAGTCCTTTATAGCAGGTCTTAGACAGTAAAACAAAAAAAATAAATAAATAAAATAAAATAAAAATAAATACTTGTAATATAATAGAGCGAAAAAATAAATAAATAAATAAAATGTGTAATATAATAGAGCAAAAAAAATAAATAAAAAATAACATGAATAAATAAAATGTGTAATATAATAGAGCAAAAATAAATAAATAAAAAATAATAATAAATACAAAATAAAATAATAATGCAGTACGCCCTATTCTCTACTACTATAAATTGTTGACGGTGAAATGTATAGGCTGGTCATAATGTTCTGGCTCATATGAATTCTATTGTTTTAGTCTATTATATCATGTATTGTATAAAACTAATTCTAATTTAACATATGGCACAATCTTAACACTAGCTTCACGTTTCTGTAGTGGTGCACTTAAACAAACACATTATTAAAATGAAATGCAGAAATTCAGATGTTTTAATTTGCATATTTATGTTGATTCTGTGCCATTTTAATTAGATTAGCCAACCTTAAAATCCTAATTAGGCTATTTGCTTTGGATCTACAAAACAATAAAAAGGGAAAAGATGACATAACACGTTTGGATGATTAAAAGTCAACATTTATTTTACAATGTGACTTAAGTAAGACTGTATTTTGAATTAGTTTTACTGGCCAAACCACAGTGCCCCGATTGAAACCAATGGTGATTTTGTTGCGCCACAAACAACAGCCAAATATGTGTGAAACTATGGGAGCTGTTAGCCTCCCAAACTCAGTCCCGCTGTGCCTGTACAATAATGCCAGAAGGGAGAAAAAAAACCTGCTTGTATGTACCACCAAGCAGCCACCGACCGACCGAGCGAATGACTGCTGGGTATGTGGACTGAGGAGGAGGGAGGAAAAGTGAAATTGACAGCGGAGAGTCGACGGTCCGCTGCGCTACACTCAAGTACATGTCTACAGTGAGCGAGAGCGAAAGGGGGAGGGTACCACTTTGTCACTGGCTGCTACGAAGATTAACCTTTCAATTAGTAGTTATCAGCTCCTCTGTGTGTCTCCATGCGTGCAGACCTGCGGGATTATCATTATTTTGGATACATACAACACCATCCTGACGCGCCTTCCCCTCTCCATCGACCATTATGATGAAGAGCGCGAGCCGATGTGCGCAAACTTGAAGAAGGTAAAACTACGAGTGCATATTTTTACTGTCTTTTCACGCCGCCTCGCCTGCATCCATCGCTGAACATGTAAAAACGCGTTAGTTCGTGTGTCCTACGGGGGGAAAGGGGCGCCCGTTACGCACAGAGTATGTGTCTCTGTGCGTCGTTTTGGGAGAATTTGAAGAGCAAACTTGTATTCCCCCCTGAATCGGGTTTTCTTCGCCTCAAGGGGCTCGCTGTTCCCCCGCCGTCATTGGAGATATTTGATAGTTACGGTTATAAAGAGGTCATGGCATGGTTGCGCGCGGTGCATGACGTTAATAATGCTCGCTGGTAAACACACAACCCACTTTTCATCGCTAATGTGGCTTAATGGCTTTACGTAGAGTGCGTTTTATAAGACAAGAATAGACGAGGTGGGGGAATAAGGTGTTTTTTCATGCGCTTGCTTTAAAAAAAACGCTGCGTGGATATGCAAAATATGGCACGTAATTATTACATCGGTTTCACTTTAAGTCGGTGCTGAGCCTTTGCGGGTTTTATGCAAACAGATGATAGATTTAACAAACAGCCAATTAAAGTCTAAAATGATCTAAATCACTTTCAAGTGTAACCAACTGTTTCAAGGAGGAATATGGATTAAGGTGGGACGGCGCTAAACGATTCACTAATGGGGTCATAAATTAGCCCGTGTAATTAATTCCGGGCTAATTCGCGTTTGTTTTTTCTCGTTTTAACACGGTAATAAAGCGATCTGGAAGCGGTTAGGCGGTAGAGAGTCGATGCTCCCCGTACTCCCCGAGCTAAGCGGTGTCAATTCATCTCCTTCGCCTCTCCACCTTAAGAGGAGGGTCAATTGAATGAAGTGACGGGTAACACAGCCAATGGCGCGCCTCTGAGGGTGAGCGCACGCATAAAGATTGACACACGCTTTATCAAACCAGGAATCGGATCTTGTCTTTGCAGCCAATATTGACGTTGCTAGGGAGGGCGCATTAGCGTAGGTGAGCTTTAATGACGCTCCATTGGATTGTAATAAGCGTCATGTCGGATTCATGTAAACTGCAACATTGTAACAAAATGGCGACTGTTTAGGTGACATCAGTAACGCGCCCGCTGGCATCGCTGTCATGTATCTGCGGAAGGAAGCGAAGAAGCGACACACGGGGACTCAACTCGGGGTTAGTTCTGTGGTTATTCCAGGTTTATACACGTTATTGTCGCGGACATTTCACTGCCTTTTGGCCATCGCTGTCAGAAAGTCCAAGCGTCACAATTTGGCTGGCGCGTCCCTGTGCGTAATGTCACTGGAAAACGCAGGGACAGAGCTGTCAAAAGTGCGCACTGGGCCAAAGTTATCAGCCGCATCCTTCACTTTAGCATACTTTAGCGCGTATGCGAGGATGACACGCAGGATTTCAGCGTTAAACAACTTGACAGCTTGTTCCAAATAGGATAAATAATGTAGCATACACTGTCACTTCACTTGTCTTTGCGAGTCTCGAAGTTTCCACGCATCTCGTTCTTCTTCCACAAGACCCAACTCCTTCAAAAAATGGGCAGCTGGGTTTGCAATGTGGATTAATAGTGTGAGATTAAGTCGCTTTAATTTCTTTTGCAGCCATGACAGCTCCCGCATCTGTTTGGATCCATCTGTTTTTCGCGTTTTAGCACATCTTAAAAAGTAACTTCACCCCTCTGCTCCTCCCACGCTCACATTTGTATTGAGTAAAATGCGTGCGTAAAAGTGGGCCATGGGACTCTGGCATTCCTAGACTACTGAGAAATGCATTGGTGTGTAGTCTATAGAAACGTGGTGGTTATTACAGGAGCATTCATGGACCATTTGACTGCGCAATGTGGGCAAATCAATGAAACAATCACAGGTTTAGCAAAGTAAAGCTGATAAAGATATAGTTTTAAGGATTAGACTTCTTTATGTTTGCGTAATAAGAGTAACAAACCTATTTACAATCATTAATTTCACTATTATATGTTTATGTTACATCCTTAAATTTTTATCATTTGAATATCAGTTTTATAATTTTTGGCACTGAAGTAAAGCTTATAAAGATATAGTTTTAAATATTAGACTTTTCTATGTTTGTGTAATAAGATTAACAAACCTATTTACAATCCCCAATTTCACTATTTTTATTTATGGTAGGCTACATATTAGTGACATGGATTGGGTAGGCTAGTTCAGCTGTCATCAAAACTTTATAGCTTTGTTTTAGCGTTCATTAAGCTAACATTTACATCTTTAATTGTTGTTATTTAAATATGAGTTGTAAAGTTTTTGGAATTGACAGTCATTGATCATTCACGATCTCCAGTTTCTCTTGGTGTCCATAGTTTTATTTTTGGTACATATGAGTGACACAGATTGGGTAGGCTACTTCAACTGTCATCAAAACTTTATAGCATTGATTAGCTTTCCTTATGCTAACATTTACAAACGTGAGTTATTACCATTGAATGTCAGTTTTATAGTTTTTGGCATTGAAGTAAAGCTGGTAAAGATATTGTTTTAAGTAATAGACTTTTTATGTTTGTGTAATAAGATCAACAAACCTATTTACAATCCCCAATTTCACTATTTTTACTTATGGTAGGCCACATATTAGTGACACGGATTGGGTAGGCTAGTTCAGCTGTCATCAAAACTTTATAGCTTTGTTTTAGCGTTCATTAAGCTAACATTTACATCTTTAATTGTTGTTATTTAAATATGAGTTGTATAGTTTTTGGAATTGACAGTCATTGATCATTCACGATCTCCAGTTTCTCTTGGTGTCCATAGTTTTATTTTTGGTATATATGAGTGACACAGATTGGGTAGGCTACTTCAACTGTCATCAAAACTTTATAGCATTGATTAGCATTCCTTAAGCTAACAGTTACATCCTGAAGTTGTTGGTATTTGAATATCAGTTTTATAGTTTTTGGGATTGAAATAAAGCTGATAAAGATATAATTTTACATAATAAACTTTTTATGTTTGTGGAAAAAGAGTAACAAACCTATTTCAATCCGGTAGGCTTCATATTAGTGACGGAGATTGGGTAGGCTACTTCAACTGTAACCAAAACTTTATAGCATTGATTAGCTTTCCTTATGCTAACATTTACAAACGTGAGTTATTACCATTGAATGTGAGTTTTATAGTTTGTGGCATTGAAGTAAAGCTGGTAAAGATATTATTTTAAGTAATAGACATTTTATGTTTGTGCAATAAGAGTAACAAACCTGTTTACAATCCCCAATTTCACTTGACATCCATATTTTTCCTACATATTAGTGACACGGATTGGGTAGGCTACTTCAGCCATCATCAAAACTTTATAGCATTGATTAGCATTCCTTAATCTAACAGTTACATCCTTAAGTTATTGTCATTTGAATATCAGTTTTATAGTTTTTGGCACTGAAGTAAAGCTCATAAAGATATAATTTTACGTAATAGACTTTTTATGATTGTGTAATAAGAGTGACAAACCTATTTACAATCCCCAATTTCACTTGACATCCATATTTCCTACATATTAGTGACACAGATTGGGTAGGGTACTTCCTTAAGCTAACAGTTACATCCTTAAATTGTTGTTATTTGAAAATCAGTTTTATAGTTTTTGGTATTGAAGTAAAGCTGATAAAGATATAGTTTTAAGTAGTACTCTTTATGTTTGCGTAACAAACCTATTTATTTTTGGTAGGCTACATATTAGTGACACAGATTGGGTAGCATTCATTGAGCTAACATCCTTATATTGTTGTCATGTGACTGTTTTTGTATCGTTTTTAAGTTTTCTACGGCTGTGTCTCCCGTTGATCCGACTTCCTCAGTCATAATGTGATACAACATTGTTTGTTATTGCGTGTTATTACATAGAGCTCATGACCTAGATTTGACCCCAGCGAACCAGGAAGTTATGTGCTCAGCCCTTTGTCCACACACTTCTGGGTTTGACTATTTCCTAGTTTGAAAATGTCATGCAAACTGTGCAGTACGCCTACACTGTAAGCGTTACATTTGAGGCATTTTAATAAGCATGGTTTATACTGTATAGATATTTGGAAAATGATAACAGCGAAAACCTTAGATGACCTCTGCAAAGGCACTAGCTCTGTATTGCAATGTGAAGTGTCCAGACCCACATTCTAAGTCAAAGACAGTGGTGGAAAAAGTACTCAATTTTGTTAAGTAAAAGTTCAGACACAGGGGCAAGAAAATACTCAAGTTTAAGTAAAAGTATAATATGAAAAAAAATTACTTAGTAAAAGTATTAAAGTACCTGTTTTAAAACGGACTTAAAGAGTAAAAAGTAAAAGTATTTTGTGCTGTTTTTTAGATCTAATAAAGCTTAAAACTGAGTGATTTAGATACAGATTTATACTATTTTTGTTTGCTCAAACTGCAAGCGTGTTAAAAATAAACTCTCAGCCTTTTCAGCAGGTCTCAAACAATAATAAAAAAAACACTTTTACTTTTCAGTCTAGTTCAAAAATGTAGTATAGTAGAAAGTACAGATACCTGCTCTCAAATGTAGTGAAGTAAAAGTAAAAAGTACCCAGTTTACAATTGGCTTAAATAAAATACAGATACCGAAAATGTATACTTATGTACAGTACTTTACTACTTTTACTTTGTTCCATCCCATCACTGAGTTCAGGGGTAAATGCTTTTCACATCTTGATTTAAAAAGATCCACAATCCACATCTTTGTTCTTTTAAAATCGAAAAACGTTTTTGAAGTGACATAAAACAACAGTAACTAAAACAAAAATAGACTAATCTGAAATCGTGCATATTTATCCAGAGTAATTACTATGCCCATATTAAATACATAAATAAGTACGCAAAAAGCTTGAATATGTGAAATATATTATCTGACATAACTTTTGCTCTATCTCTCCTCAGATTTGAACTTGGATTTCGTCTCAACAGCGCCCTCAAGCAACTATAGTGGATTTTACCAGTGCCAACAGTTAAAACTAAACCTTGGATTGAGTTCAATGCGCGGATGTAACTTTGGAACCTAACTTTTTGACCTTTCCGAAGGATGTGGATTTATTCCTTGTTCTCTAGCTGTATGGATTACATATTATTATTATTATTTGCAATCGAGTAACCATGGTAAAACTCGCTAACCCTCTGTACACGGAGTGGATTCTCGAAGCAATACAGAAAATCAAACGCCAGAAGCAAAGACCGTCGGAGGAGAGGATATGCCACGCTGTTGGCACCTCACATGGACTCGACAAGAAAATTGTTCTCGAGCAATTGGGATTAAGTGTTCACGATGGGTCTATTCTCAAAGTCACCAATAAGGGGAGCACTTCATACAAAGACCCCGGGAATCCTGGAAGAGTTGGAGTGGTCGCGCAGCCGGCAATCGCGACCCCGGTTCCGACAAAGGAATTTAAATGGGATTCCCAAGATCTGCGCCATGTTGATTGGAATAAAATACTAAAACGGGCGATCGAAGGCTTGGATGATACGCACGGCTCCTCTCTGAAAAATATCGAGCGGTATCTGAGAAACCAGAGGGATTTGGCCAAAGTTGCCTCTAACCCCGCTTTCGGGCAGAGGTTGCGGTTAGCGGCGAAGCGTTCGGTGGGCAACGGCAGGCTGTTGAAAAATGGCCCGCGATACAAGCTTAGTTCACAACGGGGCAGCGTGGAGCAAGGCAGGGGGCACTCCAGGGGTCCCGGTAGCTCGACGTTACTGCTGACGACGGTGACGCTCCTCCCACACGAACGCGATCAGGTAAGAGCAACGTTTAAGAGATTAGCGCTCATACTAGCAACAGAACACGTGCTTTTGTTATGACGCCATTTTGACAAGTCCTTCTGCTCTGATTGGTCCAATGCTTCACTTTTTTTTCCACGCAAAACTTTTTTTTAGAAACGTGATGACATAATAACAAGTTGGGTATGGTGGAAAGTCAACGTTTTGTCCATGTTAGAAGCTAGAAAATGTAGAAATATGGGTTTCACAAGCTAGCGAAAGAAACAAAAATGGTGAAATACTTGTGTTGACATGAAATACAGTGAATATTAAGTGTAATCACAAGAGGTGGGGTTATGTAAACAACTCAAAGATGAACTGCTTTAGTGTTAGTCCATTATTCCATATGAGTTGTTGTTGTACATTTGTCTAGAGCATATGTGTCAAACTCAAGACCCGTGGGTCAAATGTGGTCCTCTACATCATGTTATGTGGCCCTCGACAGGGTAAATTAAAAGGCATGATGGACTTAAAATGTCATTTTATCAGGAGATACAAAGTTACACAGCCATATTTATACATATATGCCAATTCATAACTAATATTTGTTACTTGAATAAGTAATACATACAGAAACAGTGAATTAACAAGTTATAAAAGTAGTTTCAATAGATTTATTTTAAATCTGGCCCTTTGAGTGCAGCCATTTTGCTGATGTGACCCTCGCTGAAAATGTGTTTGACACCCCTGGTCTAGAGTATATATTTATCCATTTTTGTTACTATAGACCTTTTAAACTGGTGACAAAGCTGATCTCGTCTGACTCCGTAACACCAGCAAACATCTAAACAAGTCACTTTTAAGACAGTAGCTCAGTTGTTAGAGCTTTTGTCCACTGATCCAGAGATTGGCCGCGCGATTTTAGCTCCCACAGATGAACGCTGTTGTTGTGTCCTTGGGCAAGACACTTAACCCACCTCACCTCCAGTGTCTGTGTGCACTGGTCTATGAATGTGTGAATGGATGAGTGGTTTCTCGATGTAAAGTGCTTTGATTGACCGTTTACCATTTACACTGGCACAAAATCCCCCATGTCAAACTTGGGAATAATTTTAAGGAAGCACTGTTACGAAAATTTTCATGGATCAGATATTAATTCTGAGATATTGAGTCAATATCCCATTTTGGTCTTTAAACTGGGGTAATAAGATGATTTACTAGCCCCAAATGTCTCGTAATATTAATAAAACTTGTATTTTTATGAAGTTGTTCTGTAGTTACTTTAAATGTTACAAAACACATGGGATAATTTTGATTATTTTTCAGATACTTAAAACCTATATGACACGAAATTAACTCATGTGAGCTTTAAGTCATGTTACAATGCTGTTAACGTATGAAAAAACATACTTGGAGCTGTGTTTTATTTCATTCTATTTACATCTCCAAAGCTCAAAATGCTCTGTTAAACCTTGTGATGTCATGAAGTGGTAGTTTTCAGGTTTACAGCTCCTTTTACCTTTAATTTAGTAGAGACTGGAAATTGTAGGGCTGAAATGATCCAAATGACTCTAGTGAAGGCAGTTTAAAAACACAGTGGAGAACTTCTTGTATTACCACTTGTTGACATCACAAGGTGGAACAGCGTGTTTTCAGTTTGAGAGAAGAACTCAGCCTAAATATGCGCAAACATACAACTTCAGGCCTGTGTGTGATGAGGAAACGACATTATAACAGATCAGAAAACAGCGTATATGGGCCCTTTAAACGATAAATAACAGTTACAAAACACATGAGCTAATTTGGATATTTATCTCAGATCGGTTAATCGTTATCGACAACAAAAAAACACTGGATTGGTGCCTCCTTAAATAACTTGTTCTTTTGAAGTCTCATAACTGATCCTTTCGTGAAGCATAGCAAAACATTTTCACAGTCTCTTCAAATGAACTTCAAAAATAAAAGAGCTAGCAAAACAAGACAGCGGCTCTTGTCAGGCTAAAAATAAACGCATTACGGTTAGCATGCTGCTTTCTTGTTCATGCTAATTGTGTAATGGAAAGGAGTTTGTGTGCCTACAAAAATATTTACAACGGCCGTGTATTGGTGCTGGAGTAATTGTGTTAGGCTGATTTCTCCATTACACTTGTTTGCATATGGAAAATCATTGGAGTTGATGACTAAGCAGAAATATAAATGGAACTTTTTTTATTTTTTTATTATAATATTTGTTCAAAGGGATGGTCTGATTACGCATGGAGACTGTCTGCTGTTTTGTTTTGTTAAAGGAAACCTGTTTTTCCCCTTTTAAGTGTCTAAATGGGCGATGAGGTCTGTTTTGTCCTATGATATAATGTTTGGGTTGGGATTTGAATGGGAGTTTTATGCATTTGGAAGAAGAAAGTATAAAAAAAATCAGTATTTATGCATCGTGCTGTAGGAATTGTCTTTGCTACTTTCAAAAATGATGTATTTTAAAGGTCCTATATTACGTAAAACTGACTCTTGTGAGCGTCAAGTCGTGTTATAATGCTGTGACCTCCTCAAAAACAGACCTGGAGTTGTGTTATGTTTCATTCACATGTTTCAGTAACACTTTATTATTATTCTGTAACATCTCCAAAGCTCAAAATGCTCTGTTCTACCTTGTGATGTCATGAAGTGGTAGTTTTCAAGTTAACAGCTCCTTTTACCTTTAGTTCAATAGAGATTGGCAATTCCAGGGCTGAAATGATACAAATGATTCTGGTGAAGGTGTGTGGAGTTTAAAAACACAGCGGAGCACTTCCTGTATTAGCACATGATGACATCACAAGATGGAACAGAGTCTTTTAGTTTAAAAGAAGAAGGGTTTGTTAAACATGTGTGAATGAAACAAAACACAACTCCAGGTCTGTTTGTGATGAGGAAACAACATTAGAACAGAGATCAAAAAACAGCGTAATATGGGCCCTTTAATGCCATACCGTGGAACCTTCATAAAGATGTATTATGGAGCTTTTCTGGTGGGGGGTCTGGTCTGCCATCTGCTCGTCTCTGCTTGTCTTTCCACAGATCACACCTGTAACTTGACCTGGTGGTGTCACGTGCTTGTTTCCGTGGCGATAAATAGGTTTATTGACATAGTATGGGACAAAAGGCAAAGCAGTAACATCTCCGTGGACACAATTGGCAAACCTTTCAACAAAAAAGTTGCACAAAGCACCTTTATATAGGCTTTAAATATCTGTATGCGACTTACCAACACCCAGATATTGAGATCTTTAGAAAGAAATTGGGAATTGTTGAAGTCGGATAATTTTAAAAGTTCAGATTTGACGAATTTATGAAGTTTTATTCGTTATATTGATATTGGAAAACGACAAAAGCCATTCGTTATCACCAAATTAATTAAATAGTTGTTGACGTTATGTTTTTAGACAGACTATTGGCAGTAATTTAACCCAGTAAAACAAATGAGAAAAGTGGATTTGATTTCATTATGATTTCCAACATTAATATTGAAACTAAATACTCATTTGAGCAGGTATCGATACTAAAAGAGTCCCATTCCATCCTCGTGGTATCGAAACACCGATACCACAACGATGACAACATTTTTATAACAAAGAGCCTTTCTTTACCCATCTACAAATCACTGTTTTGGATCACGACGGTTGCTATGGCTACGTTTACGGCTTTGTAATGTTTTCTTTTCTTCAGTACAAGTTAGCACAAGTTCAAAACAACTTTATTGACCTGAAATCTCTCCAAACATCAGAATTCACCAGGACAAAGGCGTGAATGGCATCTCCAGAAGCTCGGAGCAGAGATAGTATTTAATGTCTTTGTCCTACATCCATCAGATTAGCTCTTTCCCAGAAGGCACATTTAGCCTGTTTACATCGATAGCTGTGGTTAAGAGACTAAAACACACACTTTATAGACTGGAAGTGTGCTCGGGCTAGTGTGGGCACCATACTAAAGCTTCAAACTCGATTTACATACTTGATAGTGATTCCGATACCACGATGATAATAAAAAACACTCTTTATTTAGACCTTTATCTTTAAAAATATTTGACAAGGAGGAACAGTGGTCAATACAGTGGATAATTCAGATGGTGCATAGTTTTGACTTCATACTTTAAATAAGGCTTGAAATATTAATATTAGGTCTGTAGGACAATGCAGTATGATGTTATTTAGGTTATATTGATAAAAAGTGCTGATTATGATCAATTGGGCCAGGTCAACTGAAGCCTGAGGACCACTAAAAATTGGTCTGAGGACCGCATTTGGCACCCGGGCCACAGTTTGGACACTCCTGATTTTAACGATAGAATGTGACTTTCAACATTAAATTGGTAGAACCTTTTTTTTCTGTTCCATGTGGCCTTATGTCTGTGTAATCCCTCAGTCGTCCATGGAAGTATAATAGTCTGTGTGTCTTATACTCGTTCTGATACAGCTCAAAATCATTCTAAAAATATTCAGGAAAGGTTCATTTTAGTATCGATACTACGCTCAAATATCAGCATCAAAAGTATCCAGTTTTGATACTAGTTTTAGTATTGTTTAGTATTAGATTTTTAATACTTTTTACATCCCTGTCTTATGTTTGGAGTAAAGTTTTGATACAGATAAAGCTGCTCCATTGTGGCAAAAAATATAATCTTGATTTCTGTGGCTCATTGTTCAAATCAGTTATTTCAAGTGATTATGTTTCAAAATATTAGTGTGTCAAAATATTAGTGTGTCAAAATATGAGTGTCAAAATATTAGTTGAGACAGTAGGATATTGACAGGTTTCAGAATGATGAAAAATTACTGTTGCCTCCGAGAGAGGAGGAGAGAGGAGGAGAGAAGAGGAGAGAGGAGCAGAGAGGAGGAGGAGAGGGAAGGAGAGAGGAGGAGAGAGATGAGAGAAGGGGAGAGAGGAGCAGAGAGAAGAAGAGAGAGGAGCAGGGAGGAGGAGAGAGGAGCAGAGAGGAGGAGGAGAGGGAAGGAGAGAAGAGGAGAGAAGGGGAGAGAGGAGAAGAGAAGAGCAGAGAGGAGGAGAGAGGAGCAGAAAGGAGCAGAGAGGAAGAGGAGAGAGGAGGAGAGAAGGTGAGAGAGGAGCAGAGAGGAGGAGGAGAGGAAAAGAGAAGAACAGAGAGGAGGAGAGAGGAGCAGAAAGGTGCAGGGAGGAGCAGAGAGGAGGAGGAGAGGGAAGGAGAGAAGAGAAGAGAAGGAGAGAGGAGCAGAAAGGAGGAGGAGAGGGAAGCAGAGAAGAGGAGCAGAAAGGAGGAGGAGAGGGAAGGAGAGAAGAGGAGAGAGGAGGAGGAGAGGAAGGAGAGAAGAGGAGCAGAAAGGAGGAGGAGAGGGAAGGAGAGAAGAGGAGGAGGAGAGGGAAGGAGAGCAGAGCAGAGAGGAGGAGAGAATGGGAGAGAGGAGCAGAGAGAAGAAGAGAAAGAAGCAGAGAGGAGGGAGAGGAAGAGAAGAGCAGAGAGGAGCAGAGTGAAGGAGAGAGGAGCAGAGAGAAGCAAAAAGGAGGAGAGAGGAGGAGAGAAAAGCAGAAAAGTAGAGAGGAGCAGAGAGGAGGAAAGAGGAGCAGAGAGGAGGAGGGAAAAGCAGAGAGGATTGGGGGCCCGGGGCAAGGAGCCTAAAATGGCCCTACCCCGTAATACAAAGCTTTAGGAAAAGGGTCCGATTCTGGGACCTAAAGACCCTGGAGCCCCGGACAACAGACCCCTTTGTCCTGTTGACTCCCCTGTGGATAAGTCATTTTTTTCTGTACATTCTGGTGATATAACGGTGATTATCTTGTTGGCGATTATCCCGATTATATAAAATGTCTCACGAACGATTCTTGTCGACCTTTTTATCACGATAAACGATGTAATTGTGTATTGTCTCATCCCTAATCCCGAGTTTACAGCCAGTGAAAGCTTGAGGCAGACGATAAACGATAATATTGAAACTAATTTATGCTACTAATTTAATCCAAGAGCAGATTTACATCACAAAAACTGTTATAAATCTGCAATATTGTTAAAAATCATGAGCTTGCAGTAAATAAACAGCAAAATGAAAAAGTTTAGTTATTAGTTTGCATCTGTAATGAGTCATAAAAGTTATTAATTTAAACTTTTACGGCTTAAATCTTATCTTATAGTCAAAAAATTACCCAAAACCCAAAGAGTAATTAAAGAGAGTGATTAACGGGGCTAATATTTTGTCAGTTTTCTTTATGGAAATGATTAAAAGTCTGTATTGTTTATGTAAAATATTGAAATCCGTTTTTATCAGTTTTTAGCCAAATAAAAAAATAAAAAATCATGGTCAGTGCGAGAGTCAAGCCTTGTGTTGAAAGTGTGAAATGTTATTGTCATGGCAACAGTGTTTTAAAGTCCCGCTCTCTAGGGACGTCCTTTATTTATTTACATATTTTACTAGAACAAAAGTGACACAGTTCAAATAGTTTAACTGAGACAATATTATTACCACATGTTTGTCAAAGTCAAAATAATGAAAGAGAGATGGAGGGAAAGAGACGGGGATAGAGAGAGAGAGGGAGAGGTAGAAAGAGAGACAAGGAGAGACAGAACCATAGAGAGAAAGGGGAAGAGAGTGTGAGGTAGAAAGTGAGAGAGAGACAAGGAGAGACAGAGGGCGAAACAAAGAAAGGGGGAGAGAAAGGGAGAGATGAGGACAAACAGAAGGCGATGGAGAGAAAGGGTGAGAGAGGGAGCAAAGGAGAGAGAAAGAGGGATAAGGAAAAAGAAAAAGAGACAGGGATAGGGATAGAGAGACAGTAAGAGAGAAAGAGAGGGGAGAGGGAGTGTAAGAGAGAAAGGGAAAAGATAGGGACAGAAATGGAGAGAGTGAGAAAGTTTCTCTTTTTATCTAAGAGAAAGGAGGAGGGAGGGATAGAAAGGGAAAGGGAGCAAGAGAGAGAGAAAGATACTTTGACTTTTAGAGAACAATAGGAAGAGGCAAAAAGGAAGAGAGAGACAGAGAGAAAGATAGAGAGAAAAATAGTGACAAAGAGAGAAAATTATAGAGAAAGAGGTAGCGAGAGGGAGAGACAAAAATAGAGTGAGAAAGAGATAGCGAGAAATAGAGAGTAAGAGAGGACTTCTGGGAATTGCGAGGAACAAGGATGTCATTGTAATTGTATTTGTAATTGTAGCTTTATCGTGGATGTCAGATGGGATTTTTTTAAAAACAGGTTTTCCACAGATGAGCCGTGATTTTAAAACCAGCTCAGATCTGGAAACGATAAGGAAACACGCCTCTGTTTGGGCCACAGAAATAATTTAGTTTCAGAGCTCGTTGTCACAAACTCTGCTGCTGTTTTTAGCCATTTTCAGACAGATTTTGTGACTTTGTGAAACTGGAAAACACTGGAAAACAAACACTTCACAAATATAGAAGATACTAGAAAGTTTACTTTTTAAAAAGAACTTCCCTGGTTGTGGTTTGACAAAGGAACATCATATTATGTTAATTAAACACGCTCTACCTGATTTCTGTTGTTATAAAAATGTGAAAAACAGAAGCAGTTAATTTCAAACCGTTTGCAATCGTCCAAAGTTACTCCTCAATTACCTCATGCATTCAGAACATCCCAATTATTCACCATGATGAGTTTATAAGCAGTTTTCACAGCTTTCAGATGCCAGAGCGAGTTTTGCTGTCACTGTAAACAACTAGCATGCTAATTGTGCACCTCTTCAGTATCAGACGAAGAAGAAATGCTTTAGAATTAGTTCAAAATAGTACAACAGTCATTAAAAATATCCAAAATCAGACAGTAATCGACACAAAAATCACATTCTATTGTCTAAAGAAAGAGCGTTTTTAATGAATCATCGTGGTATCGGAAAGGTTTGTGGTTCAAATCCCACTCTTGATATAAAAACATATTGGTAGAGTGGTCCGATCCACTGACCCACAGGTTGGCAGTGTGATTCCAGCTCCCACAGATGATTACTGTAGTTGTGTCTTTCCTTACCGTACTTGCACCACATATTAAGAACCCTGTGTGTATCTGGAGATTATCTTTGATCCATTGGCCCCACTTCTACACCTCTGCCCTGTGAATATGAGCCTGGTTAATCACAGAGTCATGCTGACAGTGTGTGGTGGGCCGTGTGCTGGCTGGCTCTGATCGCTTATGTAACTCGACCCTAATGACCTTAAGGGATGTGACTGGGTTGTCTTGTGAGCTCCGCTTTTGGCCAAACACACGAGCAAAATGTTACTGCCAATTTACAAGGACAAAAAGTACTAATGGTGTTTTGTTTTTTTTAGTTTGTGTTCATGTACCGTGAGAAAGAAGGTGATATGTGCTGATCTAGGAACTGGTTTAGATCTGGTTTTGTTCTGGTTTAGTCCTAGTTTAGTCCTGGTTTAGACCTGGTTTAGACCTAGTTTAGTCCTGGTTTAGTCCTAGTTTAAACCTGGTTTATAGTAGTGATTTAGTAACTGGTTTAGTCCAGTTTTTAGTCCTGGTTTAGTCCTGATTTAGTCCTGGTCTAGTTCTGCTTAGTCCTTGTCTAGTCCTGTTGTTTGTCCTGGTTTAGCAGCATTTTAGTCCTGGCCTAGTCCTGGTTTAACAACAGGTTTAAGCCCGTTTTTTGCCATGATCCAGTCCTGGTCTAATCCTGGTTTAGTGCTGCTCTAGTCCTGGTCTAGTCCTGGTCTAGCCCTGGTCTAATCCTGGTTTAGTGCTGGTCTAGTCCTGGTCTAGCCCTGGTCTTATCCTGATTTAGTCCTGGTCTATCCTTGTTCTAGTCCTGGCCTAGTCCTAGTCTAGTCCTGGTCTAATCCGAGTCTAGTCCTGGTTTATTGATGGTTTATTACTGGTCTCGTCATGGTCTAGTCCTGGTTTAGTTCTAGTTTAGTCCTGGTTCAGTTTAGTCTTGGTCTAGTTCTATATTATTTTGTTTTTGTTCAGGTTCTGTGAGAAAATAAGGAGGAGCCACGTTTGCGGTTTGGGTTTGGTTTTGGTGAGATTAAACACTGACCTTTAAAAAGAGGAAATAAAACTGCTCTGCTTCTCTTTGGCTTTTTGGAACATTTAAGCCCCAGTGTAAACACCAAAAAAAAAAAAAAAAACACACTAAAACATAACAAAGTACACCAAAACACACCACAAAAAACACCAAAATACACCAAAACAGACCAAAATACACCAAAATATACCAAAATACACTGATATATATACCAAAACACAACCAAAATACACAGAAATACACCAAAACACACCCAAAAAAACACCAAAATACACCAAAATATACCAAAACACACCCAAAATACACCAAAGCAGACCAAAATGCACCGATATATACCAAAACACACCCAAAAAAACACCGAAATACACCACTATATACCAAAACACACCCAAAAACACCAAAATACACCAATATATAACAAAACACACCCAAAAAAACACACCAAAATATACCAATATATACCAAAACACACCCAAAATACACCTAAACAGACCAAAATGCACCAATATATACCAAAACACACCCAAAAAAACACCAAAATACACCAATATATACCAAAACACACCCAAAAAAACACACCAAAATACACCAATATATACCAAAACACACCCAAAATACACCAAAACACACCAAAACATTCCAAAACACACAAAATACACCAAAACAAACCAAACAAACACACCAATATACAACAAAACACACCAAAATGCACCAAAACACACCAAACACACCAAAGATTTGCCTCAGGAAGAAAAACCCTTGTCATAATCTCACATGATTAGTTTAATTCATGGCTACTAGAATATTGTTTATAGGAAAATTTTAGGAATGAGTAGAAATTTCAACATTATCTTTATTTTTACAACTCTCACCCTATCAAAATTGACAAAGAAAAAGTAATTTTTTTCACTTTTCCTTGTTATTCTTGTATCACCCATATCAAACGCTCGGGCCCGCTGCCACTATTGTCTGATCTCGAAACGTCTGACTGAAAACATTTATACAAAGAAAATAAATGGTATAAAACTTGGCCTTTCTGTGTTTTCTTAAAGTGGGAGTTGACTTCCGTAGAGTCTATTGTGCTAAGTACCACTGGTTTGTTAGCTCACTAAAGGCCACAGTGTACACAGGCTGTACATTAGCCCAGGGCCCTGTGTAGCATTTCATGGCATTTTAAATACGTCTATGGGAAAATCAGGCTGTTTAGAGCTGTGTTTTTTCCATACTGCTAACACTGTACCAGCTGAAGTATAGTGAAGAGGATTTTTTATAATATCTGGCAACACTGCTGATTTTTCATAATTCTGAACCTCATGGATACTGTATTTGATCTGGAAATATCGACCATTTTTATTAGAAATTTAGGCCTGCAGCTGAAATCACAATTTGGATAAACATGATTAGTAATTGTTGTTTTTTGTCTTGGTTTAGATCTGGTTTAGTCCTGGTTTAGTCCTGGTTTAGGCACAGTTTATAGTATGGGTTTAGTCCTGGTTTAGGCACAGTTTATAGTACGGGTTTAGTCCTGGTTTAGCCCTGGTTTAGACCTGGTTTAGACCTGGCTTAGACCTGGTTTATAGTTCTGGTTTAGTAACTGGTTTATTGTCCTGGTTTAGTAACTGGTTTAAGGGCATTTTAGTCCCGGTTACTAACTGGTTTAATCTAGTTTAGACACGGTTTATAGCCTTGGTTTAGTAACTGGTTTAGCGCTGTTTTGGTCCTGTTCTTCTCCTGGTATAATAACTGGTTTAGTCCTGCTTTAGTCCTGCTTTAGTCCTGCTTTAAGGCAAGGCAAGTTTATTTGTACAGCACAATTCGTACACAAAGTAATTCAAAGTGCTTTACAGAATAAGAAGGACATTAAAATCACACAAATAAAAACATAAATAATCACAAATAATCATCATAAAATTAACATTAAAACAGAAGAGTGCAGAATAAAAACCTTTCAGTCATATGCACAGCTGAACAGAACTGTTTTGAGCCTGGATTTAAACATTGTCAAAGTAGAGGCCTGTCTCACATCAGCTGCATAAAACTGAAACACGGATTCTCCATGTTTAGTCCTGACTCCGGGCACCAGCAGGAGGCCGGTCCCTGAAGTCCTCAGAGTGTGAGATGGTTCATATGGCACTAACATGTCGGAGATGTACTTTGGTGCTAAGCCATGGAGAGACTTATACACAAGCAGAGCTGCTTTAGTCCTGGTTTAGTCGTAGTTTAGTCCTGGTGTAGACACAGTTTATAGCCTTGGTTTAGTACTGGTTTAGCGCTGTTTTGGTCCTGTTCTTCTCCTGATATAATTACTGGTTTAGTCCTAGTTTAGTCCTGGTTTAGTTCTGGTTTGTAACTGGTTTAGTTCAGTTTTTAGTCCAGGTCTAGTCCTCATTTTGTCATGGTTTAGTGCTGTTTTGTTGCAGTTTAGCACCATTTTAGTCCTGATTTAGTCCTGGCTTAGTTCTCGTGTTACTTTGTCAGTTCATATTTCAGTCATTTTGTCAGTTCTTCTGGACGTGTTTAAAATGTGAACTTTGATCAGAATCTTATTACTAAAATCACAAATGTAATTGCAATGCCTGTCAGAAAAATCACAATAAGATATTTTTTCCAAATCCTTCAGCCCTACACTGCACCAGCTGTAGTATAGTGACACTCGTATAATATCTGACAACACTGCAAATTCTTCATAATTCTGAACCCCATGGAAACTGTATTTGATATAATTATTTTTACTACTGTTCACATTTTATATACAAACAGAAGACATCAGATATATGAAATAAGATATATGGAGTTATGTAGCAAAGAAAAAAAGTTAAATAGCTCTACTAAATATTTTTCCACACAGCAAAGAGTGGATACTTTGCCAATGTGAAGATAAAAAATAAATAAATCAATAAATCAAATTAGTAGTTAGTAGAGTTGTTTACTACATAATCCCATATATCTTACTTCATATATTTGATGTCTTCCTGTGTATATAAAATGTAGAAAGTAAGACATATGGATTTATGTTGCAGAGTTAAAAAAAAATATTTTTGGACAAAGCAAAGGGTGAATACTTTGATTTGAAGTTAAAATAAAAAAATGTGTAGAGTTGTTTACTAAATAATCCCATATATCTTACTTTATATGTTGCAAAGTTTAAAAAAAAAATGTTATTAAATATTTTTTCAGAAAGCAAAGGGTGGATATGTTGAGGATTTGAATTTAAAATCTAAAAAAAAAGTGTAGAGTTGTTTACTACATAATCCCATATATCTTACTTTATATATCTGATGTTTTCCTGTGTTTATAAAATGTATAAAGTAACATATATGGAATGAGATGGTGTGCATCCAAACCTGTAATGTCGTGTTTAGTGCGTTGCATTTTGGATGTGTTTGCAGACGTATTGTTCTAATAGTGAGTGCAGCAGCAGCAGTGTCCTCAGAGCTCTCACCTCACTCCAGTTTCACAGTGAATAATCAGGAAGTGATACCTCACCTTTAACTACGGCTGGGCCAGAACTGAAACAGAAGACACAGATATGCAGAGATATGGCTCCAAGAGAACAGGCCAACTCCAAATCCGCTGCAGTTTGAGTTTTAAACGTACAATGTGTAACTTTTCTGGTTGTCTCTGCTTGGAAGGTTCCACAGTACGGCATTAAAGCGCCCATATTTCGCCATTTTCTGATCTGTGTTATAATGTTTCCTCATCATAAACAGACCCAGAGTTGTGTTTTGTTTCATTCACACATGTTTAACACACAAACCCTGCATATTTAGGCTGAGTTCTTCTCTAAGACAGAAAACACTCTGTTCCACCTTGTGATGTCATCATGTGATGATACAGGAAGTGCTCCACTGCGTTTTTAAACTCCATACAGTTTCAGTTTATAATCAATTGGAGAATTTCAGCCCTGGAATTGTCAAACTCTACTGAACTACTGAAGGTAAAAGAGCTGCCAACTTGTAAGCTACCACTTCATGACATCACAAGGTGCAACAGAGCATTTTGAGCTTTGGAGATGTTACAGACTAATTATACAGAATGTGTGAATGAAACAAAACACAACTTCTTGCTGTTTTTGATGAAGAAACAACATTATAACATGACTTAAAGCTCATTACTTAAAGTCAATTTTGTGTAATATTGAAACTTTAAACAAATCTATATAACATTTATTATATTAGATCTGCTTTTATTGCTAAAAACTAAAACTAAAAATGCATTCTTCTTACTGTAAGCGGGCTTGCCTCTCCACAGACGCGACGTGTGACTTGGCCTGAGCGCACCTCTTTCTCGTCTCCATGGAAATAGATAATTTATTGTCTTACTGTTCACATGAAATGAACAGTAAATGAAACAAACTATTTAAGTAAAAGTATTAAAGCACCCGTTTAAAAATGTACTTAAAGAGTAAAAAGTAAAAGTATTTCGTGCAGATTTTCACGTCTTATAAATCTTCAAATGTAGTAATTTTGATCAGCACAAATAATTTAATCGATAATTTTTCCTGCTGTTTTTATTTGTATATTGCTCAAATTATGATCTTGTTAAAAATAAATCCTCAGCCTTTTCACCAAATCTCAAGCAATAATAAAAAATACTTTAAGTTTTCAGTCCTGTTCAGAAATGCAGTGGAGTAGAAAGTACAGATACTGCTCTCAAACGTAGTGAAGTAAAAGTATTCAAAACTGGAACTCGTGCGTTTGTGGTTTGCAGTGGTGTGAATCCAAACGTGTCCAACCAACAGAATACTTAAGTACTTACATTGCTGTGTTTTATAGCATAAGGTAAAGATATATTTTTACACTGAGCAGGTGGTCATGATGTTTGACCTGATTTTTCTGCTTCAGAGAGTTTGACTGCTTCTATTTTAAATACATACTTTTATCCATATGTCATTGGGGACACTGGTTAATACTACACTCATGGCCTGTTTATAGTGTCAAATGGCCTCTCCCCCACTTGAGAGATTAGCCGTGATAAATTTAGATGTTAGATTTGATAGTGTGCTGTGGGAACGTGCCAAAAACGCCTCCACTGCCCCCTGCTGGCTGCGCTGCAATAATGTAACTCAAGATTTTCAATAGGAATCGACTGGCTCCGAGAGGACAGGCCAAGTTACAACGTGCAACTTTTCTGGCTGTCTCTGCTTGGAAGGTTCCATAGTATGACATTAAAGGGTTCATATTACGCTATTTTCTGATGTATGTTTTTTTTTTTCCTCATCACAGACAGACTTGGAGTTGTGTTTTGTTTAATTCACACAAGTTTAACTCACAGCCTTTGCATATTTAAGCTGAGCTCTTCTCTCAAACTGAAAACACTCTGTTCCACCTTGTGATGTCATGTGGTAATACAGGAAGTGCTTCACGGTGTTTTTAAACTCCATGCACCTTCACTAGAATCATTCGGATGATTTCAGCCCGGGAATTGTCAATCTGTACTGAACTAAACATAAAAGAAGCTGTTAACTTGAAAACTACCACTTCATGACATCACAACAGAGCGTTTTGTGCTTTGGAGAGTAATTATGCAGGTTTTTCTCCCCAACTGGCTGTTGTCGGTCAGTGTAATGGTCAAAACGTAATGGCAGATTTTTTTGTGAAAGATTTCCAGTTATACTATTGTAAGTAGACATTGGCTGCACTGTAAGATCAGATGTGAAGGCTTTTTAAGGAGCTGTGCCTGGACAATAGAACGCCTTATACTTAGATGCAGACAGAACACAGTGGACTTATTTTGACCTCGAGATCTGCTTACATAACATATCTGTACTGCGGCAAGTCACATTTAGCTCAAATATATGGGAACAAACCGGCTATAGGTCCTTTTTAACTTAGTGAGATAAGGTATTTAGCCTTAAACCATAGACTGTATAAAGAAGTGGACGGAGTGATTGTGATGTCAACCACAGCGTTTGGGTCCGGAGGCTAACAGTTGTAGCGGCTAATTTGGAGCCAAGATGCATATTAGGAATTCTGACCACGAGTATCATAGCAACTAGGTTGCAACGAGGTTGTTGAAAGTCACGCCCCTTTTCGCTTAGCAACGCTGTCAATCAAACCTGTTGCTAAGCTAGCGGGAGCAACCTCAGGGACAGAAGTTATTGTTATTAATGTTCATATCTTGATTTAGAGACACAGTAGCGAAATAAAAACACCAGGATCTTGTAGAGTGGGTTGATATGAACATTTTAAAACCAAAATGACGAGTCTGACGGCAGCAGTTGCAGAGAGAGGAGCCGCAGGTTTTCAATAGAAAGTGAATTGGAGCCAGAGCTCTCTTCCTATTTCGGCGGCTAGCAGGTTAGCTATGTCCATTTATATATACAGTTTATGCTTCCACCAGATGATTCTCCTATTGGAATATAAGGAGACAAGCAGAAAGGTTTTAACTATAGGCCTCATCTTGCTTTTACTGGAATGTTCCAAAGTATTAAACATATATATTGCTTTTATTGCTCAAAAAGACCTTGAAAAAAAACATACTCTTTTTGAACAGGGTCGCATTTCCACAGATCTGACTTGTAACTTGACCTGAAAATGCACATGTAGCGCCCTCTGCTGTTAAAGGCGCACTTTGTAACTTTCTGGTAGAGGGTACGCCGCTTGGTTAACTCCTTGGAGATGTTATTGCTGATAAGGTTTAATGCCCTACTGTGGAATATTCTGTTTATCACCATGGAGACAAGAAGAAGGTGACACTAACGAGCCAAGTTACAGGTCCGAATATGTTTTTCAAGGGATCTTTTGAGCAACTGTGGAACATTCTACGCAAAGTAATAACATCTTCGTCATGGAGATAAGCAGCTTGCCAACACCTTACCTGAAAAGTTCCACAGTGCACCTTTAAGATTGGCATATGCTCGTTCATTATTTGACCTTTTTTGACCAGATTATGTCATAGTTATGTAAGACAATCTTTTAGTTTTGGCACATCAATAAAACCTATTCGCTTGTTCCTCGACGTTATAATTTTTCAGTTTTAGCTCAATCCCACGAGCTTCTAAACATCCTGAGGGGAACAGAAAGGGATTGACAAAACGGAGTGATGTTTTTTTGTCTTTCACTGGTGTTATGCAACCACTTGAGCTGTGTCTGTAGCTGCAGCTAATAGAGCCCCGCCCCCTCAGAGGACAGCCTGCTCTTTTCAAGCAGCATAATTTCCTGTAATGTCTTTAATTTAGCCCTCCCCGAGTACGCCGTCTTCATCAGCTCTGTTTGTTCCTCAGTTTCACTCATTTTGGGCTTTTTAATCACAGCTACTGAGCGAATCAGTGATGGAGACTCGTTTTACAGTGTAGTCAGTGGAGAGATGAGAGTCAAAGAGAGGACTGGGTAGATAGTTAGATGTAATTGGACTTAAAAATAGTGCAGCGTCTCTAAGCCACTGGGAAATAGGGAATATAGAGATCGACTGATATGTTTTGTTTGTTTTTTCTTTGCTTCTTTTTTTCCGATACCGATTGTTTAAAACCCACAGCAACCATAGACTGTATAAAGAAGTGGACTAAGTGAGTGTGACATTACTCATAGGATTCGGCTCAATTGAAGCTCATCGAGGCTAAAAGTTATGAAGGGAATGTGTTCCATATTAGGAAGTCTGACGCGAGTATCATAGCAACCAAAGAGCCAATCCGCAGGGAGGCTGTTGAAGGTAATGACGCCCTTTCCCGCCCGCGCTGCTGGTTTAACAATAACAAATAAAAACTCAAGGATCATGTAGAGCGGGTTTATACAAACATTTTAACACCAAAATGACGAGTCTGACAGCAGCAGTTACAAAGAGAGGGGCCACAGTTTTTCAATAGAAAATGAATTGAAGCCAGAGTCGATGGAACCGGAAGCGCAGTCGTGCCCACTTCCTATTTGGAACGCAGCTGTCTAGCAGATTAGCTATGTCCATGTTTATATTTACTCTTGTTCAAGCCGGTGACACCCCCAGGCAAAGTCAGATCTGTGGAGAGGTGAGCCCAGTCACAATAAAAATACATTTACAAGGCCCTCTACCACATTTTACCCAAATACATGAGAAAAATGTGGTAGAGGACCTTGTACATGTATTCCTATTGTAAATGGCTCGCCACTCCACAGATCTGACTTTGCTCGGAGGTGTCTTGCCCCATATTTTGATCTCAAGAGCTGATAATACAAGGAATTTATTGGCAGTTAGTCAGGAGGTGCGTGTCAGCATGCTAGTTGTTTTCAGGTTTACGGTTGTGGCAAAAACTCTTAATGTAATTTTTAAAAGTTGTGAAAAGTGCTTATAAACTCATCATGGTGAATAATTAGGGTGTTCAGAATGCTTAAAATAAGTGAGGAATAACTTTGAACCACTGCAAAAGATTTTAAACATTATTTTTAAACCAGAAATATGATTTGAAGAAACAAAACTTGACGAATATCATAAGGAATTAGCCTCTCCATGTTCCCGACAGACCACACACACAAGCGCTTTAAATCAGCCCCGCTCGGTTTACGCTCATGTGGCAGATCAAAGAGACTTTACTCGGACCAGGAAGTCGTAACTCAGACTAAATGGGGACACGCAGCCCCGTCCCGCTGAGTTAACCGGGACACAAGTTTAAAATGACCTCTTCAGTACTAACTCAGATCGGATCTTTGTCGGACATTTTGTTTAGTCTGATACCAAAACACTGGGGTCGTTCATGGAGCAAATACTTGTACGCTTTATAAGTTTATGTTATGGTTGGTTGATTTAGAGACGTTAATTCTGGTTTAGACCTGGTTTAAGTGAGCATTAAACAACTCGGGGCTGTGTGTTTAGCAGTTTTAACGATGCAGAGTTAAGGTTCCAGGTTGTTAAATGCGCTGTTACCATGGCTACAAACTGAAATATGTAAAAAGTCTAAAGGCTAAACTCTGATAAAACTTCATTTCTGTGTTAAATAATGGTCAGATTGGACTGGCATGAGTGTTTATGGACTAGTAATAATCATAAAAGGTTTTGTCCAACTGGATCTCACTTAAATAGATTGGATTATTCATTTTTTTGGTCTGAGATGTGGAAATTCTTGCTCGAGGTAAGGTAATCAGCTAATGCTAGCAACTTTACGCGGCAACAGTTAATTTAAGAGTGTTTTATACATAATCAGGATCAACACTGCGATAAATCAGTGCATCTATCTGCTTCATTCAGTCATGTTGTGTCCAGTTAAAGACCTGTCGCCGTGTTGATGTTTTTCTAACTCTTGCAATGCATTGTGGTCTATACTGCCTGATGATCCTCACTACTTTTCAAGGTGCATTGTGGGAAATTTTGAGTACGCCCACTGGACATTCGGACACTGCTAAACAGTCCGTGACCCGTAAATAGCGAGTGTTTAAATGAAACTAGTCCCCGCATTCTTCTCAGAGAAATGAGCAGTTGTTTACCTGTTGTTATGGTGATGTCATGGCGACGGGCGCAGAGCAGTGATATAGAATGTGATTTAACTGTTGCCGGAACTACTTGTGTTAGACATTTGGATTCTCACTGACTGTGGAATAATCCCAGTTAAGACCAGGTTTGATCCTGGTTTAGTTCCTGTTTTGAAGTCCAGTGTAAATCCTGATTGATCCTGGTTTGAGTCCTGGATTGAGTCCTGGATTGAGTCCTGGTTTAGTCTCATTTGGTCTTGAATTAAATCTGAGGGATGATTAATGAGTTGTGGTTTAGTGCCTGTTTAGTTCTGTTCTAGTCCGAGTCCCGTTCTAGTCCAAGTCCTGTCCAAGTCCTGTTCTGGTTTGAGTCCTGTTCTAGTCCGAGTCCTGGTCTTGTCCGAGTCATGTTCTAGTCCTAGTCCTGTTCTAGTCCTAGTCCTGTTCTAGTCCAAGTCTTGGTTTTGACCAGTAGATAAACCTGATCCAATTTGATATTATTTTGACTTAGGCTGGTTTAGTCTTGGTTTAATTGAGACCTTATGTAGGCCAGGTCTGGTAGCTGCTTAGACCTATAGTTTAGACCTATAGTCCTGGTTTAGTCCTGGTTTAATCCTAGTTTAGTCCTGATTGACCTACTGTAGCCCCGGTTTTGCCTGTTTAGACCTGTAGTTTGGATCTGTTTTAGTCCTGTTGTAGTCCTGATTCAGCCCTGCTTTAGTTCTACTTTAGTCCTGGTTTAGTCCTCCTTGTTCACTCACACTATCCCCTTGTTTTTCCTAATGTCTTGAGCTCTGAGGTCACTCACATGGAGCTGTTTATACTTGGAGTTGGTGATTCCACTCAACTTTATACATGAACCATGCTAACGAGGACAGACCTGCTTTTACTCTGCTGCAGGTGGAGCCAACAAATCATGGAATTGCTTAATTGATTCTGGTTTAGTCCTGGTTTAGTCCTGGTTTTGTCCTAAGTTCAGTTTTCCCAATTCAGTGTTTTAGTCCAGTTTCTTTTAGATCCAGATTAGTTTTATCTTTAGTCTTGGTTTAGTCCTGGTAATATTAACCTGTTTTACAATATCAGTCCCAGTGGTGGAATAAGTACTCAGTTTTGTTACTTGAAAAAACCCAAGTAAAAGTATCACATGAAAAATCGACTTGAGTAAAACTAGTAAAGTACCTGTTTAAAGATGTATTTAAAGAGTAAAAAATGTAAAAGTATTTGGTGTAAATATTGAGGTCTTACAAAGCTTCAAATGCAGTGATTTTCTTTTCAACAGAAACAATTAGATCATTAGTTTTTCCAGCTGTTTTTATGCTCAAATTATGAACAACTTCCCAGTCTTGTTCAAAAATGTAGTGGTGTAGAAAGTACAGATACTACAGAAACTTGACGCTGTATCGATCACACGTTCTCGCTCGTACTTTAATTTTTCTGTTATCTGCACATTTTGGAGACGGTGCTTGCAAACAGCCTGAGAGTCCCTGATGCCCTCCCGTACTGCAGAGACGAGCCTGGACTTGTCGTGTTGTGTTTGCAGGTTTAAATTGGAGTGAGGTCAAGCTGCCAAAGTGCGTCAGGAAGAAAGAAAAAAAAAAAACAGGGCTAATTATGGGGGTCCCTAGAGTCTTTTTTTCAAAGCTCCAGTTGATCACAGAGGGGGAGGGACAGCAGCAGTTACAGAGAGAGGAGCCACAGTTTTTCATTAGAAAGTGAATTGGAGCCAGAGTCGATGGAGCTTTAAACATGCCCATGCTCACTTCCTATTTTCAACATAGCAGCTAGCGTGTTAGCTTTGTCCATTTCCTTTTCCCTTCCTTCCTCTTACCTTCTTCCTGTTTTATTGTTTTGTCAGTGGTAAACGTGCAAATAAATAAACGTGAAATAACAAAGCTGCCGGATTTTTGGTGAAAAGTGTAATTTCGTGATAAAATTTGCGATATATGTTTAAAAAGTCATATTCTGAACAACTCCACAGCGTTAACATTTGAGAGACTGAAATCTGAAGTGATAAACTAATACAAAAACCCCATGTGTTTCAGAAGTGGTTTGGAGAGGTTTGAACTGCAGGTACAAGAATGATTCATAAAGAGACAGGAAATTGTGTCTTATGAAGGAAATTTGAATATTTAAATAATCAAAGCTTTTGATATTTGATAATTGTGCCAACTCAAAATGTTAATTCAATTTGATTGTGAAATATTGTGCTGTGATCAGCCATAACTTTATGACCACATACTAGGACTGTCAGAAGAAAATTTACTACTACTACTACTAATACAACTGCTACTACTAATACTACTACTACTTCTACTACTACTGATAATAATACTATTACCACTACTACTTATACTACTAATACTACTAACACTAACACTAATACAACAACTAACTACTAATACTGGTGCTAATACTATTATTACTACTATTAGTACTACTAACACTACTACGAATACTACTATGAATTCTGTTACTAGTATTACTTGGTTGAAAATATTGTCTAAAAGCAGCACTTTTATCAGAGTTGAGTATCAGACCTCATCTTTAGTTTTTAAATCACGCGGGTAGCAGACCCCCCACCAGCACAGTACATATTGTACCTTTAATCTGTAAAAATAAACAGTTTTTTGACCCTTGACCTCTGCTTCTGAAACCTTCACAAACCAGATCATAACTCTGTGTTTTGTCGTAGGAACAGTTACATAAACATCTCCGTAGTCATGCGTCTTAAAACTTCATAGCCACAGCCGTGATAACATCTAAAGTGATAAAAATACATGGAGGTATTTTTAGCTTCTTGATAGTTCGCGCTTCTACATATTTTTCCATCTCTGTTTCCGTAAAATAATGAAACTTAGGTGTCATCTTGTGAAACCACAGTATTTGGTTGTGTTGTTCTGAGAAGTAGATTTTAATCTCTGAGGTACTTTTTTATTGAGTCAAAAATATTTTTAGAGTGACAACACGAGCCTGAATAAGAACAAGCAGCTTGAGCATTTACTGCACACTGATGGTACTTTCAGACACACTTACATAGTTTCAGACATGTTCATACAGTGGTAAAAGTATAGGGAGCTAATTTAAGAAGAAAATGATTATCTTTATTTTTGTTTTTATTTTATTTTAAATACCAATATTATTTAGCAGCCTTACTTTATTTATTTTATTTTTATTTTTTAAATATTCTGTACATTTTTTTTTTTGTAACTTTAAGAAGTAATTTCAAAATAACACCCGTCTTACCCTTCCCTTCCACTAGATGTCACTATTCGTTACATCAGCAGTTTTTGAATGTGGTCATATCACTTCCTTCCGTACAGCAATTACACAACCAGAAATGCAACACTCTCTTCTCCTCATAAATAACATATTTTGTCTTATATTTTTTCACTTCCCAACAACTTTTTTATGATTGTGTAGTTGTTTTTTTAAAGAAATGGTAAAATTAGACCTTAAAATATGGTCAAAATGAATACAAACTAAAAGAACACTTCAGCTTTGTGAATCAGTAAATGTACTTGTTTATTTATTTATTTATCTATACAGAGGGACCCAATGAGAGAACACAAGCAGAAAAACAAACAAAATAAACATACAAGTCCATATAAATGCAGTTTATACAAGTTCATTTCCATATTATTAAATTGCGTCTCCAGTTTTGCATTTTCTTTGAGTTTTTTTTTCCATTTTTGTGAAGCAGAACAGCTAAAATCCTCTGTCCCGTCTCAGTTTTGTTGCTGCTGGTCTTTGGCCTTACGCAGTCATGTGATCTGGTGTTAAATGTTCCAGTATTAGTGATTAACGAGCAGTTGGGTGAGGGATTCTGGGAGTTTTTGAAGGAGTCCCTTATAGACACATTTCATAGAGAATACAGTGAATGGGGGACTTTAAAATCTATCCTGAAGTTTACAGAGACCTGAGGATGGGACTGAGTTGCTCTCTCTTTCTGGTCCTGGTCTGTGTGTGTGTGGAGGGGTCGATGGCACAGATTGGCAGCCTCACTTCCATCAGTCAACCTCAGGGCGGCTGTGGCGACAACAGAACTTTACCATAACTGAGTGTGCGTGATACGTCTGTCACTATAATCACTATATCAACTTATCATTCAATATATAAAACATGGAGCAGTATTTTTTGCGGGGTATTTATCATGTGTATTTTGAAGTACAGGGAAATTTTTGTGTTTTTTTTAGCTATATGATAAAATTTCTCATGATTTTTAACAATATTGTAGATTTAGAATAGTTTTTGTGGTTTAGTTTGCATAAATTTGCTTGAATATGATCGATTATTGTCTATATTTACTTCAAAATATGTTATTGTGACAGGATTATTTACACTAAACAAAAGAATCAGCAGTTACCGAGTGTCTTGCTTCCTCTTTTTTTGTCGTCTTGTCAGTGCTAAAATCCCTTTCTCCCTGATCTTGTGTTTTTCCTTCGATGACTCCCTCTGAGACCTTCATTATTAACACCGGGTTGGTTTGATTACATGCTGCGTAATCCTTTCAGACGTGGACCCCGCTGGAAGAATTGGATTAAAGTGCGATTAGCTAAGATCACTTACCCGTTCACGTCTATTGGATTTGAAAGTATTGCGCTGTTTTTATATACATCTATTCTGCGTAACAGATCAGCCATAACAATATGACCACACAGATAAATGATAAATGACGTCGCCTTCATTAACGTTAAAGTCGCACTGCGTAACTTTTCTGGCGACTGGCCCCATCCGATACTTGTTTACGCATCCCCATGGAGATGTAATTCCATAATATCAGTTAAGCATTTTTACTGCGTACAAATACATAGAAAAATATGCTTCCTGTACGTGAGAGGGCTCTCCACAGATCTGACCTGTCACTTGGTCAGGTGGTGCCACATGCTTGTTGCCATGGAAATAGAGAAATGCTTTAATGCCATGCCACATTGACAGGCATATGGCATATACTCGACTAGAAAAGTTCCACAGTGCGTCTTTAAGGATATACTGTTGTCCATAGAAGGAAATTATTCTGTTTATTTGTATTTTACCCATGATTCAGTGCTGCCGTGGCAACCTCTCAGCTGAAATACAGAACTGAAACAAGTTTATGGCCACTTAGCGCAAGTACTGTGTCTATGTAGTTTAAGTCTTAAAGGTTCATTATGTAACTTTTTAGCTTGTCTATGAGGCTATGTCATTGTTATTCCAGGAATGTTCCACAGTATGGCATTAAACTTCCATCCTATCCATCCTGCATTTCTTCAATTGTAAGTTACTGTGATCGGGGTTGCCTCTACACACATCTGAAGTTTGATAAGTTTAATGCCATACTTTGGAACATTCCAGGCAAAGCAATAACATCTCCATGGAAACAAACTGGTGGTGTGCGCTCAGAAATGTGTAATTTTGTGTTCATATATGTTTTTTTCTGTCTGTTTCTGTCCAGATGCGGGTGGACCCCATCCCAATATGCAGCTTCTGTTTGGGAACGAAGGAGTCGAACCGGGACAAGAGGCCGGAGGAGCTGCTGTCGTGTGCGGACTGTGGCAGCAGCGGTCAGTCACTGTTTAATGATGTTTAAGATTATTAAGGCTTATTTTAATGAAGTTTTATCAACTGTAGCTCCAAACTTAAACTCTATGGAGATCTTTACTGCTTACTGGTTTTGTTCTGTTTTTCGTCTTGGTTTTGTCTTTGGTTTAGACCTGGTTTAGACCTGCTTCTTCCTGGTTTAGGCCTACTTTGGACCTAGTTAAATCTTCCTAGTTTAGTCCTGGTTTAGTCCTGGTTTAGCCCTGGTTTAGTCCTGGTTTACCCCTGTTTTAGCCCTGGTTTACTCTTGGTTTAGTCCCGGTTTAGCCCTGGTTTAGCCCTGGTTTAGCCCTGGTTTAGCCCTGGTTTAGTCCTGGTTTAGCCCTGATTTAGCCCTGGTTTAGTCTTGGTTTAGTCCTGTTTTAGCCCTGGTTTAGTCCTAGTTTAGTCCTGGTTTAGCCCTGGTTTAGCCCTGGTTTACTCTTGGTTTAGTCCTGGTTTAGCCCTGGTTTAGCCCTGGTTTAGCCCTGGTTTTGCCCTGGTTTAGTCCTGGTTTAGTCCTGGTTTAGTCCTGGTTTAGCCCCGGTTTAGCCCCAGTTTAGTCCTGGTTTAGCCCTGGTTTAGCCCTGGTTTAGCCCTGGTTTTGCCCTGGTTTTGCCCTGGTTTAGTCCTGGTTTAGCCCTGGTTTAGCCCTGGTTTTGCCCTGGTTTAGTCCTGGTTTAGTCCTGGTTTAGCCCTGGTTTAGCCCTGTGTTGCCCCATCTTCTTCCCCATGTGAATGTGATGCTTGTGTAACTTTTAATATGACAGTTTATTCAGTGTTTAAAATTCCTTGATGATTTGTTCCGGGTGACATTTTTCTGCTCATATTTGACTAAAGCGTTGCCGTGGCGCTGGTTTTCATTAGCGGTGGGTGGCACGCAGCTGTTTTACACACGGGGTCCTTTGGGTGACGACTTTCAAACATGGAGCTGCTGTTTCTGCCTCATTAGCATCAAATTATCTGCAATTAGCCACTCACATGTTTGATCACTCCGCTCCTAGACTCTGTGAAACGTGTGGACACAAGTCTGTTTGGTTCAGGACACTGCATATTTAATTAATACTAGTAAGAATTAGACTATAGTTAAAGGGCCCATATTACTCTATATTCTGATCTGTGTTATAATGTTGTTTCCTCATCACAAACAGACCTGGAGTTCATTCTCACATGTTTAACACACAAACCTGCATATTTAGACTGAGTTTTTCTCAAACTAAAAACACTCCACCTTGTGATGTCATCATGTGGGGATACAGGAAGTGCTCCGCTGTGTTTTTAAACTCCACACACCTTCATTAGAATAATTTGGATGATTTCAGGTGTGGAATCTCTACTGAACTAAAGGTGAAAGGAGCTGGAAAACTACCACTTCATGACATCACAAGGTGGAACAGAGCATTTTTAGTCCTAATTTAGGCCTTGTTTGGACCTGGTTTAGTCCTGGTTTAGTTCTGTTTCATTTCTGGTTTAGTCTTGGGTTAGTTCTGGTTTAGTTCTTGTTTAGTCCTGATTTAGTTCTGGATTAGTCCTTGTTTAGTCCTGCTTTAGTCCTGCTTTAGTCCTGCTTTAGTCCTGGTTTAGTTCTGGTTTAGTCTTGGGTTAGTTCTGGTTTAGTCCTTGTTTAGTCCTGCTTTAGTCCTGGTTTAGCTCTGGTTTAGTCTTGAGTTAGTTCTGGTTTAGTCCTTGTTTAGTCCTTGTTTAGTCCTGCTATAGTCCTGGTTTGTTTTTGAGGAGGTAACAACATTATAACATGACTTAAAACTCATAAGAATCAATTTTGTGTAATATAGGACCTTTAAACAAGCCAAAAAATAGACTAAAATAAAAGTCATTTCTTTGCACTAAAAACATGGTCCTGACCGTTTGTGGACTCGCATCTCCACAAACCTGACTCCTATTCGGCCTGGAGCATGTTGAAATGTTGATGATTTGACTATAATATTCAACAGCATCTCCACGGATAATGTTCTGAATTATAGTTTTAACTATTTCATGGAGCAGGTGACGTGCCACCTCCAGAAAGTTACACACTGTAGCTTTACCAATACCGATATGAACAGAGCATTTTTCACACAAAACACAGCTGACGTGTTACAGAATGAATCCAACTGTGGTATGGCACTGTTATTTATTCTTTGCTTTGAATAAAAGTTCAAAGATTATGAGCCGTTCTAAGCCACTAAATCGTCCCATTACATCCAAGGCCCAACCAGGATTTGAGCTGAACCGATCCTTGGGTTTGTTGTTGTGGTGGAAGCATTTCTTTCTGATTTGAAGGATTTGGCACAGAAACAAAAGCTTTAAAAACTTTAGTCCATTTGACAGAATTTAAGTTTTCTTTTGCGATGGATCATAGTTAAACCACTGAGGGATTACACAGACATGGAAACAGCCCTCCATTGTTCTAGTAATAACACAATTTAAATTAAAAAGTATTATGTCTTTTGAGTCGCTGGGTTTCAGATGACATCACAATGTTCTATAGTTCAATAATATTTAAAACAACTAAAATGTGTATCGTTCAAATTCAGTTTTTTGTTAAATAGTGAGTGTTGTCTCTGATAGAAATTATCAGGTTCAATGTGGGAAATCTGGCTCTTGCTCCTTCCCTCACCGCCATCTCAGAGTATGACATAATCACACTCGATAATCTGAAAACCACCAGCGGGAAAAAGACCTCACCAAATCCTTCAAATCAAGAAAAAATCATTTGTCTGAAACCCAGATATCATGGAACCCGACCCATCAAAACACAGTCGATTTACTAGAAAATGGATCCAACAAGTAATTTTTGTAACAGTAACAGCTTTGTATGAAGAAAGTCCAAACATTATGAAATATTCTGAGCCAAAACAGGGCCGATAACCACATGTTTTTTACAGACCTGTCGATTAAAAAACACAAACTGATCTTCTGATAATTAGAAATGACTGAATCCCACTTAAAATTGTATTAACTGCACAGCCCTAATGTTTTCAATTAGTTAGTTTATTCTTTTTATGATATTATTTCCATTATTTCCATTATTTTCATTTGTTCATTTTTTATTTTATTTTATTTTATTTAATATTTTCATTCCTTTTTATTTAAATGTTGAAATTTGTTATGTACATTTTTATTATTTTTATTCAATTTATTAATTTTATTAATTAATTCATTCATGTTTATTGTTATGTCTATTCTTTTCATTTGTTCATTAATTTTTAAACATTTATTTATTTATTATTTTTACTTAATTTATCCATTCATTTTTTAATTAATTTAATTTAATTTTGTTCATTTTTACTGTCTTTTCTTTTCATTGTATTATTGTTAAGTCTATTCTTTTCATTTGTTCATTCATTTTTATTTTTGTATTATTATTTAATATTTTTTATTTCATTTATTCATTTTTTTCGTTCATTCATTTTTATTGTTAAGTCTATTCGTCTCATTGTAATGTAGCCTGTGGAAAACTCATCCTGGACGCCCTAACTCCACTCCCATCTTCTCACTGCTTCTCCAGACTTTACCTGCTCCTCACCTTCATCACCTCCTCCCATTACTCCTCCCCTCTACTCTCCTCATCTAACTGGCCACGCCCCTCATCACAGTGTCTCAGGGGTCGCCGGGGTCTGAACGCCAAACAGAACTCATTCGATAAATCTTACTAACACTAATGTCTTTTCAGGTTGCTTTACTGTTACGTGTAAACCTGTTTTCCTAACTCTACTTATTTCCTCTTTAGGGCATCCGTCATGTCTGAAGTTCTCTCCAGATTTAACCTGTAACGTGAAGAGGCTCCGGTGGCAGTGTATCGAATGCAAAACCTGCAGCTTGTGTCGAATCCAGGGCAAAAACGCAGTGAGTCTCATGTTGTCACTGCATTTCAACCTTTATGTTCTAAAAATAACCCACTATAGGCAAAATCAGCTTAAATTTGTTGTTATTATTTTCAGTTTCAGGCTGTAAAACTCCTCACCACACAGTTTATACTCTTTTCTTAGAGAGGCATTAACATTTTCTCACGTTTCTCTCTTGTTTAATTAATTAATAGTGACTCCCATGTATTTCACAGTTCCTCTGATTGCGCCTCTTCGTCCTGGCGCCGCTCCGCTGTAGTATCGCTCGAACATTTATGTAAATTTGGCTGAACGCATTCCCGTAGCCCATCAGGACGCAGAATACAACACATGCTCATACTCTGTAAAAAAGCATGTAAAATTAAACAAAAAAATCTGCGAAACAGCGAGGTGAACCACGTTATAGCGAGTGACCACTGTATTTGGTTAAAAATGTATTCAAAACGTCTCAAAAAACAAAATAAATGATCGTTTGACTCACCGACGACTATAATAATTGTTCGTCTTGAAGTTATATCCTCAGAGGTGGTTCGCCCTCCACAGATTTCGTTGTCGTTTTGGTTTCTAACTCCTCTCCAGTGAAAAATTGGGTTTACTTTTCCTAAAGACTCGTGGCCTGTGGGGTTTAAAACAGTGTTCCTTCTTTCATATAAAACTCTGTGTGTAAAATGGAGCTCTCAGGCATAATTTTCAGCTCGCGGTACATCAGAGACTTAGCTCCCCACTCGCCTGTTTGAATATGCAAGGGCTTAAGGGCTCCCCATGAAAACTCATTTAAACAGGTCAGAAACACTGCTATTAAAGTCTTTAGCTAATTCATTGGAAACACTAATAACTAGACTATTCACAGCCTTAATAAAGCGTGAATAAAGACTTAAAGGGCCGGTGCATGATTTTTAAAACACGATTTTTGCGACTAAGGTTGTCAAAAGTATCGAAAATCAGATACGAAATGAAAGTAAATACCCGATTGAGCAGGTATCGATACTAAAAAGTCACATTCACAGGACAGAAATGAACCTTTCTTGAATCTCTTTAGCTTTTTATGATCTTGAGCTGTATCAGAACAAGAATAAGACCATATAGACTCGTATACGTCCATGGACCACTATGGAGCATATCTAGACGACTGAGGGATTACACAGATATAAGGCCACATGGGAATAGAAAACAAAGTACTAAGATTCAAATAGTCCTGTTCTGTGAAGTTTAAAGGTGCTAAATTACACAAAATGGACTCTTGTGAGCTTTAAGTCATGTTATAATGTTGTTACCTCCTCAAGAACATACCTGGAGTTGTGTTTTGTTTCATTCACTCAGCCTAAATATGCAGGGTTTGTGCGTTAAACATGTGTGAATGAAACAAAACACAACTCCAGGTCTGTTTGTGATAAGGAAACAACATTATAACAGATTTTATAATGTCTGCTGTGGATGTTCATGTACTGTGTGAACTTGGAACTATTTTGAATTATAGTAACATTATTATCATTATTATAGTATATTATGTAAATTATATTGGCCTGATCTTGATGTATGCGTTGTTCATTTTAGGACGAGATGCTTTTCTGTGATTCGTGCGACCGAGGGTTCCACATGGAGTGCTGCGACCCTCCTCTCTCTCGAATGCCAAAAGGTGAGCAGCCCTTTCCACGCTCTGTAAACGCTTTATCGCACTGATTATTACCATAGACTGTGTAAAGAAGTGGACTAAGTGAGTGTGACGTCACCCATAGCGGCGAATTTGGGCAGAGTTGCATATTTGAAATTCCCCCCACGAGTATCATAGCAACCAAAGAGCCAATCCGGAGCAAGGTTGAAGGTAACACCCCTTCCTGCCTTCCTTAGCAACGCTGTCAATCAAACCTGTTGCTAACAGGAGCAACCTCGAGGAAAGAAGGCGCCTCATTAGTCTGTTTTTAACGATCAAACATAGCTGTATTTGTAAAACTATAACAGTAGCTCCGTTGGTAGAGCGTTTGTCCACTGATCCAAAGTTTGACCGTGCAGTTCTTTTTATTGTATTATTGTTATGTCTATTCTTTTCATTTGTTCATTCATTTTTATTGCAATTTAGAATTTTTTTATGTACATTTTTATTTTTTTATTTAATTTATTCATTTTATTAATTCTTTCATTCATGTTTATTATTATGACTATTCTTTTCATTTGTTCATTAATTTTTTTAATTTATTATTTTTAATTTAATTTATTCATTTTTTTATTCGTTTCATTTCATTTTGGTCATTTTTACTAATATCTTTTCTTTTCATTGTATTATTGTTCTGTTTATTCTTTTCATTTGTTCATTATTTTTAATTTTTATTTTTTTATTCCATTCATTCATTTTTATTGTTAACGTCTATTCTTTTCATTTGTTCATTCATTTTTAAAATGTATTTATTATTTATTTATTTAATTTATTCATTCTTTTTTTTATTAATTTCATTTCATTTTGGTCATTTTTACTATTATGTCTATTCTTTTCATTTGTTCATTTGTTTTTATTTTTACTTATATTTATTTTTTACAGATAAATACTGTCGCTGTGTCCTTGGGCAAGACACATAAAAAAAACAAAAACATTTACCATTGATTCATCATAAAACTATTCTAAATATTCAGTACTGTGATTAGACCATGGACCTAAATATGTTACAAAAGACATTTCAAGCAGGTCTTCAGTGTTGCGTAACCAGCTCGATGTTCAAATATCATTTCCATCAGTGCTATTACAGTGTTTCATCCTCTCTCTGATTCCAATCCGAACCCATTTGTAGCTGTCAGTTAAATCTATAGAGGCTTATTAGAGCGTTCGCTGTGTCTGTGAGTGTGTCCCTGCAGAGTTCACCGTCTGTAGATTACACTGTTGTTTGTTCAGGGGTTTGAGGCTCATAAAAGTCACATTGCTTTTCCAAACAAGTCCTCGTCCGAGCTCATGTTTTTCTTATAGATTTTCACTTTGTGCCGTGTAACTGATTGTCATTGTGAAGCGGTCAGTGGCACAGTTAAAGGGGAATGTATCAAATGAATGTGCCGGACTCGCTCTCTCCTCCTCCCCCTCTTCTTCTCTCCCTCTCTCTTTTCCCCTTTATATCTTTATTTTTCTCTCTTCTTTCTCCCTCTCTTTCTTTCTCTATCCCTCCTACCTCTTTTTTCCTCCCTCCGTCTCTCTCATTGTCTCATTTTCTTCCCCCTTTACATCTTTCATCTCCCTCTCTCCGCTGTTCCTCTCTGCCCTCTCTTTCTGTCCTTCTTCTTTTTCTCCCTCTCTTCTTCTCTTTCTCTCTCTACCCTTCCTCCCTCAGTTTTTTCTTTCTCTCTCGCTCTTTTCCTTCTCTTTCTTTCTCTCTCTTCCCTCTCTCTCTCATTCCCTTTCTTACTTTTTTCCTTTTCCTCTGCTCACTTGCTATGTTCTCTCCCTCTCCTCTTTCTCTCTCCTCCTTTCCTCCCTCTAGCTCTCCTCCCCTTCTTTTTCCTTTTATCCCTCTTTCTTTCCCTTTCCTTCTCTCTCTTTCCCACACTTACTTCTTTCCCTCCTCCTCCCGCTCTCTCCCTCTTATCTTTCTTTCTATCCCTTTTCTACTACCTTTGTATTTGCCCCTCCATCTCTCTCTCCCCTCCTCCTTCTTCTTTTTTCTATCTGTCCTTCTCTCTGTGTCCTGTTTCTTGACTAGGGATGGGCGATATATCGGTCCAGCATTGGTATTGGCCGATGTAGATACAGATTGTCTAGATCAGTATCGGCTGATATCGATGCAGGTTATGTATACCAGCATCGGCCTATATAGATAGAGTCGCTGATATCGGTATCGGGGGATGTTGATACAGATTTGTTGATATCGGTATCAGCTGACATCAATATTCTGCACTGATATTTTTTGGGTGGTTCATTATTCTGAGGGCCTTTTTGAACAGATTACACAATGGTCACAATGGAAATAGATCTAATAGTGAGTTCAGATAAATAGATTTTTTCATTATTTTTGCAAAAGTGAAATGTAAAATCGAAGTAAAAATCACTAATGTCGATACATTTATGAAACTTGCTATGGATTTTAAAAGCACAGCGGCAGGCCAAATATCGGTATCGTCCATATGGGCCCGTCCTGTTCTTGACTGTGCCCTGTGTTTTTGGACGTCCTCCAGGGACTTGGATCTGCCAAGTCTGCAGGCCCAAGGAGAACGGGAAGAAGCTGCTTCAGCAGAGAGCCCACCAGATCAAGCGCCGTTATGCAAAGCCCATCGGACGACCCAGGAACAAGCTCAAACAGAGAATGTGAGTTAAACAAACACTGACGCTTTAATGATGGTGATTATGGATTTAGGTTCATGACAAACAAACTATTACAGTATTTACAGAGGTGCATAGAGTAGATAGAAATTACACTCAAAGTACGAGTAATGGTATTTCAGAATAACATTACTCAAGTAGAAGTACAAAGTAGTAAGTAAGTATTTAGGAAAAGTAATGCTCAAGTAAGAGTAACTTAAAGAGTAAATGTCAGGACCTAACATCTAAATCATAATTTGAAGTTAATGTAATTGAAGTACATATTAAATAATGCACAAATTCTGGTGTTTTCAAACAGACACAAACATGAGACAAATCACATCTGAAGCAGCTGCAGGAAACACAAATGTTCAGATCATTTCTCATTGTCGACATAAAGCTCTTGTTACTTGTGGATTTACTCACATCAGGAAAAGGAACCAAAACTTTCACAGTGAGCGGTGATGCAGAGTGGTTGGCAGGTTGGTAGTTCTTGAGTTCAACTCCCGGGCAACGTGCCGTCCCAGCGGTATTGAAGGAAGGGTGAAAGTGGATATATTTCTCGCAAAAGGGATTATTACAGTGTAGCTTTCTTTATCCCAAGGAGCAAGGATTACATGTAAGAGGGCGCCCTTGGGTCAAGAGTCTCCATCTTTGAGACTTATCAGGTTCAATTAAAGAGGACTTATTATGGAAATCAACTTTTATTTTAGCTTAAACCATGTATCAATGTGTGCCGTCATCATTAATTAACTTTTTATAATGAGTAAATGATCTCAAAGTTGTATTTCACTTGATTCATGCATGTTTTTTTATTTATTTGATTGTGTAAATATGCCAGATTATTGCAAAGATACTAATTTCCATATGTTGTCCCTAAATCAAATCAGCAATCCCTTTTTTTGTCCTACATTTGAGGCTGTAGTGCTCAGAAAATTTCAGTTTTCACCTACCCCCTATCCCCGCCCACTGCATTAGCATTAGCATTATCACTATTAGCACGGTTAGCACTTGTTAAAATAAGTAAATGCTAATGGAACTCTTCGTGTAGATCGTAAAAGCCAAAGGTAAATCAATCAACTGGACAAAATGTTGTAGGAGTGAAGACGTTTCGCTGCTTTTTCAGATTGTGTACTTAAACTTCTGCATCTCTCTATTCTCCTTTTCCTCTAACGTTGTCTTATCTGTGTGCGTTTGTGTGTTGCAGGTGTGTGAGTGGCGGTGGCAGCAGCTCGGCAGCACTGGCGGGCCGGGGGGCACCTGGTAGGGCTCAAAAGATTTCCGTCTGTTCCACAAATCCATCTGGTCATGCTGCATCTGTGACGGACACCAGGGGGCCTCGTTGTGCAGTCGAAATCACCACCTCCTCCTCCTCTTCCTCCTCCTCCTCCTCCTCCTCTTCCTCCACCCCTCCCCCCCTCACCTCCACCTCAGCCACACTCACCGTAAACAAGAAAACCAAAGGGCTAATCGACGGGCTTTCCAAATTCTTTACCCCCTCACCCGTGGGACGTCGCATGCGAGCTGTGTCTCTGGACCAGCCTCCAAAACTGTCGGCAGAAACAGTCACTTTGACCCCAGATTCGACCCAAAACACCCCCCCATCTCTTCTTCCAGTCCCACCCCCTTCGTTGCCTGGACTTAGCCCAAACGTGCAAGTCTCAAGCAGCTCAACATCGGCTAACTCCCCTCAGAGTTCTTCCAGCCAGTCTAGCGTGCCCTCCCTAACTAGCTTGTGCACGAACAGCCATGTTAAAGGCCTTTTCGACGGACTCTCTCACATATTTACCACTCAGGGACAGTCACGGAAAAAGAGGCTTCCTTGCTACGCGCCGCCCAGACGCCATAAAACCCAAGTTGAGTCCAAAGCGGGGACACAGCGCCTCCCCAAGACCGATTTTAGTCATAGCAATAGCAATAGCAAGAGCAGGCTGCCAGGATGTCCCAGAGGATTTAAGATGGTCAGTCATTTCAAGCGTAACCCCTTCCTAAAAAAGCACAGGACTCTAGGCAGGCTGCGCTATAGGGTGAGTCCACACAAGGGGGCGCTGTCTCCAGGAAAGGCAGACTTGAAAGATGGACAAGATAAAGCAGAGAATATTCATGGTAAGCAAGGAGTTACCTATACCGCGTGTCCTTACCCTCTACAGGCCTGTCACGATAACGCAGTTTAATGTGTGATTTATTGAAATTAAAAGTTCACTATAAACCATATTATATAAACTACTTCTTGCTACTGAAAATAACCCTAAAACACGATAAAAAAAAGTTTCTAAATGTACAAAATTGTTTTAATTTGAGCTGCGGTACGAACAAAACACTTAAAGGTGCACTACGTAGCTTTTCTTGTCTGCTTGTCTCCATGGAGATGCCACCGCTTCGCTTTGGAATGTTTATCGAATGGCATTTACTTTTACTCTCGTCTATCTCCATGGAAACAAGCGCGTGAAACACCACAGGCCCAAGTTACAGGTCCGATCTAATTAAATAAATGCGAGATAGATGAGTTTAATGCCATACTGCGGGACGTTCCAGACAAACAATAACGTCTCCATGGTTACGAGCCCCAAGAAAAGCTACGTAATGCGCCTTTAAGCAGTAAATTGTACGCTGACTCATAGATATGTGATTTACTCGACCGCCAACAGCTCAAATATTATAGTACTACATTTTTTTTAAAGTTGTTAAAACATATTTAGACCAATTTACTGAACCCCAAGTCCATGTAGTAATTATGGTGACAGGCCTGACCTCTTTAAGCTTCTTTTTGCTTTGTTTTGGTTGGTTTCTTCGTAGACTAGAGCTAACCCCGTTTATACTAATCCCATCATTTAGTTTCCTAACCCAGTTTCGTTGCGTTTTGGACTTTTTGGCTGCGGTCTTTTCATATAGCTTTGGCATTCCTCTCTCGCTGTTCGATGGCTTCTGTCTCTCTGCATGGTCCTTCTAACCTCCTCATGCTCCATGAAAAGACACGAAGTACACTGGACCCAGGAGCACATCCTGAAGTACACAGCAGATAATGCAGACAAATGCAGCTAGAATTTCTTGTTTGTGAGTATTTTCAGATAAAAAAGAGGAAATTTTAGGCTATATTTGTATACTTGACAAACTACATTTAGTAGCTCAAGTAGTAGTAATCACACAAGTAGTATTAGCCATAGTAATAGCAGTAGTTGGTGGTGGTGGTGGTGGTGGTGGTGGTGGTAGTAGTAGTAGTAGTAGTAGCTGTAGTAGTAGTAGTTGTAGTAGCAGTAGTCGTAGCTCTAGTATTAGTAGTAGTAGCTCTAGTATTAGTAGTAGTAATCATCCAAGTAGTAGTAGCCATAGTAACAGCAGTAGGTGGTGGTGGTAGTAGTAGTAGTAGTAGTAGTAGTAGTAGTAGTAGTAGTAGTAGTAGTAGTAGTAGTATTAGTAGTAGTAGCTCTAGTATTAGTAGTAATCACACAAGTAGTAATAGCCATAGTAATAGCAATAGTTGGTAGTGGTGATTGTAGTAGGAGCTGTAGTAGTAGTAGTGGTAGTGGTAGTGGTAGTAGTAGTAGAAGAAGTAGTAATGCATCTGATCAAGTTACTGCTTCAAAAGTTGTACTTGCAAATATCAATATTATGATTACTATGATTATGTGTAGAAACATGGAAACGGCCTTGTCTCAGCCTCTGGTTCCTGGGTCCACTTGGTTCCTGTCTTTGACCCCTCCCCTTGCCCTGTCCTTGACCTTTGACCCTACTTGTGGGTGGGACAGCATTATCCCCCCCCCCTCCCTGTTTCCTCTCTCCTCCAACGCTCCATCACTCCACACACCACTGCACCAATGTTTCAACCAGCGTCTACACCAGTCAAGACACATGCAAACTGTAAACTCATCAAACCAGTGTCTTTAAGGGGTGGATGTAAAAAGGAGTAGTATATAGTAGTATAGTATGTAGTATATAGTTTAAAAGCAGTTTTCAGGCAGTTAGCTTGGCAGCCTCACTGTTGGGATCACTACTTCCTGTCTAATTGTATCTCTATGATGTTTTTTGCCAAGTCACGCTAAAATGAATAAACATTTAAAGATCAGGCAGTGGACAGGGAGCTGCAGGTGGGTTAGGGGTCAGGGGTCAGAGGTTACAGGGTCAGCGTCAGACAGTGGACAGGGAGCTGCAGGTAGATGTCACTGACATGTTAAACACTACACAAATAAAATTAATACTTTACCGAAGGGCACTACTGTGTTTGTGTCAATGCTAATGCTAATACTAATTTTGAGACATTACAAATATTAAAACAACACCACAAACTCAATTCATTTACATTTAAAAACAATCAGGTAGTCTGTATTTGAATTAATTTGATAGGTTAATAGGTTATTTATTTGTGTTTCCGATTTGAATAAAAGTGACTGTTAGCTTTGAGACACGTGAGCTAGCTAGCGTGCTACAACAAAAGAATGACACTTTGCTAGCTCTGATAAAGCTCAAGATCATTCTAAAACTGTTCAGGAAAGGTCCAGTTTTGTCCTGCTTATGTGATTTTTCCACTTGGTCAAATTAAAATCTACTTTCCTACCAGTTTAAAATATATAATAGCACATTATTCATAAAACGTTTGACAACCTTAAGTCGTAGCATCCATTTTTACCACAGTGAACAGTTATAATCGCAGTGTTTGTATTTGTTTGTATAGGGCTGTTGTTGGTATGGAGTAAATAAATAGGTTTTTTTTACACTTTTTGCTTGGGTGATTCCAACTCAAACTGAAAGTACGTATGTAGAGTACAGATTGTTTTAGTTGTTTCTCACCTCGGCTTAAAATAGACGAGGGCACGGCTGTGTGAACTTAAATTGCTGCCTGCTGCTTTGAGATGTTTCACTTCCTGCTTTCTGTAGCTCCGCCTCCGCTTCTGAAAAAAATGTCTCACTCAGAACAGTTACACAATTAAACCACTATAGACTCTGCTGGAGATCGAGCGATGTGGGATTTTTCATGGCTCAGTATGTTATTTAAGTAAAAGTACAAATACAGAGGCTCTAGTAAAAGTATTTAAGTACAGGTTTGAAAATGTACTTTACTGATACTACATACTGATGCATATTTTGGTCAACAGTAACACTATGAAAAGCACTTTTTACTTTTTAGGCCTTTTCAAAATTGTAGTGGAGTAGAAAGTACAGATACTGCAGTAAAAGTAAAAAGTATCCACTGTAAAATGTACTTAAGTGTACTTCATTACCTTCCATCGCTGTGATACTGATTGTTTAGAATCCAGAGCAGCCGATGGTCAATAAGCTTGATATTTTTTCCTATTTAATCTTACTACAAACTCACCAAAACCCCAATTTTTTTATATAAACCAACAAGAGAGTGTAGTCCTGTCTTGTGCCATTGTATTTTTGCATTTAAGTGTACAAGTTAAGCTTTCTAAATATCTTTTAGGCAGCAGGTTGACCAAACCAAAACATCGCCCTCTGCTGGAGATTTAAGGTTAATCTGCTAAAAAGTGCAAATATCATTTTTTTCTCTAGTCTGTGCTCATTACGTTTGAGATTTTCACATAAACTTGCAAAGATGAGATGTTGCGTAAATCGATGGAGATGTTTGTGTTGTGTAGAGTGAATGTGTTGGATTAGTGAATAGTGTTGGGTCGTGTACAGAATGGTTTATGCACAAGGAAATATGGAGCTGTTTGTAGATTGTAAAGAAAATGTGAATAATTTGCATGTCATGGTTTGTTTTTAGTTGTACAAAGAATTTTAATCAAAATTTGCTAAAACAAACAACGTTTTTTCTGCACTTTTCCGGTAGAAGTGGGTAATATTTATGTTTGTATTTATTTTTATTATAAGGATTTATCTGGGACAACAGCAGAAAGGAGAAGTGATTGAGCGAGTTAGCTGAAGATTTGGTAATTTCTTGGTATTTATATGTAAAAGAAAAAAAATCAGATGAAACTCATGATTCATAAGGTTCTTTTTCTTTATATAAATACATTGTTTCCTGGTGCTTTTTCCCGCTTGAGCTCCCCCTGCAGGTGTAGACTTGTGAGTGCAGTTTGGGTCAGATACTCAAAGATGTGTAATAATTTTGAGAGCTTTGGCCACACCCACTTTTTAGTCAACCAATCGATCGGCAGCACATGTCTTTAGTCGACGACAGTCCTAGTAATATATATCGTCTCTTACGTAACATTGTAATAGTTGTCCTCAGGGTGAACCAATATAATAGGGCATATCAACTGTAATAAGACTGAGTTTAAACAGTTTATTAAAATTTCAAAAAAAACTAAATTTGTACATTCATTTCATATTTAATTTCACCGTACATTTAATTTTTTCTGAAATACTTGAACCTAAACCAAGACACACATTTTAGTTCATGTTTGATGGTTTGCCAAAATATAATCTGATTATATTTGTCAGAATTAATATTAAATAAAGAATAAATATTTTAGATAATCTAGGATAGTATGGCCCACCCTTACCCTTGTGGTACTTATACCTTATTAATAAACCATTACATTTACATATGTAGTAGTAGCAGTAGCAGTAGTCTTCGTAGTCGTCATTGTCATCGTCATCGTAGTAGTAATAGAAGCCCTAGTATTAGTAGTAGTAAACACCCAAATAGTAGTAGCCGTCGCAATAGCAGTGCTTGCTAGTAGTTTTAGTTGTAGTAGTAGTAGTAGTAGTAGTAGTTCTAGTAGTACTAGTAATCACCCAAGTAGTTGCATCCATAATAATAGCAGTAGTTGGTGGTAGTAGTGGTAGTAATAGTAGTAGTCGTAATTGTAGTCTTCATAGTTGTCCTCGTCGTAGTAGTAGTAATAGAAGCCCTAGTATTAGTAGTAGTAATCACTCAACTAGCAGTAGCCATAGTAATAGCAGTAGGAGTAGCAGTAGTTAGTAGTAGTAGTAGTAGTAGTAGTAGTAGTAGTAGTAGTAGTAGTAGCAGTAGCAGTAGCAGTAGCAGCAGTTCTAGTAGTAGTAATAGAAGCCCTAGAATGAGTAGTAATAATCACCCAAGTGGTAGTAGAAACATTAGTAGTAGTTCTAGTAGTAGTAGTAATCACCCAAGTAGTAATATCCATAGTAGTAGCAGTAGTTGGTGGTGGTGGTAGCAGCAGTAGTTGTAGTACTAGTAGTAGTAGCTGCTCTAGTCCTATATTTATTGATTAATGAGCCATTACATTTACACATTCACATTTGGTGCATTTCTTACTCTGAGCATGATCCAGTTTAAACTATAGAGACATGTTTTCTGTCACATCCTCTGCCTCCGTTAAACACACAGCGTCGTCATCCATCGTCATGTTACTACTGTGTTATATTATGTTGTGTTGTTGTGGTCAAACAGGACTGAACGGAGAGCTGAGGGTGAAGAAGGAGGCTGAAATGGCCGCCATGTCCCGAGACCACGTCAGTGAAGAAGACATCGAGACGTTTAGCACAGTACAAGAGCTCGCTGCACAGGTGAGGAGGAATAACATACAAGAAATGGATTAAAGGTCCTATATTACGCAAAGGTGTGTTTTGTTGTGTTTCGTTTCATTCACACATGTTTAAGTCACACTTTATTATTAGTCTGTAACATCTCCAAAGCTCAAAATGCTCCGTTCCACCTTGTGATGTCATGAAGTTCTAGTTTTCACGTTAACAGCTCCTTTTATCTTTAGTTCAGTAGAGATTGGCAAATCCAGGGCGGAAATCATCCAAATGATTCTAGTGAAGGTGTATGAGTTTAAAAACACAATGGAGCACTTCCTGTATTACCACATGATGACATCACAAGGTGGAACAGAGTGTTGTCAGTTTGAGAGAAGGGTTTGTGTGTTAAACATGTGTGAATGAAACAAAACACAACACCAGGTCTGAGGAAACATGGGCACTTTAAAGCTACACTATGCGACTTTTCTGATGTGCATCTGTTGCTCCCTCGTCTCCACGGTGATGTTGTTGCTTTGCCTGAATGTTCCACAGTATGGCATTAAAAGCATCTATCTAGCATTGATTGCATTATGGGTGTTTTTATTGAAACACTTGGGTGGGGTCATGTCTCCACTGATCTGACCTGTAACTTAGTCTGGTGGCACCCCCTTGTCTGCTTTTGGGCCAGGTTTAGTCCAGGTTTTGGTCCAGGTCTAGTCTTGATGGCACTGCTTGTCTTCATGGAGATAGATCAATGTAATGCCAAACTATGGAAGATTCAAAGCAGTAACATGTCAGTGTAGACTCTGGTCCACAAAAGTTACAGACTGCACCTTTAATTACACATAAATCACTTAGTGTTTCTCAAACTGTTGTGACTTGTGGTTTAAATGCTGCAGATTTTTATGGAGTAGAACTTAACTCCATATATCTGTACTATCCTGGCATATAAGGGTTAAATAAATAAACAAAGTCACATTGTTAATATTTTGTTTACAGAGAACCGGTGCTCTGAGCAGTGACTCCATGCGTTTTCCCTCTGTCATCGAATTTGGAAAGTACGAGATCCAGACGTGGTATTCATCGCCTTATCCTCCCGAATATTCAAGGTAAACCAAATCAGTTGGTTCAGTTTTTACAGTGAATATATGGTGCAGAGCATAGACTGTATATATAAAACAGGAAAGTGATCATGGACGTACTTCCAGCTCCACCGATTTTGGCTCAGGAAGGGGCGTTACCTTTAACAGCCTCGCTCTGGATTGGCTCTTTGGTTGCTATGATACTCGCAGTTGGAATTCCAAATGTGGAACTTGGCACTAAATTCGCCGCTATAACTGCTTTAGCCTCGACAAGCTTTATTTGACTGAAACTGAACGCTGCAGGTAACGGCACATTCACTTAGTCCACTTCTGTGGTCTGTGGTATAGAGGAGGGAGAGTGAATATTTGGGTCGGAGGATGCTGAGACTAGAGCTGTAGACCTAGAAGAAGACCAAAGAACAGATTGATAGATAAAAAGAGAACATAAAATTGGTTAACATGGGCCATTCAAATACAGTTTATTTATCAAAACTGTATAATGTTATTAAAAGTCCTTGATAAAAATAGATTCTTTCTGTCCATTTTCCCCTAATTTCCAGACTACAAAAGCTTTATCTGTGTGAGTTTTGTCTGAAGTACATGAGAAGCAAAAACATCCTCCAGAGACACACGAAGAAGTGCGGCTGGTTCCACCCTCCTGCCAACGAGATCTACCGCAAAGACGACCTCTCCGTGTTTGAGGTATGCACACACTTAAAGCTCCCATATTACGCAAAACTGACTCTTGTGAGCTTTAAGACATATATAATGCTGTCACCTCCTCCAAAACATACCTGGAGTTGTGTTTTGTTTCATTCACACATGTTCAAGCACTTCCTGTGTTACCTCATGACATCACAAAGTGGAACAGAGTGTTTTCAGTTTGAGAGAAGAACTCCTTAAGCCTTAACATGCAGGGTTTGTGTGTTAAACATGTGCGAATGAAACAAGACACAACTCCAGGTCTGTTTGTGATGAGGAAACAACATTAGAACATAAACAGCATAATACGTCCCCTTTAACTTGAACTTAAAACAGAAATAAACCGTTTGTTCATTTCACCCCAGAGATCAAACTGTGCTTTTTAGCAGTGATCTCGTGTTTTTCCAGATCTGGTTTCAAACTCTGTTCCTCTTTTCTGTTTTTTTAGGTTGATGGAAATGTCAGTAAACTGTTCTGCCAAAACCTCTGTCTTTTGGCCAAATTGTTCCTGGATCATAAAACGCTGTATTACGACGTGGAGCCGTTTCTTTTCTACATCCTCACCCAGAACGACCAGAAAGGCTGCCACCTGGTGGGATACTTCTCCAAGGTAACTCACATCAGGCTGGTTACTGGGTTGGGTTGTTACTTAAGTTAAAGTACAGATACAGGGATAAAAAGTTACTCAACTAAAAGTATCACATGAAAAAAATCTAGTAAAATATAGCAGTAACAGCTGTAGAAGCAGTAGTAGTAGTCAGTGATGGATGAAGTACTTAATTTTGTTACTTAAGTAAAAGTACATTTACACAGGCAAAAAGTTACTGAAGTAAAAGTATCACATGAAAAAATACTTAAGTAAAAGTATTTTGTAGTAGTGTTAAATGTAGAGATATTCATTCAAAATGAGACGTATTTTGGTCGACAGGAACAATATGAATCATTTTCTTCCCTTTTCTTATAAATTTTGTGTATTTATTTTTGTTTGCTCAAAGCTGAAGCTTGAACACGAAAACGTTAGTCAGGATGTTTCCAAGAACATGGTAAAAATAACCCCTCACTCTGAACCCCCTCATATGAAAAGTACTTTTTAGTTTTCACTCCTGTTCAAAACTGCACCGAAGTAGAAAGTACAGATACTGCTCTCAAATGTAGTGAAGTAAAAGTAAAAAGTATCCACTGTAAAATGTACTTAAGTAAAGTACAGATATCTAAAAATTGTACTTGAGTACAGTATTTAAGTAGTACTTAACTTTCTATTTCTGTGGAATCAGACAGATGACGTGCCACCTCCAGAAAGTTGCATACTATCACTTTAAATATTATTATTCTATAGAATGTTGTGATATCCTGTAAAACCCAGTGGTACAGTTTATGTTTCAGTCTCTCTCATGATGACACTTTTGGACAGGTTTAAAACGTAAACTCCAAACAGAATCCAACTGTTAAAACACAAATCTCAAATCGAATCACAATCTTTGTCAGAAGAATTGAAATGAAATATTTAGCCAAAACCGTTCAGACCTGAGCGTGCACGAGTCTATGAGCGTGCACGAGTCTATGCACGTGCACGAGCCTGTGAGCGTGCACGACCCTATGAGCGTACATGAGACTATGAGTGTGCATGAGCATATGAGCGTGCACAAGCTTATGAGTGTGCATGTGTGTATGAGCGTGAATGTGAGTCTTGTCTGTGGAGTTTATCTGTGGAGTCTGGTCTGTGGAGTCTGGTCTGTGGAGGGGCAGGTTCAGCTCGGGTCTGACTCTCCTTGTGTTTGCGTCCCACAGGAGAAACTCTGTCAGCAGAAGTACAACGTGTCGTGCATCATGATCCTGCCTCAGCACCAGCGCCAGGGCTTCGGACGCTTCCTCATCGATTTCAGTAAGTTCCGTAATGTGACTTTAATGTCCCTCTTAAATCGAGTACAACTTTAAAGGCCCTGTAGCCATTTTTTTCCATGTATTTGAACAAAATGTGTCCAAATATATTGTATACGTAGGTCTAGAGGTCAAAATAAGACCACTGTGCATCTAACATTTTATTGTCCCATAATCAGGAAGTGTTTGTTAGCATGCTAGTAGTTCTTAAAGCAGATCTGCCAACTTTTTAAGGCCTTTAACCATGTTATAGTTGTTTCCCTTTGACATCAACCCTCTGAAGTTATATTTGGAGTGATTCATGTTTGAGTGATCTTTAAATCTTATTTTCAAGACGCCATTTTGTTGATCTACCCTCGTTTTCACCGCCCCCCGTACACGCCCACTGTGACGTAACTACTTCTTTCTCCAATTTTATTTTCTTCATCAGTGATACACACATAATTCGGCAACATTGTGTAGTCATTTTGGTACAAATGTGATGTGCAGCTGTCCATAGGAGGAGCCGATACTTTGTTATGATGAAGTTTACAGCGACGTCAGCTCCCATTGGGCATTATTAAATAATTTTAGATGAATATTGCGATTTAAAATGTACAAATTACAGCATAACGATCCACGAATGTCATAAACTATAGCTATGGAGCAAACATAAACACAATAGGTCTGCTTTAACTTTACTGTCATGGAAAACATCCACTTTAAAAGAGAGAAAAATGCTTATAAACTCATCATGGTGAATAATTAGGATGTTCAGAATGCATAAAGTAAGTGAGGAGTAACTTTGGACCACTGCAAACAGTTTAAAATGAACTACTTCTGTTTTTCACGTTTTTAAGACAGTAAAAGTCAGATACAGTGTAGTGGGCGTCTTGGGAATAGAAAACACTACAGTGAATTTCAAGTCAAAGTCTCTGGTTTCTTTCTACCTCTTTCTCTGTTCAGGCATTTTGTCACTGGAGCACTTTTATTATTGTGAAGAGTTCGGTAACAATGAAGGAGGAGAGAGAGAGGGAGGGAGGAGAGGGAGGGCGTTTGGTAATGGAGCGTTTGATTTCCTCTTCACTTTGGGGGTCGCTGAGACGGGTGGAGATATTGAGAGTGGCTGATAACAAAGAGGAGGATTAGGCCGATTGAACACAGCTGAGCTCCTTCAAGCCTCTATTGGAAATGCAGTTTTGTAGCTTGAAGACATAGTTAAGTACGACTGGTTCGATACGTTTTTTTTCCCCCAGCTGATACCAAAATCTGGTGTTTGTTTTGCTTTTTTTGAGTTGTTACCAATGTTTGCTAATGTTGAAGATGTAGAAATCTTAAAGGCTCTGTAAAGGTCTGATTTTTAGTGTCTTAAAAATGTGAAAAACAGAAGTAGTTAATTTTAAAGGGTCTGTGTTATGCAAAATGTGAACTTTAAGCCATGTTAGAAGGTTGTCTCTACCTCAAAAACATACGTGGAGTTGTGTTTTGTTTCATTCACACATGTTCGTCTATATTTCCAAAGCTCAAAATGCTCTGTTCCACCTTGTGATGTCATTAAGTAGTAGTTTTTATGTTAAAGCTCCTTTTACCTTTAGTTCAGTACAGACTGGCAATTCCAGGGCTGAAATCATCATGAATGAAAAAAAACACAACTCCAGGTCTGTTTGTGATGAGGAAACAACATTACATTACTAATAACACAGATCAGAAAATAGTATAATATGAGCCCTTTAAATAGTTTGCAGCCGTTCAAAGTTATGCCTCACTTTCCCAACACATTCCCACCATCCTAATTATTCACTGTGATGAGCTTTTAGGCACATTTCACAATTTTCAGTGACGTCATAATAATTCTAACAACAACCAGCAGTACAGTTTACAGTATATATGTATGAGGCATAACAAGCAGAATTAAAGTTGTCATTCAGTTCACACATTAACCTTTGTGAAAATAATTACAAAATGTATTTATTCAGGATATGATAAGACTTGTTATAATGTTATCTACTGGGGCGACAGTGGCTCAGTGTGTGCTCAGTGTTTGTCCATTGATTTGAAGGTTGGCTGTTCGAATCCTGCTCTCAACATAAACAATTCCAGCTCCCACAGATGAATGCTGTTGTTGTGTCCCTGGGCAAGACACTTAACCCACTCCGCCTCCAGTGTCTGTGCACACTGGTGTGTGTGAATGTGTGAGTGGTTCATTGATGTAAAGCGCTTTGAGTGACTTGAAGGTGGAAAAGTGCAGTATAAATATGCGACCATTAACCATCAAAAAAGTTAAATTTCGACTTTGTTCTGTGAAATATTGTAACCAGCTTTAAACAGTCTCTCTTTATGTATTTTTTTTACTCAACAATTGTCTGTTTTACCTCTGTTTGTGGTTTTCAGATCATAGAATGTGATGATGATACTCCAGATGGGGGCGCAAGAGCCAGATTTCCCTATTCCCTATTAACTACATTGTACTTTGCTATGAAATATCCAAAATCTAAACTCATAAATGTTGAACCTGATCACTTCCATTAGTGACTTGATCCAAGAACTCACCATATCACAACAGAAATTTGCATTAACAATATCACTTTCATCTGCCCCACATCTGTATTAAACACTGTGAGCCTATAGAACGTCATGATGTCATTCGAAACACAGTGATACGTACCTCTCTCTCCGCCCGCAGTAGAAAGGAGGGGGCTTGTGAAAAATCCTCTTTCAGATCAGTTTTCAAAGGCGCCGTCTCTGCTCCTTTAGTTCCCTTTCTATTAATGCTAATTCGCTTGTAAAATGACAAAATGGATTCTGACTTTTGCCAATTGATTTATTTGAATATTGAGCTGTAAGTGTTTGTTAAATGAATACAGGGTGATTACTGTAACATTAGCGGAGCGCGTTTGGTGATTAAATTGGCTTGTTTGGGCGCATCGGTTGCGTGTGCACGTTAAAAGCATTAATTAATTTCACACAGTCTCGTAATAGATGACCCTTGACAAAGCAGCTTGTGAAATGAAGTACACACAGTTTGTCTCTAGAGTGAATTAAAGTGAATTTTTCTACAGTCGCTGACAAAAGTCTTGTCGCTTATCCATTTTGTAGAAACAAAAGCTTATAACCTGACTTTAAATTCATCGATTGGTCTTAGAAATGTCTCATATGAAAGCTAAAACCCTCCCAGATTATGCTCAATATACTAAAATAAATTTGCTTCACTGAAGAAAGACTGATCATTTAATGAACACAGAAAGGTCAGATTTTGGCAAGACAAAAGTTTTGTCGCCTACAGAAAATTGAACAAATAATTTACTTCAAATACAAAACTATGTTGCATAACGTCAGTGAATTAAGTAGTGGTGCTGTGAGATCCATATTTAATATCTTGTATGACTTCCATGAGCTTGAAGGACTGCATCCATGCGGTTCGACAATGATTCATACAATTTGTTAATGAAGTCATCAGGAATAGCAAAGAAAGCAGTCTTACATGCCTCCCAGAGTTCATCAAGATTCTTTGGTTTTGCCTTCCATGCTTCCTCTTTCATTCTACCCTAGACATGCTCAATGATGTTCATGTCTGGTGACTGGGCCAGTCCTGGAGCACCTTGATCTTCTTCGCCTTGAGGAACTTTGATGTAGAGATAGAAGTATGCGATGGAGCACCATCCTGCTGCAAAATTTGAGCCCTTTTATGGTTGGGAATGTAAGAGGTAGCTGATACTTCTTGATATTTTAGGCTATTGCCTTCCACCCTACAAATGTCTCGCACACCCCCATACTGGATGTAACCCCAGACCATGATTTTTCCGCCACCAAACTTAACTGTTTTCTGGGTGAATCTTGGATCCATGTGGGCTCCAGTAGGTCTCCTGCAATATTTGCGGTGGCTGTGATGTAATTCAACCGAGGATTCATCTGAGAAATCCACCTTCTGCCACTTTTCCAGTGTCCATCCTTTTAGCAGGCTGTGGGCCTTGGCAAATGCCACACAGTTTTTTGATTGCCTTTAGTTTAGTGCTGGTTTCTGTGCACTGATTCGACCATGGAGGCCATTTCGAGACAGAATTCTACAAACTGTTGTGGTTGACACGGACTTGAGGTGACCAGGCCTGGTGGAGCTCTGCTGCAGTGGAAAAGGGGCAGGCCTTGGATTTTCGAATCAACAAACGGTCCTCCCGAGCAGTTGTCTTGCTGGGTCTGCCGGACCTGGGCTTGTCAAAACATCTCCAGTCTTTTCAGATCTTTTTCTTATTCTTTGTACTTGACGCTGAGACACATTGAAGGTGTCAGCCACCTCAGCAGTGGATCTGGTCTTCAGCCTCTTGATAATTAACGCTTTGGTCTCAGGGTGGATCTTAAGCATGTTGTCAGAGGTCAAGTTGCAGTTGATGTGAAGGTCTGGTGTGCCGGGGTTCTTTTTATACACACTCACTAATTGATTGATCAGTAACTGATCACAGGTGAGGCTGTAATCTAGGATTGGGTGCATCATATGACAAGGCGAAAAGACTTTTGTCTTGCCAAAATCTGACCTTTCTGTGTTCATTAAATGATCAATCTTTATTCAGTGACGCAAATTTATTTTAGTATATTGAGCATAATTTGGGAACATTTTTGCTTTCATATGAGACATTTCTAAAACCAGTCGATTAATTTAAAGTCAAGTCGTAAGCTTTTCTTTCTACAAAATGGATAAGTGACAAGACTTTTGTCAGGGACTGTATTAACTACTATCTGTTATACTAATGTAACAATGGGATTTGATTGTCCATTTACTAATTAATGCTAAAACTGCTATTGAAACTAGATACTCATTTGGGCAGATGTTGATTCTGAAAAATGACATCTTGATTTTTTTTGTTTTTCAAGGTCCTATATTATGCAAAAATTTACTCATGTGCGATTTAAGCCGTGTTATAATGTTGTTATCTCCTCAAAAACAGACCTGAAGATGTGTTTTGTTTTATTCACTTGTTTGAGTAACACTTTATTTTTAGTCTGTCTACATCTCGGACACTAAAAATGATCTGTTCCATCTTTTGTGCAGTAGATGTTGGTAAATCTAGAGCTGAAATTATCCAGGTGAAGGTGTGTGGACTTTAAAAACACAGTGGAATACTTCCTGTATTTCCACTTGATGACATCACAAGGTGGAACAGGGTGTTTGTGAGAAGAACTATGCAGGGTTTGTGTGTTAAACATGTGTGAATGAAACAAAATACAACATCAAGGAATGACTCACACATTCACACACACATTCATACACCAGAGTACACAGACTCTGGGATCGACGTGGGTTAAGTGTCTTGCCCAAGGACACAACTACAGCATTCATGTGTGGAGGCTAGAACCGCACCGCTAACCTGTGGGTCAGCGGATCCTGTTTTGAGTCTTGACCTAACAGTTTTTATTTCCTAGGTTACCTGCTCACGAGGCGGGAGGGGCAGGCCGGGTCCCCGGAGAAGCCGCTGTCCGATCTGGGCCGTCTGTCGTACTCGGCGTACTGGAGGAGTGTGATTCTGGAGTACCTCTCGAAGCACCGCCAAAAACACATCAGTGTGAGGGGCATCAGCAGGTCCACGGGGATGTGCCCCCACGATGTTGCCTCCACCCTGCAGCAGCTGGGCATGATCGACAGAAGGGACGGCAGGTCAGTGTGAGGGGCCTGGGTTAGACCTGGTTTAGACCCATAGACTGTTTATATAAATGGACAGAGCTAACCTGGTAGCCCCCGCGTTCCAGATAGGAAGTGAGTGTGGGCGTGCTTCCGGCTCCATCGACTCTGGTTCCCCTTTACTTTACATTGAAAAATTATAAGACTGCTCTAGCCTCGATGAGCTTCATTTGACTGGAGCCGAATGCTGTGGGTGACGTCACACTCACTTAGTCCACTTCTTTATACAGTCTGAGTTTGACATGAGCCAGATTAGGTTTGGACATGGCTGAGTAGTAACTATTAAACCCAGTTCTACTTCCGGTTTGAAACTGTTCCAGTCATGTTTTAGTCCTGCTGTAGTCCTGTTTTACACCTGGTTTAGTCTTTGTTTAGTCCTGTTTTACACCTGGTTTAGACTTGGTTTAGTCCTGGTTTAGACCTGGTTTAGACTTGGTTTAGACCTTGTTTAGTCCTGGTTTAGACCTGGTTTAGACCTGGTTTAGTCCTTGTTTAGCCCTTGTTTAGTCCTGGTTTAGTCCTGGTTTAGTCCGTGTTTAGACTTGGTTTAGACCTGGTTTAGTCCTTGTTTAGCCCTTGTTTAGTCCTGGTTTAGCCCTGGTTTAGCCCTGGTTTAGTCCTTGTTTAGCCCTTGTTTAGTCCTGGTTTAGTCCTTGTTTAGTCCTGGTTTAGCCCTTGTTTAGTCCTTGTTTAGTCCTGGTTTAGTCCTGCTTTAGTCCTGATTTAGACCCAGTTTAGTTCACACAGTATGCTGCAGTTGATTGGCGGGTGTGGCAGGTCAGCCCGCCTCCTTCAGTCAGGCTCTGTGACTTATCCAGGACACTGTGTATTTTTAACATCATATCCATTTAACACGGCCCAATATTGACAGAAGTAAGTCAGGTTAAGCCCCCCAAGGACGCCATCTGTCTGTGTACACCTGGCAGCCCACCTGTACTCTGTGCTGTTACATAGTACTACTGCTACTACTGCAGTTTCAGCAATAACAAAAATATTCTGCTACAACTACAACTACTGCAAATGCGGGTGCTTTTACTTATACTATTCTGGTTAATTACTCCATTGATACTACACAAATTACTATCGTGCAGTTATTATGACCTTTGACGGTGACCTGAGTTACACCAAACCAAACTAAACTGAAACAAAACACAACTCCAGGTATATTTTTGATAAGGTAACAGCATTATAACACAGTTTAAGAGTCGATTTTTGTGCAGAATAAAAACCTTTTAAAACCCCTTTGTGTTTTCTCTTGCAGAATCGTGTTGGTTCGTAGAGACGGTGTGATCCAGAGGCACATGGAGCGGCTGAGGGAGCGACCCAGACCGTACGAAGTCGACCCCGGCGCCTTACGATGGACCCCGCCGAAAAACCACAACGCGCCCACCACATCCGACGAGGAAGAGGAGGAAGAAGAGGAAGAGATGGAGGTAGGAAGTGGGATTCAACACCTAAACTCCACCCACAACCATATTTCAAACAGAGCTGCTAAACTGGGCGGGGCCTGGAGGACTAAATGGGAGAGTGAGAGGTGGGGAGGGGCGGGGTTTGGAGGTATAAAGAACAGTGTGATTGGTCTAACAGGTATCCATACTTCAAACTCCGCCCCTGCAGTCTTGTGTGATGTCACCAAGTACTTGAAATTGCCCCAAAAAATCACTAGAAACCGAAGGTAATGTTATTAAAACCACACTGTACACACAGTTTAGTAGCAAAAATGTGTTTAGTTCCAGTTTAATATGACAAATACAAGAATTACATGCATTTCAGAACACATTTGTAAAAGTTAAATCTGGAGTTTAAATGTGGGGCTTACAAGATTTAAAGATAATTTTGAAATATTAAAAAATGTGAAATTAGGGCAAATAACACAATGAATCACCCAAATAAATCATATTAAACCTTATTTTGCAGATTTGTCATACTGGCATACAGGCTGGGGCTATCTTTCCTGTCTCCATGGAGATAGATATGTTTTAATGCCATACAGTAGAACATTCTTCTGTATTTTGTTTTCTGTCTTTTCTCAAATGTTACGGACGAAATGCATTTTTAAAACAAAAATCTGCAAAAACTGATACGGCACTGACATCATCTCAGTCTTATCTTGTTAATCTGGTTTAATTTGACTTTTTTGAAAACTTTTGTCCTAAAAAAAATACATGCATAAGCATTCATAGGCCTGGTTTGGTTCTGATTTAGACCTGATTTAGACCTGGTTTAGTCCTGGTTTAGTCCTGGTTTAGTCCTGGTTTAGTCCTGGTTTAGTCCTGGTTTAGTCCTGGTTTAGTCCTGGTTTAGACCTGACTGAATGTATTCTTAAAGCAGATCTAACCTCAGTGCTGTTGTAACGCTGACATCATTCCAGTCTTATCTCGTTAATCTCGTCTAATTTGACTCGTCTGAGGTTTTCTCTTTTACATTTGTCCTCAAACGTCTTGTGTGATTTCCATCCCGACTTCAAAGTGACACAGTTACATGCGTAAACAGTAATAGGTCTGGTACAGTGTGTCCTCTGAGCTAAAACGAGCATAATTCTCAATGGGGTTTGGTGACTTCAGCTGTCCTTTGAAAAGCCCTGACTCATGGCAAATTAGGAGTGAGCCTTTTACCATCACCTCATTACAGCTCTCATAAAGCGCTGTGTAAATGTCCTGCTCCTGTGGTAAAACTGAAATGAATATGTTTTTATAGGCAGACGATAGTTCAAATCTGTACAAGGAAAAAACCAATTGAGATAGTGTAAGTACAAAAACATAGTTTATGGAAAGGGAATTGGAACCTTCTGCTCCTTTGGCAACTGTTTACTAGCACTGCTGCTAACGCTAAAGCTATTAATATTACCACTCAGTATAACTAGCACTTTTACTATACCGCCCTTTATACTGACACCTGCACCTGTTTTTAATGTTTTAAATGGACTCGTGTAAATATTTGCTAGTTTTATTTGTGTTTTTGTTTATATTTTTTCTGTATTTTGAACGGAGCACCCATAAAAAAAGAGGCTAATCCGCTCTACACGGCCCTAGTACTTTTTATATTAACTCAACATATGAACATTAATAACAGACAAATCAGGCGTTTTCTGATATATATATTTTTGTTATACTCCCCAGCCTTAGATGTAATATTCAGTCATGTTTTAGTCCTGCTGTAGTCCTGTTTTACACCTGGTTTAGACCTTGTTTAGTCCTGGTTTAGTTCTTTTTTAGTCCTGGTTTAGACCTGGTTTAGACTCTGCACGGCCCTAGTACTTTTATTTCTCTATTGTGTCCGTAACTCAACATATGAACATTAATAACAGACAAATCAGGCGTTTTCTGATATATATATTTTTGTTATATTCCCCAGCCTTAGATGTAATATTCGTTTGTGTAATTCCAGATGGAGAGGCTGAAGGATCAGTCCAGTCGCTGGGACAAAGACGACCTCTTCTCCCCATCTCAGAGCGGCCGTCCCACCCTCACCAAAGTCCACTGTAAGGTTCCCTACCGAACCTACGAGCGCCGCGCCATGTCGTCGTGGAGCCGCCGTATCCAGGAAGCGGAGGAACGTAGCCATGACGACGAGGAAGCTGACAACGATGACGACGATGAAGATTCAGACAGCTCGCCGCCCGTTCTCACCAAAGCCCACGTCATGCTCTCCACCAAAAGAAAGGTGAGTTCAGTATTAGTTTACATGTTTTTTTTGTCCTGTTTAGATCTGGTTTAGAACTGGTTTAGTGCTTGATGCGATGGGACGATAAACAGTAATATCGTTGATTGTAATTAAAAGCTTTGTCAATTATCGTTCGTGGGACATTTTATATAATTGTGATAATCGGCAACAAAGATAATCGCCATTATATCACCAGAATGTGCAGAAAAAATCAATTTATTCACAGGGGCGTCAAGAGGGGGGACCAGAATTGGAGCTTCTTCCTATTAATTTGTATTAGAGGGGGGCCCATGTGAGGGTTAATGCCCCGGGCCCAAATTTCAGTCGACGGCCCTGCTCATCCATAATATTCTCTGCTAAAGCGTAGTTATTTTCACTGATAACAAAGTACAAAACTATGACAGTTGTTTAAACATGGAACTTATTCATAAGATTAAAATTACAATGATTCATATCCATTTAAACTGTCAGCCACTTTAATAATGATCATGAGACAATCCTTAATCGCGATTATTTTGGACATGAAAATCATCACACAAAATTTCAGTATCGTCCCATGCCGAGTCCTTGTCCTAGTTTAAATCAGACCTGTTGCAAAATTGACTTTTTAGAGCTGGTAACCATGATTTCATCTCCTGTTTTCATCGCCGTGGTGCACACCCTTTACTCTGTACTCACTTCCTTCCCCAATCTTATTTTCTTAATCAGTGACACACGTAGGAGTCGCCATTTTAGCACAAATAATCTTCTCGTTACCGTGATCTGGAATGTTCTATAGTATGCCATTAAATTTGTCTATCTCCATGGACTCAAGCAGGAAATGCAACTAGATCAGATCTGTGGAGAGGCAATCCCGTCCACTGTAAGAATACATTTTAGTTATTATTTTTATGAAGTCCATTTAAAACATTAAAACAGAAGCAGGTGTGAGTTTAAAAGTTCATTACCAGATTATTAAATTGCACTTGTGGCACTAAAAGTATCCAATTTTCTTTGTCCTTGAGATATATTCCATTTTTGAGAAGCAAAACGGCCAAAAGCCCTTTTTCCGTCTGAGTTCTGGTGCAGCCAGGCCTTAGACATCGACAATCATGAGATCAGTATTAAATGTTCCTGTATCAATGAGATCAATGAGATATTCTGGCAGTTTATGACATATGACCATATTTTTCAAAGATGTTTAAAAAAAAAGAGTGCAACTTTTATGTATTTCGGAATAATTGGAAATACGTTCTTGTTTAGGAGTTTGCCAGCAGTGGTCCTGTCTTTGCTCCTGTCTTTACCCCTGTCTTTGCTCCTGTCTTTGCTCCTGTCTTTGTTTCTGTCTTTTCTCTTGTGTTTCCTCCTTTGCTCCTGTCTTTGCTCCTGTCTTTACTCTCGTCTTTCCCTGTCTTTCCTCCTCTCTTTGCTCCTGTCTTTACTCCTGTCTTTCCTCCCGTCTTTCCTCCCATCTTTGCTCCTGTCTTTGCTCTGCTCGTCTCTGAATAGACAACAGTGTTTGTATTTTATGGCACCGATTATATTGAAGTTCCCTATTGGAAAACTGCCTCCAAGAGAAGACACAGCATTCCACTTCCCAGAACAGGACTATAACAGGAAGCAGCTGAGTGGCCCACACAGACGTCACCTTCTACTGGTGCTTTTCGGGGGGATAGGGGGGATTTGATGATGTCATGATTTCAGATGGAGTGCGGGTTTTTGAAAGAAATATCCAAATCCACAATAAAGATAGACCAAAATGTCAGTTTGCCGATATTTTCACTTTTTAGCGTATCAGTTATCGTCCTTAAATCTCCAGCACAGACCAATATTTTGCTTTGGCCGATCTGCTGCCTAAAGACGAAACAGAAAGCTTTATTTTAACACTTAAATATGAAAAGGTAACTGCACAAAACATGACTACACAGCTCCATTAAAGGTTTCTGGTCAAAAAAGGATTGGTTGAGTTTGAAGTAAATTAAAATTACATAGTAGTAGAAAAATATAATTAAATCAGCCCTACATATCCCAAAAATATCGACAGAGTTATTCGGCCATTGGCTGCTCTGGATTCGAAATGGCATTGATATCGGCCATGGAAAAAACCACATCAGTTGATCTCTAATCCAAAACTGTTGAACCTCATCATTATTTCTTTGGGATTGGGTCCACAAACTCGTCATATTCAGTCTCAAGTCCTTTCAACTGACACAATCACGCCTTTGGAAACGAGGAATGACGCTACTTTCTGAAGCTATTGGGAAAAAATATTACTTTTATGTATTTGTACTGACAGAAAAGATGTGAAACTTTCTGTCAGTGTTTGCTCCATGTGGATAGTAGTAGTTGTTGTAGTTGTGGTAGTAGTAATAGTAGTAGTAGTAGAAGAAGAATGATAGGTCCGTTAATTGAGATAATGGTTGACTCCTGCTTCGTGGTTGTTTTTCTCTGGGCACAAAAACACAGCTGAGTGTTTATCGTTATTTGTTTCCCTTCATTAGCGTCTGTGTTGCGTTCGTGTGCAGTGGGAACTTTGATAAATATTCATGGATCTGGTGGAAGCGGCGTAGAGCTCGCAGCTGTGGATTATAGATGTGTTTTAGGGCCGCTGTTTAAACCTTGTGCCTTTGTCAGCTCATGGTTAATGTACTGGCCTCTTTTAATGTGACACTGCTGCCCTCTTGTGGACGTGAAGATAAAAATACTGACAGCATCAATATGGCTGACATTGTTTCTCTGTACAAGGTGTTACATAAAAACTATGAAGGTATTTTAATCTACATATTTTACAGGGATAACTCCATTTTCAACTATACATGTTTACATTACAAAGTTTGGACACACCCTCTCATTCAGTGTTGTTTTACTACTTTTTATTATTTGTACATGTTAGATACTTGCAGAGCACACCAAATATATGAAGTAAGATATATGGAATTATGTAGTGAAATAACTCTACTAATTTTTTTTTTTTTTTTTTTTTTTTTTGACAAAACAAAGTGGATACTTTGAGGATTTAAATATAAATAAATATATTTTAAAAAATATTTAGTAGAGTTACTTAAAGTGTTTTTCTTTACTACATAATTCCATATATCTTGCTTCATATATCTGATGTCTTCTGGTTGTATATAAAAAGTAGTAAAAATAAAAATTAAAAATAAAAAAAAACACTGAATGAGATAAGATACAGTTTGTTTGTTCCCCCTTTGCTTGTCTCCATGGGAACGTTTCCATTTCTACTTGGAATGTTCCATAGTATGGCATTGTCTTTCATTAATTTACTTGTAGGTGGAGTTGTACTATTAAATATACTGTACACCATGCATTTTTACTTTGGTTTAGATCGCTTTTCCACAGATCTGACTTGTGACTTGGCTTGTGGAACATTCCAGCCAAAGCAATAACATTTTAATGCGGAGAAGCAGAAAAGTTCCACTGTGGAGCTTTAATTCAAATCAGCTGGTAATCGTTGAATATCGCTAACTTGTATTTCGTGTTTTCTCTTCCTGTTTCGCAGAGGTCTGTGGTGCTGAAGAAGCGCGGCCGAAAGAGGAAGAGGGTAAACAGCAGCGTCACCACGGAAACCATCTCCGAGACGACAGAGGTGTTAAACGAGCCCTTTGATCACTCCGAGGACGAGAGACCCATGCCCCTCCTGGAGAGAACGTCCCGGGTCGGAGAGATGGATGATGAGGAAGAGGAGGAGGAAGAGGAGGAGGAAGAGGAGGGGAGAGAGAAGAGGCATATCACACCAATGAAGAGGAGGAGAGGAAGACCACGACTTGAGAAGAACATTCAGAAAGACAATCGTGAACTCTGGAGCGAAGGTAGGTCTTGACATCTCTGTAGTTTATTTTGTTTTTGTTTGTTTTTTTGGTTTATTCTTGAGTTTCAGACTAACAATTCCTTCCTGATTTGAAGAACTTGAATCATGAATAGGATATTTTTGCAAGAATATACATGTTGTGTCGCCTTATTTAAAACATTAATTAGGGAACTATGGAATATTGTGGTGTAATCTTTTACCCAACAACAGTAATTAACAACAATTAATAACCATGATCATATTAAAAACATTGGGTGATATTTCATTGTTTAAATTTTGACTAAAACTAAAATCCGTTGTAGCCCGAGTTTCATCGGGTGAAATATAAGCTAGAGTTGAAATACTGTTATAAATATGAAGCAAAAAGGGTATTCATGGGTTTCAGAATGATGATAATTAGGACTGTTGCCATAGTAATTAACAAAAACAGAATAATCTCTACATGTATATATTTTAGTGGTCAAAAATGGTCCTCAAAATGTCACATCTGAAAACTGAAATCCAATAGGAAAATCTTGTTGTATCTATTATTTTGAAAGTACTTTTTTACTTTAATTATAAACATTTAGCAAAATTTAACATTTAGCAAAAGTTACATATGGTGAAATACAGGCTAAATAAGTTAGAATACTTTATAAATATGAAGTAAAAAGGGTATCCATGGTTTCAGAATGATGAAAATTAGGATACTTGACATAGTAATTAACCAAAACAAAATAATAGTCATCAAAATGTCACTGTCCATCGTCCATGAGGAAAACTTGTTGTTCATATTATTTTGAAAGTACTGTTTACTTTGCTTTTTAGGGCCTTTCTAGACACTTAAGGTCACTGTATAACAACCAACAAATACAAAAGAAGCTTTATTATAGAGCAAAGTTAAATATACAGTAAAAACATTCAGTTAAAAGTGTATAGTTATAAAGGACAGAGCGACTCTGGTCTGTTGGTGTGGAGTGAATAGACCAGTTTAAATAGATGAGTTGTGAAATAATTGATTGAAAGCGTTTAATGGAGATGAATCGTTTCCTTGGTGTTTTTCCCATGTTTTCCTCAGACCAAATAACATTTCCATTCCCTCTTTTACAGGAGCAGATTTTCTCTGCAAAAGGCCCACTCCACGTCCACTGAAACGGAAGAAAGGCTGGCCCAAGGGTGTGAAGCGCGGCCCGCCCAAATGGAGAACCAAGAATGAGAGAAAGATGGGCTTCAAACTGAACCTGTACACGCCCCCCGAGACCCCCCTGGAGGCGGAGCACCACACGGAGGAGGCGGAGCGGGGCGTCGCCAGCGGCGACGAGGGCAGCCGAGCAGAGCCGGGGCCAGACAGTCCTGATGTAACCGAGCCTCTGTCCCAGCCTCACAGCCCCAACCAGCCGGAGTCCCACAAGTCCAGCTCTGCAGAAGACTCTCCAGTCTGCTCCCCCGCCCCCTACCGTTCCTCCCCCGAAGCACCTCCAGACCCCCAGGACAGTGAGCCTGACTCCCCCAAAGACCCTGACCACGAGGAGCCCAGAGCCGAGACCGCCCGGGACAGAGAGGAAGAGGAGGAGCCCAGCCAGGCAGAGGGGCGGGGAGAGGAGGAAGAGGAGGAGCAGACCTCAGCGGAGCCGGAGGCCACGAAAGAGGAGCCAGAGCCAGATGTACCGGACGCTCCTGAATGCACCTCAGAGTATTCAGGTCCAAACGAGTGTGAGGAGGCGGGTCTGCAGGTTACTATGGCAACAGATGAGAGTGAGGACAGGCCTGAGGCTGCAGCAGAGGCTCAGGCTTTAACAGAACCAGAGCAGGGCCCAGTCCCAGAGGCTGCAGTGGATTCTGGGAACGCCTCAGAGGAGGAGACTGCCCCCAGTCCCTGTCAAGATCGCCCCTGTCAGGACCTCCCCAGTCCCTGTCAAGACCACATCGGTCAAGACCGCCCTTGTCAGGATCACCTCAGTCCCTGTCAGGACCGCCCCCCCTCAGCACCTCCAGAGAAGCCCCTAAGCCCCGCCCCCAGAGCGGAACCCGTGTGCCCGGAGCTGGAATCTGAGACGGTGCAGGCGGTGCAGTCCCTCACACAGGATGCTGTGTTCCAGGAGTGTGTGGAACCTGTGGAGCCTTGTCCCCCAGTGCAGCCCTACGCCCCCATGCCCCCCAGCCCCGCCCCCGTGCCAGAGGACTGCCCCCAGTCTGACCACAGCAGCCCCCTCTCGTCCGCCCCCTCTCACCCCAGCCAATCAGTGCGCTCCGTGAACAGTCCCGCCATGTCTCTGCTGGAGAGTGGCTACACCCAAATCAGCCCCGAACACGGCGCCATGGTGCTGCACAACAACTTGGAGACAAGCCCGGTCATGGACGTGCCCTCGGTGTCTGACCACGGGCAACAGGTGGTCGACAGCGGCTTCAGTGACCTGGGCAGCATCGAGAGCACCACAGAGCCATACGAGAACCCCAGCAGCTACGACTCGTCTCTGGGCTACGGCAGCGCACTGTCCCAGGGCAGCTGTGCCGTGGGGCCAGCCATGGTGGGGCCCGGGTGCTCTCTGATGGCCCAAAGTCTGAGCTCGCCTCAGCACTGCAACGTCAAGTCTCCCCAAGGCTGCGTGGTCGAGCGGTCTCCCGGCAACGGGCGCCACGGGCAACACAATCAGCACAATCAAATCAGCCACAATCAACACCAACACGGGCCTCACAATCTGAACCAGCCGCACAATCAGCCCCACTCCCACAATGCACCTCACCCGCCACACTCCCACAATGCACCTCACCCGCCACACTCCCACAATGCACCTCACCCTTCTCATTCACACTCGCATAACGCCCCGCACCCTCCACATTCGCACTCCCATAATGCACCGCTCTCCCATAACCCACCGCACCCTTCGCATTCGCACTCCCACAACGTACCTCACCCTTCGCACTCGCACTCCCATAATGCACCACACTCCCATAATGCACCTCACCCGCCGCACTCCCATAATACACCTCACCCCCAACACGCTGTGCACAATCAACCCCTGTCCCATAACCACACTCCGCACCATACGTCACACGGGCGCCATAACTCCACCCACTCACAACATAACTCCACCCACTCCCAACATAACTCCACCCACAGTCAACATAACCCTGTCCACAGCCAGCCCCATATCCATAGCTCCTCCCACTCACATAACCCCACCCACAGTCACAATCAAATGAGTCACAATCACAGCCTGCACCACAATCAACTGCCCCAGCACGGTCTCCACGGGCAACAGCATGGAGTACCCCAGTGTGCGCTGCCCCCCAGCTTCACCCCGGGCGTCCCGTTACCCGACCTGCCCGAATCCAGCCCCAACTTCTTGTACGAGCGCCTAAACCCTCAGGCCGAATATGGACCGCACTATACCCAACCATCGGGACTCAGTCTGGCAAAGCTACAGCAGTTCACCAACTCGTTCATGGACCCGTTTAGCCACACCCCCTCGCACCCCATCACGTCCTATGCCAACACGCCGACTCTACCCCAGACGCCACATCGGGTCCCCGCCCCCCAGACTGCCATGACGCCCCCGCCCCCCTCCCTCGCCGGCACCTCCCACATGATGCTCCAGCGGAACCTCCAGTCGCAGCGCGTCCAATCACAAATGACCTCCAAGAACCACGCGGCGTCCCGTTCCAAGTCTCTCCACGCCCACCAGCAGCAGATGTACGCCCCCCGCACCGTGCCGAGGGTCAGTCTGATGCCCGCCGCGCCGGCCTACAACTCCATGAACATGCCATCGCTAAACGGCTACGGCATGAGCCACCCGACCATGAACAGCGGTTATCACGGTAACCACGGATACATGAACCAGTCGCCCCAGTACTCTATGCAGATGGGCATGATGGGAACTCAACCGTACGCCCAGCAACCCATGCAAGCCCCGCCACACGGCAACATCGTGTACTCCCCCGCGGGACACCACACGTACGTTAACGCCGGGATGTCCAAGCCGCCATTGAAAGGGGCGGGGTTTATGCGGCGGTAACAGAGGGCGTGTGGAGGTTCTGAAGACTTTATAAAATGCACTAATTTGGCCTTGTTTCTTTCTCTGTGTCTTTTTGTTACCTAAAACCAGCAGCACTTGGAAAGATGCAAAAACGTTCATCAGAGTTAAACTTTGATCTAATCTTGAAAATATTTTTGTTGCTCAGATGGGAAGCCTTACTTCATTATGACAAAAATCTATTTAAATAGCGTTAGTGTTTTAGGGTATGTCCACACTAATGCTGTTTATTCTACAATCCCAATTCTGATGGTTAAAGGAAATTAAAGGAATGTAACCAATAGTGTTAGCTTAGCCCATAGCTTTATATTGTATCGCGGTTATGTCTGCAGTGTTGTAGTTTATGCTAACCGCCCATGCTAATCGTTCTTAATCAAAGAATGAAGGAAAACATATCTTTGTACTGAGAGACTGTACTGAATCATACATATATATATTTTTTTGTTTTATTTAAAAATTGCCCTTTTCCCCAAGTGGAGATGCACATTTTTGGCAACCCTCTCACAAAAAGGTGTCTTGCTCATAGGTGCCACAATAGGAAGTGAGGGATTTGTATCAATTTCCATTTATTTTTCCCCATTGTCTATTTAAATTAACTACTATGTGACAACCTATTTACTTATATACTGGTCTATATAATGCTTGGAAGTGCTATGGCTGGTTTAGGATTATTACAGATGTACCAGGAACATAACATGAAGTATGAATTTAAGCATTCTTAGATGATATGTAGGCTTTATAAAATACTTTTACCTGGAAACCATCGTACAATACACAAGTCCCACTTTGTAATAATTCACTTGTTATTACCATAGACTGTATATATAAATGGACATAGCTAACTTGCTAGCCGCCGCGTTCCTGAACTGAGAAACTATGGCCCCTCTCTCTGTAACTGCTACTCTCAGACTCATCATTTTGGACTTAAAATGTTCGTATTAACCCGCTCTACATCCTGGTGTTTTTATTTCGCTATTGTGTTAACAGACACAAATAACAGACAAATCAGGCGCCTTCTTTCCCCCAGGTCACTCCCGCTAGTGTTAGCAACAGGTTTGATTGCTCCCTGCTAAACCAGCGGTGCGGGCAGGAATGGGGCGTTACTTTCAACAGCCTCGCTCTGGATTGGCTGTTTGGTTGCTATGATACCATGCTACAAAAACCAAATACAGCTATTGGCTCCAAATTGGCCCCTATAACCGCTAGCCTCGATGAGCTTCATTTGATTGAACGCTATCGGTGACGTCGCACTCACTTAGTCCACTTCTTTGTACAGTCTATGGTTATTAGAGTTGGTTAAGCTAGTTATTACATAGTAGTTACATTGAACATAACAATGTAAGTGTAGTATCAAATTAGTATTCACTTTTGTTTTGTTTTTTTTCATTCAATTTGTTTTTCTATGGCACCTGCCCCTAAAAAGCATGACTTAGGCCTATACAAATGTCACTTTTGTAATAATTGTGTTATTACAAGTTATTACATAGTAGTTACATTGAACACAACAATGTATGAAGTGTAGTATCAGAAGTATTCTCTAGTCTTTTTCATTCATCCAATACGTTTTTCCATTGCCCCCATCCCTATAAATCACCATTAAACAGGCCTATTCAAGCCCCCCTTTGTAATAATTCACATGTTATTACAGTTGATTAAGCTAGTTATTACATAGTAGTTACATTGAACACAACAATGTATGAAGTGTAGTATCAGAAGTGTTCTCTTTGATTCTTTCATTCATCCAGTGTTGGGTGGAAATTGCCAATAAACACAGCGATGAGCTTTACCAATCACTTTAATCTGCAATCATGTGATCAAAGTGCAATATGACAACCCTGAATTTTTCAAATCAAAATGAAAAAAAAAAAGAAGAAAAGTTTATTTTTGTAAATGTTAAAGTTCATTAGTGTGGACATAGCCATAGGGGGGTTCAGTAGCAGCCTATGAAGAAGCCATGAAATGTGCCTGGTCTTATGGCTGTGTGCCCCGTGTCCTGTTTGTACTATACTCATGCCTTTGTATATTTAAATTATTGTACCTATTTTGTAAAGTGACTAGCATGCTTCAGTCTATGTTAGTGGCAGTGCATTGAGTAGTACAAGTGTTGTGCTGATAGCAAGCCATTTTAAAGAGTATCTGGCCTTTTATTAGGTTATCTCTATCACGGGGATGAAAGATTAAACTATATTTTGTTAATTCTAAAAATGTATAAAATGTAAACTTAGTCCTGTTTTGTTCAGTTTGAGAAGTTTTATCGCTATGTGTATAAAACTGAAGTCTTTTTGTAACAGAGGCAGCTTCCTGTTGAATAAATATGTCTAAAGCATATCGCAGTGTTTGTACTCTTAAAACCGTGTGGCAGAATTTCAAAGTATATCTACCCCAAAGTCGATATTTTGCATAATGCCTTCATTCCATCTGTAGATTTGTTTTCTATCTTTATAAAATGTTTATATTTTATCGAAGAGTAGAGGCCTGTGAATAGACCAAACTAAGCTAACGGATTTGCATGTAAAACGCAGCTTGTCCCTGTGTTTCTGTTTCTAATAAGAACCCTGCTCTTTTGTAGCCTTTGTACTTGTACAGGGAGCGGAGGACAGGAGGCGGGAACATCCTGGGTTTGTGCAAAGAAAGGACTTGTATTTATGACTTTTCTCCTTTTGTCAGTCACATAAATGCTGTACATTTTAGCATAAGAATAAATTATGATTGACCATGGATCTGATTCCTCTTCTTTGAACACAGTGTTGACAGTGGAACATCAGCACCGATCTGACGCAAGATACACATACAGAACAATTCAAAATGGTTACACAAGTTACTTATTTATCAAAACGTAAAGATGCGTTATGTAACTACGCTCGTGTCTCCATGGAGATGTCATCGTTTTGCTTGGAAAATCCCACAGTATGGCTTATTTGGGATCTGTTACAGGTGTTTTATAGCTTAAAAATGCCTTGACAGTAGTTCAGTTTGGAGAGTGTTTGTCCACTGATCTGAAGTTTGCCAGTTCGAGTCCCGCTCTTGACATAAACATCATTGGTTGAGCGGTGAAATCCACTGACCCACAGGTTGGCGGTGCGATTCCAGCTCCCATGGATGAACACTGCTATGTGTGTAAATGGGTGAGTGGTTCCTTGGTGTAAAGCGCTTTGATTAACTTTAAGGTGGAAAAACGTTATATAAAAATGTGAGTGAGCGTTTACCATTTGAAAAACACACACGATCAGGGTCTCTTCTCCACGGATTTGACCTGTAACTTGGCCTGGTATCATCGCCCGCTTGTCTCCATGGAGATAAAGTTTAATACCATACTGTCGAATATTTCAGGCAAAGTAATAACATTGAGCCCTCCACTAGAAATGCCACGTACTATTGCATTTTAAGAACAAAATATCTGTATGATGAAACAAACAACAACAGTTTTTCTCACTCACTCTCCCTATTGGTCAGCCTCAGCAATACTCAGTGAGTGATTGACAGGTGGATTTAACCAATAGCAAAGAAGCAGATGATTTTAGTTACCTCTTCAGCCATATAAAGATACTATGTTTACATGAAATTATAAAAAAATCAAAAACAAAAACATGATCTGGCTTTAAGAAAAATGTGACTTAAACCTATTTTTCTATTATATTTCAGTTAATATGATGAACAGCTAACCTTCCCCATTCACTCCCTGTGCCATACGGTTTGTTATGGCTGTCCTGTTTGCTCCAGTCTCTTCTCTTGTAGCTGCATATCCAGTTCTCTCAGCTGTTTGAGGAAGCCCCAGTTGGGAATAATGCGTCTGCGTTTTTTCACTGTTTCTATGGCGTCAACCACTGTCATGTTCCTGCAGATCATGAGGTAAGCCAGAAACAGAGTGGCCGATCGGCTCCTGCCCATTACACAGTGCACCAGCAGCTTATCTGCACACACAAATAAGACAAATAAAAACAATTAAAAAAAAATATAATAATAATAATAATAATAATAATAATAATAATAATAATAATAATAATAATAATAAATAAATAAAAATAGTAGTAGTAATAATAAAGGAGAGATTTTATGTATCTCTCATACGCCTGGCTCTACAGAACTCCAATCCAACCCTAAGTTCTGGTGTCATAGTTGGGGAAATTACAAAGGTGTAAGAACTAAGAACAGCCAAAATAGAAGAAAAAGATTACTAAAAAGCATTTTAAAAACACATTAAAAAGGCTACTGAAACAAATAAACATTGTTTCTTACATTTTAAATCTGGATGTACTTGACCCATCTGAATAACTGAAGCTCTGATGGTGTCAAAATTGTAAAAAAACAAACAAACCAACAATAATATCAAATAAAAGTAAGTTATTCCACTCTAAAGGTCTCCTCTCAAACTTTAGCCCAGTTTAGCCCTGATGTAAACTTGTCTCAGTTCTAGTTTGGTCCTAGTTTAGTTTCAAGTTTGATTTGGTGATGAGTAACCTCTATAAGATCATAAGTCTTCTTACTTTGTGGGTTACTCAGAGTTTTGTCGATGAAACTGGCCGCTGAGTGGAAGTACTGGCTCAGGTCAAAGGTCGTGGTGTCCTCGGCGACCACACCATAATAAACAATGTCCATATCGCTATAGTAACCGGCTCCTGTGTCCACGCTGTTCCACGTCCCCTCGGCCGCGTTCAGAATGTGAGTGATCCCGAGCGCCTTCAGCTTGTACTTGTCCCTCGCTGTCTCCCTGAAAGTACAGAATTAGTGTCCTGCTCAATAGCACAATGACGGCATGTATTTCTAGTGGGAATTGAACCGTCAGCCTACGTGTATGAGTGCTTTACAGACTGACCTCCAACAAGTGGACATCTGCAGAGTCCATAATGTGCAGCTAAAGGCAGTAATGGAAGAAGTACTCAGTTTTGTTAAGTAAAAGTACAGATACAGGAGCAAAAAAAAAAAAAAGACTCGATTAAAAATAAAAGTATCATATGGAAAAATCTACTTAAGTAAAAATATTAAAGTACGTGTTTAAAAAAGTACTTAAAGAGTAAAAAATATTTCTTGAAATATCGTGATTTTGATAAAGATTTGAGCTGAATTTTGTTGTTTTCTTCTATCTGTTCTGTTTTTATTTATATATTTTTATTTGCTCAAATCATGAACATGTTAAAAATAAACCCTCAACCTTTTCAGTGGATCTCAGACAATAATAGAAAATACTTTTACCTTTTAGTCTTGTTTAAAAATATAGTGTAGTGAATGTGAATATAAAATATATATATATATATAAAAAAAGTACAGTTATTAAACTTTTTTTAAACTTCATATATCTGATGTCTTCTATGTGTATATAAAATGTAGATAGTAGCAAAAATAAAAAAATTTATGAGAGGATGTGTCCAAATTTCTGTCCAGCAATGTACGTCCCTGTGTGTTCATACTCACTCGTCTCCTATATAAACATTGTCCCAGACTTCATTGACGTGGGTGTAGGCCACAGAGCCGCGGTTCAAGATCTTCTCCAGCTCGTATCCTCCTGGGGTGACGTACTCCTCCTCGTCTTCTGGAGGCGACCTCAACCCCAACTTTGACTTTTTACAAGACATTTTATCACTGTGACGTCACCATAACCCTTTGTCAGGCAGAGTGTGTTTCCTGGAAGAACAAAAACACAAAAACATGCTGGTTCAAGGCGACTTGCTTTTTCCGCAGGCAAATTTGTAACGTGGCATCTGGGTTATTGTAGTTCTTTGTCTGCGGGGCTGGACCAGGGCTCAATGCAGCACTTACAAAATGTCCAGAATGCTGCAGCTCCTTTGAGACAAAATCTAAGAGACAAGACACATCAGACCTGTGCTGTGTGACCTGCTCTGACTCCTGTTTCATATCGGGTCACATCAAAATGTTATTGATTGTGTTTAAATGTGTGCACTCTATGGGTCCTGTCTCTACTCTATGGGTACAGTCTGCACTTTATGGGTCCTCTTTCTGCACTTTATGGGTCCTCTTTCTGCACTCTATGGGTCCTCTATATCTGAGGAAGTTACTGCAGTCCTATACTCCACCCAGGACACTGAGGTCAGCTGTTCCCAAATCCAGGCTCAAGACCAGAGGTGACAGAGCCTTTTCTGTGGCCCTTCCTCTGTGCAGCTCTTGAATAGTTTGAATGATCTTTATATTAGTCTCAGTGACTCAGTTTTGTCTTATTTTATCATTAAACATTAACCCTTTGTTGTGTTGTCTAGATGCAGGACTCACCCACCGATCTCTTCTCTTCATTTTTCGGTGGAGTTTTTTTTTTTTGTTGCTGCGTCAGATTTTTAATTTCAGGACAAGGCCTTCAGCTGTTGCGTCGTGTCTGGGGCAGGAAAACGACAGAGTCTGTGTGAGACGAGAAGAGCAGAGGATATTTTTAGGTTACCATGTCCCCTCCCTCTGCCCCCTCTCTCCCCTCTCTCCCTCTCTCATCCCTCTTCTCTCTCTCTCCCTCTCTATCCTCTCTGTCTCTGTACCGTCTTCCCTCTCCACTCTCTCCCCCTCTCCTCTCTCCCCCCTCTCTCTCTCTCCCTCACTATCTCATCTGTCTCTCTTTCCTCTCCACTCTCCCCTCTCTCCCATTTCCTTTCTCTCCCCTCTCTTTCCCTCTCTGTTTCTCTCTCTCCCCACTCTCTCTCTCTCATCCCTCTTCTCTCTCCCTCTCTATCTTCTTTGTCTCTCTTCCTTCTCTCTCCTCTCTCTCTCCTTCTCTCTTCCACATTATCTCCTCTGTCTCTCTTCCCTCTCCTCTCTCTCCCCTTCCCTTTCCTTTCTCTACTCTCTCTCTCCCCCATCTCTCCTCTTCCTCTTTCTCCTCCCTCTTCTCTCTCTATCCCTCTCTATCTTCTCTGTTTCTCTACCGTCTTCCCTCTCCACTCTCTCCCCCTCTCCTCTCTCCCTCTCTCTTTCTCTCCCTCACTATCTCATCTGTCTCTCTTTCCTCTCCACTCTCCCCTCTCTCCCATTTCCTTTCTCTCCCCTCTCTTTCCCTCTCTGTTTCTCTCTCTCCCCACTCTCTCTCATCTCTTCCCTGTTTCTCTCTCTTCTCTCCCCTCTCTCCCTCTCTCTCTTCCCTCTCCTCTCTCTCCCCTTCCCTTTCTCTACTCTCTCTGCTCTCTCTCTCCCTCACTCTTTTTCTCTCTCTCCCCCCATCTCTCCTCTTCCTCTCCCTCCTCTCTCTCTCTCTCCCTCTCCTTCCCCCTCTCTCTCCCTTCCTCCTCTCTTCTCTAAAAGACAAACTCAAGAAAACTGATGGATTAAACATGAGAATTAAAACATGCACCTGTTGTCTCCATGGAGATGTTTATCACTGTGCCTGGAATGTTCCAGAGTATTGCATTAAACCTGTAGTAGTTATTTCATTCATTACAGTTGTATTTATTACTCAGAAATACATTTGAACACACACATTACTGAGTCAGTGTGATATGTGTATGTTTAGTTTAATTTGTGTAGAATATTCCAAGCAGAGAAAAAACATGTGATTATTTCAACAGAGCCTTTTCCGACCTATTTTTGTCCCATCGTCTGCAGCTTCACGGGTAAAACACATCTATCAGACAGGTGTTCACACATGGCTCCGGGCTGTGGGTGGAGGTGAGTGGAGGATGGAGGTGTAATCGTCTAAATGTGTTTAATCTTTTCTTTCTGTACTGGATTATGGAGATTTGATCTACATTTAGACTTCAGCCTCTACTTCAAACCTTTAGATTCTTTCTCACTATTCACCACAATCTGTCAGAAGAAAACAACACTGTGTAAAATGTATTTATAAGGGACTACTTGAATGAAACAAAACACAACTCCAGGTGTGTTTTTGAAGAAGTAACAGCATTATAACATAACTTAAAGCTACAAGAGTCCATTTTGTGTAATATAGGACCTTTATAAACTGTGTTGTTATGATCTCTCAGTCCTGTGTTGATGCAGTGCAGTGTCCAGTTGTCGGAGCTGGTTCAGAAATCCTGCATTTGGGAGAATGTTCCGGTGTTTTCGGACCGTCTGCAGCGCCTCCATCAGAGAGAGTCCACGTTTGATCATGAGGAAGGACAGAACCAGAGCAGCAGAGCGACTGATCCCACGAGCGCAGTGAACCAAGACCACACCTGAGACACAACAGAGTCAATGGAGCCGGAAGCGCACACATAATAACTTCGTGTTTGGAACTAGCAGGTTAGTTATGTACATTTATATATACAATCTATGTTCATGAACGTGACCTTTTTTTGCACTTGGTTCCACTGCATGATGTCATTAGGTGAAAAGCCATAGTCTCCTCTGTATTTTTAAAGTCTCTGATCCAATGCATCATATCGTCCCTGTTTCTTTCTCACCATTTTGGTTTAGTGCAGAGTGAATGAACTCCGCTGTGTCACTGAAGAAGCCGCTGATGTCGAAGTCTTTGCTGTCGTCCGCCGCCACGCCCAGGTACACCACACCTGCGTCGCTGTAGTAACCAGGTCCAGTGTCGATCCGCTCTGTGCCGTGTGCAGCGTTCACTATGTGGGACACTCTCAAATCCTGCAGCAGAGCTATGTCTTTGGCTACAGACCTGCAAACATAATAGTAGTGGGATTATACCAAAATATTGTTCTTTTTATCATGGGGAACTTTTTGGAAAGAACTATTTTTTATTTAACTCCCTTTTTTTTTCTTTTTTTCTGAAATATAGAAACTGATTTTCAAATTTCAAACAGATTTTCAATTCATCAATTATTTTCCCCCTTTTTTGCAGTGTTCTTAAAGCCCCACTGTGTTACTTTTAGCCAAAAAATATACTAAAATAAAATAGTAATAATAATTTATGTTTTTATTGCACAAAAAACATGCACCCTGCGCCGGCTTGCATCTCCACAAACCTGGCCTGGAGGAGGGCTTCCTGCTCGGTTCCATCAAAAAAATGTTGTTCCTTTAGCTATAATGTTCCACAGTGTGACATAAAATGCATCTATCTCCATGGAGAATGCTTCAAATGGTCTATTTCAATGTAATAATGCAGGCAATGTGCTAACTCCAGAATGTTACACAGTGTGACTTTAAACTCTGGCAAAGGCCCTGGGTGTGTACAGGACTGGTAAAACTGTCTTACGCGTTGCTGAGGTAGAGTCTGGGCCAGACCTGGTTCACTGCTCCAGTGTTGTGTTTGTTCTTCAGCAGGACGTCCAGTAGAGAGCCTATGGGCGGGGCTTCATATGACCCCTCCTCCCCTCCACCCATCGTCCAATCACACGCCTGAGAATGTCCACAACCTGCTTTTTGTCTAACTTGTCTTAACAAAAAAATAGTTTCACAATTTCGAATGTTGCTTCAATTTGATGGAGGAAGCTTGTTATAAAATTAAAACAGCTTGGTCTTTGTGACAGTCCAAAGCCACGATAAATAAAGGAGTTTAACCCATTTAAAAACCTATACAAAAATAATGTCTAAAATTTCCATAAACTACAAAAGTGTCAAAACATGAATTTGATTATGTAAAATGCAAAAGTAAATTGTAAAAAATCTAATCTTGTTGTCTTCCTTCACTTGTGTCGGCTGTTCAAGCATATGGCGGCCATTTTGTTTCTCGTGCGGCAGAGCAACAGCTGAAGATGCCAGAGTGGATCATGTGACTGGGACATTTTTATTCTCAGTGACAGAAGCTAGGTCCAAGTCTCAACTCAACTAAAATTAGTCCTCCACAACGCTTTTGTCCCGTGAAGTGTATGTTAGTGTATCAGTGTAAAGAGTGGAAGTTAACTTTATGCTATGTCCAATTATATATAACAGTCTGTGGAAGTTACTTAGCTAATTAAAAATAAAATAAAATAAAAACATGCTGATTTTACACCTGGCGCTACCGATATTCAGATTTATATATTGAAATACTTGCAATTTCACTTCAGTGTCTGGTCTTAAATGTCTGAAACGTCTACACTGAGAAAGAGACTTTATTTTGAATATTTTTACCTGTTTCTTTTTGGTCATCAACATCGCAAAAAAGCTTTACAAAAATGAAACAAGTGAGGACACCAGCAGGGGGCAGCACAACGATAAAAAAGCTGTTTAACTTGAGATTTTAATAATGGCATGTAAATAAAGCAACCTGTGGCAAACATGTTAAAACTTGAAAAAAATAAATCTTTGCCATTTACAAGGTTCAAACAGGGGCGGCGCCAGGAAGGGGGTTGAGGGGGCACTAACCACCCCTAGAATGGCCCCCTCCCATAGCTCCCCCAAAGATTTTTGCCCCACTTTCATAGTACATCCAATCTTGACTAAAAGTGTTGTTCAAAATGAGACTCCAGTAAAAAAAAAAAAGCTTTTATAAATCACTACAGGAGCTATCTTCATTTAAACTTAAAACAGCGACTCAACCATGGTATGGGGTGCACTCCATTGTTAAAAGGCTCTAAATTAACATGCTAAGTGAGCCCCCACATTGAAAACCTTAGCCTCCCCTTAGCTCCTCCCACCAAAAATACCTGGCGCCGCCCCTGTTTTCCAGGAATAGATTTAGCAAAAAATGCAAACATGATTAATTTTACAACGTTATGATCTTTACAATTTAACACATCCAGAGTCTAAATGACACATTACAATGGAATGGTAAAGCTAACTCTTTGCTCACTCAAAATAAAACTACAGGTATGTTTTTGAACGTTATAAGATATGGTCGAAAGCTCAAACTAATATTTTAGCCTGATGTGTCTCCTTAAACAGTAGCCTAGCGGTGCCTGGGTCCACCTCCGCACTGCCCGTTCTACCTGGGTCCACCCCCACAGTGCAGTTTGGAGTCCAGAGCTCGGAGCTGTTCCAAGAAGCCGTTGTTGGGGCAGACGTTTCGGTTTTCGCTCACGGCCTTCAGCGCCTGCACCAGCGTCAGCCCCTCGTGGATCATCAGATACCCCAAAACCAGAGAGGAGGAGCGGCTGAGGCCCATCGCACAGTGAACCAGCACCTTACCTGCAAATACAACAACAGCCTCTGAGTCCAAAGAGGTACGTTTAGTCTCCAGTGGGACCTGCTTAAAGATGCACTATGTAACTTTTTGGGAGTGTGTGCATCACCCGCTTGTCTCCAGGGAAACGTTATTGCCAATAATGTTCAACAGTATGGCCTTAAAATACAGTTTCTATTTATTTAGTTACAGATTTTGTTTTTTATCTCTGCAAAATTACATTGTGTTAGCATGAGCGGTGTTGCCTTCTTGTCTTCATGGGGATAGACAAGTTTAATGCCATACTGTGAAACATTCAAGGCAAAATAATAACATCTCTATGGAAACGAGTAGGTATAGCGGACCTCCAGACTAAAAAGTAACATAAACAGTAACAAAAAAGTAACATAGTGCAATTTAAAGTGCAGTAGTGCAGTCTAGACACCTGTAAATGCTTAAAACCATAAAGATGAACATTTAAGGCATCTCCATGGTAGCAGCCTCCCACTGGAAAAGTTACATGGTGCACCTTTAAAGAAGGAGCTGGTGCTGGTAAAAGCAGTAGCAGCACTAGTTGTATTTATTTGTTTGTGGGAGCATCATAATTACTCAAGTACTCATTATGTTGTGTGCATTCAGTAGTCTGTATTTCTTATAGACTGTATATATAAATGGACATAGCTAACATGCTAGCCGCCGCGTTCCAAATAGGAAGTGATCATGGGCGCACTTCTGGCTCCATCGACTCTGGCTCCAATTCACTTTCTATTGAAAAACTGTGTCCCCTCTCTCTGTAACTGCTGCTGTCAGACTCGTCATTTTGGTCTTAAAATGTTCTTATTAACCCGCTCTACATGATCCTGGGTTTTTTATCTCATTATTGTGTCTGTAAATCAAGATATGAACATTAATAACAGACAAATCAGGCTCCTTCTTTCTCGAAGGTCACTCCTGCTAGCAACAGGTTTGATTAACAGTGTTGCTAAATGCCTGTTTCCTGCTAAATCAGTGATGCAGGCCGGAAGAGGCGTTACCTTCAACAGCCTCGCTCCAGATTGGCTCTTTGGTTGCTATGATACTCATGGTCAGAATTCCAAATGTGGAAGTCAGCTCCAAATTGGCCTCTATAACTGCTCGCCTCGATGAGCTTCATTTGACTCTCACTTAGTCCACTTCTTTACACAGTCTATTATATTTCCTAATGCCAGGTCTTACATCCCGTGGTTCAGTTTACAGCACATTCCTCCTAAAAACGTCTCATTTGCTGCTTGTTCAGGGATTAAACCTCTGTGAATTACTGAGTGTTTGTGAAGACTTCAGGATAATAATTGTGATGTGCTAATCCCAGTTTTCCTTATCAGAGCATGGTTTATAGGACAGGTCTGTATTTCCGTGTGGGATTACTCCTGTTTGCACTGTGGCACTGTTTAGCAGAACACGCTGTCAAATGTAGCTCGGGAATTCCCATGTCTAATCAAAGTGTTGTTACAATTTGCCAAGACGATCCATTTAAACCCAATTTTTCCGGTTTGTATTCCCAGAGCAGGACGCTGCTAGCATAAGGGTTAGATATTAGCATAAATTGATTAAAGGTCCTGCAGTGATTTTCATTTATTCTTGTCAAGAGAAATACTCTACATTAGATGGTAAAAACTCCTAAATAAGAACTAAAATTTAACTTTAACTATCTGTTCATTTTAGATAGTACATTGTTGCTAATAACGATGGGAAATGTTTGAAATTTTATTTACACAAAGCTGTTCTGTGTTACTTGACAGATGCATAACAGGGACATAACACTTTCGGATAAATTCTGCCTTATTTTACTTTTATTTTAAGGAAATAAATGCTGTTTTCAGTCTCTACATTGGTACCGGTTAATACCAAGTTTTTCAATAGAAAGTGAATTGGAGCCAGAGAACTATCATGTCTTTGGAATGACACTATTTTTTGAAGCTGTGAAAAAATAATTTAATTTTTATTCTTTTTTTTCCTTTTTTGATATGGATAGGCCCAGGAATTACAGATATATTAAACACAAACTGGGTCAACACATCTGCAAGACAGTTAAAGAGAGGGCATTTTACTCAACTACTATGGTTCCTTTTGTTGTTTTGAAAATCCTAACTTAATCAAAAACAACATATTAACAAGTTTTATAAGTTTAAGGTTGTTGTTTTTTTTGATGCTCTGAAAATCAATCTCAAAAATCACTCCCCCTTCAGGCCAGATCTGACTGCTAACCGTAAGAAGGGTTCAAATAGAGCCTGGGAGAGATCGCTAGATTACTCAGACATGCATGGATGACGTTTAAAACCACTTCGGGTATGTTTTTGATTGAAGGAAACAACATTATAACATGGTAGAAAACTTCAAATTCTGCCATAGAATTCTTACCTGTCCTCCAGCTCACTTGAAACTATAGGGATTTTAGAATATTGTTAAAAAATGATGAGAAATTTAAACTGTTACCATAGCGATTACCAATTGAAAACAAAATATGATGTCTTTTGAATGGTGAAAAGTCCTCGAAAGGTCCTCAAAATGTAAAGGAAGCTGGAACTTGTGAATAAAATCAAACAGACCTGTGGGGGAGCTGAGTGCGTTGTTGATGAAGTTGGCTGCTGGGTAGAAGAAGGGGCTGATGTCGAAGCTCGCCATGTCGAACGCCTCCACTCCGAAATACGTGATCTTAGTGTCTCTGTAGAAAACGGCCCCGGTGTTTACGTTGTATTTACCGTCTGCTGCGTTGAGGACGTGAGTGATGAGATGAGACTGAAGCGCCTTCTTATCCTTCGCCGCGTACCTGGACACAAACAAGAAGCTTAAAGTGGACATATTCTGTAAAATGTGCTTTTCAGAACTTTTAAACATGTTCTAGTTGTTTCTTCTCATTGAGCCTCTGAAGTTGTATCTGGAGTGATTCATGTTTGAGTAATCTTTAAGTGACTATTTTTAAGACGCCATTTTGCCAATCCCTGTTTTCACCTCCACTGGTACACGCTCATACATACTTCCTTCTCCGGTTTTATTTTCTTAATCGGTGACACTCAGCAGCGTCGCATTTTCGAACAAATGAAAAAAATGGGCTGCTCGCTAGTGTGATGTGCAGCTATCCATAGGGGGCGCCGACAGCATTGTATAAGCAGCTCTTGTGATCAAAATAAGTCTGTTATCTAATCAGAAAAAATGTATTGTGCGATAATCAGGAAGTTTGCATTTAGCATTCTAGTAGTTGTTAGCTTTACCGCCACGGCAAAACTCAATGTCTCTGAGAATTGTGAAAAGAGCTTATAAACTTATCGCTGTGAATAATTAGGATGGTCAGAATACATAAGATAAGTGAGGAATAACTTGAAAACATTTAAAATGAATTAGATTTTTTTTTTTCATGTTTTTAAGACGATGAAGATCAGGTACAGCGCCTTTAAATGTTGCAATATCTCTCCTTGACTCCTTTTACTTATTTTTGATACATTTCATATCGAATTAAAACTTTATTATATTTTATGAAATTGTTCCACTACAGTCTCTTGGTTCGGTCCAGCAATTTTTTTTTTTTTGCCCTGAACTTAACAGAATTTCATGATTATTTAGAAAAGGCAAATCATAATTTTCACATTTTTAAGGATTATAATCTCTATATTTTTGCTCTCACATGTCTCCGATGTAAATCCTCGGATAGACTTCGTCCATGTGGTTGTTGCTGCCGCCCTTTTTGGTCCACATGAGCCTCTGTAGTTCTGAGGCGGGAGGGGTCTCATAGCGCCCCCCGTTGGTCCCATCGCAGGACGTCCCACTGCTCAGACCACGAGGCATGTCTCTGTCTACGACCAAGTATTAAAATCTGTAAAAATATTCAGATTAAATATTATAGCATGGTTCATTTCTGGAAACTAGAAATGTTCTTTTAAAGTAGGATTTGGTTTGGTACTTTTAACCTTTAACTAATTGAACTAATTTTGCAGCAAATGAAAATATTAAATGTAACTTTTCTAGTGGAGAATCTGTCAGATTGTTGTCTCCATGAAGATGTTCCACTGTATGGCATCCAACGTCTTCATGGAGACAAGGCAATGACGCCACCGGGTCAAGTTACAGGTCAGATCTGTGGAGAGGCGAGCCCACTCCCAGTAAGAATGCATATTTCTCAAGGTATTTCCTGCAATGAAAACAACTACAGTTGAACAAATGCTACATACATAAGCTTGATGTCTGTGTAATCCCTCAATCGTCCAGGTCTGATCCATGGCAAAAGACAAAATTTAAATCTGTCAACTGGACAAACCGTTGTAAGTGAAGACATTTGACTGCTCATCCACACCGCTTCTTCAGTTCTGGTCAGATTACTGCTGGACACTGACTTATATCTGTCTGAAGGGAGGGGCTAATGACACTGAAACTGTAAACAGCTATTGTCTCCAGTTTCAGCCTTAACAACCCTATTCACCCTGTAACGACCACCTATTGTCCTCTTTGTTCCTGTTTGTTTTGGGTCTGAAGATAGATATACTGTAAGTAGATATCAGTAGACAGATATAAGTCAGTGTCCAGACCAGAACTGAAGAAGCGACTAGAATGAGCAGCGAAACGTCTTCACTCCTACAACGATTTATCCAGTTGACAGATTTAAATTTCGTCTTTTGCTACATAAGTTTGATGTTCTACTGTCCCACTATAGAGCCAACCTGCCCATTCACAAAAACTCAGCATAACAATGATTGGCTGGAATTACACACTAGAGACGAGAAGGGGGCAAAAGCCAGTTTCCCCTATTGATTAAATTACACTTTGCTGTGAAATATCCAAAAGGTAAATTCACAAATATTGACCCTGATCATTTCTATCAGTGACTAGACCCAAGAACTCACTGTATTACAACACAACTCACTGCAGTTTAACTATTCATTTCAACTGCCCCCATCTGTATTAAATGATTGGCCAATATAATGCTGTAATCTGAAACCCAGCGATCTCACATAAACCCAACAGTATTTTCTTACATACAGATGCATACATGATTATTATTATTATTATATAAAAAGTCTTACGTTGGCGGTAGAGGTTGTGCTGTCCGGTAGGCCGCTGTCTGTGAGATTCACTCCACAAATGCTTTTTTTAACTTTTGAATCTGAGCCTGGACATACCACGGCTGACATCATCTTCTGAGTTTGTCATCGCTCAAAAGTGACACAGCGGATAAGCGAGTGAGTACACATGAGAAGTAGTATATATAAGTATGTATAAGTATATATAAGTATGTGTAAGTATGTAGGATTGTCCTGTATGGTATAGGGATTGTCTTAATTGGATTTTTAGACCCAATACGACTATGTTTATGTCCCTCCAGATGGATATAAGGCAGTGTCCACCAGGAATCTGACCAGAAATGAAGAACCCATTTGGATGAGAAGCGAAAGTTTTTTTGCCCAGACAGAATAGATTTTATTTATTTTTTACACAGATCTGAAGACTGGAGGTTCGGACTGTATATATATACATGGACATAGCTAACCTGCTAGCCGGTATGTTCCAAATAGGAAGTGATCATGGGTGTGCTTCTGGGTCCATCGACTCCAATTCACTTAACATTGAAAAACTGTGGCCCCTCTCTCTGTAACTGCTGCTGTCAGACTCGTCATTTTGGTCTTAAATGTTCATATTAACCCGCTCTACATGATCCTGTTTTTTTTTTATTTTGCTATTATGTCTGTAAATCAAGATATGAACATTAATAACAGACAAATCAGACGCCTTCTTTCCCTGAGGTCACTTCTGCTAGCATTAGCAACACATTTGATTGACAACGTTGCTAAGCGCCTGCTCCTTGCTAAACCAGCAGTGCAGGCGGAAAGGGGTGTTACCTTCATCATCCTCGCTCTGTATTGGCTCTTTGGTTGCTATGATACTTGCGGTCAGAATCCCAGATATGGAACTTCGCTCCAAATTAGCTGCTATAACTGCTGTAGCCTCAATGAGCTTCAGTCTGTGGCGTACACTAGTGTGTGAATGTGTGTGTGAATGGGTGAGTAGTTCCTTGATGTAAAGTGTTTTAAGAGCCTTGAAGGTGGAAAAGTGCCATAACATTTGAGACATGATTGTGTAAACATACAGCCATGATTCTAGCCCATTCAAGCTCATTCAATTTTTTTACTCTTTGGTCTGATCAAAAAGTCAAATCACAAAAATGATGCACAAACTAAGAGACTTGACAAAATGTTTAATATCGAACCAATATCTGGGAAACCACCGATATTCATATTGATAAAAAGAGTCCACAATAATCGTTCGTGGGACATTTTATTTAATCGTGAGAATCGCCAACAGAGATCATGGTTTTACACCACGAGAATGTGCAGAACAAACCTACTTCTCCCTGATTGTCTCGTCTACATCCTTGTTGTTCTCATTTATAACAAAGTAAAATACTACAACAGCTGTTTAAACATAAAACCTATTCTTAATATTAAAATTATAACATTTTTAAACTGACAGCACTTCAATAATTATCGTGATATAATCGGTAATCGCAATTATTTTGGACATGATAATCGTGACACCAAATTTCAATTTATGGCCCATCTTTATTATGAACTTTTCAGGCTTTTGGGCACCTTAGCCTTGGTATTTTTTGTGGCGTGTCTAGATAGCAAATACCTTAAAGCCTCAGTTGTCATGCCCACCAGCAGAGGGAGCTAGTACTGCATTTGCTTGTACATTAAGAAGTGAAGTGTTTTGAAAGCAGCTGAAAATCTGCGTAGCTATTTTTCCAAAAGGCTAAACTGACAAGTGAAGGGAATTCAGAATGATTGGCCCAGTTCTAATTCAACTGCTGATAAAACCAGATGTAAAAAAAAACAAAAACACTAGGACTGCTGTGTATAGTTTATTTAAAAGAACTGTGATTTTTTTTTTTTTTCCCAACATTGAATAAATAAGAGGTTTCTTTTTCCTGGTGCTAAATCTATATAAATGACAATGACATTTGGTCCATATGTTTCTGAGTAAAGTGTGAGTTAAAAACAACATAAATACAAAAAATAAAGCACATTAACACATACATAGTACATTCAAGTGTTTTGACCAAAGACGGTGATTGCAGCAGTGATTCGTTTTCATCAAGAGGAAGGTTGGAGGTTCAATTCCACCTCGGACCAGTGCATACTATTGTTGTGTCCTTGGGCAAGACACATTTGTGTGATTGGTAATGGATGGAGAGGTTGTTGGCACAGATTGGCAGTGAGTCGGACCCAATGTATCACTTTGAGAAACTTTCAAATCAAGTATAAACCATAGACTGTGTAAAGAAGTGGACTAAGTGAGTGTGACGTCACCCACAGTGTTCGGCTCCAGTCAAATGAAGCTCATCGAGGCTAAAAGTTATAGGAGGGAATTTGGAGCAGGGTTGCATATTTGGAATTCCGTGAGTATCATAACAACCGAAGAGACAATCCAGAGTGAGGCTTTTGAAGGTAATGCCACTTCCTGCCCACACCACTGGTTTACCTGGGAGTGGACGCTTAGCGACGCTGTCAATCAAATCTGCTGCTAACGCTAGCGGGAACGACCTCAGGAAAAGAAAGCACCTGATTTGTCTATTATTAATGTTCATATCGTGATTTACAGTAGGTTAATACAAACATTTTAAGACCAAAATAACAAGTCTGACAGCAGCAGTTACAGAGAGAGGGGCCATAGTTTTTCAATAGAAAGTGAATTGGAGCCAGAGTCGATGGAGCCAGAAACACGCACATGCTCACTTCCTATTTGAAACATGGCGTCTCGCATATTTGCTATGTCCATTTATATATACAGTCTATGGTATAAATCCACTCATTCATATTATTTATGTATACTATGATATTATGATCATAGTAGTCCACTTTATCAGCTGTGTAAACCCGTCTCCTTAGAGGTACAATACGTAACTTTACTGGGGGAGGGTCTACCTGCTCGTCTCCATGGAGATGCTATTGCTTTGCCTGGAATGTTCCACAGTATGGCATTTAACCAACCCATTCAGCGTATCTATATTGCATTTATTCAGTTACATGCATTCTGATTGTAAGTGAGCTTGCCTCTCCACAGACCTGAACTGTAGCTTGGCCCGGTGACTTCACACGCTTATCTCCATGTAAATAGATATGTTTAATGCAGTATTGCGTAACATTCCACAGCTTTTTGCCCCACCTGTAGAGGAGAGAGCGCGTATTTTTTATAGGCACGTGTCCTTTGTAGGTGGTAGGAGTTAGAGTTGGAGAAGTCTGATGTGCCCCTTGGCTGCGTCCCATTTCTGTTAACTTCATCCTTAACTCAGTTTCTCAATTTCTAAATCCGCCCTCCTTCCCTCCACTGAAAAAAACTCAAATAGGAGTGATACCGGCTAATTCCAAGTGTGGTTAAACTGAGGAAACAAGGACTCAAGGAGGCAAGTGCACAGTTATTGAACAGAAATGGGACGCAGCCCTAGTTTGATCCCAGTTTGTCACAGAATGGCACACATCCTCCTCTTTTTCCTCTTCTTCATGAGCTGCAGGTCCAGGTCCAGGAGCAGAGCCAGGAAGTTTCTGTTGGGGTAGATCGCCCTCTTCTGGACGACGCAGTGCAGTGCCTGTTTCAGCGACATGTGCTCGTAGATCATGAGGTAGGCCAAAACCAGAGAGGACGAACGGCTCATTCCCATAATGCAATGCACCAAAATCTTCCCTGAAAAATAAAAAAAGTATTTGTCAGTCAGTATGTTTTAATACGCCAAGAATATGACCTCCTGCCTGATATACACTATGAATTATACACAACAAAATACAAAATATACGTGCTAAAATTTAAAGGGGAATATTGCATTTCTATGGGGTATTCATGGCTAACACATAACATTTAAATCACCATGTTAGTATTACTACTACTACTAATACTACTACTACTACTACTAATACTACTACTACTACTACTAATACTGCTACAAATACTACTACTACTTTTAATAATAATAATAATACTCCTAATACTACTACTTCTACTATGACTAATACTACTGATACTACTAACACTATTACTACTAATACTACTAATACTACGACTACTACTACTGCTGCTACAAATACTACTACTACTTATAATAATACTCCTAATACTACTACTACTACTATGACTAATACTACTGATACTACTAACACTACTACTACTACTACTACTACTAATACTACTAATACTACTACTACTTATAATAATAATAATACTCCTAATACTACTACTACTACTATGACTAATACTACTGATACTACTAACACTACTACTACTACTACTACTACTAATGCTCCTAATACTACCACTAATACCAATACTACTACTGCTACAAATACTACTACTACTTATAAAAATAAAAATACTCCTCCTACTACTACTAATAACAATAATATAACACTTGTATATCGTTTTTTCTAGAAACAAAAAGACACTTTACATAACTTTACGTGTTATGTTTTATTATTTTGAAAGTGCTATATTCCTCAAAAACAAAATATTAAAATGTTTATCTCTGAAGAGGTTTTATTGTTGATATTTCTTCAGTCGTGTTTTTGATGAGGGAACAGCGTTAAAACACAGAACACTCCTAAAAGTCAATGTCACACAATACGCCCTCTTTAATATTTCTGTCCCTTGTCTAAAACTGTAAACAAATCACAACCTGCTTCCTTGGCCTCTCAACTAATCACATCCCTCCTTTAATGCAGCAGCCAAACTTTTAACCTCCTCAACCTCTCCATCTCCTCCTCTCCACCATCACCAAATTATTTTTTATTTTTCAAATAATCAGTGATCAGCTTGGGTTTTTTTAGTCCACAATCAGCCCTTACAGTTATTTTTTTCAAACTCAAGATGAATCTATATAAAGAAAAAGAAATGATTTATTTTTGTCAAATCTCCAAACCCTCAACGTCTCTATAATCTAACACTAAACCTGTAAAGGGACTATTTCAGCTCTCACTAGATACAAAAGCCTGAATTCCCACAATGCAATTCACCAGCACCATCTCTGCAGAGGATTAGTCTTTTTAATATCATACTTGACTGACTCAAGGCTAAAAATAGTTCCCACAATTCCTTTCTTTAGTGTTTGAGCTCTACGTGGCTGTACATTCTGTACATTTATGATTTTCTTACTTTCTGAAACAGTAGGGCCGGGCTAACAGTACTGAGTCCTGGTTTAGTCTTGGATTAGTCCTGGTCTGGTCCTGGATTAATTCTGGTTTAGTGCTGGTCTAATCCTGGTCTAATCCTGGTTTAGTTCTGGTTCAGTCCTGGTTTAGTCCTGGTTTAGTCCTAGTTCAGTCCTGGTTTAGTATTGGTTTAGTCCTGGTTTAGTCCTAGTTCAGTCCTGGTTTAGTATTGGTTTAGTCCTGGTTTAGTCCTGGTTTATTCCTAGTTTAGTCCTGGTTTAGTCCTAGTTCAGTCCTGGTTTAGTATTGGTTTAGTCCTAGTTTAGTCCTGGTTTCGTCCTGGTTTAGTCCTAGTTTAGTCCTGGTTTCGTCCTGGTTTAGTCCTAGATTAATCCTGGTTTAGTCCTGGTTCAGTCCTAGTTTATTCCTGGTTTAGTCCTGGTTTATTTTACCATCTGGAGCCTTGATTGCTCTGTGAATGAAATCCGCTGCGAGCCTGAAGTACTGGTCCAGGTCGAAGTAGGTAGAGTCCTCAGCCGGGATCCCGAGGTAAACAAAGTCGTTGCCGTAGAAATGCTGGTTGCCGATGCTTCCCTGCTTCGAGTGAGCGGCGTTCAACACATGAGTGATGCCCAACCTCACCAGAGCGGTCTTATTCTGAGCTACTGCACTGGCAACACAACAAAACAGTAGCATTAGCATATTAGCGTGATAACCCAACTGTACTCCAAACCCTAACCCAAACCTCAACTCAAACTAAATCAAACTCTAACTCAAACCCAAACTCCAAACCTAACTCAAACTCTAACTCAAACCTCTAACTCAAACCCCAACTCAAACTAAATCAAACTCTAACTCAAACCCAAACTCAACTCCTAAACTCAATCCCTAACCCGAACCCAAACCCCAACTCAAACCCTAACCCAAACCCAAAATCAAACTCTAACTCAAACTATAATCTAAACCCTGACTCAACCCCTAACTCAAATCCAACCCCAACTCAAACCCTAACTCAAACCCCAACTCAAACCCCAACTCAAACCCTAACTCATACCCTAACTCAAACCCTAACTCAAATCTCTAACTCAAAACCTAACTCAAACCCCAACTCAAACCCCAACTCAAACCCCAACTCAAACCCTAACTCATACCCTAACTCAAACCCTAACTCAAATCTCTAACTCAAACCCCAACTCAAACTCTAACTCAAACCTCTAACTCTAGCCCTAACTCAAACCCAAACCCCAACCCTAACTAATAAAAATAAATATCACCAAAAAGTATTGAAGTAGTAATAGTAGCAGTGGTAGAGGTAGTAGTAGGAGTAGTAGTAGTAGTAATAGTAATGGAGTAGAAGTGCATGTGACAAGTTTTCATGTTTTGCTGATTATTACTTTGTTTAGTGGAATAAAACATGTAAAAATATATACAATACATTTTATATTAGAGGAAATGGTTAAAAAAAATTTTGAAAAACACAGGAAGTAGTAAAGTCCCTCCATCTATATCATCAACACACAAAACTTATCTGCCCCTCACTGAAGCAGGGACACAGTAAACAAAGTAATCAGACCGGTAAATAAAAGTAAAGTTGATAAAACAGGATCATTGTTTTTGGAATGAAACATTTATGAATGAATGAAGCAGGTACAACAGCTCAGAGGCAGTGGAGGAGGAGGTGCTCAATTTTGCACAGCTACGGAGCAAAAAGTACTCGCGTAAAAGTTAAAGTATCAGGTGAAAAACTCGACTCAAGAAAAGTATTAAAGCACCTATTTAAAAATGCACTTAATGAGTCAAAAGTCAAAGTATTTTACGCAGATTTTGAGGTCTTATAAAGCTTCAAATGTAGTGATTTTGATAAAGATTTGAGCTGAATTTTGTCCAACAGAAACAATTGAATCGATTTTTTTCCTACCTGTTTTTATTTGTATATTTTTGTTTGCTCAAATTATGAACATGTTAAAAACGTAGAGGAGTAGAAAGTACAGATACTGCTCTCAGATGTAGTGAAGTAAAAGTAAAAAGTATCCAGTTTAAAACGCACTTACTTAAAGTACAAATACCTCTATATTTGTTCTTAAATACAGTACTTTACTACTAAAAATGCAAATAAATGGGTAATATTGTTCTGAAACTACTGTCTCAGCTTTATGGTATCAGACTAAATACTTGTACTTGTAACAGTGTCGTCCTTCTCTGTTTCACAACAATACAACTTTTGCATATGAAACTTTAAATTTCCCATAATATTTTTCCCAAATACTGAATCCTACACGTGCGTTCTTTTCATTTCTTCCTAAACTTCCATACTTACACATTCCCGATGAAGATATTAGGCCACACTTCATCGATTTGTCCCAGATGAAGCTTGCACGAGTCCAGCATTTTCTGCAGGTCCTTCACAGTGAGGTACTCCTTCCTCTTTCTTCGGTGGGACATTTTGGATGGCGAGCAAAGCCGCAGTATTTTGGACAGGATTCAGGTCCGAGCGGTTCGAGGCTCGGGCTGTCTGCTGCGGGCGACGTCTGGGAACAGGTGCTGCCATGACGACAGAAGGCACGAGCCCAGATTTAGACGGGGCCGTTAGGGTTAGTCTTACAAAAACACAACGCGACACGAGAGTTTTAAAACGTACGGAATAATCTGTGTGTTTAAATAATCCACTTCTGATGCTGTGGACTGTGGAGATATTAAATGCTGCACTATGGAACATTTCTATAAGTTACAGTTTAATAATAATTCAATGGACTCTGTGAGCATTAAGTCATGTTGTAAAGCTGTTACCTCCTCAAAAACAGACCTGGAGTTGTGTTTTGTTTCATTCACACATGTTTGAGTAACAGTTTATATTAGTCTGTTTAAATCTCCAAAGCTCAAAATGCTCTGTTCCACCTTGTGATGTCATGAAGTGGTAGTTTTCCTGCTCCTTTTACCTTTAGTTCAGTAGAGATTTGCAATTCCAGGGCTGAGATTACTCAAATGATTCTAGTGAAGGTGTGTGGAGTTTAAAAACACAGTGGAGCACTTCCTGTATCACCACTTGATGACATCACAAGGTGGAACAGAGTGTTTCAGTTTGAGCAATAACTCAGCCTAAATATGCAAAAATGTGTGTGTTAAACATGTGTGAAAGAAACAAAACACAACTCCAGGTCTGTTTGTGATGAGGAAACAACATTAGAACAGAGATCAGAGAATAGCGTAATATGGGCCCTTTAAAGCTGTACTACGTAACTTTCCTCATATCGGGTCCGCCACCATCTTGTCTCCATGGAGATGAAATTGCTTTGTCTGATTGTTCCTGCCCAAGTTACAGCTCAGATCTGTGAAGACGTGACCCTCTCATAGTAAAACTGCAGGATATTAAAGGTGCACTAAAGGCCTATGTGATTTGCTTTGCTTTGAAATTAAACTTACGTAATAAACATTCAATTTCATTCATGTTGTGGTAGTATTTTCCATTCAATGTTGTCATACAAATCAAAGTCACAAGTCTGGAGTCTTATAAGAAAAAAACAAACCATAAACATTAAATAAATATGATGTTAATAGATGTAACACCCAGACCTCCTCCAAGGCGTCGGGTCCATATCGCAATCGTAAAGATGGACTTCGCAGACCTGGACGTGAGTATTGGTTAAGTTCATTGATCCATACATCCTTTTTCAAACCTTCACATCTCACAGTAGTAAACAATCTACTCAAACTAATCATTTATTCCTTCACTGCCCCCATGTGGCTGGAGTCAGTACCTGCTTCAGTGTTTATTTATCAAACCCAATATGTAAAGTCCAAACAACAAAATAGTATTTATAAAGAAGTTATTGTTAAAAAAATATATAAATAAATAAAAAAGCTGATCAGGTTTGAGAGCGAAGTTTCATGTCCAGAGCTCGGAGTTGTTTAAGGAAGCCGTTGTTTGGGAAAATCCACCTGTGCTCCTTCACTGTGAGAATAGCGTCCACCAGGGGGAGCCGGTGGTGCAGCATGAGGAATGACAGGACGAGTGTGGCCGATCTACTCACGCCAACGGCACAGTGCACCAACACACGACCTCAGGGAGAGAGGAGAGGGTTAGTCCTGGTTTAGTCCTGGTTTAGTCCTGGTTTAGTCCTGGTTTAGTCCTGGTTTAGTCCTGGTTTAGTCCTGGTTTAGTCCTGGTTTGGTTCTGGTTTAGTCCTGGTTTAGTCCTGGTTTAGTCCTGGTTTACAAATTAGCGGCTGTGGTTGGACTGTCCCAAGTTAGAATGGGTGACCTTTTCTCTTTTGTTCGTTAGAGATTGGCAAATCCAGGGCTGAAATTATCCAAATGATTCTACTGAAGGTGTATGGAGTTTAAAAACACAGTGGAGGACTTCCTGTATCACCACATGACATCACAAGGTGGAACAGAGTGTTTTCTGTTTGAGCTAAGAACTGTTATAGACCTGGTTTAGTTCTCTTACCTTCCTCTACTTCGAGTGCTCTGTGAATGAACTTGGCTGATGTACTGAAGTATTTGGAGAGGTCAAAGGTCGGCGAGTCGTCAGCAGGGACCCCATAATACTCCACAGAGGGGCCATAGAAGTCCGGACCACCCTCACTGTGGGAGCGTCCGTGTGCTGCGTTCAAAACATGCGTAATTCCCAGCTTCCAAACACTGTAGCGGTCATTGGCCACTGTCCTATACAGAGAAATGAGGGTTTAGACACAACAGCTGGCTATATTAGTCCTGGTTCAGCCCTGGTTCAGCCCTGGTTCAGTCCCGGTTTAGTCCCGGTTCAGTCCCGGTTCAGTCCCGGTTCAGTCCCGCTTTAGTCCCGCTTTAGTCCCAGTTCAGTCCCGGTTCAGTCCCGGTTCAGTCCCGCTTTAGTCCCGGTTCAGTCCCGGTTCAGTCCCGGTTCAGTCCCGCTTTAGTCCCGCTTTAGTCCCGGTTCAGTCCCGGTTCAGTCCCGGTTCAGTCCCGGTTCAGTCCCGCTTTAGTCCCGCTTTAGTCCCGCTTTAGTCCCGGTTCAGTCCCGGTTCAGTCCCGGTTCAGTCCCGGTTCAGTCCCGCTTTAGTCCCGGTTCAGTCCCGGTTCAGTCCCGCTTTAGTCCCGGTTCAGTCCCGGGTTAGTCCCGGTTTAGTCCCGGTTCAGTCCCGCTTTAGTCCCGCTTTAGTCCCGCTTTAGTCCCGGTTCAGTCCCGGTTCAGTCCCGGTTCAGTCCCGCTTTAGTCCCGCTTTAGTCCCGGTTCAGTCCCGGTTCAGTCCCGCTTTAGTCCCGGTTCAGTCCCGGGTTAGTCCCGGTTTAGTCCCGGTTCAGTCCCGGTTCAGTCCCGCTTTAGTCCCGCTTTAGTCCCGGTTCAGTCCCGGTTCAGTCCCGGTTCAGTCCCGGTTCAGTCCCGCTTTAGTCCCGGTTCAGTCCCGGTTCAGTCCCGGTTCAGTCCCGCTTTAGTCCCGGTTTAGTCCCGGTTCAGTCCCGGTTCAGTCCCGGTTCAGTCCCGCTTTAGTCCCGCTTTAGTCCCGGTTCAGTCCCGGTTCAGTCCCGGTTCAGTCCCGGTTTAGTCCCGGTTCAGTCCCGGTTCAGTCCCGGTTCAGTCCTGCTTTAGTCCTGGTTCAGTCCTGGTTCAGTCCTGGTTCAGTCCTGGTTTAGTCCTGGTTCAGTCCTGGTTTAGTCCTGGTTTAGTCCTGGTTTAGTTCTGGTCCTGTTTTACCATAGTATTAAGATGTGAAATTCTAAATATTGCCTGAGACGTCCATTAAAGATGCACTATGTAACTTTTCTGGTGGGGGCTTCACTATTACTACTATTTTTTTTTTCCATGGAGATGTTTCTGTTTTGCCTGAAATGCTCCACAGTATGGCATTAAACTTTTAAACATTTATTCACTTCCGGCTGTTTTTTTGCTACAAAAATATCGTGAATACCAGCCCTTCTTACTGTGAGCAGGGTCGCCTCTCCATAGATCTTACCTGTAAATTGGCCTCGTAGCACTACCTCCTTGTTTCCATGTAGTTGTAGTTGACAAGTTTAATGCCAAACTATGGAACATTCCAGGCAAAGCAATAACATGTTTGTGCAGACAGGCAAGTGGCAGCAGACCCTCCAGAAAAGTTACATAGATTTAACTAAAATTAACTTAACTCACATGTCGCCAAGGAACAGATTGGGCCAGACTTCATCCACATGATTCCCAAAGCGTTTCCCTCCGTACAGAATCTTTACAAGCTCTTTAACTGAAGGAGTGTGAGGGTTTGCTCTGCTGTTTTCCATGTACTAGCCGTGACTGTGACAGGCTGTTCAGGGTGAGTCTTTATTACCAACATGGTGGTACTGACAAGAATACACTGCTCTAAAATTACTCACCACTGCCTTCCAAATTAAAACAATATAAACTTATTTTGAGTCATAATCTTCTTTTGGCCAGAGTACAGGAGCTATAAATTATAATAATGTCATACAATAATAGAATATATATTTTTATTCAATATTTATAGCTGTTGATGATTAAAAGTCTGTAATATATATGGTCAGGAAGTTAAGAAAAAGAAAACTTATTCTGAAGGTTTTTATTGTAGTACTCCATTCCACCACCAGAGGTCGCCGTTTCCCGATTATGTTCTGACTAAAGTGTCTAATATTAAAACTGACAATAAGTTGTTTTGTTTTTTTGTTTTTTTATTATTTAATTAATTTGTTTGTTCCATACTTGTTTTCATTTTCTTTTTTAAGTTATTTTTTAATCATCTTGTAGAACCGTCAGAGATCATTGTTCCCTCATTTATGTTTTGACTACAATGTTTCATATACGTCTTTTATTTTAATAATTCAATCTTTTAATTTATTTGTTTGCTTCTACTTGAATTAAAATTGAAAGGAAAAGTTATTTTTGAGTGAAATATCTTCATATTCCTCTTATCTTCACCAGAGGCCACTGTTCCCCAACTACAATTCTGGGTGCGCCTCTTTTCCGAACATTACCGCACTGTTTTTGGTGACAACAGTGATGCTAATGCTAACTAGCCTTCAGCCTGTGCGAAATGATTTCATACGAGGAGCCGCTATTTTTACACCAAACGCAATCACTACAGACTGCCTCGTCATGTCACGAAGCTAGCTAACTTATAACCCCATTTCTTATCTCTCAGTGCTACATTTCAATCCTGGTACGTATTTGTTTTGATCAAAATTGATGGTTGAAAAGCTAGCTGGTGGCTAATGCTAACAGTGTGTGTGAAGCATTGGCAAACAAATCACTGGTTTTGTAGCTTTTTAGATACATTTTTTACGACTGTTAACCAAAATTATTTGTTAGATGTAGCTATACCCATTAGAACAATATTGCTTTAGCATAATGGCTGTATTTGCTGCACCTTTTTGCCTGTCAAATGCATTGAAAGAAGGACAATATTTCATAGATTCTCAACTAAATCGGTTTTGTCAGTTTTACAGTGACAATATTAATTAAATTACATCTGTTTGACCCACAGATCAAAAATATATATGTGAAAGTGTTCATATAATTCATTGGGGGTGTGGTGGATTTTAATGTTTGCAAATATTCTTGCCTCGTTATTTACATTGGTGTAGCAGATTGAACACAGAGTTTGTGTGGCATCAAAGGGGAGTGTTCATTTGTTTTGCAAGAGTAGACTTTGTGTTTGCTGATGTAGAAGTTTGGAAACGCTGGCATCTACTTCTCCTTAAGTCCTGTGATTTTTGTTAAGTACAAAACAGATGGAAAGAAATTAGCCACATGAAAGCTACAAGAAGAAGCAGAAGGTAACAGGTTTTTTCATATGTCAACTTTAAATTGATATACTATTGCAATAATGGTGGGATTGATTGACATGAATACATAAATTTTGTACTGTACACGTAGTTTGTTCGCAGCTTGGATTGTATAGTGATAGCGTGCCTTTTTGGCAAGACACTTTGCCCAGATTTTCTATTAATCTGATGCATCAGGGAGAGAGTTCCGCCACTCATCCGATCTACACAGGCTGTATGACATGGGGTGAGAGCGGATCAGTTGGTAAACTGTTTGTCCACTGATCTGAAGGTTGGCAGTTTGAATCCCACTCTGGACATAAACATCATTGGGAGAGCAGTCAGAGGCACTGACCCACAGGTTGGTGGTGCAATTCCGGTTTCCACAGATGAATACTGTTATTGTGTCTTTGGGTAAGACACTTAACCCACCTCTCTCCCAGTGTCTGCGTACACTGGTGTGTGAATGTGTGTGTATGCATGGGTGAGTGATTCCTTGCTCTAAAGCGCTTCGAGTGTCTTGAAGGTGGAAAAATGCTACAAAAATATTACTGACATTAATTCTCACTGTTTTAAATTATGATTTTATTATCCATTTTTTCCATCATCGAGCAGCCATTAAAGGGAGTGTTTAGCTTTCTACCATATTATATTTGTTCCCTCATCAAAAACATGCCTGAAGAGGTTTTATATGCCGTCCATGCATGTTTGAATAATCTAGCTATCTCTCCCCGGCCCAGTTCAAACCCTCTTTATGGTTAGCTGTAAGATTCTTTGCAATGCTCCACCCACAAGCCTACGTCATCCATGCTCCTACACGACAGTTCTCCATAGATATATAACAACATGATACACAGCTGTTAACAACAACTTGAAGCGATGTGCAGTAGTTTTATTAGCAGGATGCACACTGATTGTGTTGTGATAGAACTCTGCAGGGGGGATGACTTGTTGTTTTCAGTGAATATAGCATTTTCAAAACAATAAAAGGAAACATGGTGATCTAAATATGTTATGTGTTAGCAGTTAATACCCCATAGAAGTAAAACACACCCTCTTTCAAGCTGTTGTTATACATTGAGTTATTTCATAGTGTATTTCTGTGTTACAGTGTGGTACCATGATGCAGATGAGTGTGCGGCGCTGGACCACCAAACATGTGGCCAAATGGCTGAAGGACGAGGGCTTCTGCGACTACGTGGACCTCCTGTGTAATCGGCACAGACTGGACGGGACCAGCCTCTTGGCCCTGAGCGAGTACGACCTGCGCTCACCCCCGCTGGAGCTCAAAGTTCTGGGGGACATTAAACGCCTCATGGTCTCCATCCGAAAACTACAGAAACAAAACCTGGACGTTCTAGAAGAGTTGGGGCTGCCCTTTGACGGACACTCGCCCACAGGTATGGCACTTTAAAATATTTGAATCATAATGTATTGTTAAGGAAAATGTCTGTTTCACACATTTAAAAAAGTTACATAAGGCTGCCATCATTACACTGCATAATAATAATTTAATTGCACTAATACAGTGATCCTAAACTAAAGAATGATTATAAATGAATAAACAACAGACTTAAAACTATGGAAATTAATATATACAAGTAAATATTGAGTCCAGAATTATTGTGTAACAGTATGTGATATTTTAGTGGCTTAAAGTAAAACTCACAAATATTTGGCATATTAATGTTTGAAACTTTTTAAAAATAAATTGCAATTATTGTCCAAGCACAAAATGGCACTTAATGATCCTGTCAACAATCCATCTCACCCCCAATCGTATTTTGACTTGTGATATCATATGTGCTGCTAATATTGGAGGGGGTTTCCCATAGACGGTATATATAAATGGACCTAGTTAACCTGCTACCATAGACTGTATATATAAATGCTTTGGTTGATGTCACTGACTTTGTCCACTTTTTTGTACAGTCTATGAAACAGCCTATTCAGTTAAAATGGCTTTATGGGTCTTGAAACTGCATAATATTGATTAATGGTTAAAAACAACTATTACAATATTATCTTTTTTTGTTATATTTCCCTTTTTCTGTTCACAGGTCCTGGTTTGGAGTGGCTGTGTAACGGAGAAGGGGTGCGGGACTGCGACAGCACGGACACAGCGCCGGTCGGAGAGGAGTATCACACGAATCAATACACCAACGGGAAGTACAAGAGCGCCCCCCGCAGGCTGGACCCGGAGTATTGGAAGACCGCCCTGAGCTCCATCTACGTGGTGTTTGTTTTCGGCTTCACCTCCTTCGTCATGGTGATCGTTCACGAGAGGGTCCCCGACATGCGAACCTACCCCCCACTGCCAGACATATTCCTCGATAGGTGCGTTTTTAAAGTGAACCCCCCCCCCCCCCCCCCACACACACACACACACACGCACACACACACCCCACATTCATAATAGGCAGTGTGGGCGAGGTGTCTTGCCTAAGGACACAACTGGGATTCCCAGCAGTTTCCCATTCAAATATGAACCAGGCCCAAACTTGATTTGCTTCTGAGATCTGATGAGATCAGGTTTTGATGGCCAGCCCTAATTTGCAGTTTTACAATAATAAAAATGTGATCAATAGTTTTTTATTGTGATGGCCAGTTTAAGACTTTTTAATTGGAGGAATGTTTTTTGTTTTCTTCTTTTTTTTTTTATAACAAGCTTAATTGTGTCTTTGTTTTCCATCTGCAGTGTGCCTCGTATCCCATGGGCCTTTGCGATGGCTGAAGCCTGTGGAGTCATTCTGTGTAACATCTGGGTGTTGGTTCTGCTGCTTCACAAACACAGGTGAAAAATATTGTACATTTCTTGGTACTGAAACATTCCAAGACCAGCGTTGTTAACAAACTGTGAGAGAAAACACAAGAGGGTAAATGAGAAGGGGAAACAACTATAACATGGTTAAACCCTCTGATAAGTGGATTTTTTTGTTCTGCTTTAACATTTACTAGTGTTGCCCCTGGTTACATATTCTGTTGTTGTTTTGCTGTAGGTCCATTTTACTGCGGCGCCTGTGCAGTCTGATGGGGACCGTCTTTATGCTGCGCTGTGTCACCATGTTCGTCACCTCCCTCTCCGTCCCTGGACAACATCTGCAGTGCTCCAGCAAGGTAACACCATCATCATGGAGACAGAGTATTAGAGAGAAAAGGAAACGTCACACTTCAAATAACCTGCCACCATCTGACCATATTTGACTGTTTATGTTCACTGGTTGAATTAACTAGTGCCCAGTGTAAACAGGAAAACTATGACTGAATGTTTCAAACTCGATTTCGATACTGAGGAATAGACTTGATACTCGATACACTAAAAATAATAATAATAATAATCATAATAAAAAACACTCTTTCTTTGGACAATAGAATGTGTTTTTCCACATTAAATGGTAGTACTTTCTCTTCCCATGTGGCTTTATATCTGTGTAATCCCTCAGTCATCCAGATAGGTGTCTTATACTTGTTCTGATACACCTCAAGATCCTTCTAAAGCTACTCAGGAAAGGTTCATTTCTGTCCCGTGAAGGTGACTTTTTTAGTATCCAAACCTGCTCAAATGAGTATCCAGCTTCGATATTAGTTTTAGTATCGATTGGGATCAGATTTTTTATACTTTTGACAACCCTACTACAGATAATAGATCACTATAACTGTCACTTCCCTGGCAGTGTTGGCCTTTATGTATCTTGACTGGTTTTACCTGATTACACTGGCACAACCTAATCCATGTAGTCTTCCATCCCTGTATTAACAAAGCCCAACCCTGCTTAGCTTCTGAAAAGAAACAAGATCAGGCAATTTCAAGGTAGAATAGATTTAAATTTTTTTTTATTTTTTATTAAGACTTTTTCTAATTAATTCTTCTGTACGCATATTGCCCAGTTACTTAATTAACACTTACATTCTCAGATATAGGTCGGTGGAGAGAGACTTTAATCACAGCTCTATCGATGGAGCGAGAAATACAAGATTGTGTGAATATTGTTGTACGCAGTGGTGGAAAATAATGAAGTAAAAGTAGTACTGTACTGCAGTATAAATTTTAGGTATCTGTACTTTACTTAAGTACATTTTACAGTGAATGCTTTTTACTTTTACTTCACTACATTTCAGAGCAGGTATCTACTTTCTACTCCACTATGTTTTTGAACTGGATCAGAAAGTGAAAGTATTTTTGATTAGTATGTGAAACCTGCTGAAAAGGCTGAGGGTTTATTTTTGACAAGTTCATAGTTTGAGCAAACAAAAATATACAAATAAAAATGGCTCTATTCAGTTGTTGAACAAAATCATCACAAATCTTTATCAAAATCTGTACATTTGAAGCTTTATTAAATCTCAATCTATGAGAAATACTTCAAAAATGTATTTAAAAGAGTAAAAAATTAAAGAAGCATGTTAATAATTAAGTAGATTTTTTCATGATACTTTTATGCGAATATTTTTTTACTCCAGGATCTGTACTTTTACTTAAGTAACAAAATTGAGTACTTCATCCACCACTGGTTGTAACAGAAACTTATAAGACCCAAATTTGTCATCTCACTGAACCCCTCCCTCTCAGAACCATATCCTGACAAAACAATAATAAAATACATAAATAATTCATGTTTAACTGTTTATATCTGTCCACATTGGCTTAATCCTCTTAAGTGTTTAGTCACTTTAAAGCAGGATGCCGGCCCACATACTCCAATCTGAGTCCTGTAATGTTCACTTGGTCTTTTCTGCTGTGTGTTAATGAGAGCCTCTTGTTTTTAATTGAGAGTTAGCTACTCAAATCTTGCCTACCTCCCACCCACTACCACATTATTATCAACAAGCCTTTTAAACGCTGCTGTTTACCTAAAAGAATCTAGTGTCAACTGCATTCTTCATTAAAGGTCCTATGTTTTGCAAAATTGACTCTTGTGAGCTTTAAACCATGTTGGAATGTTTTTACCTCATCAAAAACAGACCTGGAGTTGTGTTTTGTTTCATTCACACATGTTTGATTAACGCTTTATCATTAGTCTGTAACATCTCCAAAGCTCAAAACGTTCTGTTCCACCTTGTGATGTCATGAAGTGGTAGTTTTCAAGTTAAAAGCTTAAAATCTGCAGGGTTTGTGTGTTAAACATGTGTAAATTAAACAAATCACAACTCCAGGTCTGTTTGTGATGAGGAAACAACATTAGAGATCAGACAATAGCATAAGATGGGCCCTTTAAGACTCAACAGAACACACACTTGTTCTTCTAACATCCTCGTAAACGTTTGTTGTGTTCAGATGTACGGGGATATGTGGGCCAAACTGCAGAGGGCAGTAGCGATCTGGAGCGGCTTCGGGATGACGCTGACCGGCGTTCACACCTGTGGAGATTACATGTTCAGCGGACACACTGTGGTCATCACCATGTTAAACTTCTTCGTCACAGAATGTAAGTCAAGAAGCATGTGTTCACTAGACCTGTCACGAGAACACGTTTTGAAGTGCGATACGTTGCTGAAGTAAATATAGACGATAACGATGATATTGAAGCCAAACCCTAAAACAGAATTATCACCGAAAACTATTTTAAATGTACAATATTGTTAAAAAATATGAATTTCAATGAATAAATAACAGAACGCAACACTTCAATAGCTAGTTTGTGTCTATAATGAGGCATAGAAAGTTATAATTCAAACTTCTACAGCTCAAATAGTAAATTGTCACTTTTTTATATAGCGCTTTTCCATCTTCAAGTCACTCAAGGCACTTTACATCAAGGAGCCACTCACCCATTCACACACACATTCATACACCAGTGTACACAGAGTCTGCTAACATGTTCTCACTAGTGCAAAGTTAAGGTATCCATGATAAATATTGACCCCAAAAATAAATGTTCTATTCAACATGTATAAAACGATAACGATCAGTATTTAAGACAATACAAAAAATTTGCAATCTACAATGGAATTTGAATGGCTGCAGTTACCGGGCAGTTTAGGTCATATAGTTTGTTCTGCAAGCAAAAGAAAAAAATACTTCTGTCTCCATGTGCCTTAACAAACTGGGCTCACGCTGCAGTTTTTTTGGCTGGTTTTGACACAATTTGAAATCACAACCATTTTAAAATCGAGTAGACTTTCAGGTCCTATGTTTATCATGTTTGAAATTCATCGTGAGTCGCAAGGTCCGAGCGCTGTGGAAGCCGGGGGAGAGCAGCGTGTGCGTAGTAAAATGATAAGCTAATATTCATGCGATTTTTCCAGTGTATTTCTATATTTTGGGAATTAAAACAGCCTGTATGAAAAGATATTGCGAGCAGAAACATGTCCATCCCTCCTCTGGCTCATGTCACACAGTTTAAGCCCAGATTTCTGTATGAAAACCGCTAATCCTGCAGTTAAGACCTACAGGACACGGCAAAATGCATCAAATTCTCGTATTAGTTTCTTCATTCATGTTCCAGTCTTCTCTCAAATGTTAAAGAAAAGATATTAAACAAAAAGTATTATTGTAATTTTATATATAACTCTCGCAAATATTTTATCACCACAATAACTTGCTGCTGCACTGAGGGCTCTTCCTGCCCGCTCAGTCCTTGGCTCTGTCTGAATGTCTCTCCCAGCCCCTAACCCCTCATTCACTACACAGTCCCTCATTCTTTAGTGGACTCTATAAGCCTCATTCACAGAGATTCGGACACTGGCGTCTGGGTGAAAAAAAAGTCTAAAGGTTAAACTCGGTAAAACTTGAAAAACTTGATTTCTGTAATAATGGCCTGATTGGACTGGCAAGTGTTTATGGAGTAATAATAATTAGTTTTTGTCAGGCTGGATCTTCTGTTCTCTGTCAGGCTATTACTATTTATTCTACAACAGTTCCTTTTTCCTTTCAGACACCCCTCGGTTTAGTCCTGGTTTAGATCTGGTGTTTGACCAGGTTTAGATGTGGTTTAGTCCTGGTTTAGACCTGGTTTAATCCTGGTTTTGTCCTGGTTTTTGACCTGGTTTAGTCTTAGAGCAGTTTTTTGACTTGGTTTAGACCTGATTTAGTTCTAGTTAATACCTGGTTTAGTTCTGGTTTAGTCTTGTTTTAGTTCTGGTTTAGTCTTGGTTTAGTTGTGGTTTAATACTGATTTAATACTGATTTAATCCTGTTTATTCCTGGTTTTTGACCTGTTTTTTGGACATTCAGACATAGCCCTTGTTTACATCATCATGTCCTCTGAGTTCATGTCTGGGTCCTGAACTTCTTCGTTCTCCAGCTTCATCCCTCTTCTGTTCTCCATTGGGTTTCCTACTTTTTATTCTACAACAGCTACTTTTCCCTCTTCTTTCAGACACTCCTCGGAACTGGCACTTCCTGCACACTCTGTCGTGGGTTCTGAACCTGTTTGGGATCTTCTTCATTTTGGCGGCTCACGAACACTACTCCATCGACGTCTTCATCGCATTCTACATCACCACCAGACTCTTCCTGTACTACCACACGCTCGCCAACACGAGGGCCTACCAGCAGAGCCGCCGCGCCCGCATCTGGTTCCCCATGTTCTCCTTCTTCGAGTCGAACGTGAACGGGCCGGTGCCAAATGAGTACTGCTGGCCCCTCTCCAGACCCACTATAATGCGTCGGCTCATAGGGTAAATACATAGTGTTTTTATTATGGGCAAAGACTCACTGGTTTTACATGTGCAGTGGTAGTCAATGTTACACTGGGAAAACAAATGTCCTAAAGGCGCGCTGTGTAACATTTCTGGTGACGGGTGTCCATGGAGATGTCGATGTTTTGTTTGGAATGTCCCACAGTATGGCATTAAACTTATTTAGCTTGTGTTTATTCAATTACAGGTGTTTTAATCACAAAAAATGTCTTACTATGAGCTTGCTCGCCTTTCCAGTTTTGACTTCTAACTGTCTCCATGGAGATAGACAAGTTTTATGCCATACTGTGAAACATTTCAAAGCAATGTCGGTGTAATCCCTCAGTCGTCCAGGTCTGATCCATAGCAAAAGATAAAGTTTAAATCTGTCAACTGGACTTGGATGAGCAGCGAAACGTCTTCACTCCTACAACGATTTGTCCAGTTGACAGATTTAAACTTTGTCTTTTGCTATTCCAAAGCAATAATATCTCCATGGAGAGACTCAGGTGGTGTATCCTCAACTAGAAATGTTACATAGTGAACCTTTAAATGAGCTAAATGGCTTGAATTAAGAATTTTGAATCTGAAGTTGATATAGATGTACGAGTCACTTATTATTAGTTTTACATATTTTTAAATGGAATATGATTTTTTTTAATGAGAAATATATTGTTATTGTTTCACATTTTAAGTAGAATACGACTCGATTTGACAATTGAGTCATAATAAATTTGACAATTTATTTCTTTAAAAACTGACTCAAACCAAGATCCGTAAACACTCTTAATTCATGCAGTTTAAACTTATTTAAGATGGACATTTTAGGGATGCATTTGTCTTAAGCTCTTGGAATGTTCAAGAGGTTTAAATTGGTTTTGTTCATAATAATGTTTAAATACACCAGCCCTCTATAAGCCATGACTACAAAATATTTAACCTATGTATCGTAGATTTCTTTTTTTTTTTTTTTTTGGTGAAAGTTGATATAGAGCTAGTATGTTTTCTGTTATACGAGTTGTACCACCAAACTGTGTGGTAAGATGTCTAAACTTTGACCTCCACCTTCTTTTTGCATCAGTTAAATATATGTTTTTGTAATTATCAACGAGAATTCCTTAACTTTTTTTTCTCTGAATTTTACATGTTTTTTAAATATTTATTTCATTTATCAAGACCAATTGAAACCTCTTAAAAATTCTAGACGTTCATTTGTCAATAACTATTTTTCTCAAGTTGCCATTGGGACTTTGAAGCAATTCCCAAATCTAGAGCCATAGCAATTATGAAGCCCGCTAACTGTTATTATTACTATTATTATATTTTGTTTTCAAAATAACTGCAGGACTTTTCATAATAAACAATAACTGATTAGACCACCGCTGAGGCATTAATCCTATCTCGCAATCATAATAACAATGGTGCCCAGACCGATACTTCTAGTGACCCCTATAGGTAGAGTTAATATTTCTAGCCTTGTAAAAAAAAAGTATGCCGTTTGGTAACATTTTGTAGTAAGATTACAATGAATATAGCCCATTTATCGCCTACGGTAGCCTTGCTGGGACATGTGCGTCAATGTTAAAGAACCAGTAATATGAAAAAATATGTAGAAAAACGTATTATTAAAAGGTCTATGTTAAAGCTGCGCTATGTAACTTTTCTGGTGGACCTGCTTGTCTCCATGGAGATGTTATTGCTTTGCCTGAAATGCTCCACAAAATGGCATTAAATGAAAACATAATTTATCTTCATGTAAACAAGCCGATGATACCACTAGGCCGAGTTACAGGTCAGATCTGTGGAGAGGTGAACCTGCTTTAGATGTTTTTCAAGGTATTTTTGGCCTATAAAAATGTCATACTGTAGAACGTTCCAGGCTAAGTAATAATATCTCCATGGAGACAGGCAAGTGCCACCACCCCCACTATAAAAGTTACATACTGTAGTTTGTCTTTAATTTAATTTTCAGCCCATTATTGTACAGAACTCCTTAAAAAGTGACCAATTATAGTGTATACTGCCTTTTTATTTTATTTTGTTTTGAGAAAACAGAAATGGCCATAACGCAGTTTCTCATCCCGTAGATAATACACCGATCAGCCATAACATTATGACCACTGTTCAAAGTAAAAAAAAATGATAGAAGATTCATTTTTGGATAGAAAAGTGAGTTGGATCATTTCCAAAACTGCAGCAGAGGTGCGTTAGCTGAACTAAACCAGAACTAAACCAGGTCTAAACCAAAGCTCTTTTGATGTGTATTCCTGGTTTAGAAATGTTTTTTGACCTGGTTTAGACCTGGTTTAGACTTGCTATATTCCTGGTTTGGTCCTGGTTTAAACCTGGTTTATTTCTTGTTTAGTCCTGGGGTAGAACTGCTTTTGGACCTGGTTTAGACCTGGTTTAGTCCTAGTTTGGACCTGGTTTAGTTCAGGTTTATTCCTGGTTTAGAAATGTTTTTACTTGGTTTAGACCCATTTTTGACTGGTTTGACTTGCTTTAGTCTTTGTTTAGACCTGATTTATTCCTGGTTTAAATCTGTTTTTGACCTGGTTTGTCCTGGTTTAGTCCTGGATTAGTCCTGGGTTAGTACTGGTTATGTCCTGATGTAATATCATCTTGGTGATCATGATGCTCTGTTTGATTTGTATAGACAGAAAAGATGTCCTTGTTTCAAACTGTGAATGGTTGTCATAGTAACCATAGCATTTCAGCAGTTGTGAGCCAAATCGTGTAAACATTTGTCTCATAGATGAAAACTTGCCAATAATTCTTTGAGTGTTATAATTGCTTTTTCGTGTCTAAAATATTTTAGTTTTTTGGTAGACGTCTAGTGTTTTTATATGCTACGGAGCAGTGTAAATATCAATGAAAGTAGTGGCCAAGTTCCTTAAATTTCTATGTATGTTTGTATTAATTTATTCTTTTTTTGTAAGCATTCATAGTTTTTTATACATATTACCAAGTCTAAGCAACATGCACAGAAAAAAATATGTTTACAGTTGCTCTGGGTGATAAATTTGCTTTTCGTAATTTTGATTTAAGATTTCAAAAAAGTGAAATTATGTTTTCATAGCTTTTAAGCTGTATCAACTTATACTTTGACTGGTGCAGTGCAGTAGTGCTCATTTCATGTCATTTTCCCATTTCGAAAATTCAATAAAAAAACCTGAAATCGCTTGTATTTGTCTATTGCCTCACTCCCTCCTGAATGGCCACATACCTTCACTATCACAACTCGCTGTCTACAATGTGTGTTTTACCTGCAGGATTTATTAATGTTTATGGAGTGGGTAGAGTAATATGTAAAACAGTTCCGCTAATATCATTTACACCCAAATTGCCACAGTAAAACTACTTTTACACCAGTACTACTACAACCAATATCACTACTTTTCCACAATGACAAAAACGATTTAAATTTTATAAATACAATTAAATATTATAGTGGTTAATTGAGATAATTTGTCAATATTTAAAGTAAATGTTAAGTTTTATTATTATTATTATTATTATTATTATTATTTTATTTTTCTTTTTATTATTATTATTGTTATCATAATTATTATCATTATATGCTTTTGAATTTCCCTCTCCTCTAACAGTCTAGTCACTGTATCCTGGTACTATGAAAAAATGAAAATTTATGGTTTATGGGGCATTCGGGTGTAACTGACGCTTTATCCAATTATTTTTCATTAATGAACAAATATATTACTGAAAGCTCTCTTTAGCATGTCATTTAATAATTATAAACTATAAATGTCAAAAGATAATATGTGTAGAATACGTTTAGGATATGTTAAGTGTAGAAAAAATATATACATATATATTATTTTGCTTTTTTCCCCCTGGCCGCCATTTTAGACAGGCGCGTGACGGACAGCTGTATCTGGGGTCCTGCGGTGCCGAGGTCAGCTCTCCTTCATATCGTCCTACACCGGCTTGCACAATTTACTCTCTCCTTGTTTAATTTAGCGTTTTTAGACACATTTACGACTATAAACGGTAAGTAAACTAGCATTTTCAATCATGTATGTTCACATCTTTTTCCGTTTTGGCTCTGGTTTTTGAAGGTGAGCTGCTAAAGACAAAGCTAGCTACTGTGCGTGACATATACGCCCCCTCTACGGTCAGGTTCACTACTATACCATACTAGTTACGTAAAGGTACCATTTTCACGCTATTTCGCAAATAATTGGGTGACTGTGTAGTCACATAATACAATCTAAGGAGTTGGTTCCGTTATTTGATTGTTAGCAAATACGTTACAATTACAAGATTAACCAACATTTGTAGGATTATTGTGAACTACTTACGCACGTTTGCCCTGTTTGTCACTAGTACACAGCCAGGTGATGACAAAAGCCACCTTGAAATAAGATAACTTAAAGATTCCCTGTTAAAATGATAATGTTTTGACTCAAATGATTCTTGAGTAACTATTCCACTTTCAAAACAAACTGCTATCTTTGTTTAATTACCTTTCAAGGTGTAAAAATGTGTGATTATTCTTATATTTTTGTGATCATTTTGAACTCCGGTAATTAACATTAAACTTTATTATTATATTTTTTCTTATTTTACAGGCGCCATGGCAATCCCTCCCGCCTTCGCAGATCTGGGAAAATCAGCAAAAGACATTTTTAGCAAGGGATATGGTAAATAACATCTGATCTTCCAATGACACATGTGGCTATATTATCTATAAACACTTGTTTCTGTATCCAAAACACTGTTGATGTAGAACCTGTAGAGTATGACGTAGTTTTCCCACAGATTTCCGGTGATGTTTTTGGACCATAAAAAAATTGTTCTGTTAAATATATTGTATAATAAAAATGTTATTGAGCCTACTTACTTATTTTTGCATTTAAAGTCACAGTATCTGTCCATGGTCATTGTATTTTTATTTTATTTTGTGTTTTATAGCTTGTTTTTAATTCAGTTGTTTTGTGTCTGTAGGATTTGGTCTGATCAAACTTGACGTGAAAACAAAATCTACAAATGGTGTGGTAAGTTATATCACAAAGTAAAAATATTGACATTTATTCCTGTACTGGTTAAAGTTGAGGGGATGACCACTGCTTTGTCCTTGGTAAGCCTGGTTTAGATCTGGCTTAGATCTGGCTTACACCCGGTTTAGACATGGTTTAGTCCTGGTTTAGATCTGTTTTATCCTATCTTAGTACTGGGTGCATCAGTGTAGTCTACTCCTTAGTTCCTCAGGCCTTAAATTCTGGTTTAGTGCTAAAATATTCAGTGGTAAGGCTTCTTAAATTATTTATTTTCCCATTTGGTTTGTTGTTTAAGATAATACTTTGGAGGGAAAAAATGAATTTCTTTGAGAACTTAATGGGTACTGGTATGTGGCTTTTTGCAATCAAATTTATTTATTTATTTATTTATTTATTTGAGGGACAGTGTGCAGATACATTAAAAAGATGGCTGCACTAGATTTAGCAAAATGCTAATTTCCATCTGTAGTCCTTGGTGTCACAAACATAAAAAAAAAAAACAAATCAATATTGTCACTGTAATGGTTGCTATTAGAAAATGGGAAGTCTTCAATTATTTATATGTAGGTATAGGTAATGCCTTTATAGAAAGTAATGCACCATTGGGTCTCATTATGAAAAGCCCAGATGTGTTTGACATGAGCACTGCTATTCAAATCTTAAATGTTTCTATCAATATCTACTTAATCCCTATTTCTCAATACATTATCACCTTGCATGTTGTAGAAATTAGCTTGGCACTTATATTCAAATATTTAAATAATTATTTTGTCCCTTTTTTTTCTTCATAGGAGTTCAAAACCACTGGGTCATCCAACACTGACACCAGTAAAGTGACTGGAGCTCTGGAGACGAAGTACAAATGGTCTGAATACGGTTTGACTTTCACTGAGAAGTGGACCACAGAAAACACACTGGGGACTGAAGTTTGCATTGAAGATAAGGTATAAACCCATTTCTTATTTCTCAGGGACCAGGGTTCAAACTCATTAAGAAATTATGATTTGTACCTTAGCCACTTAGCCACTACTGTAAATGTTTTTGTTTTTTTTGCTGTTTTAAATTGATTCCCTATTCATATCACTAAAGGCCTGATAAGTTCATATTTCTGTATTAATTTTGTTAAGTTTATTACTTAATTTTTCAGGGACCATGTTCAAACTCTTATTATTGCAAGAGAGAATTATGATTTATACCAGATTTAACTATTTAAAATGACAATAAAAAGTACATTATAGATTTCCTTTTCATATGTTTAAGAATTTTTAGGCGCCATTTTGAGGACTTTTCTGAGATGTAACTTGCTCTCCATTTCAGATCACTAAAGGCCTGAAGCTCAACTTTGAAACCACATTTTGTCCAAATACCGGGTATGTGTGTGCTTTTTACAGTAATCTGCTTTAATTGTACATAAGGCTGTGCAAAAAATGATCATGATCCCCTTGAGTAAATTGATCGCAATTTTTCTATTAAATCTTATTTCTTCTTTTCTTATTTAAACAAAGAGAAAAGACTTTCAATACAATTTAATTTCCGTTTACTATACTAACTATATATTCACTTGTACTGGTTTAAGTGGATGTAATAGTTCTGATAGAGTTGGTGCAGTAGTTGTAGTAATAGTTTTGATGATAATGGTAGTAACGGTAGTTGTTTTGGTGATAATACTAGTAACAGTTGTAGTGATTTAACCAGTGTTTTTGAATCTCCAGTAAGAAGAGTGGTAAAGTGCGGGGAGCGTACAAGCGTGAGTTCCTAAACGTGGGCGTGGACGTGGACCTGGACTTCGCAGGACCCACCATCCACGGGGCGGGCGTGGCCGGGTATGAGGGCTGGCTCGCCGGGTACCAGATGACCATCGACTCGGCCAAATCCAAAATGACCCACAGCAACATCGCCGTGGGATACAGGACCGGGGACTTCCAGCTCCATACCAACGTGTAAGTTTTATATTAGATTTTTGATTATTTTTTTCATTTAAAGCTGATGTATATAACATTTTTATTTCATATACAATATGAATGGAAAGGAGCAGAAAGTAGTATAAATTTATAATCTCTCCCCTTTTCACGCACAAACCAATCTAAAGAGGAGATTAGGGCTATATCACAATCGAATCAAAATGGCTATTTAAGTTGATGTATTTCTCAAATCGCAAAGGCTGAAATGATTTAGACAGTGATAGACTCTCGTTGGCAAAAGACCAAAACATCCCGTCTTTATAGAAAAATCTTGTTGTGCCTGTAGTTTAGACCTCTACAAACCTGTTCTGAAATGCATAGAATTCTTGTATTAATTTGTCAGTTCATATTTCAGTCTCTCTCAGTCAGTTGTTTACAATGTGCACTCTCAACACAGTACTACTTTTTAGCATAAATCGCACATCTAATCACTATATTGCCAGAAAAATGTATTTTTTTCCCCCAAAATTGTGCAGCTTTACAGGATATGACCTTAAAATGTGGCAATATTTTTAATAATGAAACCCTGTGATAATCTTACTATAGAGATGATCATATGAGGACACTTGAGTCTTAAAAAACATGCATTCTCACATTGAACTGACCTGTAACTTCTCCTGCTTGTCTCCATGGAAATAAATATGTTGGAATATTCTAGACAAAGCAATAGCATATCCACGTTAACAGGCTGGTGACAGACCCTCCACTCGAAAGCTACGTAGGGCGCCTTTAACTATTTGAAACTATATTCTTATAAACGAATGCATTTCATGTTTTCCCCCAGAGTATATTGTAAAAACAGTACTGTTGTAAAATGAGACCACTGTGTGCTGTCTGCATCTAATAATAAAGCCTTTTATTGATCGCTAACCCGTTGTAGAGCTGTTAGTGCGTTATGATTGACTGGGCTTTAGAGATCTGCCTGTTTCACATCGCTGTATTGAAAAGGTCGTCTTAAACCTGTGCACAAACTGAAAATACAAGGATGTTCTTATTTTTGCCTACTATTTCTGAGGTGCTTAACCAATCCTATTTTTCCTGCTTCTGATAATTATTTTGTATTTATTTGGTTTATTTGAATGGGGAGAGATACAACAAACGGATTGACACCCGCATCAGATTTACTGAATTGTTAGTGTTTTTGCAACACCAGAAGGGCTTTTAAAGCTGTTCAAATCTCACAAAAAAGCAGTGGGATTATTTCTGTCTCCCCTCCTGCTCCCTCATACACTCGCTCTCTCTCTATCTATCCCCATACTCTCCCTCTCTCTCTCTCTCTCTCTCTCTCTCTCTCATTCTCTCTCCCCTACTGCTCCGTCACTCGTACTCACTCACTCCCCCACCTCTTGCTCGCTCATTCTTTCTTTCACACTCTCTCTCGCCTTTCTTCCTGCTCCCTCATGCCGCCCCCCCTTTCCCTCCTACTCCCTCATACCCTCTCTCTTTCACTCTCTCCCACACTCTCTCTCTCACCCATGCTCTCTCTCACTCATTCTCTTTCCCCTCCTGCTTCCTCATACACTCACTCTCTCTCTATCTATCCCCATACTCTCCCTCTCTCTCTCTCTCTCTCTCTCTCTCTCTCTCTCTCTCTCTCTCTCTCTCTCATTCTCTCTCCCCTACTGCTCCGTCACTCGTACTCACTCACTCCCCCACCTCTTGCTCGCTCATTCTTTCTTTCACACTCTCTCTCGCCTTTCTTCCTGCTCCCTCATGCCGCCCCCCCCTTTCCCTCCTACTCCCTCATACCCTCTCTCTCTCTCCCCCCTCCTGCTTCCTCATATTGACTCTCTCCCTCCCTCTCTCCACACTTTCTTCCTACTCCCACATACTCTGTCTGTCTCTCTTGCCCTCTCTCCCCTTTCCTCCTGCTCCCTCATAGTCACTCCCTCTCTCCCCCCTTTCCTCATGCTCCCTCATACTCTCTCTCTCCCTCTCTCCCCCCTTTCCTCCTGCTCTCTCATACTCTCTCCCTCTCTCTCCCCTTTCCCCCTGCTCCCTCATACGCTCTCTCCCTTCCTCCCCCTTTCCCCCTGCTCCCTCATAGTCACTCTCTCCCTCCCTCCTCCCTTTCCTCCTGCTCCCTCATACTTTCTCTCCCTCCCTCCTCCCTTTCCTCCTGCTCCCTCATACTCTTTCTCTCCCTCTCTCCCCCCTTTCCTCTTGCTCCCTCATACTCCCTCTCTCCCCCCTTTCCTCCTGCTCCCTCAGACTCTCTCTTTCCTCCTGCTCCCTCAGACTCTCTCTTTCCTCCTGCTCCCTCAGACTCTCTCTTTCCTCCTGCTCCCTCAGACTCTCTCTTTCCTCCTGCTCCCTCAGACTCTCTCTTTCCTCCTGCTCCCTCAGACTCTCTCTTTCCTCCTGCTCCCTCAGACTCTCTCCCTCCTCCGTGCTCTCTCTTTCACACACAGTTGACACATGGTGACATTCCTGCTGTCGTTGCTCTCTGTCATTCTTCATTCGTCCTGTGCTGTGGCTCGTGTGGACCTTATGGCCAGTTTGTTTACACATTTACAGGGTGAACATTTTAAACATTATTTTTACTTCTGTTTGCTTTTGTTAAATATTAGAATCATACAATTTTACCTGTACCAGCAGCTTTTGTTCAGCTCTTTTTAGACTATGGCAGCAAAAATTAGACTTTGGAGGGCCACCATAGTCTCCTATTGATGGGAAACACTGATATTTTTCAGTTCTTTTATCAGATTAACATGAATAAACCATATTTTAAAGATTGTTTCATTGGTCTCTGTGCTGTGGTTTGTGGAGTCCTGGTTAATGTGTTGAGACAGTTTTATCCGCATTTAAATAGATTTGAATTTACTCAAGTTTTTTATACTTATATTTCTCAAGATGGCAGTGAGTTTGGTAGGTTTCTGGTTACACAATTGCTATTTTTTTCTATTTACAGTATATCTCCACATGTCAAGTTCATACACAGTAATAAACACTACCTGTATTTAAGTTTTATGTAATCCCTTTAAATAATACTGTAGCGTCTGGTGTACAAAAACATGCTAGATTTCTTCTGGTTGTTTATTTTCTGAGGACACGCTGACATGTTGAGACTACTTTTGATAATTTGACTAATTCTTGTTAATTACACATATTTTTCAGTAAAGACGGCAGTGAGTTCGGTGGGTCCATTTACCAGAAGGTGAACGATAAGTTGGAGACGGCCGTGGACTTGGCCTGGAGCGCCGGGAGCAACGGGACCTGCTTCGGCATCGCAGCCAAATACCAGCTCGACCCCGAAGCGTCTATATCGGTGAGACCAGCTCCTACACTTTATGACAACTGGACATCCCATACCATACCGTACTACACTATACTACACTATACTACGCTACAGAGTTGAGCAATAGTGACCAAAATGGAAGCAATAGTGACCAAAATGGAAGCAACAGTGACGGCCTGCTCAGGTTCCAGAAGTAAAATTTCCATTCATTTTTCCCATTAAAAATTAAAATATTAAGAGTTCAAAGGCATCACGGAGGCTAACCAGCCACGTGCTAACCAGCCACGTGCTAACCAGCCACGTGCTAACCAGCCACGTGCTAACCAGCCACGTACTAACCAGCCACGTGCTAACAAATATCTATAACGGCATCATTTTAAACCCAGAAAGCACATTTAAAACTCAAGATTCAGCAAAATGTTCTTAATAATTTAGCAGTTAATTAAGTTTCATTAAGTATTAAATAAACTTAAGTCTTATAGCCATTAATTGCCATATATCTGATTAGCCCTGAGCGAGCTTTCAAACTTTTTAAATTTTTTTTTTCTATGGGAAAAATGAATGAAAAATTAAGTTTGTGAACCAGGGGGTGGGCTGTCACTGTTGATCTTCATAGACTCTTAGTCAGATGAGCGCCCTCTGCTGTCAGCTTAAGGGCTTTATGCACAAACCGACTATTGGAAATGCAGGTGTAGTTTTTAAGTGTTTTCTAAAAGTTCTGTTTTTAAGCAACATTTTTTCTCTTCTCTTCAAAACAACATATTTGATCATGTATAATTCAGATTTTTCAGTGTATCATTTCGCATTTTGTGATTTTACAGTTTAATACTGATTTCCTCTTAATGATATTTTGCTTCTTAGGCCAAAGTGAACAATGCCAGTCTGGTAGGAGTCGGCTACAGCCAGAACCTGAGGCCTGGTGAGTTTGAGTTTAATTAATATTTATTTAATTAATATAAGAAAATCCTCAATGTTAAACGTTATAGGGTTTATTAATGGTGACGTCTATTGTCACATGATTCCCACACACCAAAACTCTTCCACATTTTGTATTGTATCTTCTTCTCTGTTAAATTCCCAGTTCTAAGATGGAAAACCTGTTGTGCTTGTGTCTCTATAGTTCTCATCTCTGACACTGTGGATCATTATGTTATAATTTACACATTTTAAATCACAATATTCATCTAAAACAACTCAATAAAAGAAATGAGTCCACTGATGTGCGCGTTAGAAAACTGCAGCGCCCAATGGGAGCTGATGTCGGCGTAAACGTCATAACAACAAAGCGTCACATGCTGTCGGCGCCCCCTATGGATAGCTGCACATCGCACGAGCGAGCAGTGGATTTTTTTTCATTTGTACCAAAATGACTACACGACGCTGCTGAATCCTACAAGTATCGTCCATTAAGAAAATAAAACTGGAGATCAAAGTAAGTACGTCACAGTGGGCGTGTACGAGTGACGTTGAAAACGAGGGTTGATTGGCAGAGTTCAAATGTGTTGTCCCACTGCATGATGTCACTAAGTGGTATTTTTTTAAAGTCCATATAGACCTTTACCTTTTGTCATATGGTAGAACAATCCAGACAATGCCATTTGTGGGTTTATAGGCAACATTTTGAGCATTTTTTTCAATTCAAAAACTACAATATTTGGTTTTAAATTGTTAATTGCTCTGGTAACAATGTACATTTTTCATCAGAAAGATTACAGACTGCACCTTTTTAAAATATCATTATACTATAAAACTATAACCTCTTTAGGACATTTTAACTCTGCAGGGCTCTATACAATGTGATTTCAGAGTGTTTTTTTCTCTCTTGCAGGAATGAAGCTGGTGCTGTCGGCTTTGGTCGATGGGAAAAACATCAACGCTGGAGGTCACAAACTCGGCCTGGGTCTAGAACTGGAGGCATGAGGAGGATTCAAAAGGAAACATTATCCACAGCTCTGGAAATGTATGAGAGAACTGCAATTTATCAAACTCTTAACCATTAATCACAACGATCTAGATTCAAAACAGTTGAGGACATATTTGCTTATCAGATCGGTTTATTTGATGAATTTGAAGATATTTCCTAGTTGTTTCAAGATGAGGGATTTTTATTTTAGTGAAAATTTTCTGTCTAGGTTAACCAAGTTTATCCTGTACTTTAACTCTGCTCCAAATTGGCTAGAAATAAGACAAACAAAAACATAATTAACAAGATCTTGAAACAAAACTAGTTCAGATTTAAAAGTGTTTAATAACAGTTATTTCTTCATTTGTTCATGTAGTCTGCACTGAAATAGAGGAAACTACATAGACCATGCTCCTTTGCTCTATTTTGTAGCGGTTGCTGCACCAAAACAATGAATTTAAGCAAAGAGTTGTAATTCCATATACTGTGATGGTCCACGATATTATTATGAGACTTTTGACAATGTGATCATCATAATTTGGATATTGTTACAACCCTAAAATGTAGTTATGTCAGTGATAACCTGTTTGTTCAGATTTCAATTTCTGAATGTTTATTAAATAATTTGAACAAAATGATAGTGTTATGAATAAAAGGGACACGTTTAACTTAATTTCATACACTGTAATCCACACTAGTGGTGATCAAATATTCAAATTTGGAGATATATTTTCAACAGAAACTTAAAAATACCAGTCTAGCGAGTTTAAACTGTCAGGTATGAAAATGAACAAAACCATGATCTGATAAAACAATTAAAATTAAAAATACCAATTAGATCAATAGATATTTTGCAGTTTTCCTTATAATTTCCTTAGCTGTATAAATAAAAATGACAAGGCCCAGTTCTCAAGCACTTTGCTGTCACTGACTTTTCCAACTTAAGTCAGTCTATATATCTTTATCTACCCATTTCTCTTATTTAACCCAGGCTTATTTAAACCAGAGTTACTTGAGTTGCTGATTGCGTGATGACCTAGAATGTAACCCACGTTTTGCACATGTAGGAATTTCTTAAACTTTTATTTTCTTTGCACATTTTATCCCAAACCGGTAAATAAATAGTGAAACTTTTAAAATGAAAAAAGCTCCCACAGAGAAAACACTATGATATTGTGTAAGCAGCAAACTCATTGTAACCATAAATATCAGGGATGGAGACCAAATGATGATTTAAAATGTGTCTTAATCCAGATGCCCTACCTGGATAAGTTAAACTCTTGTCATGAAATGTTAGAAATTATCTTTTGATGTGTCACATTTAAAGGGATTACCATTTTAACCAAATATAGCAAGTTTAAAAAAGGTAGTTGTCATAGCTTTAGCACATTTGCATAAATCTAGTAGCCTAATCTCATTAGTTAATAAACATTTATGATTATTATGTGTGAAACGTATCAATATTTCAAACTTTATCCTAACAAAAGTACTCCATTTAGGATTATTAGCATTCAAAAAGCAAAGGTTAAGGCAGGGTTTACTCTCCCTGTACTGTGTTTTGACCCATCCTTCAGTACCTCTGGGTCTAATCCCTGATATATATTAGTTTAAATGAGTTTATTTTTGTAGTTTTGTGGCTTATTCTAGCTATTTAAACCTACAACTGCTGTCATTTTTCTTCCCTTTTTGTGCTTTACATGAATGATCACAACTGAGGACTGTGAATCAGGACAAAACTTCTGTGTGTGTGCTAACTTTGCAATAAACATTTGAGTTTGACCACACACTTTTGTAAATGTTTTCTCTATATTTATTAGATTAATAACTGTTTACAATTTTGATGGACTGCTAATTGACACAGAAAATAGAGCGGCAAGGTTCATCGCAATCGAATTTGAATGGATGCAATTGGCAAAACACAAATGCAATAATTTAGTAAGTAAGTACCATAATTTCCTCCACAAACATCTCCAGTCTTAGCATAAAAACTGTGCAGACGTCAGAAATGTCCCTCCCTATGTGTCAGATGCCGTCCCTGTCTCTCCATGGAGTCTTATCCTGCATTAAAAACTGCTAACCCTGTAGTTTAGATCTGTACAAACATGTTCTGAAACTGGATTCTTATTAGTTCATCTTTTTGTCAGTTTTCCTGGACGTGTGTGTGAAATTTAAACAGAATCCTATATTTAAAAACATAAATCTCTAATCTAATCGCAACTATATATTCTTAAAGGAACTTCTTAAGTCGCCTGTTTCTCAGTCAACAGTTTAACCGGAGGACTGGTCAGGAGTGTAACAGCCAAAAGTGCCCCCCCCCCTGTGTGTGTAATATTTTAGTTTCATATTATAATGCCAAGGTAAGTTACTTTTGTTTTTAATTACAGAAATCTATGTCATAATACTACTAAATTCTTGATATTTAAATGTCAATGGACCAGTGCTTTATACAGTAAGAACGTAGAACCCATCACTTATAGAGTTGTAAAAATTATGGTTTATTTTGTGTTTTGACAAGTTTTTCATTACAAACTCACATAATTAGAAGAATTCAGGCATTGCCCAATTTGGAAAAATCACTTATACAATTAACATTTCAATGAGTCTTCACATAATTTCACTTTATTCACGCTAATGGCAAAAATCAGGGTTATTTTAGTAGTATTTTCGTTTTCAAAAATGGAGCTCAAGAGTGACAGCTCGCTCTGGATCCTTAAGTAAATGTTCAATTCATTTTTCCCATAGATTTTCCCTGTCAAATCCTCTCAGTCTTTAATGCATTTAACACTAGCTAGACACAATATCTTGGTGTTTTATTGTTCTTTTCACGTTATCTGTATGCTTTTTTATAGACTGAGCACTTTGGTCACCTCAAGTTGTTTTAAATGCGTTATATAAACTTGAATAGAATAGACTGTATAAAGGAATGGACTAAGTGAGTGTGACGTCACCCACAGCGTTCAGCTTCAGTCAAATTAAGCTCATCGAGACTAGAGCAGTTATAGGAGCCAATTTGGAGCTGAGTTCTATATTTGAAATTTTGACCACGAGTATCATAGCAACCAAAGAGCCAATCTGGAGCAAAGTTGTTGAAGATAATGCCCCTTCCTGCCCTAACCGCTGGTTTAGCATGGAGCGGGCGCTTAGCAGCACTGTCAATCAAACCTGTTGCTAACGCTAGCAGGTGCCACATCAGGCAGAGAAGGCGACTGATTTGTCTGTTACTAATGTTCATATCTTGATTTACAGACACAAGCGGGTTAATAGAAACAGACCAATATGACAAGGCTCACTGTGGCAGTTACAGAGGGATGTAAAGAGAATTGGAGCTGGAAGCGCGCCCATACTCACCTCCTATTTGGAGGCGGCTAGCAGGTTAGCTATGTCCATTTATATATACAGTCTATGGTTCAAAGACATTGCGTAGGCTAACCAGCTAATATATAACCATAAATGTTTTAATAACTTGGCTTTTTTTTGGAAAGTCTATGGGGAAAAATAAATAGGAAATTTGCTTCTGAAACTGAGGGGATGTCACTGTTGAGCTCCGTTGATAGTTTAACATTATCGGTTACATTGGTGAGTCTTACATCTTACATATGTTACCACACTACAATACAATACTTGACCAGCCATAAATGCTCATCTGTGATAAGAAAAATATAAAAAGTTGCGCAAAAAAACCCAAAACAGTTAATTATATCGTATTGGTTTTAAGACTGCCAGGATAATTACTCACGGGGAAAGGCGCTGTATCTGATTTTACGGTCTTAAAAACATGAAAAACATACCTAGTTCATTTTAAACATTTTGAAGTGGACCAAAGTTATTCCTCATTTACCTTATGCATTCCGAGCGTCCCAATTACTCGTGGCGATGAGTTTAAGTGCTTTTCACAACTGTCAGAACCAGAGTGGAGTTTTGCTGTCATGGGAAAGCTAACAAGCACTTCCTGGTTATCGGACAACAAAACGCTTTATGATTTGATGCAGACAGCAAACAGCCGAATTGTTTTGGCCTCAAGAGCTGCTTATACAATAGATTTGAACTGGGGCAAGACAAATGTTGCTCAAATACATAGGGGAAAAAAATCTGGTACAGGCCCCTTTAATTAATAAATACTTTAATGAGTCATAGGGTCTAATTATAGTGCTATTAATCATCATTCATTAACTAGTACTGTCTATATCATTTATTATTATTTAAAATGGGCTCTGCACAGTAGCACGCTAGCTAGCTCACTGTTAACAGATAAGTCACTTTTATTAAAATCAGAAAACATACAATACTCTATTATAATTCAAATAATTTAAAACAAAGACTACCCAATTATTCTAAACGTAGACTTCAGACAATACTTCAGTTTGTGGTGCTGTTTTAGTATTTTTTTATGCCTTAAAATTAGCATTAGCATCAAGACGCAAACATGTCTCTTCCTAAACACTGAAGTGTCTCTGGAGAAGTATTCTTATTTTCTGTGTGTAATGTTTAACATGTTGTCAGAGACATCCACCTGCAGCTCCCTGCCCACTGTCTGACCTTAACCCCCTAACCTCTGACCCTTAACCCACCCGCAGCTATCTGTCCACTGTCTGATCTTTAAATGTTTATTCACTTTTGTGTGACTCAGCAAAAACCTCAGTGTCACTACTTCCTGTCCAATTTGATCTAACAGTGAGGTTGCCTGGTGCTATTGTGCAAAGAGCCTATTGTGATCTTTTTTCTGTGGCAGTATATCATATTTCAACATTCGTTACTGTGATCAGTCTGTTTGATTTGTAGATTACTGTAATGTTAGTTTTCCTGAGTTGTTATAGTTTGATGGCGAGCGTTAGACCATCTCCCACTGGCAGCATGCTCAGGCTAATCCTTGAGTCGCGTAAAAGTTTCTTGTTGAGTTTATCGATGGCTACGGTGTCAGCATCTTTGGGATCCAGGACCTGTCCTCCCCATAAAACCTGAAACACAAGACAAATAAGGAGATTAAAGGTCTACATTACACAAAATGGACTCTTGTGAGCTTTTAGTCATGTTATAATGTTGTTACCTCCTCAAAACATACATGGAGTTGTTTTGTTTTATTCATATATGTTTCAGTAACACTTTATTTTTAGTCTGTCTACATCTTCAAAGCTCAAAATGTTCTGTTCCACCTTGTGATGTCATGAAGTGGTAGTTTTAAAGTTAACAGCTCCTTTTACCTTTAGTTCAGTAGATATTGGTGATTCCAGAGCTGAAATGATCTAAATGATTCTAGTGAAAGTGTATATATAGAGTTTAAAAACACAGAGGAGCACTTCCTGTTTTACCACGACATCACAAGGAGTGTAAGAGAGAAGAACTCAGCCTAAATCTGCAGGGTTTGTGTGTTAAACATGTGTGAATGAAACAAAACACAACTCCAGGTCTGTTTGTGATGAGGAAACTGGAAATCTTACAATTTAATCAAAAAAGCAACTGAAATGTTGCAATTTGCAAAGTCCGCTACAAACAAGTGTTCCTCTCGTTCTTTTCTGAAAGTCATGGGATTTTTGTATTGGTTTATCAGTTCATATTTCATTCTTATCTCAAGTGTAAATTATATGTTTAAATGTGCATTGTGAACTGAATCTTGATTACATTTTTTAAGGGTCTAAACTGGGTCTTCACCAGAACTAAACTAGGACCAAGAACAGGACAGTTAGTACAACTGATGTAGACATGTGTACCATAATAATCTCTGCTAATCCCTTTATTATGGTAATTGTTTCCAGATTCAAGATGGTTGAATTACATTACATATGAATTTCAGTTATAGTAGTATCATGTTTACAGACGTACGTTGTCAATGGCGATGACTCCTCCTTTCCTGAGCAGTTTCAGAGAGCGTTCGTAGTAGTTGTCGTAGTTGGTTTTGTCGGCGTCGATGAAAATAAAATCAAAAGTCTCAGCCTCTCCAGTGGCGAGGAGATCGTCTGGAAGAGTACATTCAATGCAGTTAGACAGGGACAAAAAATAAATGATGTGTGAAAACTAGACTGTTTATAAGCACCATTTTGGGTACTTTTCAGCAGTCAAAGTATATTTAGTTTTGAATTATTTATTGCTATGGTAACTGAGATTATATTTTAATCACACTTCAATTTATGGATAACTGGAGAAAACTAAGCCAGAACTAAGCCATGAGAGGACTGGACTGGACATGAAAGGACTGGACTGAACATGAAAGGACTGGACTAGACATGAAAGGACTGGACATGAAAGGACTGGACATGAAAGGACTGGACTAGACATAAAAGGACTGGACTAGACATAAAAGGACTGGACTAGACATAAAAGGACTGGACAAGACATGAAAGGACTGGACATGAAAGGACTGGACTAGACATAAAAGGACTGGACTAGACATAAAAGGACTGGACTAGACATAAAAGGACTGGACAAGACATGAAAGGACTGGACTAGACATAAAAGGACTGGACTAGACATAAAAGGACTGGACTAGACATAAAAGGACTGGACTAGACATAAAAGGACTGGACAAGACATGAAAGGACTGGACATGAAAGGACTGGACTGGACATGAAAGGACTGGACTAGACATGAAAGGACTGGACTAGACATAAAAGGACTGGACTAGACATAAAAGGACTGGACAAGACATGAAAGGACTGGACATGAAAGGACTGGACTGGACATGAAAGGACTGGACTAGACATGAAAGGACTGGACTAGACATAAAAGGACTGGACTAGACATAAAAGGACTGGACTAGACATAAAAGGACTGGACATGAAAGGACTGGACTAGACATAAAAGGACTGGACTAGACATAAAAGGACTGGACAAGACATGAAAGGACTGGACATGAAAGGACTGGACTGGACATGAAAGGACTGGACTGGACATGAAAGGACTGGACTAGACATGAAAGGACTAGACATAGACATGAAAGGACTAGACATAGACATGAAAGGACTAGACATGAAAGGACTAGACATGAAAGGAAAGGACTAGACATGAAAGGAAAGGACATGAAAGGACTGGACTAGACATGAAAGGACTGGACTAGACATGAAAGGACTGGACTAGACATGAAAGGACAGGACTAGACATGAAAGGACAGGACTAGACATGAAAGGACAGGACTAGACATGAAAGGACAGGACTAGACATGAAAGGACTGGACATGAAAGGACTAGACATGAAAGGACTAGACATGAAAGGACTAGACATGAAAGGACTAGACATGAAAGGACTAGACATGAAAGGACTGGACTAGACATGAAAGGACTGGACTAGACATGAAAGGACTGGACTAGACATGAAAGGACAGGACTAGACATGAAAGGACAGGACTAGACATGAAAGGACTAGACATGAAAGGACTAGACATGAAAGGACTAGACATGAAAGGACTAGACATGAAAGGACTGGACATGAAAGGACTGGACTAGACATGAAAGGACTGGACTAGACATGAAAGGACTAGACATGACATGAAAGGACTAGACATGAAAGGAAAGGACTAGACATGAAAGGAAAGGACATGAAAGGACTGGACTAGACATGAAAGGACTGGACTAGACATGAAAGGACTGGACTAGACATGAAAGGACAGGACTAGACATGAAAGGACAGGACTAGACATGAAAGGACAGGACTAGACATGAAAGGACAGGACTAGACATGAAAGGACTGGACATGAAAGGACTAGACATGAAAGGACTAGACATGAAAGGACTAGACATGAAAGGACTAGACATGAAAGGACTGGACTAGACATGAAAGGACTGGACTAGACATGAAAGGACTGGACTAGACATGAAAGGACAGGACTAGACATGAAAGGACAGGACTAGACATGAAAGGACTAGACATGAAAGGACTAGACATGAAAGGACTAGACATGAAAGGACTAGACATGAAAGGACTGGACATGAAAGGACTGGACTAGACATGAAAGGACTGGACTAGACATGAAAGGACAGGACTAGACATGAAAGGACAGGACTAGACATGAAAGGACTAGACATGAAAGGACTAGACATGAAAGGACTAGACATGAAAGGACTGGACATGAAAGGACTAGACATGAAAGGACTAGACATGAAAGGACTGGACTAGACATGAAAGGACTGGACTAGACATGAAAGGACTAGACATGAAAGGACTAGACATGAAAGGACTGGACTAGACATGAAAGGACTAGACATGAAAGGACTAGACATGAAAGGACTGGACTAGACATGAAAGGACTGGACTAGACATGAAAGGACTGGACTAGACATGAAAGGACAGGACTAGACATGAAAGGACAGGACTAGACATGAAAGGACAGGACTAGACATGAAAGGACAGGACTAGACATGAAAGGACAGGACTAGACATGAAAGGACAGGACTAGACATGAAAGGAAAGGACTAGACATGAAAGGAAAGGACTAGACATGAAAGGAAAGGACTAGACATGAAAGGAAAGGACTAGACATGAAAGGACTGGACATGAAAGGACTAGACATGAAAGGACTAGACATGAAAGGACTAGACATGAAAGGACTGGACTAGACATGAAAGGACAGGACTAGACATGAAAGGACAGGACTAGACATGAAAGGACTAGACATGAAAGGACTAGACATGAAAGGACTAGACATGAAAGGACTAGACATGAAAGGACTAGACATGAAAGGACTAGACATGAAAGGACTGGACATGAAAGGACTAGACATGAAAGGACTAGACATGAAAGGACTGGACTAGACATGAAAGGACTAGACATGAAAGGACTGGACTAGACATGAAAGGACTAGACTAGACATGAAAGAACTAGACATGAAAGGACTGGACTAGACATGAAAGGACTAGACATGAAAGGACTGGACTAGACATGAAAGGACTAGACTAGACATGAAAGGACTGGACTAGACATGAAAGGACTAGACATAGACATGAAAGGACTGGACATAGACATGAAAGGACTAGACATGAAAGGACTAGACATGAAAGGACTGGACTAGACATGAAAGGACTAGACATGAAAGGACTGGACTAGACATGAAAGGACTAGACTAGACATGAAAGAACTAGACATGAAAGGACTGGACTAGACATGAAAGGACTAGACATGAAAGGACTGGACTAGACATGAAAGGACTAGACTAGACATGAAAGGACTGGACTAGACATGAAAGGACTAGACATAGACATGAAAGGACTGGACATAGACATGAAAGGACTAGACATGAAAGGACTAGACTAGACATGAAAGGACTGGACTAGACATGAAAGGACTGGACATAAAAGGACATAAAAGAATTTGGGTATGTTCACCCTTGCAGACAAGCCATATCAAATATGGTATTAAATTTGGACTAGACCAGGACCAAACCAGGGGCAAACCAAGGACTGATTATAAACCAAAGAGCTACACGTGGACCAGGACTTCATTAGGGCTAAATCAGTTCCAAAGCAGAACAAAAGCAGAATTAAACTTGTGTAATCGTACCTAAAGTATTTAGAGCAGGTTGTAAGCGCAGGTCAATCTTTTGGTCAACTCCAGCCTGTGAACAAATGAAAAAATGCATTATTAATAAAATATAAACCAGTGAAAAACAGCTGAAATTCTAAAATTTGACACAAAACACCAATTAAATGTTTTTGAATTACAAACTATCCACTTTATCATATAGAGTCCAAATCTAGACTCGGATGTAAAAGGTCTGAACCATGCCTAGTCCAAGACAAAAATGGGACAAAAATAAACCTTTTCTGAAATCACTTTGAACTTTTTAAATCATTTTAGACCATCAAGAGTAAACTCATTCAAACCATGCACTTGCCCTGGCTTGTCCAACTTAAAATTCTCAATAGAGATAACAAACTCTGATTTTTAATTGAATTAGGGCTTAAAAAAAGACTAAACCAAGGCTAGAACAGGGCCAAACCAAGTCTACATCAGGACTAAACCTGTAGAACACCAAACCAGGTCTAAATCATGTCTAAACCATAGACTGTATGTATAAATGGACATAGCCAACCATAGCTAACCTAATAGCCGCCATGTTACAAATAGGAAGTGATCACGTGCGCACTTCCAGCTCCGTCGGCTCTGGCTCCAATTCACTTTTTATTGAAAAACTGCAGCCCCTCTCTCTGTAACTGCTGCTGTCAGACTCGTCATTTTGGTCTTAAAATGTTCATATTAACCAGCTCTACATGATCCCGTTTTTTTCCCACTATTGTGTCTGTAACTCAAGATATGAACATTAATAACCCGCTACTCTCGACGAGCTTCATTTGACTGGAGCCGAACGCTGTGGGTGACGTCACACTCAGTCCACTTCTTTATACAGTCTATGGTCTAAACTATATTATAATAGAATGAATTTAAAAAGTGGTACCTCTTTCCAAAAAGGCTTTCCAATGCCGGTGTATTCTTCACTGATGTCACAGCCCACGATCACGCCATCTTCAGGTAATGCCAGCGCCATGTTCAGCGTGTTGTATCCTGTATAAACGCCTAATACAAAAACGTGAGAACAGTCTGTTTATCTGTCCCGATTAATTACAAAAACAAAACTCTTATTTTTCACACAATGGGAAAAAATGGGAGGGACTAATCATGTTTGTGCAGATAAACCTCACCTCTCCAAAGATCTGACTTGGCCTCATGGTGTCACATGCTCATCTCCATGGAGATAGACCAGTTTAATGTCATAATAGAACAGTCTAGGTAAGGTAATGTTAACATAGAGATCAGGTGGTGGCAGGCTCTCCATGAGAAAAGTTACATAGTGTAGCTTTAAAACAATGACTGGACAGTTTTTCAATAACTTTTCTTCTAACAAATCCAAAGTGCATTTGTTTTTTGTTTTTTTTTTGTTTTGTTTTTTTAAGGAAAGACAGATTTGATGCTAAAACGTCAGCTATTATATATTTTTTAAATGAAAGATGTTCAGGGAGCAGGGATAGATTATTAAAACAGATTGAGATGAATATGTAAAGCGGAGAGATGCCAAATATTTGGGAAGAGGTAACACAATGACTGCTCTGACCTCAATGATCAATCATGATTTTCAATTTGATTTTATTTTGTCTTATTAAAAACACTATACGATACAGTCCCTAAACATAAACAATAGAGGCGTTCAATCAATGTCATTTAACCAATGATGGAAGAAGTACTCAATTCTGTTACTTAAGTAAAAGTATCACATACAAAACACATTTAAAATCTCCCAGATCAATTTTAAAGAAAATAGACGACACCTCCCAATCCCAAACGATCATTACAACTGTGTGTTCTGAAGAGTGCTTTTTCTCACCGATCTCTGCCACTTTCTTTGCTTTGATGAGTTTGGCCAAATTCACCATAAACTGGGACTGTTCACAGGCCACCATCATAATGTTCCAGCGATCCTCCATCGTCCTCTGAAAAAGAAACAAGATACGCAGGAACGGTTTAATCTTGGTTCAGTCCAGGCTCAGTCATAGTAATGGTTTAATCTTGGTTTTGCCCTTGTTTATTTCTCAGTTCGGCCCTGGTTCAGTCCCACTCAGTCCTGCTTTAGTCTGAATTGATGCAGTGCAAATCTTTAGTTGATCAAGAATTTAAGTCAGTTATAACCTGACAGTTTACAACAGAACACAAGAGCACTGGTCTAATCTGGGTCTACTGAGTCTGACCCAGGTCCAGTCCTTGGTTATTATGTGCTTAGATTAGTTTAGTGATAGTTCATGATGAATTGAATGATGTAAAGTGCTCTTCATTCAATTTGCCTTTCTCTTTAAAGGAGCATCAGATGGTGAAGCCAGCTCCCATGAGGTCATACTAAATGGATTTTTTTCATTGTAAGTAGTTTAGGGAGTCTTGTTTTAGTCCACTTTTAGTCCAGTTTTAGACCTAGATTTATCCAGGCTTAGTCCTAGTTTTGTGCTGCTATATGCTTTTTTATGTCACAGTTTAGTCCTACATAAATCTGACTTAGTCCTAGTCCCCGGGTTTAGTCCTGGTTCAGTTGCAGTTTAGTCCAGCTTGAGTCCTGGTTAATCATGGTTAGGTTTAGGCAAGGCAAGGCAAGTTTATTTGTATAGCACAATTCGTACACAAAGTAATTCAAAGTGCTTTACAGAATAAGAAAGACATTAAAATCACACAAATCAAAACATAAATAATCAAATAATCATCATAAAATTACCATTAAAAGAGAAAAGTGCAGAATAAAACCCTTTCAGTCGTATGCACAGCTAAACAGAACCGTTTTGAGCCTGGATTTAAACATTGTCAAAGTAGAGGCCTGTCTCACATCTTCAGGAAGAATGTTCCAGGTTTTAGCTGCATAAAACTGAAACACGGATTCTCCATGTTTAGTCCTCAGAGTGTGAGATGGTTCATATGGCACTAACATGTCAGAGATGTACTTTGGACCTAGGCCATGGAGAGACTTGTACACAAGCAGAGCTGCTTTAAAGTCTATTCTCTGAGCCACAGGAGCCAGTGCAGAGACCTGAGCACAGGACTTATGTGCTGGTACTTCCTGGTTCTAGTCAGGACCCGAGCAGCAGCGTTCTGGATTTTTAATGCTACTTTTTTCCTTGTCCAGTACCACTTCATCCCTGCTATATGTAGTATAGTTTGGTCCTGGACTCACCTCTCGTAGTTTCTTGAGGACCGGGTGCTCCCTCAGCGAGTGGTTGAGTATATACTGCATCAGGGGATCGTTCTGGCCTCCACAGTGACTTTTGGAGATACTCATGGTCGACTTTCTTCTGCCTAAAAATCAATGAAAACACTCAATTTGTGTTTTTAAAAACTACAAAATCGTGACATCGAAGATTATTATGAAACAAGTTTTCTCCTTAATTTCTTGCCTACAAAGCTATTGTGCAATTAAAAAAGTGATTATTCATTTAAATTTATACTATTAAAAAAGCAGATTACTTATCTAAACAAATGTGACTGAAGGCAGTTTACAATTTCATAAATAAAGGGATATGATGAAAATGAAAATGGTACGAGCCTCTACAGTTTGAAACACTATCAGGCCCTGCTCTGATTTTAATCCATTTTAATCAAACTCATAATTATCCAGTGTGTGCAAAAGTAAATTAATACTACTACTACTACTATTATTAATAATAATTTTAAATGTGGAAATGTAAAGTGTGATGTTTTTAAATGAAAGAATGGCAGAAAGCATGGTTTGATTGTAAATGGATGTGTACTTAGATGTATATTAATAGTTTCTAACCTGCCCGACAACTGCTGATGGAAACTAGCTTTAGCAAAATCTGGTGTAAAACGTCTCCTCTTTTGTGAGATTAATGTATTTGCACATGGCCGATCTTAAAATATATAAAATATAGATTTCATTTTTTGGCCATGTCACCCATCCCTATTTGCAAACATATCTGTTTTTTTTTTTTTTAATGACTCCCAGCTAAATGATGTCATCTTCAGTAATAACTTAATTAATCAGGAAAGCAACTGAATTTAAGAGACATGAAATGCTCACAAATGAATGATCCAGTGTACAGTGGAGTGTAGTGTGTATAATTTACTTTTCTAACCACAGGCAAAAATACAAACTGGGCAATACATGAGTTTAACATATTAAACTTTTGCTCCTTGCACTGTCATAAAGTCAGTTAATTATCAAGTTCAGAAAATATTTGTCTTTTCAAATTCCATATTTAATTAAGTTGTGCCACTGACTGGGATTAGAAAGTGAGAAAACCTGACTGGATCCTAACAGCAAACATTGACTTTTTAACTGTTGACTTACTTCACTTATCGCATTGGTACAAAGGGTAAATAGTGCGCATTAGAGTTTATATTATCGCAACACAAAATATCTTTATTGAGTCCGTAAAGACCTGGACGGGACTATATGCAAGAAATATGGTCTTTGGTTAATTATTAGTACTGACACTATACCATTTAACACGTCAGACTTGCAACTACATTAAAAAGAAATTTGTCCAGATATTAACAGTCCTAAGAATAAGAGATCAGCATTGACAGAATTATGACAAATTAAACATCTACAAATCTCCATATGTGGAAAAGGGATTATTAAAAATAGGTCAACCATTCTCTCTGTATGGTATATAATGGGGGGTTGCTTTAGTTTCAGACCCAAGTCCAAACAAAAATCTTTGTAATAATACAGTTTTAAATATTTAGTTCACAGGAGCTAGTCTCTATTACAAATATCTATTTTTATGTACATTTTTTGTCATAGGTTTATACTAATTCATTTTATTTAATACCATTTTCTGTGGGGACAACTGTGACTTATTGCCTCTACTGATTAAAAAAACAACAGAGAAAAAAGATTAAATATAATTGCTTCTGTGTTTATGAATGAATGAATAAATACAACAAGCTTAATGTAGCCTATTATTTCCATTTTCTGTTGAAGAAACAAGTCTGATAAATATTTTCTTAATTTTATCAAACGGTATTATTCTTCTTGACTTGTATAGATATATATTTTTGCGTGTTTTCTTTTTTATTTCATCCAATATTTCTAAGATTATTAACTTGGTCACCTTGGCATTAGAAGCTTATACATCACGAGACTCACCTGCTCATGTCCTCTACTTAAAAATTTCAATTTTAACATTTAGTTTCTTCTTACCCAAGTAATAACCAGCGACAAACACGGCTCCTAGCGAGAGACAGCCTGCAACAGCTTCTCTGGAAATGGCTTGAAGCGACATCACAAATAGCAAAGTAGTTTTACACGAAAAAACAAGAGCACAACGCGCTGCTTGAGCCGTGTTTTTGTTGCGCTTCCGGGTTTGCGTTTTTTACCGTAATGCTGAAAATAGACGCGCGCCGCCTTTCCGCCTTTTCTCAGTGGAATTAATCTGATGAGGTTTTACCAGTTTATAGCAGTGGTAAAATGAAGTTAAAACACGTCAGATCGTTTGGTATGTGTTAAAAGATTATGCTCACGATGTTTAATGTTAATTCGACGAGTAGATGTAGCAAAATAAAGCAATAGCTACGATGGCTAGTAGCAACAAAGACTGAAAACTGATGTAGCGTGGTGCAGCGGTGGTAATTTAAATAAAAAAAAAATCGGCTATTGTCCTGAAAAAAATAATACAAAGTTTACCTGTTTAAAGACCAAAAGTGAAAATCTGAGGATGTTTGAAAGAATCTCAGAGACTGGAGACAGGAGGCAGCAGCATCAGCTTTTACTGCTGTTATGTTGGTCATGTGACTTCAAACATAGCCTGTGATTGGTCCATAACAGAGTCAAGACAGGGCCGTGCAATATATATATATATTTTATTTTTTTTTTACAAAAAAAAAAAAAAAGGTATACATTTGTGGCCACAATTAAAAGTCAGAACAGACAGATTATTATGAAGTAATACAGAAAGAGAGGGGGGAAAAAATAATACATATATATTTTTTTACATTTTTAAGAGAAAAAAACAGATGAGAAAAAAGACAAAGAACCTGCCCTTGTGGATAAAGAATTTACGCATAACAAAAATTACATTAAAAGTAATTTCACATTTTTTGTCATGCATAATACCAAAAATGATGTCCTGGCTGGTAAAATCTTTTATATTTGGAATCCTGGGGAAGAGCCAGCAGTGTATATCGTCTCAAAAGGCTTTAGAAAACACATTTAAAAAAAAAAAGTGTTCTGTCGATTCAATATTTACATCACAGAAAGAACAACAATTGTCATCCATCCCAAAACGCTGTCTGAGCAGTTCTTTAGACGGGTATATGCCTGAAAGACTTTTAAAATGGACTTGTGCAAAATTAAATATGCTTATACAAAGAACACAAAGATAACAGCACGTGGAAGTAAAGCTTTACAACAGTCTAGAATATCTACATTGAACTGGAGGACAGGTCAGATTTCTATGGTAGAATTTGCTGATTAACTGTGACATTGCACATTTGTTGACCTGGTTTATTGTTAATATCTTTGTTATTACTGGGTCTGTGCACATGAAACAAAAACTGGCACCAAGTTCTATCTTCTCTGTCTGTATAAATAAACATTAAGGGAACTTATATTTTCGTAATAACTTCAAAATTGAAGGCATTGGTCTGTCCCATGCAAAGAGGTTTGTTGGTGTTTGAAATTAATTTAAACTATACGATTAATATGGCAAGTTTTTTGAGCCAATCCCTAACCAGTGTTTCACATGCTTATACACAATGGAGGAGAAAAATATTGATCTATACATTTATATACAAGGGTGTAATTTCTATGTTCGCCAGCAGAGGGTGCTCTAGCGTTTCTTTACCTTTGAGCCAGGAGACCGAGTTTTAGTCAGTTTGGGCCGTCGCATGTGGAAATTGGGGACCAGATGTGAATCAAGACCTTATGTGGTCCTGAAGAAACAGCCGGGGGTCCCAGTGTATGTCATACGGTCTGAAAATGGGGAAAAGAAAAGAGCGTTCCACTGAAACCTTCTCACGCAGTACATGTTTGACCCCGAGCAGTCTGCAGATGATGCTGGAGAAGTGACAGAGGGTATTCATAAGTTATTTACCACAACTTGGTTTTACGTTTATTTTTATAATTATTTGTGGTTGCATTATGATTATGATTATGATTATGATTATGATTATGATTATGATTATGGGTTTGTGAGGAGGAGGTGGGCGGTGTAAAGGTGTAATGTCTGTCTTCTCCAGCAGAGGGCGCTCTAGCGTTTCTTTACTTTTGTGACGGCCCCAAGCCACTTCCGCCCTGCGCAGCCTCTGTAAACTGCACTACTGATATAACGCAAATCAAAAACATTATTAATGCACTAAACCATTATTTTTTGCTAATATTTTGTGAAGCGCTTAACAGATAATTGTGTTTTAAATGATTGCGCTGTATCCAGGGGTCATAGCAAGTTGATAAAATGATTTAAAGTTACATGTGAATGCGCTAGCTTAAACTGCTATTAGCTTAGCTTAACTGGTGAATGTGTTATTTTTATATTTTACATTTATGGAAATCAGCTCTTCTTTGTGTTTAATAAGGTCAGAAGAAATCACACAGACACAAAACTGGAGTCTATGTTTTCGCAGACATAGTTACATATATTAAATACATTTATAATAGTAATTTTTCTTACTGTTATATTTAAATTCTCATCTGTTTAATATCGTTTAAAACAATTAAATGGCAATAAACACTTATACAGGCTCTTACAAGTTTGAGCATTGTAATTAAATGCGCTCATAGTTTGTTTAATTACATATTAAGGCCTTATTAATTTGCAGTAATTAATTCTGAAGTTTTGACCTAATACAGTTATTTATTGTGTGCTTCTGAATAAAAGTCACAGGCTCAAACCTCATTCATCCTCTCACTGCTGTATAACCCACAGACAGGGCACAACAATGTACCTTACTTAAAATGATGATAACTTACTTAAAATAGTAGGTTTGCATTTTGCTCATTTACAAAGTGCCACTAAGCATTACAAAGCATTTTATTATCATCAATGACCTCCAGTGTAGTGGGGCGGGGCGCTGCCAGGAGGTGTGTTTAAGATGCTGAAATCCTCGCCTGCAGAGAAGGATAAGAGGCTGAAATCAATTTGCACATTCCCCCAGCACAAGGACAGCCAACGGCCTCAGATCACGAAGAGTCTGTGGAGGAACAGATCTGAATAAAACTACACAGAACTTAGTGAGTGCATTCTCCAATTTCCCCACACACCACAGACTAGTCACGTCACCAGAGCAAAGAATCAGAGCTCACTATAAAGTTTACACCCTTAGGCCTGATCAGGGAGCTAGAGTTTTACGTGAACAGAGGCCACGAGGTGTTTTATCAGGCGCTCCTTCAAAATAAACATGCTATTGTTCATGATCATTCTTTTAAGCCATTTACTTGAGGATTGTGGCGTCTCCTTATAAAACTATAGCACTCTTTTGACCGTCCAACGTCTTCACTCTGCTCAGACAAACAGACAGTGGTGGATGAAGTACTTAATTTTGTTATTCAAGTAAAAATAAGTAAATTAAGTAAAAGTACAGATACAGAGGCAAAAAGTTACTCGAGTAAAAGTATCACATGAAATAATCTACTTAAATAAACAATTTGTGTACAAATTGTGCTATACAAATAAAGTTGCCTTGCTTTGTCTTTTTGTCCACAGAACCCTCTTCACATCTCTGCGTCACATGGAAGTACTTTGGAGAGGCATTCTCAAACAAAGTGTATGACAACCAGTGTGTGTGTGAGTCGAAACCTCTGTACTCCCTCTGCACCTTCTTCAGAATCAGGCAAACACACAGCAGAGGAACAGTCATCATCTTTATAATTAAGATGTTAGTTTGGTGGAATAGGCTCTGGTCAAGAGGCAGTTTGCAAAGAAAAAGTTGAAAATGGTTGTAGAGGGACTGGAAAATTCAAACACCAAGAACTCCATTTCTCTGACACTTTGAACATTTCTTTAATAAAGCTGTTGTCATATTTTATCTCAAAAATTAAGAAATTGTTTTGTAATGTTACTGTTGAACAAAATATGTATCGTCTTAATATTACAGCATTTACTTTGATTGGACTTGATTTACCAAATGAACAACACTTGTGTGAAATACTACGGTACTTTTTACCCTTAAAGTACATTTTTAAATAGGTACTTAAATACTTTTACTTAAGTAGATTTTTTCGTGTGATACTTTTACTTGAGTAACTTTTCACTTCTGTATCTGTACTTTTACTTAGCAAAATCAAGTACTTCATCCAGCAGTGGTGATGCAGCAGACCAAGTAGGACAGCTCTTTCAAATAACAATATTGAGAGTGGTTCGATTATGTGTTTTTTGTTTTTTTCTCAGATATGTATGTGAGCTTAAGTTCTGAAACCTGGTCCTGAAATGTTAAATTTCCAAAGAGACGTGCTTCATAAGTGGATACGTCTCCAAACTGAAGCTGGACATTGGCTCTAGAAACAGTAAGTCGGCTGCAAACACTCATATTCTTGAACCTGAATAGATTTTTGTGTGTTATTGTACTTTTTCAAATAATCTAATTGTATCTGCGCCTTTCTATTCTCTTTTCTGCATTGCCTGTTCAGATTGACCAGAGCTTCTTAGGCTGCACTCTATGTATCGCTCTAGCTAAGGTGAAGCGCTGATTGTTTAGAGCGGTCACACGGTACGACGTGAACGAGCATGTGGTCGATGTGAACGAGCTCGACTATCATGAACAAAAGTAGCTCAACTGCGCACGGCCTGTTGACTTTGATGGACGCCGTGTTTAGGCCCCGGGGCTTGGTTTGTTGGAAAGTTTTATCTGCCCTGGTCCCTGAAGAACGTGGGAGTCAGTGTTGTTGCTATGACGATAAACTTTCTGAAAGTTGTAAAATGTGTATATAAATATAAATTACACTTCCACACAAGAAACAAGATTTGCACAACAGATTGGAGGGTAGTGTTGCCAACAAAAAATACTGATACTCTCATTGAGCAAGTATTTATTATGACCGCTCCAGTGGTCAATGAAGTACTCAGTTTTGTTACTTAAGTAAAAGTACAGATACAGAGGTAAAAAGTTACTCAAGTAAAAGTATCACATGAAAAAATCTATTTAAAAAGTATTTAAGTACCCGTTTAAAAATGTACTTCAAGATTAAAAAGTAAACGTACTTCACACACATTGATTAAAATATTATACATATTTTGTTCAACAGTAAAAATATGAAGCAATTTATTATTTTTTCTTATGAATTTGGTGAATTTATTTTTGTTTTGCTCAAACCCGAAGCTTAAACTCAAAAACTTTAGTCAGGATGTTTCCAAGAACATGGTAAAAATAACCCCTCAAATCATATGAAAAGTACTTTTACTTTTCAGTCATGTTTAAAAATGTAGTGGAGTAGAAAGTACAGATACTGCTCTCAAATGTAGTGAAGTAAAAGTAAAAACTATTCACTGTAAAATGTACTTACGTAAAGTACAGATACCTAAACATTCTTCTTAAGTACAGTATTTTTCTACTTGTACTTTGTTACATTCTACCACTGGAACGCTCCCAGAGTTTTTTGTGCCCTGTTAGCTTTATTTTGTTTCTATACAATGCTAAACACAAAATATATAATAAAATAAAATACAAACACACAGACCGAGTGTGTCTTCTGACCTTTAACCTTTAGGAGTTGTCAGCGTGTGCATTTTCTTTGCATTTCTCTGTACATCCTGTCCTATCCTGTCTCCTTTCCTTGTCTCTTTTCCTTTTTTTTTGTTGTTTTAATAAATCTATGCTCCTTTCTTAATTACCGGAACCAGATGTGAGGGTAATTTAATATTTCTGTAATATCTGTGCACGAATTAAAAACAACATTCACAAACAACAGGCCTAATATTTACTGCGGCAGCTAAAAAACAAATTATTATATTATTATTTGCAACTAACATTAATTATAGTTATTCAAATAGGAATCATGAATCTATTAAGTATGAACAGGCGACTTTGTTTTTTTTGTTTTTTTAATTCAAATATACAATAGTATAAAAAGAGGCTTAAGCATTTACATTTACATTCACAGGACATGAGCGATATTTTCATTACAGTAGTAGTACATTTTATATTTCAAATTCTGTACATATTTTTTTTAATATTTTTTCATATTTTGTCTTCAGGGCTTTTGGATTTGTACAATAGTTTAGAGAATTTATATAAGAGGATAAAAGGGATTGAAATACAACAAATTAGGATTAGATTCAAGACATGTTTATTTATTTTTGTGCTGCAATATCTTTTTAAACAGGCGGCTTGTCCCACTTTTTCTAAATCATACTGCTGCGTCATGCTGCCATCCCCATCATCACCAGAAAAGGGCGGTGTTACTCCAGAGAAGCATCTCTTCAGTTTGCACCTAGAGCAGATTATAACGTGTTTCTGATCCCTGTACACACGCAAACCTCTGCTTTTGTCAATATGGAAACAATATATCCGCATTTTGACGTGTTATTCTTAGGTTCTTGGGTTCAGGTTTCATGTTTGGAGCAGTGGGCGTCTCACTGACACGCAGATGCTGATGCTGCATGTACCACTGTTAAAGGGGAGGGGGGTGGGATGACCAAGCAATTCCTCCGACAGTAATTATGGCCGAAAACTCTTAAAGGGATAGGTGTGGACAGAGGAGCAGACAGGAGCAGACAGGGTTTATTATCAATATTAACCCCAGTTGTGTGGCTGTTGTAAGGTAACGAGGTCCACACTGGCCGATATTAATAAACGCTAATGTGATTATAATTGACCTATGAATTTGAAAATGAAATTAAATGTGTAATTCATCACTGCAGAAAGTAGAGAGTACTTTTCCCTTGCTGCAACGTGACATTTTGAGGACATTTCCCATTCAAAATCACAATATTTAGTTTCAAAGTTAGATTGATGAGAAATTACTGGTAACAGACAGTAATTTCTCATCAATCTGAACCCCATGGATAGGGATAACAGATTTACATTATTCCTGGTTGGTCTAAAGCAGAAATAAACCAGTTCTAAGATAGATTTAATTTAGGACTTTAGCAGGACTAAACAAGTTTAAACTCATCTAAACCAGGAGTAACCAGGCTCATATTAGGACTAAACAGGCCTAAACCAGGTCTAAATCAGGTCTAAATCAGGTCTAAATCAGGACTAAACCGGTCTAAATCAGGACTAAACCAGGACTGAACAGGACTAAGTGTCTAAACTCAGTTAAATCAAGTTTAAACCAGGACTAAACCAGGAATAAACCAGGGCTAAACCAGGACTAAACAGGTCTAAATCTGATTATAGCAGTGATGGAGACAAGCTGTTTTTTGTCATCTGGTGGTGAATAATTTTAAAGGCAGTTCTCCGTCTGATTGGTTCTGGTTTAGTCCCAGGTTAGTCCAAGATCCGGGATTTGTCCTGGTTTAGTCTTGGTATAGTCAGGTTTAAATGTAAATAAGTTTCCTGTCTAATCTAATAGTCTAATATATATGGGCGACAGTGGCTCAGATGAATACTGTTGTTGTGTCCTTGGGCAAAACACTTAACCCACCTCACCCCCAGTGTCTGTGTGCACCGGTGTATGAATGTGTGTGTGAATGTGTGAGTGGTTCCTTGATGTAAAGAACTTTGAGTGACTTGAAGGTGGAAAAGCGCTATATAATTATGTGATCATTACCATTTATATATAGGCTACTGTTTAGTCCTGGTTTAGTCCTGGTTTAGTTCTGGATTAGTCCCAAAGATGATTCGCATATTTCACAGATAAAATAAATCCCTTCATTTATTCCCATTGTCATTTCTCTGTGGACAGCCGTGTCTCTGGTGTGACATGGGCTGATGTGGGATTACAGATTACAGACAGCAGTTTAAAATCTCTCCAAATCTCATGAAGGGACGAGATTATTATATCAACGTTTCCATGGCAACACCTCAAAACATCCCATCTGCACTGCATTACAGAATGTACTCCATTACATTAAAGTACTTCAGGTTATTAACTAACTAAAACAGGTCTAAACTAGGTCTAAAACAGGTCTAACCCAGGTCTAAAACAGGTCTAAACTAGGTCTAAAACAGGTCTAAAACAGGTCTAACCCAGGTCTAAAACAGGTCTAAAACAGGTCTAAAACAGGTCTAAAACAGGTCTAACCCAGGTCTAAAACAGGTCTAAAACAGGTCTAAAACAGGTCTAACCCAGGTCTAAAACAGGTCTAAACCAGGTCTAAAACAGGTCTAAAACAGGTCTAACCCAGGTCTAAAACAGGTCTAAACTAGGTCTAAACCAGGTCTAAACCAGGTCTAAACCAGGTCTAAACCAGGTCTAAATTAAATCAGGACTAAACAGAACTATCACTTTTAGACAAAGACAAAACCAGGACTAAAGTAAGACTAAACCAGGACTAAACCAGGACTAAACCAGGACTAAGAGAGATCTAAACTGTGTCTAAACAGGGACTTTTAAATAGCTGACGAACTGCGGGATTGTCACCACATTTTAAGACACAGCAGCATATAGATGCTTTTTACACCAGATGCCCTCCCCTCTATGTATCTTGATGGACTGTATTCTTAAGACGCCATTGGCTCAATTCTATAAAAAATGTAAAATATTTATGTAAAAATTTGAAAAATTTGAAATAAAATAGATTTTAGCTTTGTGAGTTTGATGAAACATTAGATCTGTCCTGATTTATTTTAGAAACAGAAACTGAGTCTGCAGAGGAGAGAGATTAACCCAATAACAGCCCGAGGACTAAACCAGGACTAAACCAGGACTAAACAGGTCTAAACCAGATATAAGCCAGGTCTGGGGCTGGATGGAGGAGGAGGAGGCTGCAGCAGTATGACTCGCAAAAGTGCTGCAGCATCAGTCCCTCCCCCCGTCCTGCTCCACCCCTCCTCCCTCTCTCCTCTTTTTCTCCTCTACCCCTCCTCCCTCTCTTCACTCTCCTCCACCCCTTCTCCCTCTCTCCTCTCTCTCCTTTACCCCTCCTCACTCTCTCATCTCTCTCTTCTCCATCCCTCCTCCCTCTCTTCACTCTCTTCTCTACCAGTCCTCCCTCTCTCCTCTCTCTCCTCTACCCATCTTCCCTCTCTCCTCTCTCTCTCCTCTCTCTCTCCTTTACCCCTCCTCCCTCTCTCATCTTTCTCTTCTCCAGCCCTCCTCCCTCTCTTCTCTCTTTTCTCTACCAGTCCTCCCTCTCTCCTCTCTCTCTTCTACCCGTTCTGCTTCTCTCCTCTCTCTCTTCCACCCCTCCTCCCTCTCTCCTCTCCCCTTTCTGTCCTCTACCCAGCCTCCTTCCCTTCTCTTTCCTCTCCTCTCTCTATCCTCCACCCCCCTTTCTCGTCTTTCTCTCTCTTCTCTTACTCTCCACTACCCCTCCTCCCCCTCTCTGTCTTCTTCCTTAGCTCTACCCTTCCTCACTCTCTCCTTTCTCTCACCTCTTCCTCTCCTCTGCCCCTCCTCCCTCTCTCCTCTCCCTTCTTCCTTTCCTTTACCCCTCCTCTGTCTCTCCTCTTCCTCACCTCCATCTACCCCTCCCCTCTCTCTCTCCTTTCCTCTATCTCTCTTCCACTCCATTCCTCTGTCTAACCTTCCCTCTCATCCCCTCTGTCTCTGTTCTTTGTTCATCTCTCTTCATCCTTTTCTTCTTCTTTCTTTCTTTCTTTCTCTCCTCTTCCCTCATTTTTCTCTTTCCATCTCTCTTCATCCTTTTCTTCTTCTTTCTTTCTTTCTTTCTTCCCTCATTTTTCTCTCTCCTCCCTCTATTCCTCCATCTAACCCTCTCTCTCCTTTTGTCTCTCCTCCTCTTCCCTGCTTTTTCCTTTCACCTGCTCTATTTATCCCTCTTTCCTCTCATTCTCTCCCTCTGTCGCTTTCCTTCCACCTCTCTTCTGTCTCCTCTGCTCTTTCTCTTTCTCTCTACCCCTGTCTCTCCTCTTCCTTCCTCTCTGTTCATCTACCTTCATCCCTTTCTCCCTTCTCCTCTCTCCTCATCTCTTTTCTGTCCCTCCTCTCTCTACTTCTAACCCCTCTCCTCCTCTCTCCTCCCTCTTTCCCTCTCTCTTCTTCAACCCCTCTCTATCCCATCCCTCCCTCTCTTTCCCTCTCTCTCTGCTTTAAACCATCTCTTTCATCTATCCCCCCTCTCTCTCCCCCTCCTCCTCTGTTCTTTCTGTATCCCCCCTTCCCCTTCTCCCTCTCTCCGTTTCTTTCCACCTCCTCTGTTCTCTCTGTACCCCCCTGTCTCTCTCTCTTTCTCCCCCCTCCTCCTCTGTTCTCTCTACCCCCCCTTCACTCTCTCTCTTTCTCTCTCCCTCTCTTGCCCCCTTCTCCTCTGTTCTCTCTGTACCCCCCTCTCCCTCCCTCTCTCTCTCCCTCCCTCTCTCTATTCCCCCCTCCTCTGTTCTCTCTGTACCCCTCCTTCCCCCTCTCCCTCCCTCCCTCTCTCTCTCTCTCTCTTCCCCCTCCTCCTCTGTTCTCTCCGTATCTCCATCTCTCCGTACATCACATCGGCGCTCACAGCAGTAGCAGAACACACCTCAGAAAACCTTTGAAAAAACCTCAGCCTGACAAACTCGTTCTCGATCTGTCGTTACACTTTTCATTTTTCTTTCTCTCCAAAATGGACGTGTTCATGAAGGGGTTCTCCATGGCGAAGGAGGGAGTCGTGGCCGCAGCGGAGAAGACCAAAGCGGGAATGGAGGAGGCTGCGGCCAAAACTAAAGAGGGAGTCATGTATGTAGGTAAGACCCAGTCTGAACCAGGACTGAACCAGGACTAAACCAGGACTAAACCAAGTCTAAACCAGGTCTAATCAATGACTAAACCAGAACTAAACCAGGACTAAATCAGGACTAAACCAAGTCTAAACCAGGACTAAACCAGCACTAAACCAGGACTAAACCAGGACTAAACCAAGTCCAAACCAGGACTCAACCAGGACTAAACCAGGACTAAACCAGGACTAAACCAAGTCCAAACCAGGACTCAACCAGGACTAAACCAGGACTAAATCAGGACTAAACCAAGTCTAAACCAGGACTAAACCAGCACTAAACCAGGACTAAACCAAGTCCAAACCAGGACTCAGCCAGGACTAAACCAGGACTAAACCAGGACTAAACCAGGACTGAAGCAGGACTGAACCAGGACTAAACCAGGACTAAACCAGGTTCAAACCAGGACTGAAAAAGGTACAAACCAGGACTAAACAAGGTCAAACCAGGTCTAAACCAGGACTAAACCAGGACTAAACCCGGTCTAAATCAGGACAAAACCCGGTCTGAACCAGGTCCAAACCAGGTCCAAACCAGGTCCAAACCAGGTCTAAACCTCATCTGAACAGGGACTAAACCAGGTCCAATGAACAGAAGAGGCTGCAGCTAAAATTAAAGGGGTCATGTATGTAGATAAGACTCAAACCAGGACAAAACCAGGTCCAAACTAGGTCCAAACCCAGTTTGAACCAGGACCAAACCAAGACTAAAGCGGGACTAAACCAGGTCCAATGAATGGAAGAGGCTGCAGCTAAACCTAAGGAAGTCATGTATGTAGAAAGCCCATCTGCACCAGGACTAACCAGGTCCAAACAGGGACTAAAGCAGGTCCAAACCCCGTAGGAACCAGGATTAAACCAGGACTAAATCAGGTCTAAACCAGGACCAAACCAGCCAAGTCTAAACCCAATCTAAACCAGAACCAACCCCAGTGCAAACATGGATAAACCTGCTCGAGACCAGGTCTAAGCCAGGTCTAAACCAGGTCTAAACCAGGTCTAAACCAGGTCTAAACCAGGTCTAAACCAGGTCTAAGCCAGGTCTAAACCGGGTCTAAACCGGGACTAAACAAGGACTAAACCGGGACTAAACAAGGTCTAAACCATGTCTAAACCAGATCTAAACCAGATCTAAACCAGGTCTAAACCAGGTCTAAACCAGGACTAAACCAGGACTAAACCAGGTCTAAACCAGGTCTAAACTAGGTCTAAACCAGGACTAAACCAGGACTAAACCAGGACTAAACCAGGACTAAACCAACCAATGTCATGTAGGTAGGTCTTAAAATGGGACAGTTCTTATGATTTGGTGCAGTCCTTTTGTTGCCTTATAACGCTACAAATATTGATCTAAAATGAAGAAATGCTTGGGTCAGTTTAAAGTAGCAGTACACAGACTTATGGAGCCATTTACTTCATGCAGAAATAAGAGGAGGTAAAGTTACATTTGGGAGTATTCCAGTAAAAATCTTCAGCCTCATTCACGGCTCTGTGTTTTTAATTGGGACAGTCCATAATATGCAAATTGGTGCAACACTCTTCGTGGAAAGATCATCGAAAATGGACTCATATTAAACACATTTGGAGTAAAAAGAAGGCGGACATTTTGTAAATACTAGAAATTTGACTCTTACTTCGATTTTCCTGGTCTGAGTATCCTAGTTTGGGACAGTTCGAAGATGATGATGGAGCAAAATTTGAGCTAAACATTTGGTAGTTTAGGGAAGTAACCTGAAAAAATCTGTGATAAACATCTGCTTGCCTGGTTTAGCAGTGTGTGTGAGTGTGTGTGTGCGTCCGAGTGTGTGTGGGCCGTGCGGGGGTGTGTGTGCGCGAGTGTGTGTGTGTGTGGTGCAAGGCTGCTGCAGACCTGACGCATTTCACAATGATATATAATTGAAAAGCAGGCTCCATAAATAGAACGAGGAAAGTGCTGTCCGATCAGAGGATAAGAGTTTGGATGTGATTGGGGTGGTTCTGGTTTGGGATGATTTGGGACGGTTTGGGACGGTTTGGGATGGTCCAGACAGAGCGACTGCTGCATTTAGACATTTCAGGAAAAGTTGATTTATAAACGATTTTTGAATCAGTGAAACACGTTTGGATGAAAAGAAATTTTAACACAGGACAAAAATAGGACTATACCCAGGTCTAAACTAGGACTAAATCAGAACTAAACTAGGACTGAACCAGGACTAATCTGGGGACAAGATTATAATAGAGCAAACTAGGACAAAATTAGTAGTAAAGTAAAACAGGACTAAATAGACTAGGACAATTCAGGACTAAACTAGATCTAAACCAGGACTGAACCAGGACTAAACTGGGGATAAAATTATACCAGTGCAAATTAGGATTAGACTAGGTCTAAATCAGGACTAACTCTGGACTAAACCAGGTCTAAACTGGGACTAAACCAGGGACAAAATTCAGTGCAAATCAGGGCTAACCCCAGACTAAACCAGGACTTAAGCAGAACTAAACCAGGACTAAAGTAGATCTTATTTCAAAAACCCAGTGCTAACCACATCGCCCCCTGCTGTCGATCGCTAGATGCTGGATCCTGGTTTGGGACGTTTGAGGATGATGGTGCAAAACTGGTGCAGGCTGTAAACACCCCACCACCACCATCACCACCCACCCCCACCCTCCAACCATTAGCACCAATTCAAACATTTATTTTATGTTTTAAAATAATCAAAGTTAAAATCAGAGACATAATCAAAACAACCGACCCGTTTGGAGATAAGGAGCCTGTGGGATTTGGCAGTATCCTGGTTTGGGACAGTTGGAGGAGGGGGGAGGAGGGTGGAGAGGAGGGTGGAGCATGACGGGGCACGTTTGTAGCATACCTTATGAAGTACAAATTAATTATGTATAATATTTAATTGCCTGGGAAGTAAAAAGTAGAGTGACTGTTCCATTTCACCAAGTACACACATTACACATATACACATACACATATTCCTCTGTCTCTCCTCTTCTTTTCTCTCACTCTCTCCTTTCCCCTTGTCTCTCTGTCCCTCTTCCTTCATCCCTTTCTTCCCGTCCTCTTCCCATCTCTGTTCTGTTCCTCCTCTCTCTCTCTCTCTCGCTGCTTCAAACCCTCTCCTCTTCTTTTATCTATCTTCTTTCTCGCTCTCCATCTGCTTCAAACCCTCCCTCCTCCTCTTCTATCTATCCTCTTTCACTCTCTCTCTCTCTCTGCTTTAAACCCCCCTCCTCTTCTATCTATCCTCTCTCTCCCTTGCTGCTTCAAACCCCCCTCCTCCTCTTCTCTCTATCCTCTCTCTCTTTCTCTCTCTCTGCTTCAAACCCCCCTCCTCCTCTTCTATCTATTCTCTCTCTCTCTGCTTCAAACCCCCCTCCTGCTCTTCTATCTATTCTCTCTGTCTCTATGCTTCAAACCCCCCTCCTCCTCTTCTATCTATCCTCTCTCTCTTCCTCCTTCAACCCCCCCTCCTCCTTCTCTTCTATCCATCCTCTTTCTCTCTCTCCCTCACTGCTTCAAACCTTCCCTCCTCCTTTTCTACCTATCCTCTCTCTTTCTCTCTGCTTCAGACCCCCTTCCTCCTCCCCAAACCAAGACTAATCCAGGTCTCAACCAGGACTAAACCAGGTCTGAACCAGGACTAAACCAGGATTAAACCCGGTGTGGACCAGGACTAAAGCGGGCCTGAACCGGGTCTGAACCGGGACTAAAGCAGGACTAAAGCTGAATGCTTTTAACTGTATGTTCATAAATGTAGATTTTAACTGTGTGTAAATTGTATTGTATTGTATTGTAAGGTGACCTTGAGTGCCCAGAAAGGCGCCCTATAAATAAAATTTATTATTATTATTATTATTATTATTATTATTAAAGCAGGACTAAAGCAGGACTAAATAGACCAGGGCAAATCAGGACTAAACTAGGCCTGAACCAAGACTAATCCAGGACTAAACCAAGACTAAACAGGGACTAAACCAGGTCTGAACCAGGACTAAACCAGGACTAAACAAGATCTGAACCAGGACTAAACCAGGACTAAGCAAGATCTGAACTAAGTCTAAACTAGGACTAAAACCAAAAACGGTTTAAAATAATTATTAATATCCAAACTTAAAAATAAGAAAGTTCAAATATATTTATATTTTTGAACTTATCCCTGTTTGGGACAGCTGTGAAGACATGTTACATTTTGTGTTCTTTTCTGGTGAACGATCTGCTTCTTGTATCCATGGAGATGTTATTCCTTTGCCTGGAATTTTCCATATTATGTCTTTAAACTTACATCACCAGGCCATGTTACAGGTCAGATCTGTGGAGAGGTGACCCTGCTCACTGTAAGAATGCAAGTTTTCCAATGTATTTTTTGAGCAATATCAACACCTGTAATTGTATATTTGCATGATGGAGTTTAATGCCATACTGTGGAATATTCCAGACAATTTTGGTAGGCTACAATGGTTTTGGTAAGATGGTTAGCTTAGTGATCAGAAAACATAGTCTTGCATAGGTTTACATGTATTTTCTGTCTGCGTTTGGGACGGTTAGCCTGTGATGGTGCAGACTGGTGCAGGACACATGGAGGGTGGGGGCCCGTGAGAGCATCAGGGATAAAAATAGTACGGTGGTGCTAGCGTGTTTTGGATAATTTACGCAACATCAAATATTGAATTATGTCCGAAAGGCTAAACATGGGAGTAGTTTGAGTTATGTTTGTGCTTTAGGATGATCTCGAATGACCCCGGGCTGGAAATGGACACACTGCAGTAAATGTGTGTGTACAATGTGTGCGTATGGGGTGTGTGTGTGTGTGTGTATATATATATATATACACACAGACACACACTGTATGCACACAGTGTTGGTAGACAGTATGTGTGTATAGTGTGTGTGTGTTTATACAGTGTGTGTGTATACAGTGTTTTTGTGTGTGTATATACAGTGTATGTGTGTGCATACTATGTGTGTATGGGGTGTATGTGTGTGTGTAAGTGCACTGTGTGTGGGCGTGTGTGTGTGTATACAGTGTTTGTGTGTATGTGTACAGTGTGTATACAGTGTGTGCATGTGCGGGGTGTGTGTGTGTATCTGTACAGTGTGTGCTGCTTCATCTGTCCAGGGTCTTTAGTGGGACGAGCTGCTCCAGGACAGCTCCGTCTGATACAGAAGGGCAGATACTGTCCATGACGTTGATTCAGATGTATTTTGACAAGTGTGTCTGGAATGTGAGTCTGAACACCTTGGTTGAGGTTAAAACATGAATGGAGCATAAAAGTGTAGAAATATCACTTATCTAAACCAGGTCTAAACCGGGACTAAACTAGATCTAAATCAGTTCTAAACCAGTTCTAAACCAGGTCTAAACCAGGTCTAAACCAGGTCTAAACCAGGTCTAAACCAGGTCTAAACCAGGTCTAAACCAAGCCTTTGTTTATTCCTAAAATGAATAATGCCTTGGGTCAGTTTAAAGTAGAAGTACACAGACATATGGAAAGATTTACTTCATATAGCTATAAGAGGAGGTGAAGTTAGATTTGGCTGTATTCTCATTCAGGACAGTTGTAGGAAGATGATAATGGTGGTGGAATCTAAAACAGCAATTGTGATATTTATAATATTTTTACACAGCCTCCTCCAGGTTTATATAGTAATATAGTAATGGTGGGATTTGTATGGTAATGGTGGGATTTATAGTATTGGTGGGATTTCTCTGCTATATTGGCGTCCTGTGGTGTTGTTTAAGTTGAAAATGATGTCTCAAACTCAGTCAAACGTGATCCTCCAATCAGATCCAGTTTTTTCAGTGACACATGTGAAACGAAGGAGCTGATTGGTCACCTATGATTTACAAATAAAATGATATTCCTCTCACCTCAGATTAACAAAGTTTAATGATTCGTTCATTAATTCTGTATAAATCTAAGGATGGACCATGCTTGTCTCTGATTGGCTAATCCACCTGTCAGTCACGTCCATGTGAGGTTTGTCAGTGACCAGAGTGTGTGTTCTGGACCCAGACAATAATACTGGAGTTTTTACTATATTTTGCTAGTACTAGTACATAAATGACTATTACCTACACTCAAAACTAAATAAGTAAATACATGTATTATGTTTTTTGTTTTCCATGGCAACACTAACTTAAACGTATTCTGTGCAACATTTCTGTCTGGGGATCTGTCACTCCTTAACTGCCTAGATGTTCCACAGTATGGCATTATGTATCTTTCCTTCATTTGTTCAATTACAGAAGTTTTTATTGTTGGCAAGCAGAGTCACCTCTCCACAGATCTGATCCATATCCTTTCAAGACATTCAAAACTTCAAGACATCTCAACCACTGTTATACTGGAGTTGCATTGATTCTATCTGATATTTTGACAGACTGTGCCCCCTGCTGGTGGAGAGAAGGGAAACAGTTGTGATTATCTGAGATGCTGGATTAAACTAAATCTAAACCAGGTCTAAACCAGGTCTAAACCAGGTCTAAACCACGACTCAATCAGGACTAAATGAGGTCTAAACCATGACTAAACCAGGACTAAACTAGAACTAAACCAGGGCTAAACCAGGACTGAACCAGATCCAAGCCAGGGCTAAACAAAGACTAAACCAAGTCTAAACTAGGACTAAACCAGAACTAAACCAGGACTAAACCAGGTCCAAACCAAGACTAAATGAGGTCTAAACCAGGACTAAACCAGGTCTAAGATAGGACTAAACCAGGTAGACTAAGCCATGTCTAAACCAGGACTGAACTAGAACTAAACTAGAACTAAACCAGAACTAAACCAGAACTAAACCAGGACTAAACCAGGACTAAACCAGGACTAAACCAGGACTAAACCAGATCCAAGCCAGGTCTAAACAAAGACTAAATCAAGTCTAAACTAGGACTAAACCAGGACTAAACCAGAACTAAACCAGGTCTAAACCAAGACTAATCTCATGTAGGTAGGTCTCAAAATTCAAAATGTGTAACTATAATGGTACAATTCATATTATTTGGTGCAGCTCTCCTCTTCCTCTCCTCAGACTGCGCCCCCTGCTGGTGGAGAGCAGGAACACAGCTGCGATTATCTGAGGTCCTGGATTAAACTAGATCTAAACCCGGGCTAAACTAGGTCTAAACCAGATCTAAACCAGGTTTAAACCAGGTCTAAACCAGGACTAATCTCATGTAGATAGGTCTTAAAATTCATAATGTGTAACGGTAATGGTACAATTCATATAATTTGGTTGCCTCTCCTCTGACTGCGCCCCCTGCTGGTGGAGAGAAGGGAAACAGTTGTGATTATCTGAGGTCCTGGAGCTGACCCACTTTTTCCCTTATGTAACTAGGACATGATGCAAAATCTGCTCTAAACCACTTTCACGGTATTATGTAATGACATAATGACTCCGGATGCAAATGTTCTTAAACTTTCACAACAACATTTTTTAGCTTCTCCAAGAACGATCAGACCGACTGGACTAAATCTGGACTAAACCAGGACTATGGGGCAAATAGAAATACAATTATTATCTGTAATTATGTCCCAAAAACATAGCATTTGGGTTTCACTTCCTCATTACCAAAACATGTGTGTGATGTCAGTTTGTGTCAGCCAATATAAAAGCAGCACTGTGGAACTTTTTAGTGTCTGTCCCCAGATTAGTTCTGTGAAGAGGCAAGCCACGCAATTTTTTTTTTTTTTTTTTTTTTTTTTTTTTTAGCAAACAAAATGCTATAAAGCTATAAAATCTCTATGGAGACAAGCAAGTAGTCTCCATCAGAAAAGTTACACAGTGCATCTTTAAGCATTTTTTGGTTTGTTTGTTTTACAATTGTGATTTTTGTGTCATAGGAAACAAGACAAAGGAGGGAGTGACTGCATCAGTAAACACAGGTAAAAAACAGTAAACTCCCCATAGTCGTATAGATCCCTGTCCTCCATCTGAAATGATGACATCACACGTTAAAGTGGGACTAAACAGCTAAGCTCCGCCCACAACCACATTTCAAATAGAGCTGCTAAACTGGGCGGGGTCTGGAGGACTAAAGGGGAGAGTGAGGGGGGAGGAGAGGCGGGGTCTGGAGGACTAAAATTGCTGAAAAAAGTCTAGGAATAGTAGATAATGCTATAACACAATAAACACAGTAACAAAAAAAAAAATTGTTTCAGTGTCTAGTTCCACTTTAAAGTCTTTAAAAACGTGGAGGAGCACTTTCTGGAACGATTTGCATAATAGGAGGTCTTTAAAGTTTGAATAATACATAATTTATGACCTAATAATGTAACCAAATGAACTAATTTCATCTGACTTTGGGGCGCAGTGGCTAACAAGACTGTGGACCAGGCTAACATCGTCGCAGACACAACGGTTGCTGGGGCCAACGAGGTTTCCCAGGCAACGGTGGAGGGAGTCGAGAACATCGCCGCATCAGCCGGATACATCAACCAGGTTCGGGTTCCACTTTAGTCAAGCTATTAATTGATTCAACTGTTAATCAGCCAATCAATTATCCCTCGTCAATCAATCGCCGAATAGCGCAGAGCAGCAGCCACACTTCTGCCAGTCTGCCCCAGGACGGCTGTGACGGTTGCGTGAACAAAATAATTAGATTTTGAGTTTGGGATTGAGTCGTTGTAGTAGACCAAACAGAAAGGCAGTGACAAAGTTGTAAAAATAAGTTTAAATTTTATAAATTCTGGGCCCAGTGAGGGTCAACTTAACGAGAACAGAACAAAACCAAAACTAACCAAACCAGACAAGAGCAGAGGTGTTTAAATACAGTGTAAGGGGGGTAGGGGGTACTACAGTAAAAGATGACTAAATTAGACAACGTAACAATAAGGTAAATAATTATAACTATACAGAAAATAATAAATGATTAATAAAATAACGTTACAAATAAACTTAATCGTGTCTCCAACTTAGTCTAGGTCCAGGTGGGATCTGCCAAGTCCTTATAAGGGCGTCCTTCCTCTTGCCCGGGTCTTTTGCCTGGCAACCCAAATGAAACGAGTATAAGTAAATTTAGGTAGATATTAACTAAAATGTGTGCACCTAAAATGCTAAAATATATGTCAAATATATCATCGTTTTCATGTTCTTGTGTCTGATTTGTTCCTAATTGAGTAAATGTGCAAGAAGCAGAGGCGTCCACCACAGCCGCCTTGTTTTTAAGCCAGTCGTGATCGTAAGATGTTAAAATGCTGCGTCATTCAGATGTATACACTATCCAGGGGTTTGAGAATGGTGAAAAGCAAGGGCCGTTGCCATAGAAATTAACAATTGCATATAAAATAGCAATGGGCAACCGTCCTCAAAAAGCCCTAAAAGTAAAAAAGTATCCACTTTAAAATCTACTTACTAAAGTACCGATACTTAAAAAGTACTTATGTGCAGTACTTTAATACTTGTTACATTCCACCACTGCCTGTCAATATAAATTCTTTCCAATTAGTGTGAAATGTTCTGTTAATTTACACAAAACCTGGTTGAAATAAGTTAAAATACTGATGTGAACAGGGTTTTTTTACTTGAAAATGAATGAAATGAATGTAATGTGTCTTAATGTAATAAGAACATAAACATCTTAAAACTATAAAGCTTAGAAAAGACACTAAAAAAGTCACCACACGTACAGTATTATGCACTGAACTGATTTGTTTACAGAGCACTTCTTGTTGTAAATCTCATTGTTTTCATGTTCTTGTGTGTGATTCTGTCCTGATAGGAGGAGCCAGTATACGAGGTGTTTATGGGAGTTTTGCATGGGCTTTAGACAATAACATTATGAAGCATTGCTCTATATTGTAAAGTCTGGATGACCCTAGTTACCCTGGTTTCCCTGCATGTGGTTAAATGTAGGCTAGCATAAAATAAGCTATATGCAGAATGAAAATGATTAGTGGTTTAGATCAGTGGTTCTCAGCCTTTTTCAATAAGCACAAAGAAACAAGCTACGAAATCATAATGTAGATTAAAGGCCCTATATTACACAAAACTGACTCTTGTGAGCTTTAAGATGTATTATAATGCTGTTACCTCCTCTTGTTACCTGCTGTTACTTACATGAAGTTGTGATTTGTTTCATTCACACATGTTTATTATTAGTCTGTCTACATCTCCAAAGCTCAAAATGCTCTGTTCCAACTTGTGATGTCATGAAGTGGTAGTTTTCATGTTAACAGCTCTTTTTAACTTTTGTTCAGTACAGATTGGCAATTCCAGAGTTGAAATTATCCAAATGATTGTAGTGAAGGTGTGTGAAGTTTAAAAACACAGTGGAGCACTTCCTGTATCACCACATGACATCACAAGGTGGAATAGAGTGTTTTCCCTTTGAGAGAAAAACTCAGCCTAAATATGGAGGGTTTGTGTGTTAAACATGTGAGAATGAAACAAAACACAACTCCGGGACTGTTTGTGATGAGGAAACAACATCATAACACAGATCAGGAAATAATGTAATATGGGCTCTTTAAGGCCAAGGACAGTTTATTTTTTAGGCCAAACAAATAAGAATTTACCTTTTAAAGCAAAATTTTAAGTGTATCAAAGCCCTTATTTAAAGCCACAATATGTACATTTTTGACAAAAAATAGACCACTAAACTTTTTTTTTTTTCATTTTGGTTATTTATTGCACTGAAAAACGTGTGTCCTCACTCTGAGCGGGCTTGTGACTCCACAAACCTTTCTCTTATTTGACCTCATCCTGCTTGTTTCCATGGAAATGACAATAATCTCCTGTAGCATGGCAAAAACGTATCTATCTGGTTATAACATTCTGTTTCCATGGAATTATGCAGGTGATGTGCCACCTTCAGAAAATTACATACTGTACCTTTAAGCCTCATATTTAATTAAGCTGTTCCCCAAATGACCAGCCCCTGAAATCATCAGAGAACCACTGGGTTTGGAAATAAAAAGTTTGATTTATTGAACTTTGAAGGGAACAAAATAAAGTTCAAGACTGTAATTAAAATGAATGAAACTTCAGTAACATTTTGATCAGGATTAGTTAGAAGGCTGAACTATAGTGTGCTGCTCTCAGCATGTACCAGTGAACATGTGTCTTGAGGGCTAAAGCTAACGATGCTAAAGCAACGTATGTCAATGCACAATAAACATGCTAACATGCTAACACGCTATCTAAATGTTTGATGCCGTGAAGCTTCAGTGAACAATACGACTACTCTGCAAGATCTGTTACTGCCACAGCCAATGACTAACTGACAGCATGATTTCAGTTCATTTTGAAATACACAACTGCGTGTATTTTTATTTTATGAGGTAAGTTATTAAAAACAGAACTAGAACTGTGCACTAGAACACATTTAGTTCATAGACTAAGTGAGTGTGACGTCACTCACAGCGTTCAGCTCCAGTCAAATGAAGCTCAGTTATAGGGTCCAATTTGGAGCACAGTTCCATATTTGGAATTCCGGCCGTGAGCATCAAAGCAACAAAAGAGCCAATATGGAATAAGGTTGTTGAAGGTAACGCCCACTGCTGGTGTTAGCAACAGGTTTGATTGACAGCATTGTTAAGCGCCTGCTCCCTGCTAAACCAGCGGTGCGGGCGGGAAGGGCTGTTACCACACCTTACCTTAAGCCTTGTTCCAGATTGGCTCTTTAGTCGGAATTCCAAATATGGAACTCTGCTCCAAATTGGTCCCTTTAACTGCTCTAGCCTCGATGAGCTTCATTTGACTGGAGCCGAACGTTGTGAGTGACATCACACTTCTTTATACAGGCTATAGCAAAAAGTAACACATCTACAATTGTGTTAGCCTCTTTAAAATATCTCTAAAATATAAAATAGTAGTGCAACAAAAAAGTCCCCCAGTTTCATCTATTATGTATTGAAGATAAGTATTTATTGTGACATGGCTCATACTGTAGTTACTCAGGCTTTCCATGCTCTGTGTGTACATTTAAACAGGAAATGTGTCTGTAGCTGTCAGCCAATCACAGCCTGACACCTTTGCCTCTCAACCAATCAGCTTTCAGGTTATTCATCTCAGTGCATTCTCTCTCCCCTCCTTCATCCAGCCATTACAGCAAAGTCCCGCAACTCGTGTCATCTCCATCGCAGCAGCAGAACCCTCAGCCTCTTCAGCCTCTCCATCTCCTCTTCACTGTTACCTGTGTCAAGACCCCAAAAGGACATTTTATTTTATCTATGACAAGTTGTTTACTGTTTAAAGGGCCTATATTACACAAAATGGACTCTTGTGAGCGTTATGTGAGAATGTTGTTTCCTCCTCACAAACAGACCTGGAGTTGTGTTTTTTGAATGAAACACAACTCCAGGTCTGTTTGTGAGGAGGAAACATAACAGAGATCAGAAAATAGTGTAATATGGGCCCTTTAATAAATAAAATATACTCTCCCCCTCTGCATGTGTGTTTGGTGCCTGAAGCCTATAACAGCATTTGCAATATTAACCAGTTTAAGCTCAAAGTGCCTGTGTAATCTGTGGCTCATATATTGTTTTTTGTGTATTTTACAGGGAGAGTATGGAGGAATGGAGCAGGGTGGTCAAGGAGGAGAGGTAAGACAGAAAAAACCCCGCAGTAATGCAAACATGGGGCTGCAGGCATAAATGTAGTATTTTTATAGTTTTAATACATTGTTTAGAAATTATGTTGAAAGTAATAGAGCTCAACAGTGACCGCCCGCTCCCCTGAAGTAAATTTTTCATTCATTTTTCTCATAGACGTTCCAAAAATTTGTATTAAAAGTTTGAAAGCTTGGTCAGGGTTGATTAGCTAATGAGCACAAGATCTATAATTTAAAAAAAAATCTGTTATAAACCATTATTAAAACATTTCACTTGTATTTTTCATGCGCTTTTTGGATGTAAACAACAGTTTTCTGGATATTAGTTAGCACGTAGCTGGTTAGCCTCTGTGATGTCTTTAAACTCTTCCAATTTTTCGAAATATCTGTGGGAAAAATTAATCAAAAATTTACTCCCAGAACTGGAGTGGGTGGGACTGTTGAGGTTCATTACCTGAAAAGGCAACTGCTATAAAAGGCAAGGCGCGTTTATTTGGTACACAAAGTAATTCAAAGTGTTTTACAGAATAAGAAAGACATTAAAGTCACAATACAACAAATCAAAACATAAATAATCACAAATGATCGTCATGAAACTAACATTAAAAGAGAAGAGTACAGAACATTTTGTATTGTGTGGGATCCAGAACACACAATACTACAATACTGTACAAAAATGTGAGCCTGGTCACTGTTGCATCTCCTCGAGTTCAGATGGGCGTGATTGACAGGTGAATTAGCCAATCAGGGACTCGCATGATCTGCCCTATCAAAACAAAATGGCTGAATGCATCAATCTGGTTTGAGGTGTAACGGAGTGGTGACCAGACTGACAGGCAGCAGTGGCTCAGTTGGTAGAGTGTTTGTCCACTGATTGAGCGGTCAGATCCACAAACTCACAGGTTGGCAGTGCAATTCCAGCTCCCACATATGAATGCTGCCGTTGTGTTGTTGGGCAAGACACTTAACCCAGTTTTTTGCCCAAGAACTGTGTACACTGGTGGATGAAAGGGTGAGTGTTTTCTTGATGTAAAGTGCTTTGACTGCCTTGAAGGTGGAAAAGTGCGATATAAAAATATGACTCTTTACCATTTTGTTCAAGATTCGTCAGGCAACGTTTTTAAGATGCTTGGCCAAGTAACCTATTCCATTGCAACTCTTCTCTTCTCCACAGGGATACTAGCTCACCCACCTCAGGACCCCCTCCTCGCCCGTGCCCTCGCCTTGCTGTACCAGACTCCAGATGTTCAGCATATTTTTTGTGACTTTATTGAACCAAATCTACAAACAAAACAGACTTTTCTTGGTGTCGCTCCTCTGCCTCTGAATACCTCCACATTACAGCATCACAAGCCCAGCAGAAGCAGCCAACAGCTAGCACCCAAGTATTTTTCTTGCCTTTAAAAGTCCTTGAATTTTCTTGCAGCTTGTAGCTTTCTCCCCGTGTCACTGTGTTGTAATCCCGTTGTAATTCGCCACCATGCTAAACCTTTTGAGACGCTTCACTTGCTAACACGCCTAAAAAGAAGAAGTACAATGAAGAAATAGCAACGTGATTTGACAAAGTGATATCTGAAGATAGGCCTACAGAGCTCCTGCAACCAGGGACGCCATATTGACAGTGGTGAATTATGGGTAAACAATGATTTATCTTAAAACTAATCCCATTTAACCTTAGTGACCCTTACCTGGCAGTATAGATAGCATCAATTTTGCCTTAACTCTGCACAATCTGGACATCTGGTTTACTTTTCACCTTCTTATGTCATCGAAGAGGCTCCCTGGAGATGTTTGTGAAAAATAGACTTAATAAATCCCTGTACCTATAACGTTTACAGATACTGATATAGTGAAATTGATGAAATAGCGAAAAAAATTGCTAATGTGCAGATGTTCTAGCCAATTAGCAGCTAACTCACTCACGACAATGTAAAAAATATGCAAAACATTTGGTAACGTTATAATGTCGTTAACCAAACACTTTAAACATCACAATATCGATGTAAAAATACATTTGTAGCTTAATTAATGTAGCGCGTGATTAGCTGCTAGCCCGTTTAGCTGTAGAAATCCACTTTGGAGCTTTGTAATCTCTAAAACTCCCATAAAACGGCCGACTGGAACTCTCTACCACATTCCTTGCCAGTATGAGCGTTTGGAGGTGCATGCTGGGATTGCGTGACGACAACTGTAGGAGCTCTATTGTAAAGTATTGTGGAACTTTGACCCTGTACCAAAAACGCAGTACAGAACAAAACAGCAGTGAATGCAAACTACCGCATTCAGAAAACCACAAATTAGCCTAATTAATGATAATACCCAGTAAGTCCAAGTGCTAATGTCTAGCTAGCATGTAGCCTATAATCTAAAGTAAACAAAGAAACCTAGCAAGAATGTTTACGGGATTTATATCTGATAACTGCATGTACTATAAAGGTTCTATCATATAACATTAATAGCCACATAGTCCAGGCAGGCTAGCGTTACAAACTATGGCCTTGTTAGCGTAGCATTTACTAGCTCTAACCCCTAACTAAAGGGAAGGATAATTGTGTATGTTTTTATACCAAGATACTAAAATTCATATTAATGCCTCTGAATAAAAATATTAATTCAAAATAACAAAGCTAACTATATTAAAAGCCATGTACAATTACCCTATATGCTAACATGCTAACATCTTAATCAAATTTAACTAGCACTTCTATTTAGCATGATTGCTTTATTAGTGAGCTAACAAAAGTGACAGTAATATTTATGATCCTTACCAAAAACAAAATACATAAGAGGAAATTTGATTAATATGAACGATAAGGATCATTTTCTTGTAAAAAAAATGACAACAAACATTTAAATTAATAATTAACCGTCTCTGTCCATTAATTGGTAGAAATCAGGTAAAACCACAATGGCGCAGAACTGATGAATGTTGGCTAACCTCTTGTAACAAACGCTAAAAATGCTAATGTATGCTAACCCCAACCCCACACAGGTGTTCAAAACGGTTTTAATCCCGGGCTGCCAAATTAGTTATTTTGATTTAAATTTGGCCTCACTCTGAATAAAGAATGAGGACAGACAAATAAAAAGTTCCAAAGTGTGGCATTTGGGTCCAGTGTGCTAATTTGGCCATGCTCAAACTATTCATGGGTTTCATCATGTTGAAAACATAGGACCGTTGCCATAGCATTTAACAATATAAAACAAAATAGACCATCTTGGGAAAAGGTCCTGTTGCATATTTATGGGTTTCAAACAATTCTGTCCTGATTTGAAGGACTTTGTGAGGACCCATAGAGACGACCTTTCTACGTTTAAAAGATAATATTTTTATTTGAAATGCTTAATTGCTACAGTGAGTCAAATAAGTATTTGAACACCCTGTGATTTTGCAAGTTCTCCCACTTAGAAATCATGGAGGGGTCTGACAGTTTCATCTTAGGTGCATGTTCACTGTGAGAGACATAATCTAAAAAAAAATCTAGAAATCACATTGTATGATTTTTTTAAATAATTTATTTGTATGTTACTGCTTCAAATAAGTATTTGAACACCTGAGAAAATCAGTGTTAATATTTGGTACAGTAGCCTTTGTTTGCAATGACAGAGGTCAAATGTTTCCTGTAGTTTTTCACCAGGTTTGCACACACTGCAGGAGGGATTTTGTCCCACTCCTCCACACAGATCTTCTCTACATCAGTCAGGTTTCTGGGCTGTCGCTGAGAAACAGAGTTTGAGCTCCCTCCAAAGATTTTCTATTGGGTTTAGGTCTGGACACTGGCTGGGCCACTCCAGAACCTTGATATGCTTCTTACGGAGCCACTCCTTGGTTATCCTGGCTGTGTGCTTCAGGTCATTGTCATGTTGGAAGACCCAGCCACGACCCATCTTCAATGCTCCAACAGTGGGTCTTTTTGCACCAAGCTGCTTGGAAATTGCCCCGTAGCCCTTTCCAGCCTTGTGGAGGTCTACAATTTTGTCTCTTGTGCATTTTGACAGTTCTTTGGTCTTGGCCATGTTAGTAGTTGGAGTCTTACTGATTGTCTGGGGTGGACAGGCGTCTTTATGCAGCTAACGACCTTAAACAGGTGCTTCAAATTTAGGATGAGTGGAGTGGACTTTTTAAAGGTGGACTAACAGCTAGAATTCTGACCCTCAAAGACCTGATAGACAGGTGTTCAAATACTTATTTGCAGCAGTAACATAAAAAAAAATAATAATAATAAAAATCATACAATGTGATTTCCATATTTTTTTTTAGATTATGTCTCTCATAGTGGACATGTGCCTAAGATGAAACTGTCAGACCCCTCCATGATTTCTAAGTGGGAGAACTTGCAAAATCACAGTGTGTTCAAATACATATTTGCCTCACTGTGTGACGACGGAGCGCAGTTGCAATAGCTTGAAACCCATGAATACCAGGAGGCTGAAACTCATGAATATCACATATCACAATATCAGGACGTAGTCTAAATATCTATGCAATAAAAAAGTTATGACCTAAACCAATAATAAAATAATTGAACACTAAAAAATAGACAAAAGTATGTTTTTAGAGTTTGCAGTGCACTCACTTAACCTTTCCTCGTGAGGCCTAGCTAGTTTACGTTTGTAGAGACAGGTGAGGCTGGTTTAGCTTGATCGACAGGTTCATGTTTTGTTTGGGCTAAATTAAGGACTGCATTGTCAAAGTAAATTGTATAGTAACTCTTATAAGACTGTATTATTTAATGATGGGTGTCTAGTGATGGGTGGTTGTATTATTGACTTTACCAGACATTAAAAAAATGAATTGTAGAAGTTAGCTCATTTTTTCAATATAGTTAAATATCAGATACCACAGGGTGACCACACGTCCCCGTTTATCCAGGACAGTCCCAGTCTTGAGCCCTGTGTCCCATGTCCCAGCGGATTTATTCAAAACTAGTGATTTGTCAGATGTTTTTGTTCAAATACAGAAAACTGCTTGAAAATCATTAGAAGTTCACAAGTTGAGAATGGATCGAGAGGTTAATAATGTCCTTATGTACAAGCCTGTTTATTATTACCATTTATTATTACCAGCCACCCCAACCCGGAGTGTCCCAGGTTTTATTTTTAAAATCTTGCCACTCTGTATTACTACTGAACAGCAGCTGTAGATATGGAAGTGAAAAGAACATTTTTTTGGTTAGACTCAGTGGGCCAGAGGGTCAGATCCATCCATTTCTTTATGAAAAAACTGTGTAGATAAGTAGATGTAATATTTACGGTGATGTTAGCTTGTGAAGCATCTCTGTTTTATTTGAAGCCAATGGAAACTAAAGCCTGCATGTTGCCTTATCACTTACACACGACACTTATTGTAACACAAAAACACACCACACACGCAAAATACAGAACAAACACATTTAAGTTCAAAGTAGATTCCCTGATTTTATAAACTGTGCCGGACTAAATAAATTGTTTTGTTCAAATCCACCAAAGTTTTGACTTTTTGTACAAATTTAATAAGTGGACAGGTGACCAGAGCAGCCAACTACTCAAGTGACAATAATTCAGTATAATGAGGCTAAAATGACCAATATAATGTCAATATTGCGTGTGTATTGTTTGACACGTCACACTTTTAGTTCAGAGGACTTTTCCAGTAAATGGACACACTGGTTACGTCGCATTCCTTAAGCCTAAACCCTCCCTACTGCAACCCTAATTAAGACTTACCTATTTACCTTTCATTGTTCACACCTCAGTATGTGCATTCTATTCAAAGGTGAGTCGACTTAAACAACAAAAGGTTCCACAGATGAAAGTTGTGGTCAAGATCTGCAAACAGACCTGTTCATGAACACGTGTGTATGAACATGTCCAGGGTCAATCACAAGCATCGAGGTCATTTGTGAAAATCAGATAAACTCTTAAACCTTTACTCAACTCTGACTTAGTTAAATAGTAACAAGTAACAATATGTTGCATAAGCAAAAATGACAGAATTAAAAATTTTAAATCCAATGCCCATTTTTGCCCAATTACAGTAAACGTACTTAAGTACAGTTGTAACTGAAGTAAAAGTATTATGTCTGATAAGAGTGACCACTGACTAAATGTTCACATTAATATTTTATTGGTTTTGAAAAACAATGAAAATAAAAATACAGTAATTTATTGATAAACAACTTTGTGAAGGAACTGGACGGTTACAAAGAAAAAGCTGTTGCAGAACCAGCTCAAGTTTGAACTGATCCAAATCTGAAGCTACGAACAACTACAACAATTATTTTTAATCATTACAATTTGTTTTTTAATAAATCTAATAAATCCCTTTAATGAAATGCAGTTAAAGTGGCTGTGTCTCTCTCAGAGCAGCCCTGATATAAGGCATCTGTAGAACAGTGGATGCATGCGCACAGGGAACAGGACTAAATAAACTATGAACGAGGACGCAGCCCGGGACTAAACATAAACAGGATATGAGCAGAACGATGTGGCGTAAACGATCTGACGGATCAGGTCTATGTGAAGGTGAGTCCAGCCTCGTTGTACACTTTAAAGACCTTCTCGATGGCGTTGACGTAGGCAGCCGTCCTCAGGTCCAGGCCCAGGTTGTACTTACTGGCCGTGCGCATGATTTGCTAAAAAGCACAAAGGAAAATGGTCACTTCTCCACATCGATTCAATGCACCTACCATTTTAGAGTCGCTCCAGACTTATTTTATTTGTCCTTAACTTAACAAAGGTTGTTTCACAGTTTTAGAATAGTATTAATAAGAATTAAAATCTCGAACACTATTCTAAAACACAAGTTAGTTTTCTCATCTCCAAATATCAAAATGCCGTTTCCCCTTGTGATGTCACGAAGTGGTAGTTTTCAAGTTAACAGATCCTTTCACCTTTAGTTCATACACCTTCACTAGAATCATTTGGATGATGCCCTGGAATTGCCCATTTCTACTGGAGTTTAAAAACACACAGTTGAGCACTACCTGTATTACCACACAACATCACAAGGTGGAACAGAGTTTTCTGTTAAACCCCTTAAACCCTATGGGCTCACTGCTGGGCCCAGATCAGCCCACTGCCACGCCCAACCAAGCTCTTAAAAATAAGATATTAGCAACCCCAACATGCCACATATCTTAATAAGAGGAAATTCAGTAGAACAGCCAAATCATTCTGAGATTAAATGACCACGACTCAAACTCGGCCACTTTATCAAATTCTAGCTTTTTAACAAACAAATGCATTTGCAAGTTGCACATCAGTGGAAAGAAAAAAAAATCTTCTGAAACCATAAATACCATATACTCCAAATATCCCCCCAACTAATATCACCAAACTAGGCAAAAAATGTAATTATACTTTTAGTAGAAAAAAACACAGGGGAGACAATTTTTTCAAGTTTCTCCAGAGGACTAAATCTCCAGGTTTTGGATAAATCGGTCATAAACAATACTATTACTAATACTAGTAACTACTAATATTACTAAAGTTTGAGGTACTCTGATATGGTTTTCAGTTTATGACCCCCTAACCCTGCCGCCTCGCCAACATACATTGCATGCTTGCAGCCATTTTTCTAGTGTTAGCTTTTCCATGTTCCATATCCAAAAAAAATAAATACAGCAAAAACATTTATAGGAGAAAAAATGAATTAAAAAATAGCAATAACCTAATTAAATATAATTATAATTATGTATAAATTTTTTTAATTCATGTAAAATGTCTAAGTTTTATTATAGGTCAGGGGTGGCACGTGGGCACCAGATTGGCTCAGGACGCATGGACTTTTTCAGCACCAAATTTGGCACAACTGACAATCTCATGTTTTTTTTTTACCATTCACTGATGTCCCAGAGGACACCTACAAAGTTTAGAAGGCAGTTTTCTATTTTTTATCAGCGGGAATTAAAAGGGTTGTGTTGGACTCAAATGTACTTAATTCTAATGGCATTATTGAATACCAGACAGAAAGCACAAAGTGTGATGAGGAAACGGATCAGAAAATAGCGTAATATGGGCCCTTTAATGTGTATAAAACTTAAACCATGTTAAATACTAACCCGGGCAGATCGCTCCATGGTGTAGGCCAAACCTGAGTGAACAATGTCCTTCTCTGACGCACCCTTAAAAAAATCAAATAAAATGTTAAAAGAAGCTGTTAAAATGGATAACACTCACTGCCTCTTTCTTAAGCATTCACTTCCTCTCCTCCATAATTCTTCAGTTTCAGCTACATAGTAAAATCAGAACAATCAACCTACTCACCCAGACAACACATTCAAACAGGCAAGGTGGGTAAATATCGAACAGTATAACAACAGTATACATTGCCAATAAAGAGAAAGGAACAGTCAATATTTAACCTTTACAGTTGACTCAACCAACTTACAGCGACTCGAGCCTGGAAGTCAGCGGTGGGCACGATGGGGATGGGTCCTCCTTGTTTCCCAAACTTCCGCTCTAAACTCTCCTGCACCGACACTGGACAGAAGAAAAGGGACATCAACTTATAAATAGTACAGAAAGTTTCATCTTCTGCTATTTTGAATTACTCCCATTTGGATCACGGCAAAGCAACCAGCCTCTTAATAAATGATAAATTACAAATACTAATAAATACAAAAGGTACATAAAGTATGTTTTTAAATGCCAATAAGACATTACCTAACCTTTTTATTGTAAATAATATGTATCCATGGTAATCTACAGTTAACCATTTTCAAACAAAGTTCTAGTTTTAGCATAAAACTAGGCATATGGGAGTTGTAAGTCACATTTTTCAAATGCCATTACATACAGGTGGATTACTGGCACAATGACAAATAATCAGCCACACACTGGATGCCATAGTCCCAAAAAAATAAATAAAATCCAGCTCATATTTCATGCCACGATAAAGGCAGTTTGTGATTGGTGTTTGATTGTGCTGCTGCAGGTCAGTGACCATATAAAAGAGGGAGACTTGGATACAGTCACAAGCATCTACAGCTCAACATCACAGCACCAGCCGCAACCTCGGTGAGTATCTGACTACACTATGGACTCTAGAGCACCATTTAGTAGGGCTACAATTATTTCAAAAAAGGATTTCCTATTTAAAGTGCATATTTTAAATTAATCAGGGATGGCAGTGACAAATTCCGCTCCGTTGCAATGCACATTTCCCATGATGTGATAGTTGGAGTGGTCATAGCTTACAACCAAGTATGGAGTCAATGAATAAGGACAGTGGTCTCTGTCCCCAGTGAGGATAGGACAGTGGTCTCTGTCCCCAGTGAGGATAGGACAGTGGTCTCTGTCCCCAGTGAGGATAGGACAGTGGTCTCTGTCCCCAGTGAGGATAGGACAGTGGTCTCTGTCCCCAGTGAGGATAGGACAGTGGTCTCTGTCCCCAGTGAGGATAGGACAGTGGTCTCTGTCCCCAGTGAGGATAGGACAGTGGTCTCTGTCCCCAGTGAGGATAGGACAGTGGTCTCTGTCCCCAGTGAGGATAGGACAGTGGTCTCTGTCCCCAGTGAGGATAGGACAGTGGTCTCTGTCCCCAGTGAGGATAGGACAGTGGTCTCTGTCCCCAGTGAGGATAGGACAGTGGTCTCTGTCCCCAGTGAGGATAGGACAGTGGTCTCTGTCCCCAGTGAGGATAGGACAGTGGTCTCTGTCCCCAGTGAGGATAGGACAGTGGTCTCTGTCCCCAGTGAGGATAGGACAGTGGTCTCTCTCCTTATAATACAAGATGTATTGGGGAGGTTGATCATGTCTGTGTGAAAGCATCCATTAAGAGCTGGATGAATACGAGTATGACTCAGGCACAGTTCACACTTAGTGTAGCTCAATAGATCTAGCCTTCAAACAGAAACTGTAAACAAAAGCTGTTTTCAGTTTCATTGTAGTTAGCTCCTTCCTTCAGATAGATTTAAGGCATTGTCCAGTAGTAATCTGACCAGAACTGAAGAAGTGGCTTGGATGAGCAGCGAAACATCTTCACTCTTACAACTTTTTGACCAGTTGACAGATTTAACATTTGGCTTTTACTATTACTAAAACAGTAATGCATCATTAGGTTGGGTGGCAAGCACTGGAGTGAGTGGTAATCGATGTATTTAGAAACTACCCAAATAAAAAGCACTTCTGTATTTGAAGAAATTAATACAATTATATTTCTGTTCTTTTATGTTTCTTCTAAATCCCCTTATGTGTATTTTTTGCAGCATTGAGACAAAAAGGAGAATCTGCTCTTCACTGTGAGTAAATGATGATTAAAATCTCAAGTTACATTCACATGTGAGAATCCAATGCTGTAATAACACAAGATACTAGATGGTAGATTGCAGGATAAAAAAAAAATCATGTCTTATTCTTTTTGCATTGTGAAAGTAATATGTATTGGATAAATGGTAATTGTAAAGCAGTACATACACATTTAATTTCTTGCAGATGCCTGCTCGAGAATTTGATTACACTCAACTTGAGGAACAAACAAGCACCCGAAAGCAAAATGCCAGGAAACAGCAGTTAAAAGACAACAAGAATACTCTCTACAAGACCACAAAGAACCTGCTGTTTCAAACAGACAACATAGACATCTGGATGGATGTTCTGCTAAACTTCAAACCTCAAGACCTGGAAAAAAGTTGTAATGCAACTGCACGTGTGGAGGACAATGGAAGAGTAGTGGTGTATGGTACAAGGGAAGACCTAAATGTATTTGAAGAAGAATTTGACCAAATGCTGCTAGAGGTTGAAATGAGAAATATCAGTCTGCAAGACGCACCGCAGCCACAAGCACAAAACCAACCAGCAGAGGGACCAAGAGATGCACCAGATGATGATGATGCCGGCATCACAGTGATCCGCATGCACTCACTCAAATACAGAGGGGCAAAAGGGAGAGCACTGCTATATGCTGTCAGAAATCACAATGCTGAACTGTAATAGGGAGTTTAGGTGACAAGATTGAATCTCATACCATACATTAAGAGGGACTTTTCTGATGACTTGGGTAGCTTAAGCATTAGTTTTAAGTTTAAATATGCACATTTGTTATATTAAAGAATAATTTAGCGATGATTACACTTCAACATCACATTTATTAATATTGCTAATACATTTTGTTGGACATTGATTTAGTATTACTAGACAGAAATGATTTTTCTTGCTATGCATCTTCACTATAAACTATACCTTGTAAAAAAAATCATGCAATATTAAAAAAAGTTTAAAAAAATATAAAAAGTACAATGTCTCTTTTCTTAACACCAAGTTGCAAGGCAGTTGTCTAGGTTAAAATGTTCCTTTGTCATATCTGATATCTCTATAAGAAGCACTGACCAGGCAACAACAGCCTTCATTTCTCTTTGTTTCTGTGGCCAAAGACTATGACTTCAGTCTTGTCCGAGTTTAGCTGGAGAAAGTTGTTTCACCATATTCACCTACTGCCAGTGAGACACAAATCTGAGAGTCATCTGCATAGTTGTCATAGGCCATTTAATACGAAAATAATGTGTCCTAACTGCAGCGTGTAAAGATTGAACAAACAGGATCCCAGGATGACCCCTGGGGCACCCCACAGGTCAGGGTCATATTATCTAAGACAGTTTCTAGATGGGCCTTGAACCAGTTTAGTGCAGTATTGGAGACACCCACCCCGTCCTCTAGTCTCTGTAAGAGAATCCCGTGAAAATGAAGCTCATCGAGCCTAGTAGAGGGAAGAATTTGGAGCAGGGTTCCATATTTGGTTGTTATGATACTCATGGTCGGCATTCCAAAGAGCCAATCCGGAGTGAGGCTGTTGAAGGTAATACCGCTCCCCGCCTGCACCGCTAGTTTAGCGGGGAGTGGGCGCTTAGCAACAACTCCCTCAACAACTCAATCAAACCTGCTGCCAACGTAAGCGAGTGCAACCTCTGGGAAAGAAGGCACCCGATTTGTCTTTGATTAATTTTCATCTTTTAATCTTTTCCATCTTCATTTACTGGATGATAAAAAAAAGTATAAATATTCCTACTCACTGAGCAGGTGGTAGTTGGAGTCTCTCTCGTATTTGAAGGTGAGTCGGCCATAACTGACATGGTTCAGATTCTTCAACCACTCGAAATAAGACACAGTCACACCACCAGCATTCAGATACATGTCCTGTAAGAGAGAGAACGGAGTGAAGAGGTAGAGAGAGAGATATATAAGGAGAGACAGAGGGAAGGAGGGAGACAGAGAGAGGATCAAAGGAAGGAGGGAGACAGACAGGAAAGAAGGACAGTGGGATGGCAAGAGAGTTGAGAGAGCCATGTTATAATGCTGTTACCTTCTTAAAAACATACCTGGAGTATCTGTCTACATCTCCAAAGCTCAAAATGCTCTTTCACCGTGTGATGTCATGAAGTGGGAGTTTTCCATTTAACAGCTCCTTTTAACTTTAGTTCAGTAGAGATTGGATAAGCCGTAGGTTTTGCCAAATGATTCTAGTGAAGGTGTATGAAGTTTAAAAACACAGTTGAGCACTTCCTGTATTACCACATGACATCACAATGCGGAGTGTTTGAGAGAAATATGTAGGGTTTGTGTGTTAAACATGTGTGAATGAAACAAAACAACTCCAGGTCTGTTTGTGACGAGGAAACAACATTATCTGATCTGATAATCATTACAGATCTGAAAACAGTTCAGTTCAGTTCGGTTCAGTTTTATTCACTTACAGGAATAACCATGACGTTGTTCTGCAGGAAGACCTTGTCAGCATCAGGAGTTGTGGGTCCATTGGCACCTTCAGCAATGATCTGCCGAAAACAAAATTTAATTCTTAAAACATTTCAAAACTGATGTATTTGTTTTTTTACATTATGATGCTGTAAACACAATATGGATCCAATTCACTTCATTTCTTCCAGTTTCTTACTGTTCGTCACTCTAAAAGCCAATGCAACAATGTTTTTAACTTTATTTAACCAGGAAAATCCCTCAAACATTAGGGAAGCACTGATCCAGCTTCTTCTGTTCTGGTACCAATGTCGATATTTTGGCTTTAAGTATCTGCTGATTCAGATATCAACATATACCAGAGCAGAGACTTAATATACCTCATTTCCTTAAAACACAAACGACATAAGGGAAAACATGATCCAAATACGTTTTTTAACTGTTACTGAATTTCTTGATGGATTGCATATTGGTTCAGATACTTAGTAGTGACTTTAAATGAGAAATATCAGTACAGATATCCCATACCAGTCTTGTATCTGTGCCTCCCCATCAAACATGTACAAATCACAAAGCAACTTCAGCATTATAATAGTTTCTCCTTCTTTAGCTTGATGAAATTATTTCAAAAAGACAATTTTCATGAGCGATTTCTGCCGCCATCTTGGTTGTAGTTGCTAATGTAAACAAACTCCAAAAGGAAACACTTAATCATAGACTGTATAAAAACGTGGACTAAGTGAGTCAAATGAAGTTGATTGAGGCTAGCAGCTACAGTGTGTGCAGAATTATTAGGCAAGTTGTATTTTTGAGGATTAATTTTATTATTGAACAACTACTATATTCTCAATTAACCCAAAAGACTCACAAATATCGAAGCTGAATATTTTTGGAAGTTGGAGTGGGGCTTCTCAAAAGCCTTCCATCCATGGATTCTGTCAGCTTCTTGATCTGTTCACCATCAGCATTGCGTGCAGCAGCAACCACAGCCTCCCAGACACTGTTCAGAGAGGTCCCTCCTTGTAGATTTTACGTTTCATGAGGGACCACAGGTTCTCTATGGGGTTCAGATCAGGTGAACAAGGGGCTATGTCATTATTTTTTCATCTTTTAGACCTTTACTGGCCAGCCACGCTGTGGAGTATTTGGAGGCATGTGATGGAGCATTGTCCTGCATGAAAATCATGTGTTCATTCTTGAAAGATGGCGACTTGTTCTTGTACCACTGCTTGAAGAAGGTGTCTTCCAGGAACTGGCAGTAGGACTGGGAGTTGAGTTTGACTCCATCCTCAACCCAAAAAGGTCCCACAAGCTCATCTTTGATGATACCAGCCCATACCAGTACCTCTCCTCCACCTTGCTGGCGTCTGAGTCGGAGTGGAGCTTTCTGCCCTTTATTGATCCAGCCACGGGCCCATCCATCTGGCCCATCAAGACTCACTCTCATTTCATCAGACCATAAAACCTTAGAAAAATCAGTCTTGAGATATTTCTTGGCCCAGTCTTGACGTTTTATCTTGTGTCTCTTGTTCAGTGGTGGTCGTTTTTCAGCCTTCCTTACCTTGGCCATGTCCCTGAGTATTGCACACCTTGTGCTTTTGACACTCCAGTAACGTTGGAGCTCTGAAATATGGCAGAACTGGTGGCAAATGGCATCTTGGCAGCTTCACGCTTGATTTTCCTCAATACTTGGGAAGTTACTTTGCGCCTTTTTTTTTCAACGTGCTTCTTGCGACCCTGTTGGCTATTTGCCATGAAACGCTTGATTGTTCTGTGATCCCGCTTCAAAATCTTAGCAATTTCAAGGCTGCTGCATCCCTCTGCAAGACATCTCATAATTTTAGACTTTTCAGGGTCCGTCAAATCTCTCTTCTGACCCATTTTGCCAAAGGAAAGGAAGTTGCCTAATAATTATGCACACCTGATATAGGGTGTTGATGTCATTAGACCACACCCCTTCTCATTACCCAGATGCACATCAGCTGATATACTTAATTGGTAGTAGGCTTTCAAGCCTATAGAGCTTTGAGTATGACAACATGCATAAAAAGGATGATGTGGTCAAAATACTTATTTGCCTAATAATTATGCACATAGTGTATAGGGAGAGCGAGGCTGTTGAAGTTAAAGCGCCTTCCCAGTCGCACCGCTGGTTTAGCAGAGTTGGCACTTAGCAACGCTGTCAATCAAACCTGTTGCTAATGGGAGCAGCGCAACCTCTGGGAAAGAAGGTGTCTGATTTGTCCGTTCATTGTGATTTAGGGACACAACAGCAAAATATAAATAACAGGATCATGTAGAGCGGGTTAATGGCTAACATTTTGGTCTTAAAATGTTTGTCATGTCAATTTACATATATATATATATATATATATATATATATATGGGTGTGTGTGGGGGTGTGTGTGTGTGTGTGGGTGTGTGTGTGTGTGTGTGTGGTGTGTGTGTGTGGGGGTGTGGGTGTGTGTGTGTGACCGGTGGACTTCTGCGTTGTGTTGTAAGGGTGCTAAGGAGCCACAAGACACCGCGGGAATTTTTGGAGTCACCTTTGATCTGTTTCATAAAAACTATAAAACTTTATGAACATGTGCCGTCGGTCCAGCCCACACTATACAAAAGAAGACAATGGACAAAGTCAACAACTCCCCACACTTGCTCACATGAACAAACAAAAACAACGAAACAATACAGGAGCAGCTCAATAATAACTTAAATACAAATAAAATATAACCACAGATGTAAACAAAGATAAATTAAAAGAGGACACTTGGGATTACAATGAATGACTGACCTCTTCCCAATACCGGTTTGCAAAGGGAAGAGGCGGGAGTCAAACCCCGAATTTATACCAGGAGCAAGGCGAGGGACACACAAAGAAGAAAGCAAAACAAAGAAGAAGCGGCTGGAGGACCAAGGCTGCACATAAAATCAAAATACCAGGTATGGACAAAACTGTGACAAACAAAAGCAGCATTTTGTGTAATTATACATAAATTATACATATATATGAACCGGTTACATATATATATATTTTATATATATATATATATATATATACACACACAGTCTATGGCATCAACTGTCGTTGGTCAACCAATATGGCTCCACTGCCCCAATATGAATGTTCTATGTTAGTTATATGGCAAAAAACGATGCGTCTAGTTTTGGTTTAAAGGTTTCATATAATACCACATGTTTGCAACTGTTCATTGGAGGCTAGGCTAACAGTATTGCTCAGTTCAATAGAAACATAACTTTAATAATTCAACATTTGTCTGGACTTAAGCGCTGAGTTATTCAACTAAATTTACCCCAGGCCAGATTTTTTGGACATGCCACTTTCAAACACACCAAATGTGATTCATCCATCCATCCATTTTCTTCCGCTTATCCGGGGCCGGGTCCACTGTTTCCTCTAAACTGCGTGCGTGCGCAATTGCGCACTGCTGACACGGTCTCCGCGCACAGAAAATCTGTGCTGTGCACAAAAAAATCGAACAGGAGTTGAAAATAAAATAAATACACAACAATTCATTCTGCGCTATTTTTCAATGTGAGTCAGTGAGTGTGACCGGGGACGAGCTGCTCCAGCCACTTTTGTGATTCACATACGTATTGTGCAGCTTATCACCGTCATTGACAGGCGTCCTCATGTCCCAATGCCGATGTGGGCCGTGTCCCAATTCGCCAAATGCACCCTTTGAAGGGTCCCTTCGAAGTACTCTTCAAAGTGTAGTTTGAAGGTTCCGGTCGAGAATCTGCCCTCCTCAGTGTAGCCTCCATCTTGCTGAAGTGGGACAGGCCCACACCACGGACCACACTTCCACCGCTGTCTTTGAGCGTATGATATGTACATTACGTACGTTATTTTTAATGATTTATTATTTAATAGAAGAAAAGTCAAGATGTCGTCGTCACAGCCGTTTCTTTCTGTTTAGATTGAATATCAATAGGCAAATATAACGTTCGAGGTGATTTTTTTACTCAATTGTAGCTACTTCATAACTTTAAAGGGTTAACAAAATATACCTTGTGAAAACATAATAACAGAGACAGAGGTAACAATATCATTTTGACATTCATAGTCTATAAACCAGAGAACACTGATTAGTTGTACATAAAGTGGGAAATTGCAATTTAATGGTTTGGTATTTTGGCCAGTGGCTACACCACTTTAATAACAGTAGAGGGCGCTGTTTCCCTTCTATGCCGTGCCAGTTCTTTTCATTTGATTATTATAAGGTATTTTCTAGCAGTGCAGCGCTACATCAAGCTAGTGTCTTGATTTACTAACACGAAAGTAAATGACACGTGCCCACGAGGGGCGCAGACCTATGGAATGTACCGGAATTCATAAAGATTTTGTGCACGTCTCAGGACTCTCTTCTGCCCTTTCCTCAGAGTCCGTTGCTTCATTGTTCACATTACCTGTGTGCAACTCATTAAACTCTTCTGACTTTAAGTTTCAGTCTCTTGGTCTTTGACACTTACAATAGAAACGAACATTCTTATATTATTCTTATTGCAGTAATATTTTCTAATGATAATAATGTCTCTTATTGTCTAGCAATAACTGCACATTCCTTTATTCCATGTAACTCCTTTTTAATCATCAAACACACGGCCTGTACAGATCTTTATTCAGATTTAACAGTTTCATGTCGCACTGTTGTAGATGAGGTAAACCAGTACGAACATTTGAACGTGTATTGTGCAACGGACTCCATTTTCTTCTCTTTTTTGCGCAGCCGCGGTGCATGATGGGATATAGAAGTGCGGGAAGTGTGCACGGATGCACGCTTCGGTTACGTCCGATCTCCATGGAAACGGTGCAAAGGGAAGGGCAGGTTTGTCGGCCGCATTCAGTAGGGTGCGTTGAAATGGGACAGCCCTCGTCGCGCCGGAAATAACATAACTGCCCTTCGATGCACACTTTGAATGGTGATTCTAAGGCCAGTTTGGCGAATTGGGACACGGCCGTGGCCGATGTGGAGTGAAAACTCTCTAATGATGCTAAGTGTTTAACCCCTTAACGCTCCGACGGCCCGCCCTTGGTCGCACTGTTACGCACTGTTTTGCAGCAGTTTTGCGTTTTAAACATGGGGAAACGGACAAAACAAAGGAAGTACGCGACCGAGGACACTGTGGCTGTGTCTCAATTCGCCCACGTTATATTTACCTATTGATATTCAATTTAAACAGAAAGAAACGGCTGTGACGACGACATCTTGACTTTTTTTCTATTAAATAATAAATCATTAAAAATAACGTACGTAATGTACGTATCGTACGCTCAAAGACAGAGGTGGAAGTGCGGTCCGTGGTGTGGGCCTGTCCCACTTCAGTTAGATGGAGGCTACACTGAGGAGGGCAGACTCTCGACCGGAACCTTGAAACTACACTTTTGAAGAGTACTTCGTAAGGACCCTTGAAGGGTGCATTTGGCGAATTGAGACACAGCCTGTGGATGTTCGTACAAGTTAAACTAGAGGCATCTTGGACCTGGAGCGGTTTGTGGAACCGAGTGAAGATCTCGCGGTGGAGTCAGGAGCAGAGGGACCTTATGATTTGATGGACTGGATGCTGTTCCTGGATGCGTGGTTTATTCTGCTATTGACTTAATTGTGGGTCAAATATGTAGTATGTGTAATTATTAGCATTAGCTAATGCCAATCTGTGCCCCCTCGACCACCACCAATCATCACGCACACACTTGGTTGAAGTGTCTTGCCTAAGGACACAATGACAGAACTAAGGACACAATGAGAGAAGTTGGTCCGAGCGGGACTCGATCCTCCAACCCCTAAACACTGAGCCACTGTCACAGAATGACTGTCACACTGTCACATGTACAGTGTATTATTAGTTTCCAGTGTGTGTTTGTTTACATTTTGAAGTGTGTGTGTTTGTTCACTGTTTGCAGTGTGTGGTTTGTAAATATATATTTATTTTGACCCATACCACTTGTTTTGAATATATGTTATGTACAAATACACAGTATATATTGTGTTTTAATATGTTATTTAAATGTACAGTAATAGAGCAGCTGGGTGTGCAGATACAGATTCCTCTCAGTGTGTATTGGTCATTGACTGTCACTAGTTCATGAGTTGTAAAAATCAAATGATCGTGTCATATACTGAAAAAGAGTTAACGGACTGTCTCCCAGACACAGTAGGACAATCTCACTCAGTCACAGCAAAAGCTTCACACAATGGCTTATACTCATAATACAAGTCAGAGCTTTATCATAAAAATGTGAAGTGTGTTTTCAACATTGGAGTTTACAGTTGTCTTGGTTTGGTTGGAAGTTCATGTTTTGCCATAGTTAAAATTAAATATTTATACTTCCAATAGCATTAACATACTACACAGGTCATGATTTTTGTCATTTTCATTGTATAAGTGGCTAAAGCACTTAATTAAAAGTCTTATAACAGAAATGTAAATGCGGTAATTTGATTCTTTTAATAAACCATTTAACTTGGATGGATGCGATGCAGCATGACCACAGTGCACACGTCTGATGTTGCTCACACTGGTCCATGGGACCACTCAGGGAGTTTGTGTGTTTGCTCAGACTCATGAGAAATTAGAGGGAACATTGGCCGGGTCGCGGGAGCAGCAGTCTAAGCAGGGACTCCCAGACTTCCCTCACTCCGGACACGTCCTCCAGCTCCTCCGGTGGGACCCCAAGGCGTTCTCAGGCCAGCCGAGAGACATAGTCCCTCCAGCATGTCCTAGGTCTTCCCCGGGGCCTCCTCCCGGTGGAACATGCCCAGAACACCTTCCTAGGGTGGCATCCAGGAGGCATCCTGAGCAGATGCCCGAGCCAACTCAGCTGGCTCCTCTCGATGTGTAGGAGAGGAACCAACCTTTTAAACCTTTACTCAACTCTGACTTGCACACTGGGATTGCATAACGACAACTGCATGAGCTCTAAAGTAAAGTATTGTGGAACTTTGACCCTGTACCAACAACACAGTACACCACACAGAACAAAATAGCAGTGAATATAAACCACAAATCAGGATATCGCATTCGGAAAACCACAAACAAGCCTAACTGATGATAACTTGGGAAGAAATTAGCACATCCAGTAAGTCCAAGTGGTAATGTCTAGCTAGCATGTAGCCTATAATCTAAAGTAAACAAAGAAACCTAGCAAGAATGTTTACGGGATTTATATCTGATAACTGCATGTACTAGAAAGGTTCTATCATATAACATTAATAGCCACATAGTCCAGTCAGGCTAGCATTACAAACTATGGCCTTGTTAGCGTAGTATTTACTAGCTCTAACCCCTAACTAAAGGGAAGGAAAATTGTGTATGTTTTTATACCAAGATACTAAAATTCATATTAATGTCTCAGAATAAAAATATTAATTCAAAATAACAACTATATTAAAAGCCATGTACAACTACCCTATATGCTAACATGCTAAATAGAAGTGCTAGTTAAATTTGATTAAGATGTTAGCATGATTGCTTTATTAGTGAGCTAACAAAACTGACTGGATATTTATGACCCTTACCAAAAACAAAATGCATAAAGGGAAATTTGATTAATATGAACAATAAGGATAATTTTCTTGTAAATATATATCCATCCATCCATTTTCTTCCGCTTTATCCGGGGCGGGTCGCAGAGGCAGCAGTTTCAGCAGGGAGGCCCAGACTTCCCTCTCCACACACACTTCCTCCAGCTCTTCCGGGAGGATCCCGAGGCGTTCCCAGGCCAGCCGTGAGACATAGTCCCTTCAGCGTGTCCTGGGTCTTCCCCGGGGCCTCCTCCCAGTGGGACGTGCCCGGAACACCTCCCGAGGCATCCGGAATAGATGCCTGAGCCACCTCAACTGGCTCCTCTCAACGTGGAGGAGCAGCTGCTCTACTCCGAGCTCCTCACCCTAGCTCTAAGGGAGCGCCTAGACACCCTGTGGAGGAAACTCATTTCGGCCGCTTGTATCCGCGATCTTGTCCTTTCAGTCATTACCCAGAGATCATGACCTTAAGTGAGGCTAGGAACATAGATTGACCGGTAAATCGAGAGCTTTGCCTTCCCACTCAGCTCCTTTACCACAACGGTCTGATACAGTGACTGCAGACGCCGCACCGATCCACCTGTCAATCTCACGCTCCATCCGTCCCCCACTCGTGAACAAGACCCCAAGATACTTGAACTCCTCCTCTTGAACTGCCACCTTATCGTGGTGGGGTAGTTTGCGTACCCAAATGATCCTAGGAGCTATATTGCCTGGGGCATTATGCAAAATACAAAACAAACACATTTAAGTTCAAAGTAGATTCCCTGATTTTATAAACTGTCGGACTAAATAAATTGTTTTCTTCAAATCCCCCAAAGTTTTGACTTTTTGTACAAGATGAATAAGTGGACTCCACAGAAAGTGGACAAAACGTTGTAGGAGTGAAGATATTTGGCTGCTCATTCAAGCCACTTCTTTAGTTCTGGTCAGATTACTGGTGGACACTGCCTTACATCTGTCTAGGCTAGGTCTATTGTGCTACCCTAAGTGTAAACTGTGCCTGAGTCCTACTTGGCATCGTAGAACTTTATAACCGTGTTGCCATGGTGATGCGTAAACACGCCATTGTTACCCAATAACAAAGACACATGAGTGCCATATTTGCATTCGATGCCACTTGCGTTTGACACCATTGATCACAACATTCTACTGCAGAGGTTAGAATGTGACATTGGAATCAGAGGGACCGCCCTCAAATGGTTTAAATCCTATCTATCAGATAGGTACCAGTTTGTTAGTATAAACCAGAGCACCTCTCCCTGTTCTAAAGTAGCCTGTGGTGTTCCACAAGGATCTGTGCTTGGTCCAATCCTATTTACTCTGTATATGTTGCCATTGGGTAACATTATCAGAAAACATGGCATTAATTTTCACTGCTACGCTGATGACACTCAGCTGTACTTATCAATGAAACCAAATCAGACTGATCAAATAGATAAACTCAGTGCCTGTGTGAAGGACATCAAAACCTGGATGACCTTGAATTACCTGCTCTTAAATCCTGAAAAAACAGAGGTCATTGTCGTTGGTCCCAAAGGTCAAAGAGATTCTCTGTCAGACCAGATATTCTCACTCGACAATGTGAATATAGCTTCTAGCCCTACTGTAAAAAATCTTGGAGTCCTATTTGATCAAAATCTCTCATTCACAGCCCATATAAACCTAGCTTGTAAAACCGCATACTTTCACCTGCGAAATATAACTAAAATTAGAAATATTTTACCTAAAAACGATGCTGAAAAACTCATCCATGCATTTGTTACTTCCAGACTTGATTACTGTAATTCCCTGCTTGCCGCCTGCCCCAAAAGTACTATAAGGAGCCTCCAGTTGGTCCAAAATGCAGCGGCCAGAGTCCTAACAGGAACTAAAAGAAGAGACCACATCAGTCCTGTACTAAAATATCTGCACTGGCTTCCTGTCGAGCTTAGAATCAAATTCAAAGTCCTCCTCCTGACATACAAAGCCCTAAACGGTATGGCCCCATCCTATCTGCAAGATGCTATTGTCCCGTACCAGCCAAACAGAGCACTCCGCTCTCAGAATGCAGGACTATTAGTGGTTCCTAGAGTGTCCAAAAGTACAGTGGGAGGGAGAGCATTCAGTTACCAAGCTCCTGTGCTATGGAATCAACTCCCTGCTGATGTTAAACAGGCCCCCACAGTCTCTGTATTTAAGACCAGGCTTAAAACCTTCCTCTTCGGTATAGCGTATGACCAGGTTACTTAGTGAGGGAGTTAGGGTTATTAAAACCCGGGATAAGATAAGCTGCAGTAGGAGTAACTAGCTGGGGGAAGTATGGCAACCTGAGCACTATCCTCTACTTTGCCCTATTTTCTCATCAGCAATGCTATTCACATGTTGTCCCCTGTCCCACTCCCCCTGTGGAGTGTATCTCTTTCAGATGCCCCGATGACAGTTGGACCTCCTCCTTGCCTGGCTCTCCTCCTCCTCGCCCGGCTCTCCTCCTCCTCGTCTGGTCTCCTGGCCGATTTCTTATGTTGTCTGATTTTTCCTGTTGTGTCTGATTTTTCCTGTTGTGTCTGATTTTTCTTGTTGTGTCTGATTCTTCCTGTTGTTTTGTTTTTTGTGTCTTGGCGGCACGGTGACTGAGTGCCATCACTCATGTCTCACAGCAAGAAGGTTGGTTCGATCCCCGGGTCACCAGGCCTTTCTGTGTGGAGTTTTTCATGTTTCTCCCCGTGTCTGGATGGGTTTCCTCCGGGTACTCCGGTTTCCCCCATCAACCAAAACATGAACGCCCTTCGAGACAACTGTTGTTGTGATTTTGGGCGTTACAAAAATAAATGAATTGAACTTGCAGCATCAAGTCCAGTCATCATCATGTCCAGTTCCTTTAAACTGTTGTGTTTAACTTATAGTGACTCGAGTCTGGTGGGTAGTGGGCACAATGGGGATGGGTCCTCCTTGTTTCCCAAACTTCCCCTCTAAACTCTCCTGCACCGACACTGGACAGAAGAAAGGCATTATTAAAAATATTTGTATTAAGTTTGTGACAAAAACTTATTAAACTAAAAAAATATTTGACATAATGAGATTTGGTGCAGCTATTCAATATAAAAAAGGTACATAAAATACCTAATCTAAGCAACAAGATATGCCAATATGACATTAACACTGGCCAACTAGCCAAATGCTAATAGATTTTCATTAAAGTTACACATTAAATTTGACTTCTTCCACATTTATCTGACTTGTCCCTATAAAAAACTAAATTCAACCATGGTACAGCTGAAACCTGACGTTTACATACATATATAAAAAGACGCATCACTGTGACATGAAATCAGGCTAAACATTTCCTGTTTTAAGTCAGTTAGGATTACCAAAATGATTTCTATATGCTAAATGCCAGAATGAGAGAAGGATTTTTTTAGATGATTTTTCATTACATTCTTCAAAGTCAGAACTTTACATACAGTAAGATTACTATGCATTTAAACAATTTGGGAAAACCCAGATGATGATGTCATCGGTTTAGATGCTAGCTGAAGCTGGTAAGAGTGTGTCATTGTCCACAGTGAAACGAGTACTATACCAACATGGGCTGAGAAGCCACTCTGCAGAAAGAAGCAATTACTCCAAAAGAAACAAAATAGCCAGATTACAGTTTGCAAGTGCACACAAGGACAATTTTTGAAGACATGTCCTGTGGTCTGATGAAACTAAAATTGAACCGTTTGGCCATAATGAGCATTGTAATGTTAGGAGGAAAAAGGGAACACATGCCTGGAAAGGCATATGCAGGCAAGGTGGCCTACAAACTTGGCTGAGTAGCACCAGTTCTGTCAGGAGGAATGGGCCAAAATGCCGGCCAAATTTTGGGTCAAACATTTCCGTTATCCCTCCACAAGCTTCTCTTTGGTATACAGTTTAATGGCAATGGTACCAAATACTAAAGAAGTGTATGTAAACATCTGTCTTTGAAGAAATGTAATGAAATGAAAACTGTAAAAAAAATAAAAAAAAAAAATAAATAAATAAATAAATAAATAAATATATATATATATATATATATATATATATATATATATATATATATATATATATATATATATATATATATATATATATATATATATATATATATATATATATATATGTATATATATATATATATAATTTCGGTAATCCTAATAGACTAAACTTTTCCTGTTTTAGGTCAAATTTCATGTCAAACACATACACTATACACTCCAGAATTCACATTTTGCACTGTTGGATCTTAAGAAGGTTCTAAGTAGTCCTTCAAAATGCAAAACGAAGAAATGGAAGTGAGACAAAAACAATTTGAGTAAGCAAATTATTGCAAATGTAGTTTAATTTACACATAGAGCAGCTCACCTGTAATAGTAGCCCGGTGGTCCGGAGTGGGATGTATTCAGGAAATGACCCAAAAGACAAGCTCTGATAGTGTAATGATATTTATTACAAAAAGAGAGTATATGCCAATCGCAGACAGAGTCTGGGTATTCTCTGAGCCAATGTGAGAAAGACCACAAACAAAGAAACTCACCTATATTTATAGTCTACAGAACTATAAAACTGTAGGACAGCCCCGCAACCTATGTTGTTTGTTCAGGCGTTAGGTCCCAAGACTTAGCAATTCCCATATCTTGCACCCATACCTCCTAGTGTGAGTTTATGACCTTTGTCCCCTCTGTGTCTCAACAAAGATAGGAAGGAACACCTGGACCAGACAGATGGCAGGTCAGACAACACACAAACAACCATTAAACTGATATACACTGTTCATCAGCTGATCACAGCTTTTAAAATCCCAAATCTTCAGAGTCAGTGTTATTTTCTGTCAGGTATCCACACTGGCATGACCTCCTGATGGCAAAGGCAAAAAAAAAAAAAATTCTCTTTGAACGTGGTCGGATTGTTGAGCTGCATCAGCAAGGCCTCTCGCAGCATACCATTGCTGCTGAGGTTGCACATTGTAAGACAGCCATTTTAAAATTCTTTAAAAAGTCAAGTGGTAGACCCAAAAAAAATTTCACCGGCCCTGAGCCAGAAGATCTGATTAGCTATCTGTCAAGATATCTGTCAAGACAAGGGATGATCCTCGGACCAAATTAAGCTTGTCACGGGTGCCAACTCCGTCTCACAACCATTGGCCAACAAGGCTCGATAGGACTTCTTCAGCCTGACTGCTCATGCGGTTGCGGTGGCAAAAGCTCTGGGCTGGGAGGAGTTTGGGGAGGCCATGGAGGAGGACTATTGGATGGCCTCAAAGAGATTTTGGCAAACCTCAAGAGGGGGAAGCAGTCCTTCACCAACACTGTTTACAGTGCCGGCGGAGAGCTGCTGACCTCGACTGGGGATGTTATTGGATGGTGGAACGAATACTTTGAGGACCCAATCCCAAAATCACATCTTCCGAGGAGGAAGCAGACACTGGGGACCTGGAGGCGGACTTGTCCATCACCCTGGCTGAAGTTACTGAGGTGGTTTGCAAGCTCCTCGGTGGCAAGGCTCCGGGGGTGGACGAGATCCGTCCCGAGTACCGCAGGTCTCTGGATGTAGTGGGGCTGTCTTGGCTGACACATCTCTGCAACATTGCGTGGCGGTCGGGGACAGTATCACTGGACTAGCAGACCAGGGTGGTGGTCCTTCTGTTTAAGAAGGGGGGCCGGAGGATGTTTTCCAATTACAGGGGAAACACACTCCTCAGCCTTCCCGCTAAGGTCAATTCCAGGGTACTGGAGAGGAGAATCCAACCGTTAGTCAAACCTCGGATTCAGGAGGAGCAGTGTGGTTTTCGTCCCAGTCGCGGAACACTGGACCAGCTCTATACTCTCCATCGGGTCATGGGAGGTTGCTCAACCAATCCACATGTGTTTTGTGGATCTGGAGAAGGCATTTGACCGTGTCCCTCGTGGTGCCCTTTGGGGGGTGCTCTGGGAGTATGGGGGCTCTTTGCTAAGGGCTGTCCGGTCCCTGTATGACCCGAGCAGGAGCTTTGTTCGCATTGCCAGCAGTAAGACCTGTTCCCGGTGCATGTTGGACACTGTCAGGGTTGCCTTCTGTCACCGGTTCTGTTCATTATATTTATGGACCGAATTTCTAGGCGCAGTCAGGGGCTGGAGGGGGTTCAGTTTGGGAACCACAGGATCTCATCTCTGCTGTTTGCAGATGATCTTGTCCTGATGGCTTCATTGAGCCAGGACCTGCAGCAGGCACTGGGGCGGTTTGCAGCCGAGTGTGAAGCAGCTGGGATGAGAATCAGCTTGTCCAAATTTGAGGCCATGGTTCTTGACCGGAAAAAGGTGGTTTGCCCTCTCCGGGTGCGTCGTTAGTCCTCGTCTCAAGTGGAGGAGTTCAAGTATCTCGGGGTCTTGTTCACGAGTGAGGGAAGGATGGAGCGTGAGATTGACAGGAAAATTGGTGCAGCGTCTGCAGTGATGTTGTCACTGTATCGGACTGTTGTGGTAAAGAATGAGCTGAGCCAAAAGGCAAAGCTCTCAATTTACAGCTTAATCTATGTTCCTACCCTCACCTATGGTCATGAGCTTTGGGTAATGACTAAAAGGACAAGATCGCAGATACAAGTGGCCAAAATGGATTGGTGTGGATTGGATGGTGTCTGGGCCCACCCTTAAAGATTGGAGAGCATAGTCACACGGGAGGAGCTCGGAGTAGAGGCGAGAGGAGCCAGAGGACATGTCTAGAGTAAGGGAAGTCTGAGAGTCCCTGCTTAAACTGCTGCCCCCGCGACCCGGCCCCAGATAAGCAGAAGGAGATGGATACATGGCATCTGCGAGAGAAGGGTTTTAATAACAAAAACATCTTCAAAGACCTTGTCTCCTTCAATGGCACAACATTGCCCATTTGGAATTTGCACAAGAGCACCAAACATGGGAAATTGCAAGATGGAAGAAAGTTTTATTCTCTGATGAGAAAAAAAATTAACCTTGACGGTCCCCGATGGCTTCCAACATTACCGGCATGACAAGGAGATCCCACCTAAGATGTTTTCTACTCGGCACAGTGGAGGGGGCGCCATCATGATCTGGGGGCTTTTTGCTTCAATGGAACAATGGAGCTTCAGGTTGTGCAGAGGCGTTAATTGGCAGCTGGCTGTGGAGATGTTGCAGGGGGCATCCCTCATGACTGAAGGCCATCGTCTGTGTGGTAATGACTGGGTTTTTCAACAGGACAACGCTGCAGTTCACAATACCCGCCTGACAAAGGACTTCTTCCAGAGAAATAACATCATTCTTTTGAACCATCCTGCGTGTTCCCTTGATTTCAATTCAATTGAGAACATTTGGGGTTGGATGGCAAGGGAAGTTTACAAAAATGGACACCAGTTCCAGACAGTGGATGCCCTCTGTGAAGCCATCTTCACCACTTGGAGCAACATTCCCACTAGCCTCCTGGAAAAACTAGCATCAAGTATGCCGAAACAAACTTTTGAGGTGATTAACAAGAATGGTGCAGCTACTCATTACTGAGTCCTTTTTGAAAATTTTATTTCTTTGTCTCATTCCCATTTCTTCTTTTTGCATTTTGAAGCACTACGCCTTCTTAAGATCCAACAGTGGAAAAATGTGAATTCTTGCAATTTTCTAACTGGTCTTAAAATTTTGAACAGGAGTGTATAAAAAGACAGTGAGAAAAAAGTGTATGTAAACTTCTGGTTTCAACTGTAGTTTTCATTCATAACATCATAACATATCAACTTTTTGCGCTTCAGTGCATCCATTACATAATTTCCAAATATTATGAAGATTTAATAAATATGGTGTTATGGCATTCTTTAGCATAAATCTTTATTTGTATTATTATGGATCATTTTGACCTAACCTTCATAATACTATCTGTTATGTTGTTATGTCTTTTGTGTCTGGCGTCAAAGCCACTTCGATTAGACCAAATTGGCAAGACTGTTTTGGTGGTATAAATACTCTGTATTGTTTACATTTGTCAGCTGAGGGTGAGACGACACCGTTAGGGACACAGCTCTTTGACAATTGTGCACAATTGATTCAATAAACCAGACCTTTGATTCAAGACAACTTCTCTGTTTATTTTTATATCTTTAAGACTTTTTGACTATTAGAAATTCCACAACAATGGTATAATATATTTCTACATTGGCCAATAGATCTATTAACTACCTCTGACTCCACTTTTGCCAAAATAAGGTGAAGCTCAAATTACACATGATGAAAGTGGGGTGGAGTTTGATTGTGCTGTGTCTGCCTAGTTACAATATAAAAGAATAGGGCACCAGCTTCATATTCTCCTCAGAGCTTCCTGGACAGCACGGCTTCAACTGTTCCACTTTAGGCAAGTATATTTTAATCAGATCAAACTGTTACTCTGAAGGATTTCTGTGCTTGAATGCATGACATCATAGAATACCTTTTTACCTAAAATTTACAGAGTTTAGACATTTGCTGTTCAATTTGACACAAGTATTGGTTTTCACATTTAGCATTAGCCTTAGAAGTCTCACTGGCCATGGTGTAAAGCAAAGTTAACAACTTTAAGGATAAGGATAACAGGGCATGCTGAGCAGATGTTTTGTTGAAACAGTAGTAAACATTCAAGTAATATAAGGTTAACTTTACATCATGTGCATTAAACGTTAATACTAGGGGGATAGTACCTGTGATGAATATTGAACAGTTTTACATCAGTCAAGTTGCATTTCAGTGCTCTTGAGAGGTTGCCACAGTGGCACTGGTTAAAGGATGGGCCAAATACACAGAATTAATTTCCCTCACAAGGGATCAATTAAGGATACGTTAATCTTTAATTAAAATGTGTCTAACCTATCATGTGCATTTTAAAGGCAGTACCATATGAGAAACTAGCATGAAAATGTCAATTTTAAGATAATTTATACATTTTTATACAGAGTCATGGCCCAAGCACTAGGACCACCAGCTCCAATACCAGTAAGTACCAGTTACTATCCTGCACAGCTCCCCAACGACAGCCAATCAGAAAGCTTGTGGCGTTTGCCATGTATGTGCTCTGTACGTGCACTTCAGCCAAAAAGTTAGTATCCGCTGATCCTCACACAAAATTGGTTGATCCACAAAGGCTATATGGAAAGACTGATTAAAACAGCTCAAACAGCAACAGTTTTTGTAATGACCTAGTAAAAAGATATTTCTGCTACAATCATACTGGGCTCATATGCAAGCGAATGCAAATTACAATGTTTGGATTCCCACAGTGCACCCTGATTATCTCCGCAGAAGCTCGTATGGTTCAGGTTTGGACCAGGATGTCAGCTTTCAGCTACACAGAGCCTGATGCTGGACTATAAACCAGCCATTAGCCAAGATACATTTTGAACTCACCTATGATTGTTAAGTGGGAAGTCACTTTCAGGTCCAACCGGTGACTCCACATTTCAAGCTTTGTTTTTTGACAAAATGCCACACCTAACTTTGAAAAGTATTTTAACCACAAATTGCATCAAGCATGTAAAAAATGCAGTTATGTAGAACTGGTAATTCAGATTACCAGTGCTACATAGCTCACCGACTGCCCTGTCACAGCTAACACTAGCTTAGCCTAGCTTCTTAGATCAACCTTGTACAGTTTGTAACATTTATAACCTTGTTGTTGGCGTAAAACAATAGAAATCCCTTTAACATGTGATCTCTTGTCACAAAAAAAAAAGAGGAAATTGAAAACAATAGATGCTTACAATCATTTGACGCACCTTGGACTCGGAAGTGACATCACACTAAACGATTTTATAATAATCCCATGTAAAGTATGAAAATGGGTTGATTATGAAATTAACAGTCAGCAGTGTTGGCAGAACACTCCCTAAATGTTCATCATCTTCTCAGTCCTGGGTTACACCAAGAGAGTGGACATGGTTTTGGTATTTATTTCCAGAGTATTGTTTTTGCTCTATGCCACAAAGACCAGACAGAATATATAATATATACATGTCCTCTGTCATCTCAGGTTATTGGGGCTAGTCAACAGGTGCTCCTTCTGTTCTTCAGCCCTGTCATTCTTAGTGTCCTGCAGTGCTGTACTGCTGTCTCTCAGTCACTGCAAAATCGGAACTTAATTTAATCAAATGTCTCAGTCCAAAGACTGAAGATCAACTCCTGGACATTATTTGCATGGGACTTCCGATCTTGACAGCAAACAAGCTCTGTACAGATTACAGAGCCATTTTAAAACCTCTCACAGAGTGTTCATGTTGACTTGTTGGTCACATAAACATAGAACATTTAACATTTAACAGAAATTATATAATTTTAGTGGCAAAACTTTTCCCAAATTCTCCATTGAAATAAGCAGGATTCCTGCTTAACCAAAGAGCCTCCATGAAGAAAGTGTGGTTTAGGAGCATTTAGTGGCAAAAGTGGCCAGGGCGAAGTAAAGTCAATTTTGCATTATTTCATTGCTTTTGACTAGGACAGTATAAATAAAATAAACATTTTAAAATTTCTAATATGTACAATTTTGAACTCTTCTCTTACAGCGCATGTTTGACATACCAGAAAACATAAAAGGGGCAAGGAGAGAAAGGATTAAAAATAAAACACTGAGGGATCACCCCAGCTGTCTTTATGAAGATGAAAGTGATGTATTTTACAAACAAAATTGCTGAATGGAAAAATGCAATAAAGAAGTGTTACCCAGAGTCCACAGCAGAAAACGAAGAACATGTGGAAATAATAATGCTCAAGAAAAAACATGGAACAGTCAGACAATTTCCATCTGGGAAGTTTATATTCCTGGAAAATTGCGATCTGCAAATGTTTAAAGATACATTTCGAGAAATGAACCCAGTAGGAGGAGTCCAGCCACGAGCAGAATCTCCAATACCAGTAAGTAGTTCTAAACACACTTATGTAGCTTCCTGTTAGACTTAGCCATTACTTTATCGCATAAAAACAAACAAACACTTTTTAAATGATAATGGATAGTATTACTGAGCCTATATATTTGTTGTGAATTCCATGGGATATTCAAAAAAACAGCTGAGATATTGAACACTTGTCCGCTGATGCACTTAAAGTGAACAGCTAGGTTGAACCAACTCTGTAGTTGGGAGAGAGTCTTGTGTGAAATGGGACCAAATGAGTTAATACAAAAAATAATTAATTATTAATTAAAAATAAATAATTTAATTAAATAAATGCTATAATGCCCTTTGATTCAACTATAGTAGAGGGATCTTGCATTATTTCATTACTTTTGACTAGTACATTAGAAATGAAACATGCATTTTAAAATTTTTCAAATGCACGATTTTGAAAATTTCTCTTCTCTTACAGCGCAGGTTTGCCATATCAGAAACCCCAAACAAGAACGAGAAGAAAAAGGCTACAGATGCAATACTGAGGGATAACCCCAACTGTCTTTATGAATATGACACAAGACATAATGAAACTGGTGCCATGGTTTTTTTTACAGAAAACGAAAACATTCCTCAATGGACAAAAGCAATAATCCAGTATTACCCAGCATCCACAATAGAAGAAAGTAGGAACCGTGTGAAAAATATATTCCTTAAGAAAATACATGGAACAGTGAAACAACATGGATCTGGGAAGTTTATAATTACGGGAGAAGATCATGATCTGCAAATGTTTATTGATAAATTTCACAAGATGAAAAATAAAAACAAGTTAGGGGAGGGGAGCAAAAAAGGTGAGGGAGGAAGAAGGGGCAAAAGAAAATGAAACTCCTGAATTTCTTTTAATGCATTGTTTTAAAGTTGCAAAATGTATAAGGCTCTCAACAGTATCTAAAATAAACAGATCTTGTACTATCAAATTGTACTATGGTCAAGTTTGTTAAACTTTAATAACTGAGCAGTACTCACTGAGCAGGTGGTAGTTGGAGTCTCTCTCGTATTTGAAGGTGAGTCGGCCATAACTGACATGGTTCAGATTTTTCAACCACTCGAAATAAGACACAGTCACACCACCAGCATTCAGATACATGTCCTGTAAGAGAGAGAACGGAGTGGAATAATGAAAAATAATATTTATATGTACCATATTTTCCAGACTATAAGTGGCACTTTTTTTCACAGTTTGGCCGGCGGTGCAACCTGTACTAAGATGCAACTTATACGCTGCCTAATTAATGTAACACTGGATGGAAATAAATCTTGTGACATTGCAGAAGCTTATCGAAACAATGCCATAGTGAATGTGTGTGGTAATCAAAGCTAAAGCTGGTCCAACCAAATATTAAAGTGTGTGACCTTTTTTTGGCCATGCAGTGTATGCGAAATTATTAATATAAATAATTTAACATCTTCATTATTGTCACACTGACAACCACACAAGGACACTCTAGGCTTGTGTACCAGTATCTACTACTCCTGTACCATTGAAAACGTAAAAAGCCATCTGAGAAAGACTGAACAAAAATTACCCCTAAAAGAGGGGTAAATGATGACAGCCACACAGAAGAGAAAGCGGCACTTCATGTACCTCCAGAGTTGGCGGAGTTTTTCAGAAGCGACACGAGGATGAAGATTTCAATGGATTTAGTGAGTTGGAGTGAAATGGAGAGTAAACGTGTTAGCTTGTTTTTTATGCTTTAGTTATCTGATTAACTGTTAATATTTACTTGTTAATATTTACCTTACATACTCGCCTTTAAAGATAAAATGTTTGTTCTTGGCCTCAGATTTTGTAAAATAAATTTCATCAAAAAATGCGACTTGTGTTTTTTTCTTCATTATTATGCATTTTTTGGCCAGTGTCACTTACTCCGGAGTGACATATAGTCCGGAAAATACAGTATATACTCTGTACACAATGGTACACCTGTGTCATTGTGTTTCATATTAAAAAACTAAAATGTAATGTCATCAATGCATCCATTACAAAAAGATGAATTTGATAACTGTCGGAAAAGGTTATAAATGTGTCACCCTCATCTGAACAGTGAAGTGCAAATGGCCAATAAGAGGGTCAAAAACACAGATTGGGCATGCAAGATTTTTGACACTTTGCAGCTGATGTCATCAACATTCCCTGGGGGTGTGATGCTAACTGTAGGCACTGCTCTGTCAGAAGCTCCGTTACCAATGTTGGACTTTAATCTGAGCTTTAGTTTAACACAAGACCTGACATAGCTGGAACTACAACATGTGAGATGACTTTGTACTGTTAAAAAAAGTCTCTCAAATTATATTAGCATTAGCCAACAGTTTCCCAGTTAGACACGCTCATCTTTTTGTTGAAAATCAAACTCATAAACAGGATGATGAATGCTCATATTAATCACAGGCTCCGAAAATGAGCAGTTTACATCCATTTTTTTATTTATTCTTGAGTTTTCAGACTATCTTAAAAAATATTTTGACAGTCTTTGCTAATGTGTGCATGGTGTTACCATGGTAACTGCTCAGCATTCACCATAGGCATACAGGCACAACACCTCCGGCATGATGTTACAGCAAGGTATCAATAACCAGCAGAATTCTAGTCTAAAGTCTAAAATAGTCTAAAGAGCTACGTTTTTTAGGACAAAATCACGTTCTATAAGGAATTTGTGTGACAGTTGATTTGTTCAGATTTAGCTCCAACAAGGTTCACTTACAGGAATAACCATGACAAAAATGATCATACATTGGTTCCTATTGATGGAAAAAGTGGAACAAATTACAAAGCCATCCAGTCACACAAGTGCACACGTCAAAGTAGATATGACAGGTTAGAGCGCTCATTTCACTAAAGCACATTATTACTAATATATCTAAGATTTTACTAGCATCTTTTAAACTTGAAGTTTATACATTTTATTTCCTGGTTAGACACAGAAACAGACATATGTGGAGATATATTCATGACTGTTACCTAGCAACCATAATGTGTATAAATTGGATAACAGTTACAATTACACTAATAGAAAAAATAAAACGTTTATTTTGTTTACAAGGAGGTTTAAAAAAAAGTCTTGTCTTCTTTGTAAATCGTTTCTGCATTTGACACAATTTCCCGTGTTGATGGCATAAGCAGATTTATTCCATTTTAGAACTCACAGCTATTTCCTGTATTTTTGTAGTTTTCAATTTTAACTGAAGTAAAACTATCATAAATATTTACCACAAGAAAAAGAAGTGGACTAAGTGAAGTTCAGCTCCAGTCAAAAAAACTGCTAGAGCAGTTATAGGGGCCAATTTGGAGCCCAGTTCCATATTTAGTATTCTGACTGTAAGTATAGCAACCAAAGAGTCAATCTGGAGCAAGGCTGATGAAGGCAACACCCCTTCTTGCCCGCACTGCTGGTTGAGCGGGGAGTGGGTGCTTAGCAATGCTGTCAATCAAACCTCAACTCAAATCAAAAAGATGAGAGGCCTGTAATTTTCATCATCAACTATGAGAGACAGAAGGAGAAAAAACAAAACAAAACTGAAAATCACATTATCTGATTTTTAAAGAATTTAATTGCAAATTATGGTGGAAAATAAGTATTTGGTGAATAACAAAAGTTCACCTCAATACTTTGTTACATACCCTTTGGTGGCAATGACAGAGGTCAAATGTTTTCTGTAAGTCTCCACAAGGTTTTCACACACTGTTGATGGTAGTTTGGCCCATTGCCACATGCAGATCTCCTCTAGAGCAGTGATGTTTGGGGGCTGTCACTGGGCAACACGAACTTTCAACTTAAGCCCCTCTATCTCTCGGTTCAGCCTGAACTAGCCTAGCCGACTAGCATCATGGCTAAACCTTCCTCCTCTTCTCTCACTCTTCCCTGCCCTGGTTGCATATGTGGAGTGATGACCCTGGCTTATTTGATGATGATAGGGACAGCTGCGTTAAGTGTAGTGTAGTGGCAGTCCTGCAGGCCAGGGTCTCAGAGTTAGAAACGCGGATCTGCTCATTGGAGGCTCTGACCCCGAGTTACAGTCAGGTAGCAGCAGTAGGGACTGCGAACCGCAGTAGCTTTAGAGTAGCTAGTGAGACTAGCCCCCCAGCGCAACCCGTGCAGCCGGGATCAGACCAGGACAGGTTTGTGACAGTTAGAAGAAAGCGTAGGACAGGCCAGGGACACAGGGCTGAGAATAGGACTGTAGCAGACCAGGGACATAGGGTTGAGAGTAGAGAGCTCCCCGTCCAGAACAGGTTTGCTCCCCTGAGCTGGACCCGGGACACTTTAGTCATAGGGAGCTCCATAGTCAGGGACGTGGAACTGCCTGCAGCTTCCACGCGGTGTTACCCTGGAGCCAGACTGGGTGACATCGAGGGGAATCTTAGGCTTTTAAAGAAAAGTAAGAATACGTACCGCCGGATCGTTATACACGCGGGGGGTAACGATACTCGGTGTGGTTAGTCAGAGGTGGTTAAGTTACAGATAGCTGCAGTCTGTGAATTGGCTAAGTCGATGTCGGAGTCCGTGTACTTCTCTGGCCCCCTCCCAACGTACGCCAATTGTGAAATGTACAGCCGCTTTTCAGCAGTCAACCAGTGGGTTGACCAATTGGTGCCCGCAGAATGGTGTCATCTTCATAGATAATTGGAGGGCATTTGAGGGGAAGCCTAGGCCGTGTCCCAATTTGCCAAATGCACCCTTTGAAGGGTCCCTTCGAAGTACTCTTCAATGTGTAGTTTGAAGGTTCCGGTCGAGAATCTGCCCTCCTCAGTGTAGCCACCATCTTGCTGAAGTGGGACAGGCCCACACCACGGACCACACTTCCACCGCTGTCTTTGAGCGTATGATATGTACATTACGTACGTTATTTTTAATGATTTATTATTTAATAGAAGAAAAGTCAAGATGTCGTCGTCACAGCCGTTTCTTTCTGTTTAGATTGAATATCAATAGGCAATTATAACGTTCGAGGTGATTTTTTTACTCAATTGTAGCTACTTCATAACTTTAAAGGGTTAACAAAATATACCTTGTGAAAACATAATAACAGAGACAGAGGTAACAATATAATTTTGACATTCATAGTCTATAAACCAGAGAACACTGATTAGTTGTACATAAAGTGGGAAATTGCAGTTTAATGGTTTGGTATTTTGGCCAGTGGCTACACCACTTTAATAACAGTAGAGGGCACTGTTTCCCTTCTATGCCGTGCCAGTTCTTTTCATCTGATTATTATAAGGTATTTTCTAGCAGTGCAGCGCTACATCAAGCTAGTGTCTTGATTTACTAACACGAAAGTAAATGACACGTGCCCACGAGGGGCGCAGACCTATGGAATGTACCGGAATTCATGAAGATTTTGTGCACGTCTCAGGACTCTCTTCTGTCCATTCCTCAGAGTCCGTTGCTTCATTGTTCACATTACCTGTGTGGATCATTAAACTCTTCTGACTTTACGTTTCAGTCTCTTGGTCTTTGACGCTTACAATAGAAACGAACATTCTTATATTATTCTTATTGCAGTAATATTTTCTAATGATAATAATGTCTCTTATTGTCTAGCAATAACTGCACATTCCTTTATTCCATGTAACTCCTTTTTAATCATCAAACACACGGCCTGTACAGATCTTTATTCAGATTTAACAGTTTCATGTCGCTCTGTTGTAGATGAGGTAAACCAGTACGAACATTTGAACGTGTATTGTGCAACGGACTCCATTTTCTTCTCTTTTTTGCGTAGCCGCGGTGCATGATGGGATATAGAAGTCCGTGAAGTGTGCACGGATGCACGCTTCGGTTACGTCCGATCTCCATGGAAACGGTGCAAAGGGAAGGGCAGGTTTGTCGGCCGCATTCAGTAGGGTGGGTTGAAATGGGACAGCCCTCGTCGCGCCGGAAATAACATAACTGCCCTTCGATGCACACTTCTAAGGCCGTGTCCCAATTCGCCAAACTGGCCTTAGAATCACCATTCGAAGTGTGCGCTTTGGCGGCGCTCGCGCTCTTTGCAGTCTCTGAAGGCATGGAAGCTCTGCCTGCTCACTTATAAGGCTGCTCTGCGGAAAGCCCAAACCAGATACTATTCAAATCTAATAGAAGTAAACAAAAATAACCCCAGATTTCTGTTCAGCACTGTAGCCAGGCTGACAAACTCCCACACTGCTAATGAGTCTCTTATCCCCTCGAACATTAGTTGTGATGACTTTCTTCACTTCTTCGATTACAAAATTACAACCATTAGAGACAAAATCAACAAAGTTACTCCAAAAATCAGCTCTGAGCTAATCCAGTCTGTAATACCAATATCCCACATGGATCCTCTAATAATATTAGATAAATTTACTCCTGTTGATGAGGTGGAGATTACCTCAGCCATCATGTCGTCCAAACCATCAACCTGTATGCTCGACCCTATTCCAATCAGACTCCTCAAAGAAGCCCTCCCCCTAATAATAAATTACATCCATAACATAATAAATATGTCGTTAGAAAATGGCTACGTTCCTCAGTCCTTTAAGTATGCTGTGATTAAACCCCTTTTGAAAAAACCTAACCTAAATCCTGATGAACTAGTCAACTATAGACCTATCTCTAATCTTCCCTTCCTCTCAAAAATTCTAGAACGAGTGGTGGTGAAACCGCCACCTGCAGGACAATAATATATTTGAAAAATTTCAATCTGAATTCAGAGCTCACCACAGCACAGAGACTGCACTGCTTAAAGCAGTGGTCGGCAACGTCCGGCCCGCGGGAAAATGTTGGCCCTTTGCCAATTTTTTTTGGCCCGCCAGAGGATTTTGGACTTTTTCCCGGCATTGATTCTTTAATACTGTCATGATCCGCTCCGTCTGCTCCACGTTTTTACTCCTGTCCTGCTCCTTCCCTCCCTCACCTGCCAGATCTGGGCTGAGCTCCTGGCTCCTCCTGCCCGCACCTGCAGCTCATCAGCGCAATCACCACCACCTGCTGTGTATAAGAGGAGCCAGGACCAGACACTCAGGGCAAGATCATCTGCGTTTCTACACCCTGTTCAGTGCCGGTTCATCTTCGTTTCATCCTCATCCCGTTCGGTGCCGGATCGTATGTGCGTCTCCACCCAGCTTGCTGGAACGTCTCAGCTCCAGCGCTCCCGGCTCAGCTCCGACCCTGCTTCCACCCTGCTTCCCAGCCCTGGTACTGTCTGTTTTATCTCTGCATTCCGCGACCCCGGACCCTGGTTAGCACTCTGCGTCCTGCCCTGGTGCTGCCCGCATCGTCATCTCCGCTGCGCTCCACGTTCCGCTCCTGGATCCTGGTCCGTGCCTCACCTCCTGCTCACCGCCGGATCAACCCTCGAACTGCACCATTTGTCATTTCTTTAATAAATACTGTAAATATTCCCCGAGTCTGCATCCTTTGGTCCGCTACACCCACCGTTACGACAAATACCAAGTTATGTGGGCACTGCTACGGGCATTCCACTACCCATGGTGTGCATGTAACACAACATTAAAAGCAAACAATGAACTGGTGTGTACATACACCTTCACCAGTCAAAATCGTGGCTGTTTTTGGACATCTGGTGAGGCAAGTGTGCAGACTGCGCGCAGCTCAAGGAATGTGCACCCGTTACGCTATAGCCTTCTTGCACTTCTGTGGTTAGTTATTCAAAATTCCCTATTTTATTAAAATAAATCACTTAACCACAAAACTGTCAAAATACTCAGTTTGAAGATTTCTTTTAACCGGGGTGGGGACTTGCTTTTTGTCCGCATGTCAGGTTTTATTGTTCCCGACCTTTGCTCATGTTTGACACAACATAAATCCACTTCACGATCCTTGCTGCACTTGGCATCATCCAAGTCCTACAGCTCTCCCACAGTCGTGCGTAAAAGTGCAGATCATTACGGCACCAAATGCGGAGTAAGGAAGCCGTTAGTGCGGTATTACGCACGACTAAAAGCCTGTCGTAGTTTAACCATCGAGGCAGAGCTAAATCGCAGCGATGGTCACAAGAAGACAGCGTGAGAAAAGAATTTTGATGGAGAGATTTGACGATAAGCAATAATTACGCAGCTTCCTGGTTCAAGTAACCGTCTTAGAAAGATTTTATCCTTGTTTAAAATTTTAACCACAAAAGTATTAGTTTCAATTAATATCATGAGACAAAGACCTGAATAAATGAGGTGAAAACTTAAAGTGAAAAGTTTTTCATAGCTCTACCTGATACTGTGCGCCTTTAGCATCCATATTACCATGTTCAACAAAGGCATAATTCTTACCAAAACCATAATAAAAGGAGCAAAAGCTTTTGCCCAAGGATTTTTTAATTGGCTGTTTTAGGTGAGTTAAAATGGATGTAATTCGTATTTATGTATTTATAAATATATATAAGCCAATACCTTTACCATCTGGCCCGCCACCTGTGGGCGCTGAAAAAAATTGGCCCGAAGCCAAGCGAAGTTGCCGACCCCTGGCTTAAAGTAACAAATGATTTACTACTAGCTGCTGATAACGGGCTGGCTTCAGTCCTGGTCCTACTGGACCTCAGTGCAGCGTTTGACACCATTGATCACAACATTCTACTGCAGAGGTTAGAATGTGACATTGGAATCAGACCTCAAACCTCAAATGGTTTAAATCCCATCTATCAGATAGGTACCAGTTTGTTAGTATAAACCAGAGCACCTCTCCCTGTTCTAAAGTAGCCTGTGGTGTTCCACAAGGATCTGTGCTTGGTCCAATCCTATTTACTCTGTATATGTTGCCATTGGGTAACATTATCAGAAAACATGGCATTAATTTTCACTGCTATGCTGATGACACTCAGCTGTACTTATCAATGAAACCAAATCAGACTGATCAAATAGATAAACTCAGTGCCTGTGTGAAGGACATCAAAACCTGGATGACCTTGAATTACCTGCTCTTAAATCCTGAAAAAACAGAGGTCATTGTCGTTGGTCCCAAAGGTCAAAGAGATTCTCTGTCAGACCAGATAATCTCACTCGACAATGTGAGTATAGCTTCTAGCTCTACTGTAAAAAATCTTGGAGTCCTATTTGATCAAAATCTCTCATTCACAGCCCATGTAAACCTAGCTTGTAAAACCGCATACTTTCACCTGCGAAATATAACTAAAATTAGAAATATTTTACCTAAAAACAATGCTGAAAAACTCATCCATTTGTTACTTCCAGACTTGATTACTGTAATTCCCTGCTTGCCGCCTGCCCCAAAAGTACTATAAGGAGCCTCCAGTTGGTCCAAAATGCAGCGGCCAGAGTCCTAACAGGAACTAAAAGAAGAGACCACATCAGTCCTGTACTAAAATATCTGCACTGGCTTCCTGTCGAGCTTAGAATCAAATTCAAAGTCCTCCTCCTGACATACAAAGCCCTAAACGGTATGGCCCCATCCTATCTGCAAGATGCTATTGTCCCGTACCAGCCAAACAGAGCACTCCGCTCTCAGAATGCAGGACTATTAGTGGTTCCTAGAGTGTCCAAAAGTACAGTGGGAGGGAGAGCATTCAGTTACCAAGCTCCTGTGCTATGGAACCAACTCCCTGCTGATGTTAAACAGGCCCCCACAGTCTCTGTATTTAAGACCAGGCTTAAAACCTTCCTCTTCGGTATAGCGTATGACCAGGTTACTTAGTGAGGGAGTTAGGGACATTAAAACCCGGGATAAGATAAGCTGCAGTAGGAGTAACTAGCTGGGGTAAGTATGGCAACCTGAGCACTATCCTCTACTTTGTCCTATTTTCTCATCAGCAATGCTATTCACATGTTGTCCCCTGTCCCACTCCCCCTGTGGAGTGTATCTCTTTCAGATGCCCCGATGACAGCTGGACCTCCTCCTTGCCTGGCTCTCCTCCTCCTCGCCCGGCTCTCCTCCTCCTCGTCTGGTCTTCCTCCCCCTCGCCTGGCCGATTTCTTATGTTGTCTGATTTTTCCTGTTGTGTCTGATTTTTCCTGTTGTTTTGTTTTTTGTGTCTTGGCGGCACGGTGACTGAGTGCCATCACTCATGTCTCACAGCAAGAAGGTTGGTTCGATCCCCGGGTCACCAGGCCTTTCTGTGTGGAGTTTTTCATGTTTCTCCCCGTGTCTGGATGGGTTTCCTCCGGGTACTCCGGTTTCCCCCATCAACCAAAACATGAACGCCCTTCGAGACAACTGTTGTTGTGATTTTGGGCGTTACAAAAATAAATGAATTGAATTGAAAAACTCCCTCCAAAGATTTTCTGTGAGGTTGAGATCTGGAGACTGGCTAGGCCACTCCAGGACTTTGAAATGCTTCTTACGAAGCTACTCCTTCGTTGCCTGGGCGGTGTTTTTGAGATCATTGTCATGCTGAAAGACCCAGCCCTGTTTCATCTTCAATGCCTTTGCTGATGGAAGGAGGTTTTCGCTCAAAATGTCATAACACATGGCCCTATTCATTCTCTCCTTTACATGGGTCAGTCGTCCTGATGCCTTTACAGAAAAACAGCCCCAAAACATGATGTTTCCACCCCCATGCTTCAACCATAAATTAACCTGAGAATATGCAGAGGATAACCTTTGTAGTACACTGTTTAATAATTTCTATTAATTATATTTGCGCTACTATTTACAAGATACTACTAAAGTTTCTGCTGATGTCGTTTTTGTTACTTCAATTCAACAGTTCACTCTGAATATTATGCAATGACCAATAGGGACAGGTACCTCCATTCAGAGTAAAAAATATTGCATTGAATATTAGTGTGTGTATTAGTGTGTTAGTGTTTGTGTGTGTGTGTGTGTGTGTGTGTGTGTGTGTGTGTGTGTGCGCACTAACGTGTGTGATGATCATTCATTTCCTCCATTTCTCTTTATACTTTGCAGCTTGTTATCAACATTCCCTGGGGTCGAGATGCTAACTCTTACACTGCGCTGTCTGAGGCTTAGTTAGCTATCCCCAATCCCACACACAGGTGTTCAAAACTGTTTTAATCCAGTTGGCAATTAGTTGGCATTTAGGTCCAGTGCGACAACAATGCTCAGACTATTCATGGGTTTCATCATGGTGAAACCATTGTCATAGTGTTTAACAATTTAAAACAAAATAGACCATCCTCGCAAAAGGTCCTGTTGCATATTCATGGCTTTCAGACACACAATTCCCTCCTGATTTGAAGGACTTTGTGAGGACCCAGAGAGACGACTCTTCTCCATTCAAAAGATATATTTTGATTAGAATTGCTTAATTGCTATGACGACATAGCACAGTTGTCATAGCTTGAATCCCACAAATACCAGGAACTTTATTATATGTTTATTATTACCAACCACCCTAAACGGGTGTCCCAGGTTTCATTTTGAACCCTTATAGAGCTCATCACTCTTAGTTCAGAGGACTTTTCCAGTAAATGAACACACTGGTTACATCGCATTCCTTAAAACCCAATAAGGCTTACAAATTTATATCTGATTAAACGCACCTCTTGCGCATATTAAGGTGTGTCCACACCTCTATATGTGAATCCTATTCAAAAGGTGGGTGTACATACGAAAGCTGGGGCCAGACCTGTTCATGAATAACACTGGACATATTCATACACACGTAATCACAAGCATCGAGGTCATTTTTGAAAATCAGATATAAATTCTTTTAAACCTTTACTCAACTCTGATTTAAATAGTAACAGGTAACAATATGTTTGTATAAGGAAAAATGATAGTAGCATGTTAAAATCTCAACCAGTTTTTGCCAGATTACAATAATCATAGTACTTTTACTTCAGTTAAATCTATTGTTACTGTCTGATAAAAGATACCACTGACTAAATGTTCACATTATTAATATTTTATTGGTTTTGAAAAACAATGAAAATAAAAATACAGTAATTTATTGAGAAACAACTTTGTGAAGGAACTGGACGGTTACAAAGAAAAAGCTGTTGCAGAACCAGCTCAAGTTTGAACTGATTCAAATCTGAAGCTACGAACAACTACAACAATTATTTTAATCATTACAATTTGTTTTTTAATTAATCTAATAAATCCCTTTAATGAAATGCAGTTAAAGTGGCTGTGTCTCTCTCAGAGCAGCCCTGATATAAGGCATCTGTAGAACAGTGGATGCATGCGCACAGGGAACAGGACTAAATAAACTATGAACGAGGACGCAGCCCGGGACTAAACATAAACAGGATATGAGCAGAACGATGTGGCGTAAACGATCTGACGGATCAGGTCTATGTGAAGGTGAGTCCAGCCTCGTTGTACACTTTAAAGACCTTCTCGATGGCGTTGACATAGGCAGCCGTCCTCAGGTCCAGGCCCAGGTTGTACTTACTGGCTGTGCGCATGATTTGCTAAAAAGCACAAAGGAAAACGGTCACTTCTCCACATCGATTCAATGCACCTACCATTTTAGAGTCGATTTAAATTTAATTTAATGTAATTATAATTACGTATTAGACATTTTACATGAGTTAAATCCAGCTTTATTATAAGTCAGGGGTGGCACATGGGCACCAGATTGGCACAGGACGCCTGGACTTTTTACGACGAAAAACAATGTAAAATTTCATAGTTTTTTCTGCAGCAAATTTTGACAAGTGACAATCTCATGTTTTTTTTTAACCATTCACTGATGTCCCAGAGGACACCTACAAAGTTTAAAAGGCAATTTTCTATTTTTTAATCAGGGGGAATTAAAAGGGTTGTGTTGGACTCATACTTATTTCTAATGGCATTATTTAACACCAGACAGAAAGCACAAAGTTTTAGCTTCAGTTAGACATCAAGATCATCCACAGGTTGAGGAACCCCGCACTTAAGGTTAAAAGAAGAACTCAGCCTAAATCTGCAGAAGTGTTAAACATGTGAGAAACAAAACACAACTCCAGCTATGTTTGTGACGAGGAAATGATAACAGATCACAAAATGTGTATAAAACTGTGAAAATCATGTTAAATACCAACCCGGGCAGATCGCTCCATGGTGTAGGCCAAACCTGAATGAACAATGTCCTTCTCTGAAGCACCCTTAAAAAAAAAAAAAAAAGTTAAAAGATGTTGTTAAAATAGATAACACTCATGCATTCACTTCCTCTCCTCCAGAATTCTTCAGTTTCAGCTACATAGTAAAAACAGATCAACGTACTCACCCAGACAACACATTCAAACAGGCAAGGTGGGTAAATATCGAACAGTATACATTGCCAATAAAGAGAAAGGAACAGTCAATATTTAACCTTTACAGTTGACTCAACCAACTTACAGCGACTCGAGCCTGGAAGTCAGCGGTGGGCACGATGGGGATGGGTCCTCCTTGTTTCCCAAACTTCCGCTCTAAACTCTCCTGCACCGACACTGGACAGAAGAAAAGGGACAGGATTTAAAACAGATGTGATGTGCAGTGCTTGATATCATGCACTAAACCAAATTACATTTATTCCTTCCCCTTTGACACAAATTGTGGGGTCATCCAAAACTGAAGAAGAAAATTAAATATACAATTGACAGTGGGTAAATATATGCAGGTTGTGAGCTGCTGCGTCTGTCGGACACTTGCAGTGCGCACACGGTACAACGTCCCACACATGCTCTCCTCCGGGGGGCTGCAGGTGACCGACCCAGTCTTTTTTCATTCTGCAAATTCCTATGCGGTAAAGCAGATTGCCTCTAAGAAAGGAGTTGCTCATATGGAATGAGTTTTAAACTGCCTGTGATTGGGGCCTGACCCGCAGCTAAATGAATAGAGGCACGACAGAAACTCAGACACCAGACTAGGTGTCTGCTGTCTGAGGTGTCTTCTGACTTCTCAGCTACCTGGACACCACAGCCACAACTGCTTCACTTTTGATGAGTCTCTTACACTTGATAAGTGTTTTAAAATAAAAAACACATGGTGTTATTGTTCATTTGGAATTTACAGCAATGCTGTCTTTTAAGTGTTTACAGACTAACACAAGCTGTTGACCAGGAAACATTTTTTTAACAAATTAACCTGTGTGATATAATCTAGATAAGTGTCAGTGATCCGAGGGTTGCAGTTTATGCTTTGCAGTAAAAATGTAGATTTGGCTTTTGAAAATCTCATTACAATCTACATATTATTCTGTCCCTCTTTGAGAAAAGCCACTATACATTATGGTCATCAACAATATCTGTAGATGATAACATAAAAGTAGAAATTGTTTCTTGTTCCAACATTTCTACAGATGAAAATATGAGCATGAACAGTATTAATAGTCCTTTTTTAAATTCAATGACATGGACCAAGCAACATTTTTGCCCATTGATGACTACATAATTTCTCATACACCGACTTCACAGGCGATGCAACAGAGAACGGATTCAGAGGAGACTGAACATCTAGAAACTCTGAAAGTCACCTGGGACGAGGCACGCGAGTTTGAATGCCTCACCAGAGAACAGAGTAAATGTGGTTTGTGGCTTAAACTCAGGAAGCCAAGGATCACTGCCTCTCGCTTCAGGGAAGTGTCACATGTTACTAAGGGCAAGGAGCAGAATCTGATAAAGCGGATCCTGGAGGGGATCCCCCAAACAGCAGCCATGAAGAAAGGATTGGAAAGAGAGCCAGGTGCCATTAAGGCATACTGTGAGACTAAAGGATTTAGGCACTTTCCCTGTGGCATTGTTATCCACCTAGATGCTCATTGGTTGCATCTCCAGATGGGATCATTCATGATCCAAAGAATGAGTTTGTCTCATTGAAGTGTACTAGTAAACTCATTTCAAAACTCGAATACCTCGAAGAAAAAGATGGAAAGTATAAACTCAAAAAAACACAAGTGTTATTGGCAAGTTCAGGGTCAGATGCTAGTGACTGGAATGAAGTGGTGTGATTTTGTGGTCTCTTCTGTATCAGAAACGGAAGAGCCCACAATATCACATGAGGAACGCATCAAAAGAGATGACGAGTTACTGGTAACCATTAAGGAGAAGGTTGATTTTTATTTTTTTTTATTTGTATTTGAGTGCATTTGCACATGGAAAGGGTGCACATGGGTGCAAGTGGAAAGGGTGTAGATGGAAAGTAGCCATTTAGCCATCTGGTGTGGAACGTCTGTTTTTTATGAGTTAATGTTTCCTTTCAAATAAAGACTAAACCAATCCAATAACACCAAGTAAATAATGGCTTTTTATTTAATAAGTCCATTTTGGGGAGAGCCAGTTGCGTGGCTTATAAATATTGTGTCACAATCACAATGTCCCAATCTATTTATGCATACATTTTTTTCCTTCTTAGTTTAATTGATCATGTTTATTCACAATTTAAATTGATAAACTAAGAAATGTGAAAAATCTGATGAAAATACAAGACAATAATATAATAAGTAAAGTAAGTTTAAAATATGCTTCAGGAGTATGGGGTCCGGGGCTCTTTGCTAAGGGCTGTCCGGTCCCTGTATGACCGGAGCAGGAGCTGTGTTCACATTGCCGGCAGTAAGTCAGACCTGTTCCCGGTGCATGTTGGACAGAATTTCTAGGCGCAGCCAGGGGCCGGAGGGGGCCTGGTTTGGGAACAGATGATGTTGTCCTGATGGATTCATCGAGCCAGGACCTGCAGCAGGCACTGGGGCGGTTTGCAGCCGAGTGTGAAGCGGCTGGGATGAGAATCAGCTCCTCCAAATCCGAGGCCATGGTTCTCGACCGGAAAAAGGTGGTTTGCCCTCTCCGGGTGGGTGGTGAGTCTCTGCCTCAAGTGGAGGAGTTCAAGTATCTCGGGGTCTTGTTCACGAGTGAGGGAAGGATGGAGCGTGAGATTGACATGTCGCATGTCGTAGTTTACCATTCAATCTACATTCCTACCCTCACCTATGGTCATGAGCTCAGGGTAATTACCCAAAGGATAAGCGGATACAAGCGGCCGAAATGGGTTTCCTCCGCAGAGTGGCCGGGCGCACCCTTAGGGATAGGGTGAGGAGCTCAGTCACACGGGAGGAGCTCTGAGTAGAGCCGCTGCTCCTACAGATGCCTGAGCCAGCTGAGGTGGCTCAGGCATCTGCTCAGGATGCCTCCTGGACGTCTCCCTAGGGAAGTGTTCAGGGCATGTGTCCCCGGGGAAGACCCAGGACACGCTGTAGGGACTATGTCTCTCGGCTGGCCTGGGAACGTCTTGGGGTCCCACCGGAGGACGTGTCCGGGGTGAGGGAAGTCTGGCCTGTGGGCCAAATTTGCGAGATATCAAATATGTATTAGAACTGGCACACCAGCCTCTGCACCAGTATAGCGCATGCACCGCTAATTCAACGGATCCCAAAATGCTTTGCAAATGTGTTGGCGGCGCTCATCAGCATCTGCTACCTGTCGCCTCACTCAAATTTAATCCACCCCGTCTGAAAACCATACAGATGTTGAGATTTTTCAATAAATATTTAGTTTGGCCCACGGCTTAGTCACAGTTTGTAATTTATAAGTAGAGCAGGGGTGTCAAACTCAAATTCACAGAGAGAAAAATTAAAAAGTAAATATTGTTGCATTTATCTATACTAGACCGAATATTTCTAAACTTGTGATACAAAAAGGGTAAACCCCCCCCCCCAAAAAACACAGATTTTGAAAATGGTGAAACAATGTGATGGCGATGTATAAGAACCATTCCAAAAATAAAATCTAAAATATAAGAAAATATTTAAGTATTGGGAAAAAGTATATGAAAAATGGAAATATGAAAAAAATTCCAAATTTCATGATCATAAATGACATTAAACTAGTTTGAAATAAAAATAACTTTACTTTTTAATAATAACTGTTTATGCTGTACGGAGCAGTACTCACTAAGCAGGTGGTAGTTGGAGTCTCTCTCGTATTTGAAGGTGAGTCGGCCATAACTGACATGGTTCAGATTCTTCAACCACTCGAAATAAGACACAGTCACACCACCAGCATTCAGATACATGTCCTGAGAGTGAGAGTGAGAAAGAGACAGACAGAGATTAAACAAAACAACTCCAGGTCTGTTTGTGACGAGGAAACTAATATATATAAAAAACATCATAGATCAGAAAACAGTGGAGAAGATCTCATCAACTTAATAGGGCCCATGTTACACTGATGACTTATGGGCTCATTGTTGTCACTGGTTCAGTTTTATTCACTTACAGGAATAACCATGACGTTGTTCTGCAGGAAGACCTTGTCAGCATCAGGAGTTGTGGGTCCATTGGCACCTTCAGCAATGATCTGCCCAAAACAAAATTTAATTCTTAAAACATTTCAAAACTGATGTATTTGTTTTTTTACATTATGATGCTGTAAACACAATATGGATCCAATTCACTTCATTTCTTCCAGTTTCTTACTGTTCGTCACTCTAAAAGCCAATGCAACAATGTTTTTAACTTTATTTAACCAGGAAAATCCCTCAAACATTAGGGAAGCACTGATCCAGCTTCTTCTGTTCTGTTACCAATGTCGATATTTTGGCTTTAAGTATCTGCTGATTCAGATATCAACATATACCAGAGCAGAGACTTAATATACCTCATTTCCTTAAAACACAAACATAAGGGAAAACATGATCCAAATATGTTTTTTAACTGCCGCCATCTTGGTTGTAGTTGCGCATGTAAACAAATTCCAAAAGGAAATACTCTTTATACAGTCTATGGCAGGGGTGTCAAACACATTTTCACCGAGGGCCACGTCAGCAAAATGGCAGCCCTCAAAAGGCCAGATGTAAAATAAATTAACTACTTTTTGAACTTGTTAATTAACCGTTTCTGTATTTATTACAGATATTACATATGTATTTGCCTAGATGTAAAAATAAGTAACTTGAATATGTCTATATCTCTTGATAAAATGACATTTTAAGACCATCATACCTTTTAATTTACTCAGTCGAGGGCCACAGAAAATTATGTGGAGGGCCACTTTTGGCCCGTGGGCCTTGAGTTTGACACATGTGGTCTATGGTTAAGTGAGTGTGACGTCACATATAGCGTTCGACTTCGTCTTCCCAGTCGCACCGCTGGCTTAGCACTTGGCAACAGGTTTGATTGACAGGATTGCTAACAGGAGCTTGAGTGACCTCGGGGAAAGAAGGCGCCTGATTTGTCTGCTCATATTGTGATTTAGGGACACAATAGCGAAATATAAATAAAAAGGACCATGTAGAGAGGGTTAATACGAACATTTTAAGACCAAAATGATGCCATAGACTGTATGAATATAAATGGACATGGCTAACAACTCCCATACGTCAACCAATATGGCGCCACTGCCCCAATATGAACGTTGTATGTTAGTTATATGGCAAAAACCGATGTGTCTAGTGTTTCTTTAAAGGTTTCATATAATACCACGTTTGCAACTGTAGCTAACAGTATTGCTCAGTTCAGTAAAAACATATCTTTAATAATTCAACATTTGTCTGAACTTAAGCGCTGGGTTATTCAACTAAATTTACCGGAGGCCAGATTTTTTGGAGGGCCATGGCTTCCGAAAACATACCACTTTCAAAACACACCAAATGTGTTTCATTAATCATAATTAAAAACTGATGGCATTTGGTATTTTATTATTCACAAAAGTAAGCCAACTGCGAGAGACTTCCGGTTGGAACTTGAACATGGCGACAGCAAGTTGTAAAAGGCCCATATGATCTAACTCTGAGGTGAAACGAGAAGATATCACGGAAATATTGGTGGCCTGTATGATGACAAGAGGCAAAACAAAAAAATCAATTTGTACCGCTGAAGTAAACACGGACGAGAACGAGGAACAAGCTAAGCTAAGAGCGGAGCTAGCTGGCGCCGAGGCTGGCATGCTAACGCAGGACTCCCCCCAAAGAACACAGGAGGAGATAATGTCTGATTTGGAGGCTGTCTTACGAGAGATAAGAGATTTACGCCGGTAAACCGTGGAAAACCTTAAAAACATACGAGAAGAAATAAAAAAGGCTAATGGCAGGATAGACGAAGCAGAAAGACGTATCAAGAGCGCGGAAGAGCGCGTCCAGTGCGTCGAGGGGGCGGCATGTGAGTTGATTAAACTACAGAAAAGGCTGGAGGAGCGACTGATTGATCAAGAAAGCCGAGCTAGGCGAGATAATATACGCCTTCATGGGGTCAAAGAGGGAGCGGAGAGCGGAGCGGTTTCAGTGGGAGCATTCGTGGAGACACTACTCAGGGAAAAACTCGAGTTGCCGCCAACTTTTGAGCTTAGCGCGGAGCGAGCCCACAGAGCGCTGGGTCCCCGTCCGCCAAATGATGCCCCCCCACGATCTATTATTGTGAAGCTCTCAAATTATAAGACCAAAGAAGAAATAATCAAGAAGGCATGGGAGAAAAGGGGCTTCCTATACGAGGAGCAGCGGGTTTATGTGGACCATGATTATGCACCAGAAGTAATGAAGAAAAGGAAGGAATACGCTGAAGCAAAGAGGGTGTTAAAAGAGAAAAAAAATACGATTTCAAACACCTTTCCCGGCAAAACTTCGTGTTTTCTATGAAGGAGAGACCCGCATGTATAATACAGCAACAGAAGCAACGAAAGACATGGTTACAAAAGGGCTCAAAGTGCGCATTATCAAGCCTGCGGAGGACCCGATTGGGAGGATTTTGGGACAGATGTGGCGCTCCGCACAGGAAGCAGACAGGCTGGACCAGGTTTCATCTCTGGGGTACAAGCAGAAACTGAAGGCCTTCAATTACAGAAGAAGCGGGGAGGAGGACTAGTGGGGGAGCTGCCAGAGCAGCGGGAATCTCCATCTTGGAGAGAGGAAAAAAAGAAGAAAGGGACTAAATGTAAGATAAGTCTGATTTTGATATTTCAGGGTACAAGCTATGTATAGGGACATTTGAGAGTTTTCAGTTTTGCATAATTTTCAGTCGGGGACGTTTTTCTTTTTGTCCTTCTAACAAATCAACAGAAGAAAATAAAAATTAAAAGTATGGACAGGGCCAAATTTGGCCAAGAGGGCCCCCTACCGGTTGGGAATAGGGGCTTTCCCTTAGAGCTGGGAGCTAGCTCTAAAAAGGTTAAATCTCGGACCTCATGTTTGGAAGTCCTGATAGTATGTTTTTCAAAGTTATTTTGTTTAAAATATCGTTCTCAAAGTTCTTTACTTGTAGCGCAGGGAGTAGAACAAAGTATAACCGTACAAAATTACATCAATGAAAAGTCAACTTACAGTAGCTTCCTATAATGTGAATGGTCTGCTTAGTCCAATCAAGAGGAGCAAGGTATTGAGTAAAATGAAGAAAGAGGGGGCAGAGGTTTTGCTCCTGCAGGAGACACACATGAATGATAAAGAACATGAAAAATTGAAGAGATATGGTTATAACCAGGAATTTTCCTCCTCCTACGGGGCAGGGCATAGAAGAGGCGTGTGTATTCTGATATCCAACAGAATTAGTTTTGAAATGCTAAAAACAATAAAGGACGCGGAGGGTCGATATATCCTAGTGACGGGTAGACTAGAGGGAATACTGGTTACTCTAATAAATATTTATGCCCCTCCGGGCTCAGATTGGGCTTTTTTTAAACATTTTTGATTTGGTGACAACAGAGAGCGAGGGGGTGCTGATAGGGGGGGGGGGGGACCTTAACCAGAGGCTCGACCCACGGCTTGACTCCTCTGGGAAAGCTCAACTAAAAAATACTACTGGTAAAAGAATTTCAAAGCTGATGTCAGATCTTGGGATTTTAGACATATGGAGGGAACTTCACCCCTTGAAAAGAGATTATACATATTACTCCGCACCTCACTCTCTGTACTCAAGGATTGATTACTTTTTAGGACATAGACAGGACCGATACAGGATAAAAAGTTGTCATATTGGAGTGATGGATTTATCTGATCACTGCCCTTTAATCTTAATCTGCATGGACACTGAGAAGAAAACAACAGTCTGGAGACTGAATTCAAGCCTGCTGAATGGTCAGATGAAAGATGAAATTGAAAAGGATATTTGTGAATATATTGAAGAAAATGACAATGATGAGGTATCTCCATCTGTGTTATGGGATGCATGTAAAGCGGTATTAAGAGGAAAGTTGATAGCTAAAGCTGCATACTTGAAAAGGATGAAACAATCTGCGCTGAAATCCTTACAAACTGATTTGAGAAAACTGGAAGTGGAACACAAAAACAATGCGGACAGTAAAATAAGTGATGAGATTAAAACAAAAAGGGCAGAAATTAATGATATAATGTCACAAGAAATTCAGAAGAAAATGATCTATACTAAACAAAGATATTATGAAGCGGGGAGTAAATATGCAAAATTATTGGCTTATAGACTAAAAAAGCAACAGACAACAAGGCATGTTTATAAGATGAAAGACCCAAAAACAAATCAAATGGTATATGCAACAGAAGATATTCAAAAGTGCTTTGTAGACTATTACAATAAGTTGTATACCAAGATAAAAAATTATAATGAATCCCAAATAGACACATTTCTAGAGCAGTTACCCCTGCCACGAGTAACAGAGGAGCAGAATAAGAGGTTAATGGCGGAAATAACAGCAGAGGAAATCAACTCAGCCATTTCTAAATTACAAAACAACAAAAGTCCTGGAGCAGACGGTTTTGGCTCTGAATGGTATAAAGTATATAGGAAAACACTAATCCCTCTACTGTGTAAAAAAGACAAACTCATGACAACATCCGCCGTACTTTACATATCATGCAATATATCAAGGAAAGGAAAGTGGAAGCTGCAATTTTAGGATTAGATGCGGAAAAGGCATTTGACTCCGTTGGGTGGGAATTTTTGTTTAAAGTAATGAAAAAGTTTAATTTCCAAATGGAGTATATTAGGACTGTGCGGGCTCTGTATAGGGATCCTGTAGCAAGGATCAAGGTTAATGGTAGCTTATCCAACGCGATCAAGCTAGGAAGGGGATGCCGTCAAGGATGCTCGGTCAGCCCACTACTATTTGCCATTTTCCTTGAACCATTAAGCCAATGTATAAAGCAGTGCACTAATATTAAAGGTATAACTATGTCGGGATCAGAACAGAAAATAGCATTGTTTGCAGATGATGTTTTAATATACCTGGAGAACCCAGACACATCACTGCCAGTTTTGATGACAACAATATCAGACTTTGGGAGGATGTCAGGCTACAAAATTAATTTGCGAAAAACCCAAGCGTTGACTTTTAATTATGAGCCGAGCCAAGACATAAAACAAAATTACACGATTAACTGGGATCAACAGACAATGAAGTACTTGGGTATTTACTTGACAAAAGACATGGGAAATTTAAAAGCTACTAATTATGACTTCTTAATATCCAATATTAAAACAGATCTGTCTCGGTGGAATTTAATTCCTTATCAAAGTCTGGCATCAGGAGTGGAGGTAATAAAGATGAACGTTCTGCCTAGGTTATTATACATATTTCAAAATCTTCCACTTGAGATTAGAGATAAAGACTTTAAAGAGTGGGACAGGACGATATCTATGGCAAGGGGGGAGGCCGCGTATTAAATATAGGACTTTACAATTGCAAAAAAAAGAAAGGTGGTCTAGCATTGCCATGCCTAAAGAGTTATTACCAAGCTGCTCAGTTGAAAATCCTGATGAATTTATGTGACCCAGAATACACTGCAAGATGGAAAGACATTGAGAGGAATACTATACCACCAATACAAGCTATAATGTGTGATCCGCAATTATTGACGAACTGGAAACAAAAGGTTAACCCTTGGCTGTGGGTGTCTCTATCTATATGGTCTGAAATTATGAAAAAGCACAAGTTAAAAGAACAGTGCAGATTATTGAGATGGATTGCATATGACACGGACTTTGAGCCAAACAAATTGGATAGCACTTTTAAGATGTGGAAAAATGGGTCCAAAAATGCACTGGGAAATAATTCAAAGAGGGGATGTGATGAGTTTTCAGCAGTTAAAAGAACTCTACAATGTAGGTAATCAGGATTTTCATAGATACCTGCAACTAAGGCATTATCTAAAACAAGAACAAAAAAGCATGAAGTTTGATTTACAGCAGATAGATGTCTTGAAAATTATCCTAGATGCTTCTAAATCAGAGTTAAGTAGGAAAATTATTTCAAAATTGTACACAGCATTAGAGGATCTGAAAGCGGACACCACAGAATATGTGAAGGGACGATGGGAAAGGGAAGCAAACATTAAAATTTTAGGAGCGGAATGGGAACAAATAAGTGCTTATCAATGGAAAACTACCAGGTCATGGTTTTGGAGGGAGTATGGATGGAAGACTATAATACGTTTTTTCTTAACCCCGGCACAGAGAAAGTATGCGGACACAAAATGTTGGAGATCTTGTGGTGCTGATAAAGCAGACCACTTCCACATCTTCTGGGGTTGCCCTTCGATAATCCAGTATTGGATTGACATAAAAAATATCATAGATGAAGTATTGAATATTAAATTTCCATTAAGTTTTGAAATTTTTTATCTAGGAAAAATTGAAATATTGAATTTGAAAAGAAAGGAAGATTGTGAAATGATGAGAATAATGATTTTGGCTAGTAAAAAAGCAATCACAAGAAGATGGCAAACTGATCTGGTGCCTCGGGTGGAAGAATGGGTCGATGTTATGCTCAACATCTATAATATGGAGAAAGTGACGGCCTCGGTAAGGCTTGAAGTGGACAAATTTAACAGAGTTTGGAGGAGTGGCTTAAATACATTAGACAAAGTAGAACAGACTTTATATAGGGCTGACCGAGGACGCCCGCACGGTCCTGATTTTCTGAAATTTTTCTTTATTTTGTTTTCTATGTAACTTTGACTTTCCCTTACCCAACGTGTGCTATTTTTTCTTTTTACACCCTGGTTTGACGCTACATTTGTTCTCTTTTATTGTTTAAATTGTTTTAAAATTGTATAAATTAAAAAAAAAAAAAAAAAAAGTTATAGAGAGAAACATTTGCTCTAACTGGACCCACAAATGTCATTTTGTTGCTTTGTAACTTAAGAATTGAATCTATCGACAAGTAAAGAAGCTATGGCCTTGCAAAAAAAAAAAAAAAAAAAGTAAGCCAACTGCAAGATCTAGTACTGAACCTGAAACATGGACTAGACTAGTACCAACTGAGTAAACCTTATTCTGGGTTAGTCCTGGGACATAATTAGTCCCGCTTTAGACCTGGTTTAAGCTAAAGAAAGTATTTTACATTTAGGATCATTTGGAGGGCCTCATCTGGAGCCCGGGCTGCATGTTGTACAGGCCTGCTGCTGTACCTTGGCCTTGATCCTGGGAGCGTTGTTCCTGGTGAGCTGCTTCTCTCCGGCCGCAGGGATCAGGATGTGACAGTCGGCCTCCAGGATACTGCCCTCGTATGGCTTCGCCCCCGGGAAACCCACGATGGTGCCATTTTGCTGTGGAGACACACACACGCAGTTATTGTATGGGAAAAGTCAGGCAGGTTTTATGATTGTCAAATATGTACATCTAAACATAAAGGTGTTCTTATGTTTTAAGAGTTGTTATTCGACAAATTAAAATATAATGATCTTAATGTTTTTGTTTGTTTGCAGAAAATCCAAAGTTGGAAAAAAAACAATAACTGGGATTTGAGTTCTTGAGATCTCTCATCCCAAATACAGTATATATAGAGTTGCATCCCAGTGTCTGCAATCCTTCAGTCATCCAGGTCTGATCCATAAGAAAAGAAAAATTCTAATCTGACAAATGGAGAAAAGTTTGAGTGATGATGTTTCGCTGCTCATCGAAGCCAATTATTCAGGTAGAGTTGAATAGAAAAAACTATGGAAATGGTTGAAATATGAGCTTTTTTTTGGTACATTTGATAAAAAATTACAGGCTACAATTTTGTTTCTTGCTGAAAGAAAGTGACATATTAATCCACTACCTGCGCAAAATACCAACTGTAGACTCAAAAGGCTGCAAGACTGAACTTAAAGCGGCTCCGAGACTGGAATATGAGACTGGACTAGAGCGGCTCCGAGACTGGAATATGAGACTGGACTAGAGCTGTTCATACCAGTTTGTAGTCCTCCAGCTGCTTGGGGTCGATGCCTTCAGGGTTGTAGATGTTTCCGTCGATCTCGCCCACTCCCACACACTTGGCCCCGAATCTGTGCAGGTACCTCATGGAGTGAAGACCCACGTTACCAAAGCCCTGAGGAGAGAAAAGACATGTATTACTAGCCAAAATAATATTCCATCTGTTGAATGAGAACCACAGGAGACTATGGCCCTCATAAATAAACTGGACAACATATTGGAACAACAGACTTAGACTTTGTTGCTCCTTCTGTTATCATAAACCTATAAAAGAAATGACACTGGTCAAAAATGGATGCATGGTAGCTAGCTCACTGTGTCTCAAAGCTAACAGTCACTCTTATTAAAAATTGGAAAACATAATATAAACAACCTATTAAATACAAATTCATTAAAATAAAGGCTATGTAGTTATTTTTATATGTAGAATACTTTAGTTTGTGTCTCAATACTAACACTAATGCAAATTTTGAGGCCTAGTAAATAACACAAACATCTTTCTAAACACAGTGTCCTCCACTGAAGTCCTCAAAATGGTGCCGATAACACTCAAACGTACGAATACTCTCACCTATTCACTTGATTGTGGCCATAAGGTAATGTTCACCATCTTTGAGAGCTATAAAGATCTAGCCATGGAAAAGAAATTCTCTGGCGCCCTCATGTGGTAATTGGGGGGATTTCACCAACAAGACCAAACCCACCAATGAACATCTTAACATAAAAGAACATTTATTCATACTTTTAACTGCTTATGTATGTTTTAATTATCCTATTATTGTTCTTTTTAAAGTGCATTCCTTCACTTTCAACAGGTTTCAGTCAGACCTTAACTAGCATGGAGATTTACTTTATCAATTAGAGCCACACACAAAAAATAAATAAAAATAAATAAATAAATGCATAATTAATCTACCTGACCAAGTCCAGATCCATAAATTTACCCAAGAATATGCAGAGGATAACCTTTGTAGTACACTGTTTAATCATTTCTAGTAATTCTATTTGCACTACAATTTACAAGATACTAGTAAAGTTTCTGCTGATGTCTTTTGTGTATTGTGTCGGTGAGAAAGGACAGACTTCTTGATGTACGTCTATGGGGCTTAATCTTGAGAATGACATAATCCTTTAGAGGCACCAGAGAGAGATTACAGTTGGTTACTTCAATTCAACAGTTCATTCGGAATATTATGCAATGACCAATAGGGACAAGCGTCTGCATTCAGAGTAAAAAAAAAATCAATTAAATTGAATATTAGTTTGTATGTTAGCTAGTGTGTGTGTGTTCATTTATTTCCTCCATCACTATTGATACTTTGCAGCTTGTCATCAATGTTCCGTGGGGGTGTGATACTAATTCATTACACTGCTCTGTCTGAGGCTGTCTGAGACTTTAATCTCATCCTTTTTTCCCTCCATTTTGTATTTTTTCTTCAGTTTTAAGACCATCTTATAACCTTTTTTGGCAGAGTTTGCTAATGCCTGTATTGTGTCTCCACAGTAACTTGAATGGCAGCATTATGAGTGCCACTGGTAAGTAATGACATTTGTGTCTGTAAAAGCTTCAAACACATTAAATTGTAGCAGCTCCTTTACATTTTAGAGCTACATGATTTACTTGCTGTAGATGTTTAGCTAACAGGTAACTGGTTTTCTACTAGTGTTTACAACTCTGCTAAATATTTAGTTTGTGCTCGACCACAGGGACACTTCATTCCAATATATGAACTCAAACATGTTATTTAAGAAGAGAAAGGTGAAGTGTTTTGTGGCAAGCTGAAGTGTCCCATCTCTGGGGTCTGAGCTTGGCCAACCATTGAACTCAATGGGCCGTGTCCAATGGTGCATGTTGCAAGTTTAGCCTTTCGCGGGGAGGTACATCCAGTCCTACCCTGCCCCGGGACTAGGCGCAGTTCAGCTACCCCCTATGAAACTTTGCAAGACGAGAGCGAGCGGAGCGGCCAAGAAGGAGAGGAAAAATGACAAATTATAAATGATAAGGGTACTTCTGAACCATGTTTTAAACCTGTGGCTCATTCACATCAGTGGGGCTCATTAACATCGCTCACATTGTTGTACCACGTGACACGCTATAACCAATCAGCGCTTGAGTTTAGCTAGAGCGCACACAGAGCATAACCGAAGCTAACGACTAAAAAGTGTTTTTAAGACAATAGACTGATTTTGAGCTGAGAAGAAGTTTGATCTGAAAATAAGTAAAAATTGCCACAAAAATCAACCTTTGAGAAAGTTGTAGGTGCCCTGTCAGCCCCTGTCAGCCCCTGTCAGCCCCTGTCAGCCCCTGTCAGCCCCTGTCAGCCCCTGTCAGCCCCTGTCAGCCCCTGTCAGCCCCTGTCAGCCCCTGTCAGCCCCTGTCAGCCCAACACGAGCAGTTTGTGATCACATTGTGCTCTATGGGAAAATTCTTTCTGGTCATGAGGGATTTTTTCATTGCAGTACAAATCAGTGGCCACTAGTCCAACTCGAGACAGCTCTAAGCAGCAATATCCAGTTATTTTAATAGATCCATGCATCTCCCCCTGTCGTTAGCCAACATGCTAAGTAAGCACTGCTCAGTCACAGCAACAACAGAAACTTCCCGAGGGCTTCCAGTTTCCCATATAAAGATGATTAGAGTTTGGACAAACAAAGATTTTAGTCAAAAAAAGACTAAAACAAAATTAAAATGTAAAGATGAACACCGACCTGGACCACGAAAGTCTTGTCCTGGAAGCCTGGGGTGAGTCCGAGCATGCTCATGTAGGACGCCTCGTGAATGAAGTTCTCAATGCCGTGGAAAACTCCTCGTCCAGTGGCAGAGATCCTCCCGTGGATGCCCCCCTGGCTGATGGGCTTCCCGGTCACACAGGCGTGGGCGTTTATGTCCTGGAAAGATACACAAAAAGATAGGAACTTACAATGCGCTGTGTTTTGACTTTTGACTTTTTATAAGCTCTGTTTGCTCTATCTTTCACTACCAAAATTTGGACCCATCCTCTCATTCAGTGTTTTTATTTTTACTACTTTCTTCATTTTAAAAATGTATGAAGATATATGAATTTATGTAGTTAAGAAAAAAAAGCTAAATCGCCCTTTGATTTGTCAAAAAATATTTAGTAGAGCTGATACTTTGAGGATTTGAAAATAAAATTTAAAAGTATATTTTTAGTACAGTTATTTAACTTTTTTGCTTGCTGCATAATTCTATACATTTTGCTTCAAAACATACCAGGACCAAACCAGGACCAAACCAGGACCAAATCACAGTTTTCTGCAGCTAAAACCTGGAACAGTCTTCCTGAAGATGTGACACAGGCCTCTACTTTGACAATATTTAATCCAGGCTCCACACGGTTCTGTTTAGCTGTGACTTGGCATATGAATGAAAGGTTTACATTTTGCCTCTTCTCTTTTAATGTTAATTTTATGATGATTATTTCTGTTTGATTTGTAGCATTGTGATTTTAATTTCTCTTATTCTGTAAAGCACTTTGAATTACTTTGTGGACCAGTTGTGCTGTACAGATTAAATTATTTTGACACTTAAACTTGCTTTGCCTTTCTCAAAGTGCAGATGTTTTAGCTGGTGGGGTTCAGATTCCCATGTATAGGTACCATATTGTGCACTTTTGACTATGATAACAAGGATTAAAAGATTAGAAACAAAAAATACAATTTGTTTTGAATTGTTAATCACCATGGCAATTGTGGCTAATTTTTCTCACTACTCTGAATTTTATGCTACCAGAATAAATGCTACCAGAATAAATGTCCAGAGATTTCAAACTAGAATTCCCCCATGTAAATTTGGGCCAAACCAAAATTTTAACAGTTCCCAAAATTCTGTTTCTTTGGACTTTTATTAGCACATTTTGTGGAAAAAAAATGCACACAACTGATTACAATGTTTAAAAGAAAAAAATTCAACTTTTGTATTATTCTGGGGAACTGTAGTTCTACAATATAATTTTCACCCTGAGGTTGGTACAAGTCTGGCAGCTGTCTGCCCCATAAACACTGCCCCCCTGTGGCCAGAGCAGGGATGTCTCACTGAATCTGAGACAGCACTGACCCATGAGGGAACTACACCCCACTGTACAGCTTCTAATAGTAAAAGATATCACATTTTCACACAGGCTTGGAAACCATTTTGAGTTTGACCTTTGTATCGTCTTTGAGGAAGCAGAGATTTGTAGGAACCTCTTAAGAGTTCACTCATCATTGGTAAATCTGCCTGCCACTGAGTGAGGGAGCACAGAGCTGCACCAAATGAAAACAAGGAAATAATGCCATTGTCCAAAACGTGCAAGTGCAGGTCTGGGGTAGGATATATCTGGGTTGAAAAATCATGTTTTTCACTTCACTAAACATGTTCTGCAATCAACAGAAAAATTGTCAAAACTGAAAAGATTGTTTTATCTTATTCATAAAAGATTTCCCCCAATGACCTATGGGTTAAATATGATCACCAAATACAAACTATTGAAATTAAATGTTGGGGCAAAAAAGTGTGGAAAATAATCGATTTTATGTTCAAATTCGATTAATTTATTTAATTGTTTATTTTTTTTGCCCAGCCCCAAAATGAACTTGTTAGCAGTGCACACATTAACCTGCTCTTGCTCCAGATAATTTTCAGTATTTAACGAAAATACAGTTTTTTGTGTCTTATTTGTGCATCTTTAGCCTCATTCTGCTCAGAGTCGACTTTGTCTAACCCCAGTACAGAATGACAAAACTATTTTCTCAACAGCAAAGACAAAATGTCAGCCTCACAGTTCTCAAACATTAATTTGTTGTTGATGATATCTAGACTTAGTTCTATCTATTCAAAATCGACAAACTTTAACCGAAAAGCTGCTGAATCCAAACGAAAGGGCAAAGTTGTGTCCTGTTTGAAGGAGAGGCAGGAAGTCTGGGGCTGCAGCCAAAACCTCAGCTCTGATGACTCATTCCTTCCCGAGTTTGACTCATTTTGGAATCGAATGAAAAAACAAAACAAAAAACACTTTAGTGGGCCCTGTAATAAACAAGAGCGTTACCATGGAGATTTAACCAACTTGGGAATGGTATGTGGGGTTCAGTTTTAGGACACTTTCCTGAACCGGTTTGACTTCAGTTGAGTTTAAATTCTGGATTCGACTGGTTCTGAGAGTCTGGTTTAGTCCTGCAATCGTTTGTACCAAAGGAGGTCTGAATCTTAACTTAAAAACAGATTAAAACGGTTAGATTAGAAGTGATGATTGGCCACTCTTCAGATTTATGAAATAGTGATATACCCAAAGAGAACATTTAGGGGAAAGTTTCATTTAAATAGGTTTAGTTATAGTTCGAGCGTTTGAGATAGTACCAGATCTAAACCAGTTATTGGACTAAGTTCACCTAGTTTAGGCCACATTTAGACCCCATTTGCTGGTGCCCAGAGACCGGACCAGACCGGGACCAGACCTGGACAGAAAATGGGAAACTTCTTCCTGAAGATGTGAAACAGGACTCTACTTTGACAATGGTTAAATCCAGGCTCCAAATGGTTCCGTTTAGCTGTGAATATGACTGAAAGGGTTTTATTCTGCCTCTTCTCTTTAAATGTTAATTTTATGATGATTATTTATGTTTTGCTTTGTTGTATTGTGATTTGAATGTCTTTCTTATTCTGTAAAAGAGTTTGAATTACTTTGTGTATGAATTGTGTTGTACAAATAAACTTGTCTTGCCTTACAGTTAGTTTCATTATACTAGAAATGTATTTAGTTGACAGTTTGGTCGAGTAACGTATTTTCAGATTTAATCCTACCCTCATTTCATGTTTTGTTTATTTAACGAGGTGATAGCAAGAGCATGAGCACGTGGTCCAATCTGATGTTCTATAAAGAGGCTGCAGTGAAGTCCCTGAACCTCAAAACAACATTAAAGTGAAACTGAACTCACAGTGTGTGCGATGGTGTTGGCGTAAGTGTCTGCGATCCAGGACATCTCCCTCTCTCCAGTGCTCATGTCAGGGGCAGGGACGTCGATACCAGGCCCTGAAAACGACAAAAATATATTTTTTTTAAAATTACAAGACAACTTTATTATTACAAAGTTTAAATCAAGATGTAAGATGTAAACATTAATAACTTTTAATGTTTAAGAATGAACGTTCACTGCTCCTCACGGGTTGAAGATGGGTCAAAAGCCTGGAATGTTCCACAGTTCGGCATTAAACTTCCATAGAGAGAAGTTTAATCCCATACTGCGGAACATTATCTTCATCCCTGTGGAGACAGGTGATGTTAGAGGGTGGATGTGTGGAGTGGTGAGCCAGCCCAAAGAAAGAAAGTCATTTTTTTCAAATTAAATTTTTGCAATGACAACACCTGTAACTGAGTAAGACAAGATTAATGCCCTAGTGTGGAACATTCCTCACTACCAAAAAAGTTACTTGGTGAAACAAATTGCAATGATTATGCAGATTTAAGTAGTAGTGTGACCAAATATTTAAAATTCATGAACATATTGTGATTGTAAATAAATACAGATTGAAAACAGTTAACGTCCCTCTTTTGATTATGAAACAAACTGACCAAGTGAGTTCTGTCTCCTTTGAAATACTGCAGTTTTATAGGTACTGTACTGCATTTGAGCCATAGTTTAAATATACTTTGTCCCATTCATTGAGCACAGTAAACACCACTGCACATTATGTCACTGCAGGTCCAGAGTGTGAGACAGGTGCAGGGGGCAACTTTACAAATGTCCGTGAGAGTGAGTGGTGTGTCCCATTAGGGAAGCATATCCTGGGACCAGCTCCCAAAAACAGACAGAGGAACGTGGAGGAACGAGGAGGGGGAGAAGCACAGAGCGAGGAGCAGAGGGGGAGGAGCAGAGGGGGAGGGCAGACGGTTGGTGAGACGAGAGCCGGAGTGATTGGTGAATGTGTTTGTGCCATATTCGGGGCGTCAACAACAGGGTCTGTCATGTGCAAAGTGAGCTGCTGTGGCCCCAGGGAAGAGACGAGGAAAACAGCTCATGTCTTTGTATGTGGTGTATGCACTGGAAAAATGTAGCACTGTAAAAAAGTTATGATTATTCCATAGACTGTATATATAAATGGACATAGCTAACGTGCTAGCAGCCGTGTTCCAAATAGTAAGTGAGCATGAGTGCACTTTCGGCTCCATCGACTCTGTAACTACTTCTGTCAAAGTGAATTGTAGCCAGAGAGATGGGCCACAGTTTTTCAATGCAGACTCGTCATTTTGGTCTTAAAATGTTCGTATTAAACTGCGCTACATGATCCTGGTGTTTTTATGTCGGCATTTTGGCCATAAATCAAGATCTAAACATTAATAACAGACAAATCGGGTGCCTTCATTCCCTGAGGTGACTCCCGCTAGTGTGAGCAACAGGTTTGATTGACAGCGTTGCTAAGTGTCCGCTCCCTGCTAAACCAGCGGTGCGAGCGGGAAGGAGCATTACCTTTAACATCCTGGCTCTGGATTGGCTCTTTGGTTGCTATGATACTTGCGGTCAGAACTCTGCTCCAAATTGACCACTATAACTGCTAGACTCGATGAGCTACACTTCTTTATACAGTCTATGGATTATTCTACACACTAGAGTTTAAGTTTGTTTTTACTAGAGAAGATACATTGACTGTAGCTGAGATCCTTGCATTTAGCTACTTAAAAGATTCACTGTGAAACTTTTCTGGTAGGTGATCCGCTCCCTGCTTGTTATTAGCATGGCATGGTCAGGTGGTGTCTCCCATTTGTCGCCATGGAGATAAATAGATAGATTGATAAAATGCCATACAGTGGAAAAGTGCACAAAAACTTGCACATTCCCATGGCAACAAGCAAGTGATGAACTAAAAAGTTACTTGGTGTGCCTTTAGATAAGCTTCATGCATTTTCCCAATTGCAACCAAAAATATCTGTAGTGCATATAGTAAATAATGTAGAGTGAGAATTAAAGAAACTCTTAACACACTGAAATAACTGTATAGTAAATAGCTATAAATTATAAACAAAAATGAAATAACTTAAAAAAGGAATAAGACATTTTTTTCAACATTATGAAATCCACAAAGAGAAAGCAAGTAATGAAACTATCCAAAGAAGTTAAACGTTGCTTAATGAAACGTAACTACCCCTCCTTTGTTTGAACTCGATGCAGAACAAACGTCACATCACAGATAAATACTGGACAAATACTGGACGTATGGGGGCTCTTAAGAACCTGATAAACCTGTAATATTTGCCCTCAGTAAACAAAGTAATCTACAGAATACAAACTCGGCTTCTATAAGTACGAGGGGTATTTTTAACTTGACAAATGGACAGTCAGGTGGGCGTCATAGCAACCAGGCGCCATAGAGTCCCATTTTAAAGCTTACCAATGAAACCTTTCTTGGCCAATTCAATGGTGAACCTCCTGGTGATCTTCTCCAGTTCATTATCCTACAGAAAAACAGATACAGAGTCAATAATTCTACATAATAACAAAAATACATTAGACTGGCCTTAGAGAAAAAGTATTATGTAATTATGTATTATGCAATGGGGCCAATTTCCTTGTGTTGACTATAGAACATGGTAAAGGTAAATTACACGAAATTTACTCGTGTGAGCTTTAAGTTATATTATAATGTTGTAAACTCCTCAAAAAACAGACCTGGAGTTGTGTTTTGTTTCATTCACATGTTTGAGTAACACTATTATTAGTCTGTCTACATCTCCAAAGCTCAAAACGCTCTGTTCCACCTTGTGATGTCATGAAGTGGTAGTTTAGGTTAACAGCTCCTTTTAGCTTTTGTTCAGAAGAGACTGACAGTTCCATGGTTGAAATCATCCAAATGATTCTAGTGAAGGTGGATGGAATTTAAATACACAGTAGAGCACTTCCTGTATTACCACATGACATCACAAGGTGGAACAGAGTGTTTTTTTTACAGTTTGAGAGAAAAACTCATCTTAAATATGCCGGGTTTGTGTGTGAAACATGTGTGAATGAAACAAAACACAACTCCAGGTCTGTTTGTGATGAGGAAACGACATTACATAGATCAGAAAATGGTGTAATATAACCAACATAAACATTCAAGATGGCTACCGTGAGTTTGTTCAGCCTAAAATAACCACATAAACAATCCTTGTTTTTGAATGATTAAATGATTGCCATAGTGATGTACAGTTTAAAACAATGTAAAATCTTTTGGATGGAAAAAAAAAAACATCCTCAAAATACTGCATAAACCCAGAAGTTGAAACGGAATGAATTCTTGGGTATAGGGACACCATTTGAGGATTTAGACCAATCGAAAGAATACAATATTTGGTTCTGAATTACTTATCGCTATGGCAACTGTTAAAATGTTTCATCGCTCAAGTCTAAAACACATGGAAATACTTTGTAATTTGTTTTTCTCCATGTTTTTTTTATTTGTTTCCCTTTTTCTTAGAGCCAGACCCATTGTTTGTGTGATACACATATTTTTGCCCCCAGAAGAACATAACTTGATGCGCAGAGCTTTCAGACTACAGAATGATACAGGAGGAGTCAGCCAGGGTATGATTACAGCTCTTAGACTCACAGTGTCTTTATAGCGCTCTCTGGATCTGTGGGAGTGTATCGGAGTCTATGGGTGAGCCTGTGTGTGTGAGATGGGTATTATAGCAGCTTACAGAGTAATTCCTAGGGTTGATCTTGACTCCGGCTTTGGCTCCTCCGAACGGCACATCTGGAACAAACAACAAAGATTTAAACCAAAAGACCGTGATTACAGCTCTACAATGAGACCTGCTGGAGAAGCTGGAGAGATGGGAAGGGCCTTTTGTGGGTTAGTTTGTAGTTTAAGTCCTCACAAAACCTTAAAACCTTCCATATGCACCTTAACAAAGTTGTATCTTTTTTTTTTTCAAATTACTTTGATGGGATTTTACATGTTGTAAATATTTATCAAACATAGTTTTAAATCAGTGACAGTGTGTGAAGAATTTACAAGGAGAACATCATCTGACTAGTGTTATTAAAGAGACTGGTGAATAAGAAACCAAATGAGGACAATTTGTGGTTAGTCTCAAGTAGGGCTGGGGGATTTTGGCAACGATTACACAATTTGGCTGATAATTGATATCACAATTATTTCAAATGATTACTTTAACTGTAAAAATTATCCAGTAGAGAAAGTATAGCCTTAAATGGTAAATTGTCACATTTTTATGTAGTGCAAGTCACTCAAGGGGCTTTACATCAAGGAACCACTCATCCATTCACACACACATTCATACAACAGTGTACACAGACAGTGGATCTGTCATACTTGGCATATTCAAAAGGAAACAAAGAGAACAACAGAGCGAGCCAGGATGCCAATAGGTGTGAAAGCATCCATTAAGAGATGAATGACTATGCCAAGTATGAATCAGCCACAGTGTACACTTAGTGTAGCTCAATAAATCTAGCCTACAAACAGAAACTGTAAACAAAGCTGTTTCCTGTTTCAGTGTAGTTACACCTCCCTTCAGGTGGACATAAGGCAGTGTCCAGCAGTACTCTGACCAGAACTGAAGCATTGGATTTGGATGAGCAGTGAAACGTCTTCACTTCTACAACTTTTTGTCCAGTTGACAGATTTTATTTTTCTTTTGCCATCATCATCATCAAAGAGTTAAACAGTACGCACCAACCACAGCACACTTGTAGGTCATCAGAGAGGCCAGAGCCTTCACCTCATCCACAGACACATCTGTGCTGTACCGGATACCTGAGAGAAAACACAAAAATACAATGTAAATACAATGTAATTCCAGATATGGTTATGAAATGTTTTTGTAAAAAAACAAAAAAAAACAACGCCAACTTAAATCACTTTGAATATTTTGTATATTTCTTACATTTATGTTTACATTATTATACAATATTGTTCAGTTACGTCGCATCACATGACATACACTTCATTACAACAACTCTGTAGGTGGAAAAAAAAGGAATTATTAAAATTTTCAAAACAGTTAATACTTTGCCGTGACATCACGCTGGGGGTGTTCTACCTGCATCTCTATAGTGGAATGTTCAGCAGTTTCCATGGTGACACAGTGCAAATACAAAATGGATTTAAACAGCACATGGTCCCGTTTAGGTTTTTGATTTTCAAGAAAAACTGTTGGCTAATGCTAGGTAGCTTATAACTGATGTTATTTGAGAGGGGCTTGTTTAACAGCACAAATCAGCTCATCTGTTATAGTTCCAACTAAGTCAGGTCTTTTTGTTTAGATTGTGTTAAACCAAAGCTCAGATTAAAGTCTAACTTTTGTAATAGAGCTTTAGACAGAGCAGTGCCTACAGTTAAGCTTTTGACAGAACAGTGCCTACAGTTAGCGTCATACTAACTGTAGGCAATATTGAGTTGCAAAGTATTAATAGGTCACTTCAGTTGTCAATCAGTTATTAATTCACCATTTTACACTACACAAAAACAAGCTAATTTTGACTAGTAATGTCAAAACTGGCGCTATATAGAAGCGTTATACAGATAATAAAATTTCAACGTCCATTTTGATAATAAAAAAAATACTTATATTTGATAGTAGTATTATATTTCATAGCTCTTTTAGATCAAATTTGACCTTTCTTGAAATGAGGATCTAGTTTTGATACTCATTTTAGTATCGACTAGCATCAGATTTTCAATGCTTACAACAACCTCATAGCAAACACATAAACTATAGAACTACAACTTGTAACATAGTAAAATAATAGCATTAGTAACTATTGGGCTGAATATATATGTTAATAGTGACGTGATGCGAGGCTTTAACTAAACTCATGTAACAGGAGATCCAACTACAAGCACTGTATAATAAAAGATCACCACGACATCCTCAGAAATGGGCGTGTCTTTGTTTCTCATCCAATCAGAGCCATGCATCCAACCCACAACCCACTCTCACTTCCTGCTATGAGGACACTGTGGTGGGGGTGTGGAGGGGGTTTAGTTGTGTCGCCGTGGCAACCAACACGAGACCAAAGGAACGCACCACTCCTCTGTAGACCAAATATAACTAGACCAGACTCAGCTTACACGCACAGAGAGGAACCCAAGGACGAACAGCAGAAAGAAAAAAGATTCAAGACACAAAACAGGGCAACAAATCCAGGAAGTACAAAGGAGACCCCACCCAAAGTTGTTTATCAAACGCCAGGGCTCTGAGCAGATACTGGGACTCTGGTACTACAGCACTAGCTAGCTTTGAAGTACATAGCCACTACTAACTAACAGTGGTGAAGGTAACAAAGTAAAATAGCATTAACATGTTGGGCATCTTTACTTTTCAGACCAGTTGTGTTGAAAGTACAAAGTACTTTTCATAAGATTTGAGGGGTTGTTTTTACCATGTTCGTGGAAGCAGCCTGACTAAAGTTTTTGAGTTCCGTTTTTGAGCACACTGTTGAACAAAATATGTTATAAGATATATTTTTATTTACTGTATAGCACTACATTTACACTTTAAGATTAAAAAGTATTTCACACAAGTGCTAATTTGTTAAATAAATTCAAGTACCTGTTTAAAAATATACTTTTACTTCTCTGAGTTTGTTTTTACCCCCTGAAGGGTATGACAAATAATAAAGCTTCTGAGTTGCATTACAAATACATATATCAAAATTATTGAATGCATATTGATTGAATAAAGCTTCTTAGGTACATCACATTTACATATATACCTTTTGACACTGAAATCATAGAAGTTTTGAATATTGTCATGTAACCACTATCTGTATACTGAATTCATGTATCCTTTGAATGTTGCACTCTTTAAGGTCATCTAACGGGCACCATGTTTATGCTAAAGTTTGAACAATATGTACTAACACCGAAACTATTCACTCAGTATAATACTCCCATATTAAAGGAGGCATTGCAAGATGTGAGTTCTTTACAGAAACTCCTTTCACAGAGATAAGGCGGCCGGACGAGACCCAAGGCCGAAAAACAAACCGGTGCTGCCCGGAGAAGTGAACGAGGCTGGAAGGAGGAACCAAGGCATCAACCTACTCATCACAATATTTGCATATTCATGTTACATGTTACATTTTATTCTTTGGGGCCAGGGAAAAGCAGACAGACTGCCTGCTGCATAAACGAGGGATAGATCATTTGTATTAGATTGTATCTGTCAGGGGAATAAACTTTTGAGATTTGAACTGATCGAATCCAGTCGTCATTTTGATAAGAACACGCCTAACACCCCGTATCTCTACTTTTACTAAAGAAAATTGAGTGCTTCATCCACCACTGCCAACTACTACTTTAAAATAATATCAAAAATTGAGTTTGAAATTTTAATATCGTGACAACACTAAAGAAATGGACTCAATACAGATTCCACAATGATAAAAAACAAACAAACAAAACAACACCTTCTTTAGAGAACAGACGTACATTTTCAAACTTAAAACACAGTACTTTCTTGTATATTACCCCATTTATATGTAGTTTCGATATTAGTTTTAGCATCTGATTTTCGTTAATTATGAAAACCCTACTTCTAAGATCATGATTAAAACCAGCCCTTTTGAATATATGGACTATAAAATAAATGCATTTTAGTTTTGGCTACTTCAGTTGATTTTACAGTGTTAAAATTGTCATATTTAGGTATTCTGACCAAGGTCACATGTGCACTGTATAAACAATGAGAGGATACGTGGCTTTGTGGTATGTAAGTGGTTAGCTTTAGCAACGTATAGTTTGAGAAACAAAAAATACTGGTAGATGGTAAGCATAGGTGGCTAACATGCTAACACAAGGTGGCTAACATGCTAACACAAGGTGGCTAACATGAGGTGGCTAACATGCTAACACAAGGTGGCTAACATGAGGTGGCTAACATGCTAACACAAATCTTAAGATGTAAACAGTTTTGCTTTCCTTTCTATTCTCATGTCCTGGTAAAATTGTTCTATAGGTCAAGGTTACACTTTCTACATTTTAATTTCTATAAAAGCCCTCATATTTGTTGTACACAGATTTTAATTTACAAAGTAGTACACTTGTGTCAGAGAGGACATAGGCTTTCATGTGTATAATGTTATTAGCTAGCTCCAGTCTCTCCCACCCCATCCGGCCACTGTTTTACTGTATTCACTGAACCACAGAACAAACAGGAGACGCTGTCAGGAGTTTTATGTTGGCAAGATCTAATATAATCCACTTTGTCTTTGAAATCTACACAGCAATATTTTTACATAATCTGTCAAGAATCTATGTGCAGTTCCACGAAACAAGAAATCCCACCATTGTTAAAACCTGAACTGAAAGTAGAAGTGGAAAGAAACTAAATGTTATTTATGCAGAAGAGAAACAAAGAGCGATTGGATCAACAACATCTAATGCCTCGAATTTAAAGTGGAACTGAACACCAACACACTTTTTCCTGCTGCTAAACTGTGTATGTGCCATTTTAATAATAATCTAATGCTCCTAGTCATTTTCTGCAATGTTCGTGCAAACTAGGTATAGACTGTACCTCCGACGACCACAGACTGTATATATATAAATGGACATAGCTAACCTGCTAGCCGCCACGTTCCAAATGGGAAGTGACATGGACAAGCTTTTGGCTCGACTTTACACTGGAAAACTGTGGCTCCTCTCTCTATAACTGCTGCAGTCAGACTCGACATTTTGGACTTAAAATGTTCGTATTAACCCGCTCTACATGATCCTAGTATTTTTTTTTAATTTAGCTATTGTGTCCGTAATTTAAGATATGAGCATTAATAATAGGCCAATCAGATTAATTATTTCCCCAAGGTCACTCCTGCTAGAGTTAGCAACAAGTTTGATTGACAGCGTTGCCATGTGCCCGCTCCCATGTTTATCATATTTCTCTGCAGCAATATATCTTCCTTCAAAATGTGTTGAGACAGGCCTAACTAGGTACATTTGCAGCTTTCTGGTCAAAACCACCTACATCAAAGTCTGTGCTGCCTCCACTGGAGCTCTGCAATTTCAAGTAGTTGGCGACATTACACAGCACTGCCAGATACCAGTTAGACCAATCAGAGTGTTCCAGACCCCCTCCAGGTTAGAGTAAGAGTCAGGTTTATGAAGACGCAAGCCCGCTCACAGTAAGGACCATAGGTGGTACATATAAATGGACATAGCTGACCTTGCTAGCCACAGTGAACATGGGCGCAATTCCAGCTCCGTTGACTCCAATTCACTTTCTGTTGAAAAACTGTTGGCCCTCGAGTGGCCCTCGAGTGACCCACTGCTCCTGTCAGAATCGTCCTTTTGGTCTTAAAATGTTTGTATTAACCTGCTCTACATAATCCTGGTATTTTTATTTCACTATTTTGTCCATAAATCAATATTATGAACATTAATAATAGACAAATTAGGCACCTTATTTCCCCGAGGTTTCTTCTGCTAGCGTTCGCAACAGGTTTGATTGACAGCGTTGCTAATGGCCTGCACAGCTCGTTAAGCAGGGAAAAGGGCATTACCTTCAACAGCCTCGCTTTGGATTGGCTCTTTGGTTGCTATGATACTTGGAGCCGAGTTTCATACTTGGAATTCCGACCACAAGTTTGCCCCATGACCCTGATCCTCATTGACCTTCATTTGACTGGAGCCAAATGCTTTGAGTGACACTTACTTAGTCCACATCTTTATTCAGTCAATAGTACCAAGGACACATGTTTTTCAGTTTTTCAGTGCAATAACAACTTTCTTCAATGCCATCATTGTCTAGAACTTCGGCAGCAGTACACAAAAGAGATGACTCCTCTCTAACAAACACACAGATCAGTTCAAACCGGTGTCTGCTGCTCTGACTGGCTGTGTCTTAAAACATTGGCCTTTGTATTTTAACCTGATTGGGGGGTCTATGAACTACATCAATGATTAATCTAGAAAGTGGAGTTTGCACATTCAACTGGACTACAGGAATTTAGACCCAGGGAACAATGGCTTTAGCAAGAGACAGTGCTGATACAAGCAGAAAGTTTTATCTGCATCTATAGCAAGAGCTTTATCGCTAATATGAAAGTCTAATTGCATTTATATAAAAATTATTATAGGTCAACCCATTCTTTAGAAAGTTAATTCTGATTCCAAAGTTGTCCATTTATTTCTAAAGATGTCAAGGTGCCATTAAAAACATGCTCGATTGTGTTGGACAGAGTTCAGGATTTCATCATTTTCTCACTCATGGTATCAAATAAAATTCCCAAACTTTTTAATAATAGGAATTCAAATGCTATTCTACACTTCCTGCTTGTTTCCCTAGTCACCAAGAACCGAATTCAAGTTTCTGTCTATGCATATGGATATTTTTTCCATGCAAGATTGTGGCCAACCTTTGCAGTGGCTACTCTAAAACCCTTGAAGATATAAAAAAAAAAAATTGGTGGTTTAGGTCATACCATTTTAATTTGATTTGGCACTAATGACATCATACCATCAGCCTTTAGCCTTAAATTGGAAACATGTGTGAATTACTTTGCCATCATTTCAATAGTGCACATTTGGACACACTTTGTCCATTGTGAAAGGCCTAAACTACACTTAAAGCAGGGTTTTAACAGACGTCTCAACCTGGGCCTGTGTTTCCACACTTCACTGCTCTGGCCTATGTCCCTGCCTCTCATGTAGGGGCCTCACTCCCTCCCTCCTCCACCTGTCATAATGCTGACAAATAGGAAAGCCTGGAAATACCACCTCCTCCTCCCGCCCCCAGACCCATCAGAGCCGGAGTGTGAGCGGTGGAGCAGATGATGTGACCCTTGCACAAAGAACATACTTCTGTCAGTGCATGGTATTTGCTGAGGGCACGCACACGTACGCTCTCTAGGCCGTGAGGACAGAACAGGAGTGGGCTCGCCACGATCTGCGTAAACACGCCAGGCCCCTGCACGTGCGCCCTCAAACACGTGTGGGGTGAACCAAGTTTTAAAGGTCCCACTGAATTTACAGAAGCATCTATCTCCACCTGAAGTGAGCTACAAACTGAGCAGCTAATGAGCACAGGCTAAAATTAAAGCGAAGAGACTAAACTACAAAGTTTAGAAGAGATTTAATGACGCTGAAGCAGATCTACAGGTGAACAGGCGTGTCAAAGGTCACAAACAACAACAAAATGACCGCAAGAATATATTTGACACATGAAACATCAGATAACGAGGAATTAATGAAAGGCCATGTGTTATGTTGCAGCTGGATAGACGCAGTGCAACAGTGGCAGCTCTAGTAGCTAATCATAAAGCTAACTTGAGCTAAGTAGCTTCTTGTAGCTAGCTGTCAGGGGCACCGCTGTGCCCAGCTGGCCCCGGCTCTTGCCCCGGCCCTCGCCCCGGCTCTTACCTCCTTTGCAGGGCGTCCTGTGCTGGCTGTGCTGGGCGCGGTAGCCCTCCACCACTTCCCACTCCCCGTTGTCCCTCTTGATGGGGAAAGACACGCTGAGGACGTGGTTGCAGGGCTTGATGATGCGGAGGATTCCCCTCACGCGGTGTCTCTTCTGTTCGGGACTTTCTCTGGTCTTCAGATCCTCCACCAGTTTGTCCTCCACGATGGCGGCGCCGCGGTCGAAGAAGCCCTCCACCATGCGGAAGAAGTTGGGGTCGTCAGGCTGCTCCGCGGCGTCGGCATAGTGGCGAACCCGCATCAGAGACGAGGACACCGGGAGCGCAGACTCCACACAGCCGGAGGCCAGCGCGCTACCGGCCGAGCGGCTCAGCAGCTCCCCGAAATAACGATACATGACCGGGACTAACCGTGGACAAACAAACTAAACGACACGGACAATGGGGATGGCGACGGGAGAGGGGTAAGAGACACGGCAGCTCCTCACTGTGTGCCGTCCTCAGGCGGAGTGAGGAATGACATCCCGGAGAGAGCTTTAAGCAACCGGGGCAGCGCGAGGACGCACGAGGAGGAGGACCGCTGAGGCGCGCACCCGCAGGGGAAACTGACAGCGCGCGCGCACCCTTTTCACGAAAAAAGAGGGAAGTGCGCACTTAAAGAAAACACGACCAGCCTTATTTACTTCCGGAGTTCCTCCTAACAGTGTTGTCATGGCAACAAGTGTTATCCACTGTAATCATGTCATCATCACAAATGTTGAACCTGATCATTTCTATTGATGACTAGACCCATTAACTTCTTCCAGGTAGTGGGGGCAGCAGTCTAAGCAAGGACTACTAGACTTCCCTCACCCCAAGCACAACCCCCAGCTCCTCCGGTGTTGCAGGCCAGCCGAGAGACATAGACCCCTCCAGCAGGTGTCCTGGGTCTTCCCTGAGGCCTCCTCCCCGTGGGACATACCTGACACTCCTCCCTAGAAAGGCATCCAGGAGGCATCCTGAACAGACGCCCAAGGCACATCACCTAGCTCCTCTCAGTGTGGAGGAGCAGCAGCAACATGTAAACAAATCCTCCAAATAAGACCCATAGAAAGGCTGATTCAGAAGCGTAACCTAAAGGCCAACCACAAAGGCTTGGCATCAGTCATAAAAATCTGTCATCATCATATCGGCTTGGCTGGCTCAAAATGATGAGAGGTTAGGACCGTTTCCATAGCAATTAACAATTCAAAACATTATAGCTATTATCTATCATTTGAATGGTCAACCATCCTCAAAATGGTGCCATAAAACAGGACACTTGAGTAAATTGTATGAAGGAGTACCCAAATTGAGAAAAATAGGTCCAATATATAAGTTTATGGAGGCAGTTAAGGCCTGACTGTTCACACCATCATCTGAACTATGATGTTGACAGAGCTGTGTATGAAACAGCATCTGTTGTGTTCTCTGTACGAGTGAATGATGGAAGAAACACAATGAGCTCGCCTACAGCCTCTATGTGATGTTTACATATAGAGTTTTAGGAGTGCATTTGCAGGATCAGATATCAACTTCCAAATATTGGTGTACTGGTACAGTATGTGTAAACACCAGTCAGAAGTTTGGACACACTCTCTCATTCAGTGTTTTTTTTCTCCTTTATTTTTAATACTTTCATTCCAATTCATTAATTATTTGAACTTCGGAGGATTCTATAATCTCTCTCACATCCAATCTGTGGGTAATAGTAGCTCAGTTGGAGTCTCTGTCCATTGATTTGAAGGTTGGCAGTTCGAATCCCGCTCTTGACATGAACATCACAGTCTTTTTCTTTATTTTTACTACTTTCTACATTTTATACATATGAAAGACATCAAATATATGAAGTAACATATATGGCATTATGCAGTCAGGGCGGTCAGACGGGGGGGCACATTACAGACTATTACAAAGTCTGTAATGTGCATTTTTCATTATGTCTTCTGTATGCATATGAAATATAGAAAGTAGTAAAAATAAAGAGTGGCGTTTATGCCGAGCGCAGAATTCGAACCACCAACCTTCGGATCAATGGACAGACACTCCAACAGAGCTAATGCCCATGGACTCGAATAACTCTCTTCCCATGGACTATAATGGGAGGTTATACAGAACTCACTCAAATCACCGTAGCCTAACAAAAGGTTTGAAACACAATTTACTGGAGCATTATAATTTTTCGTAGGAACTTGTCACTATTTATGTAAACGGCTGCTACATGCTAAGGTATGTGTCCAAAGTATTATAGAGGCATCTGGTCCACTGACTCCACCTGGTCCACATATGTGCTGTTTGTTATGTAACACTCTCACGCTCTGTAAAAGATCAGGATTTCTAAGGATGTGTTCACACTTGCATAGAATTGGGATTAAACCTGGAACTATACCTGGATTACAACCGGACTAAACCAGGTCTACATCAGGCACATTTGGACTAAAGGCAGTAAACAGGACCAGCCCAGACCAGTTCAGATAACACCACAACATTATATTGGCCTTAATGAGACACTGTGCATTTTAAATAAGGCTAAAAACAATAGCTGTTCCTGCAAAATATGCGTTGCGGTTGAGTTTGAGTTTCTAAATTAGCTATCACGATGAGTTAAGGGAATGTATATGGACTTGAAAACATAGAAGAGCTTTTCCTATAGAAAGAGGACACCACCTTATGACATCAGCAGGTGGAACAAGGTGTTTTGAGCTTTTGAGAAAGAGATTGAATGTGGTAAATGGTAAACGGTCACATTTGTATATAGCGCTTTTCCACCTTCAAGTCTCTCAAAGCGTTTTAAATCAAGGCACAACTCACACATTCACACGCACATTCATACACCAGCGCCCACATACACTTCTTATCTCAGATTTTATTTCTCTGTAAAATCTGAACACTGAATCCTCAATATTTTCTTAGAACTTGGGAAGATACTTACATTCACTATAAGCTGATAGAGAAAGAAATAGTGCTGAGTTCATAAACGTCCTGACCTGCACTTACACCTATGGACCTAAAGATAAGATCACTGCACACAGCTAACGGCTAACGGCTAATGGCTAACAGCTAACAGTTAACGGCTAACAGCTACAGGTTTAATACTGTGCTAGACAACAAAATAATAGTTAAAATGTATATGAAACATGCACATAACAGCAGTGTTGGAAGAAGTACTCAGTTTTGTTACTCAAGTAAAAGTACAGATACCAGAGCTACTTAAGTAAGAAAATCACATGAAAAAAAAATCTACTTAGGTAAAAGTTTTAAAGCACCTGTTTGAAAATGTACTTAAAGCGTAAAAAGTAAAAGTATTTCATGTAGATTTTCAGATCTAATAAAGCTCCAGATGTAGTGATTTTGATACAGATTTGTGCTGAATTTTGTTTAACAGAAAGAAACAACTGAATTAATGTTTTTTTTGCAAGTTGTTTTAATTTGCATATTTTTGTTTGTCCAAATTATGAATGAGTTAAAAATAAACCCTGGGCTTTTTCAGCTGGTCTCAGACAAGGATAACAAATACTTTTACTTTTCAGTCCAGTTCAAAAATGTAGTGGAGTAGAAAGTACAGATACTGCTCTCAAATGTAGTGAAGTAAAAGTAAAAGTATCTACTGTAAAATGTATTTAAGTAAAGTACAGATACCTAAAATGTGTACTTAAGTGTCGTACTTTACTACTTTTATTCCGTGACCTTCCACCTTTGCCTACCACCTCTGCATCGCCTGCTCTGATTGGCCAGAGCTTAGTGAATATGCAGATTATGGTTTAAAACAACTTAATTCAGCCTTAAATGTTTTAAATAATCATGTTTGACTGATCTAAAATAATACGAAAATAGTTTTAAAAAGTACTCACAGTAGTAACTTGTACTTTGAGTTGTATTTTTCATTTGAACTTGAGTTTTGCTTCAGTACAAATTGATAGCACCACCTGTTTGCCTACTTGTAATTTGTATATTTTAAGCTTTTGCCTACTTCTGTTTACTCTACTGCTTATTAAAGGTCCTATATTACACTAAATGGACTCTAGTGAGCTTTAAGTCGTGTTATAATGCTGTTATCTCATCAAAAACACACCTGAAGTTATGTTTTGTTTCATTCACAGGTTTAAGTAACACTTTATTATTAGTCTGTCTACATCTCCAAAGCTCAAAATGCTCTGTTCCACCTTGTGATGTCATGAAGTGGTAGTTTTCCAGTCCAGCTCCTTTTACCTTTAGTTCAGTAGAGATTGGCAGCTCCAGGTTTGAAATAATCCAGATGATTCTAGTGAATAATACACATAATAGATTTTTTTTAAATTGGTGTGGACTGTAGGAAAAATACTGTATTGGACAGTGAGACATTATTGTATTTTACTGCTAATGTCAATGATGAACTGTTAGTCTTATAATTGTGTATTTTAGTAGCTAAATCTGGTACAAATCATCTTTTCTTTTGTAAGATTAATGAATTTGTACATGGTCCCTGAAAATAAAGAATAAAGAAAGAAAAGAAAGAAAGAAAGAAAAAGAAAGGAAAGTGTATGGAATTTAAAAACACAATGGAGCACTTCCTGTATTACCACATAACATCACACGGTGGAACAGAATGTTTTCAGTTTGAGAGAAGAATTCAGCCTAAATAAACATTATAACAGAATAAAACAGTGTAACATGGGCCCTTTAATAACAGCAGTAACTTTCCAGATGTGTATTTTGGATGTATTCGTTTTGTTTTGTGGCTGGACCTTACCCGCAGGCAGGAGTAACGTTATCACAAAGCACAAAGTCGAGGCAATTGTTGAGTTTTACCGAAGCTATAAACCTGGATCTTATCTCCAATTGTCCAACACTGTCTGTTCTATTGGGCTGTTGTATCGGAAGAACACAGAGAAAAACACATTATAAAGATTAGTCCATTCATTGAGAGAGGCAGGAACACTTCTAAAGGCCTAGTGGGAATTTGGTTTAAGAGGCAAATGGCTGTTACAGTGAAATACCCCTCTTTAATGTGTGCTTGATACTTTGCAGAGCCATAACACTGGAGAAGGGGGGGTTCTGCATGTATGTCTATGGCGGAATGTTCAACAGTTATGACACAGATTAGCAAAAAACTCAAGAAAAAATTATTTAAACAAGTGTTCGTGGTCCTGTTTGATTTTGACTTTGATTTTCAACAAAAAGGTGAGAGTGGCTAACTGAAAAACTGTTGGCTAATGCTAGCTAGCTTGTGACTGTGATGTTATTTGAGAGAGGCTCGTTTAACAGCACAAATCAGCTCATCTGTTGTAGTTCAGCTAAGTCAGTTCTTTCTGGTCAGTGTTAAAACAAAGCTCAGATTTAAGTCTAACTTGAGTAACAGAGCTTCATACAGAGCAGGGCCTCCAGTTAGCACTGCATTGGATGGTATTATTGGACCTGATGCAGATAGACCATTTCACTAGTATTAGCTGCTACTACTAACACTTCTACCATTACTACTACTACTACTACTACTATTGCTACTACTATCGCTACTACTAGCACTTCTACCACTACTACATCTACTATTACTACTACTACTACTACTGGTGCTACTACTACTACTACTACTACTACTACTGCTACTATTATTACTGATGCTACTACTACTACTACTACTACTACTACTACTACTACTACTACGACTACTCTGCTGCTACTACTACTACTACTGCTACTACTACTACTACTACTAGTACTTCTACCATTACTACTACTACCAACTACTGCTGCTACTACTACAGCTCCTACTACTACTGCTACTATTAAACCAAATGTTTAACAGCATTTTTGTCATATGTTGAAGCTAAACATAAACACACCAACACAATATTTTTGTTCAACTGGAAGGGCATCCGGCGTAGAAATATATCGTCTAACACCTCACGCAAAAAGAATAAAGCAAAAACCAAGACGTTAAGCACATTTCTGTCTGTACTTTGCTAAGCCTTTAGTAATAACCACAGGGGACTAACCATAATCATCTGTGCTGTGATCACATGACAGGGGCGCTGGAGGTTTTCTGGAAGCTGATTGGCTGTCGAACCATCACTCATGCCCCTCCGACTGGGTGGGAGTTGTCACGACGTCAGCCAATAGGAACGCAGAGCAGGTCATTCTCTGAAACAGCTATAGAGATAAATGAGTGAGTGAACGGGGAGGGGGAGGACAGTGGACCAGGAAAACACTATGACTTTGAAGTAAGATAAGACACACGCACATACATGGACCGTCATGAAGAAAATCTGATTTATATTATAATTATGATGCGGTTAGAATAAAAAATATGCATAAAACTGTTAGATCTGGGGGTAACAATAGCTCAGTTTGAATGTTTTTCCACTGATTCAAAGGACGGCGGTTCGAAACCCGCTCTCGACAAAAAAATCATTGATAGAAGCTGATTCACAGGTTGGCGGTGCGATTCCAGCTCCTATAGATAAATGCTGTCCTTGTGTCTTTGGGCAATACACTTAACCCCACCAGTGTCTGCGTACATTAGTGTGTGAATGTGTGTGTGTGATCGAGGTTACAGGCGCAAGAAATATATTATTATATCTTAATTTACAGACACAATAACAAAATAAAAACACCAGGATCATGTAGAGCGGGTTAATACGAACATTTTAAAACCAAAATTACGAGTCTGAGAGCAGCAGTGACAGAAAGAGGGACGATGATTTTTCAGTAGAAAGTGAATTGGAGCCAGAGTCACCCATGAGCACTTTCTATTTGGAACCCAGCAGCTAGCATGTTAGTTATGTCCATTTATATTTACAGTCTATGGTGTGAATGTGTAAGTAGTTCCTTGATGTAAAGATGGAAAAGCGCTAGATAAAAATGTGACCAATTACCATCTGTTTAAGCTAGCATGCTACTGTGCACGTTAGCATGCTAGCTAGCTCTGGCTTTTGCTGTAGCTGGTCCCAAACTCTTGAATAATCTTTCTCTTGGTATTAGAACAGCCCAGTATTTAGACATTTTTAAGTATTTGTTGAAAGCTCATTTGTTTGAACACGAGCTGAACGGGACACTTACAGATTGTATTTTTTTAGTGTTTTTGTTCCGATTTGATAAAATTGCACTTTATATCGCCTTTGTACAGCACTTGTTGTTTTTAAATGTGCTTTATAGATAAATTTGACTTGACTTGATAGAGCGTCCTAAAGGTTTTCATGCTTATAAATGTAGTTATTATAGTGTTCGCGATGTTTCTTACAAGAGACATGCTAATTTGACTTTTACTGTGTTAGCTTTTGACCTGACTGTCCCACATGTATTTTACTCAGTTATAGTTTACGTGTTGTGTGTTTGAATATTCCTGTTTGTTCTATACATTCTAGGCATCTTCAAAATGGAGTCAAGAGCAGCCTCATGGTAAATGTGACCTTTGCCCACTTCCTGTACGTTGAACTTTGACCTCACATACCCCCTGAGTCACCTTTATCCAGAAAGGAGCCAACTGCCACCAGCCACAGAGTAAATATAGACACTGCTGTACTGGACTGACCAAAGTCTTCCTGGTCCTGGAAAATTATTGAATGTTATTTGTGGAAAGCTGTGAGTAGTTTAAAAGTAACTGATACTCGTTTTCAGTGTACAGAGATGATAATACTAATACTAGATACAGAGATGACTGAATACTAGTTACTAACTTACTACTACTTCTACCTCTACTACTACTACTACTACTAGGATAAGAGGTATGGCTGCAAAGGAAGGTATTATTGAATCTAAAGCAAATAAATAGACCACAACAACACAGAATTAGCTACTGCTACTATGACTACTATGACTACTACTACTAGTACTACTACTGCTTAGAATTAGAAATGACGCTGCATAGGAAGTTAGACCACTACACTAGAATTAGCTGCTGCTACTACTACTACTACCACTACTATGACTACAATCACTACCACTACTATTAATACTACTACAACTATCACTACCACTACTCCTAACTAGAGGTGAGGCTGTATAGGAAGTCAGACCACTACACTAGAATTAGCTGTTACTACTACTACCACCACTACTACTACTACTATCACTACCGCTAATACTACTACTACAACTACTACTACTCCAGCAGAGTGAGAATCGAGGCTGCGTTTAATGTAGACAGTGATTTATTGTATCCAGAGCAGACAGGATCACTACACTAGAATTACCTACTACTGCTACTGCGACAACTACTACTACTACTACTATTACTACTACTACTACTACTAACTACTACTACTTAGAATTAGAGGTGAGGCTGTATAGGAAGTTAGACCACTACACTAGAATTAGCTGCTACTACTACTACTACTACCACTACTATGACTACAATCACTACCACTACCACTAATGCTACTACTACTACTGCGACTGCTACTACTACTACTCCTCCAGCTTGATGCAGACAGTGTTTTATTGGATGCAGGGCAGACGGGACGACTACACTTGAATTAGCTACTACTACAACTACAGTACAACTACTACTACTACTACTACTACTACTACTACTACTACTACTACTACTACTACTACTTCTAGTACTCCTCCTCCTCCTCCAGCAGAGAGAGTCGAGGCTGTGTTTGATGTAGACAGTGTTTTATTGGATCCAGAGCAAACAGGATGACTACACTTGAATTAGCTACTACTACAACTACAACTACAACTACAGTACAACTACTACTACTACTACTACTACTTCTAGTACTCCTCCTCCTCCTCCAGCAGAGAGAGTCGAGGCCGTGTTTGATGTAGACAGTGTTTTATTGGATCCAGAGCAGACAGGACTGGTCTGGCTGTTGCACTACATTTTGGCACAGATTCGTTTAAATAGTGTGACCAGCAGCAGACCCTAGACGCCCATGGGTGCACAAAAGCATCACTAACACACCAAAAACTCTTACCGATAAACTTCCAAATCATATTTTTTTACAACTCTCCACCTCATTCTGTATGTTTCCGAGTTTCTTTTCGTATCACAAAAGAGGAAGAAATAAGCATTGTGAATGTTGTCATATGAGAGGTAATGTTTTCAGACATTAAATTTCACCTGGCTGAAACAGAGTAATAGCTATAGTATTTTACACAAAGATGTCCCCCAGATACACTTTACAATATTATAATAATAATAATAAAAAAGAAAAAAGTTGTAAAAGAAATAAAAGCATTGAAAGTTCATTGAAAAAAAGCTTTTGTTTTGGCTGAAGGAAAATAGGACAATGGGGACTGCGTTTAAACACTGTGGTAGCTATAGAGAGATGCACAAGTACACAAAGGCTATGTTCAAACTGCAACAAATAAAAAAAACAAAACTAAAAATAAAAAAGGCAGTGGCATATTGGTAGATAAAATGTACAGAATTTTACACAATCCGGCAACGCAACATTTAACATTTATGTCTAGCGTTACTTTCATGTTAAAATTCGCATAACCACAGTAGCTCTAGTATTTTTGCAGTTTAACTTAAGAGTTTAGAGATTCACTACTACAGATTACTCAGATACTGCTACTACAACTACGGTATTCCAAAAGGGACAAACTAAAAAACAATAGAAACAGCTGAAGTAGCAGATGCACATTTTGTATATTACTACCGTTTATTTGTATTTTTTGAGCAAATTGTGTGGTGGAAAAACAGAAAGAATATATGTATTATAACTTCAAATGTCCCTGCAGAGCTACCATATATTTGAATCCTTTGCAATAAATATCTGTCTTGAATTTGAAACTAAAAACAAAACAAAACAAAAAAAACGCAGTGAAATATTGGTAGTGACAATTAAGAGAACTTTACCGTAATCTGGCAACACACGTTTGTTATTACAGTATTTTGCTTTTTATAAGTTTTAGCATCACAAGATATTTTATGTAGTTGCGTTCAATACATTGCATTACTACTACAACTACGGCATTCCAAAAGGGACAAACTAAAAGCAAACAGAAAAAGCTTAAATTATAAAGTATGCTTAAGTATAACTACATTTGAACCCCAAATCCAAGCAAGTATTTGGTGTTTTTTTTTAACAAATTATGGGGTGAAAAAAAAGAAAGAAGAAAGATTAAAAAAAAATATATATAATAATTTCAAATGTCCCTGCAGGGCTACCGTAGTTCGAATGCTTTACAAAAATTCGAAAATAATTAATAATAATAATCTAATCTAAATAATACAAGGCAGTTTAAGAAGCTCCAATATTTTGTCATCCTAAAAAATAAAAATAAAAAAAAGAATTAATTAAAATAAAAAATATAAATGTTATATTGAAATTTTAGCGTGCAAAATGGCCGACAGAAATTGAAGTTTGAACATAGCCAGAAGTGACACAATTAGGCCCATTACATACAGTATCATGCATTCACTCACAAAAATATACATTCACTTCAATAAAATAAAAATTATAAAAAACAAAAATATTTAGACTTTAAGCAGATGACTGAGTGAGCTAGGTTTTTTTTCATTGCAACCCAGACTTCCTGTAACACTCTGCTCCGTATAATTAGTTCAATAGCCTGTAAAGCTTAACATTCACGTTGTACGCACACATTTAAAACATGAACCACGGGCGCCGCTGGAGTAAAGCAACACCGCCACCCAAAGAAAAACACAAGAACTACACCAAGCTGAGGGAGGAAATAAAAATGGGGGTTTTAAAGTATAATAAATTAGATATAAACATGTAATACCTTGATTTATATGAGTAAAAAGTTGCATTTTTAGGGAGTAAGCCCAGCAGGGCCTTACGTACACTAGCAGTCAAAGGGTTGGGTTTGGACACACCCTCTCATTCAATGTTTTCGTTTTTCCTTTATTTTTCTACTTGCTATAACTTACTTCATATATTTGATGTCTTCTGTATGTATATAAAATGTAGAAAGTAGTAAAAATAGATAAATAAAACACTGAATGAGAGGCTGTGTCCAAACTTTTGAATGGCAGTGTAAGTTTTTTTCGTCCAACTTCCTGTTCTTAGGCGAAATTTTGCATAAATTTTACTATTCAAAAGATCTAAGATTTAGTTTTGAATTAATAAGTGCCATAGTAACAGTGCAAAAAATGTTACATCACTTCCATCATAGGCTGCGTCACACGGCAGTTCAATATTTTACAGTAGAAATTGCAAGACTGCACATTTTTGCATAGTATTTTTGTAAATATTGGGCCTATCCAAATGAAATAAAACTGGCTTAAAGTTTAATACATTCTCTGTCAGGACAAAGTGACAAAGATAAAAATTCTCTCTCTATTTTTTTTCCACTAAAGCATCAAAACACAACACTACATGGAACCATTTCCTTACCAAAAATTCCGAGGTTCAACATTTTTGGTGATTGTCCTATATTTTTCCACAGCCGTAGAAAGTAGTATTATCTTCTGTGATCTGTTATTATGTGAAATGGGTTTGAAAAAAAAACTTACAATGTAGAAATGAACAAACAAACAAACAAAAAGTTAACAAAGGCAAGTTAAAGCTAATCCCTCATCTTGGTTCAACTCTTGTTTTGACTTTTGGAGTGACGGCACATAGGACCACAATTTACCCGCCCCAAAAAGACATAATAAAAACACATTTGAAGAAAAGAAAGAAAAAAAAACAGCAAAAATAACCAACCAAAGGTGTTAAATATATATATCGATCTATGGTCAGGGTATTGCACAAAGGGGAGGTTTGGCCCTATACAGTCAACACAATAGGGAGCGTCTCCATGCGCCACAGGCCTCCAATATTAGCGAATATCAACACAGACACTCAAGATACAGGCTATGTACAGGACCGTCCCGCGCTGGGATGGGGTGAGAGAGGAGGAGGAGGAGGAGGAGGAGGAGGAGGAGTCCATTTTGTGAGTCGATTATGGGGGTTTCTGTCAACAGTAAAAGTGCACTGTGAAATGTGGGTGTAAGTGTCATGTCGCTCAGCCCAGCCTCACAGTTTAACGTTTAATACTGGAACTGGAATACTGGATTTAAATAGAGGACTGGGTTAAAGACGCAATACGGAACTTTTCTGCTTACTGTGCCTGTAATGTTCCACAGTCTGGCATTGGGCTTATCTACTATGCATTTATTCAATTATAGCTGTTTTTGTTGCTAAAAAAAACACTTTAACATACTGTACATTCTTACTGTGAGTGGGCTTGCCGTTCTACAGATCTCACCGGTAGCTTGGTCTGGTCTGATAAGATTAATGCCATACAGCGGATTATTACAGGCGATGAAGCAATAACACACCAACCTTCTACAATAACTTTATATCTATGTAATCATTTCCTGCTCTTTGAATGTCGGCCTCATTCAAATCTTTACATTAGACACAGATTTTATTGCGTTATCGTCGATGAAACAAACCTCTTCTATCTGTGAGACTGGGCTGTCGTACTCAGGGCTTGACATTAACCTTGGGCGACTGATCAAATGTTCTAAAAGGAAGTTTGATTTTGTTTTTAAAGGTGCACTTTGTAACTTTTCTGGTGGAGCGTCGTCACCGGCTTCTTTCTATGGAGATGTTTATTGTTTATTATTTTTGCACATGGCCAAGTTGGAGCTTATTTTTCTCGATAAAAAAAAAAAGACAGCTAGCATAGACTGTATATATAAATGGACATAGCTAACGTGCTAGCCACTGTGTTCCAAACAGAAGTGAGCATGGGCGTACTTCCAGCTTCATCGACTCTGGCTCCAGTTCACTTTCTATTGAAAAACTGTGGACCCTCTCTCTGTAACTGCTGCTGTCAGACTTGTCATTTTGGTCTTAAAATGTTAGTATTGACCCGCTCTACATGATCCTGGTGTTTTTATTTCGCTATTGTGTAAGCAGCGGTGTGGGCAGAAGTGGGCATCACCTTCAACAGCCTCACTCTGGATTGGCTCTTTGGTTGCTATGATACTCGCCGTCAGAATTCTAAATATGGAATTCGGCTCCAAATTAGCCGCTATAACCGCTAGCCTCGACGGGCTTCATTTGACTGGAGCCGAACGCTGTGGGTGACGTCGCACTCACTTTGTCCACTCATTTACACAGTCTGTGGTAGGTGGTTTAATGCCGTACTGTGGAACTTTCAACCTTCAAGGCAGTGGATACAACAAAGTACCGACCCCCGACCCAGAAAAGTTACAGTAATTCAACATTCAAAAGTTCATGTTCATCATTGGTCATTGTCAAACACAGCTGTAGTGGGTCAGTCGCAGCTGCCCACTAACGTAATGGTTGTCGGTTTGATTCCTTAAACTGCTGTCAATGAGCAAGACGTTTTAACCTCATTTTTAATTGTATTAGTGTGATAAGGCTTTTAGTAGATTGTCATACTTGAAATTCAAAAAAATCTATTTGAATTCTGAACAGTTATTATTATTATTCAGTATGATTGAACTATATTTTCTCATCTCATCTCTCGTAAACATATTTTGAAGAACACAGCGACCACAGAGCCAAAACGTTATTGCCAAGCCCTGGTAAAATTCATAGTCTTATTCATTTACATAATAAACCCAGGCAACTAGAACAACACAATGCAAGTAAAGGATATTTCCAAAAAGTAACAACAACCAATAGCTTTTGTATATTACTATATATATATATTTATATGTATATGTGGGAGTGTTTAGGTTTGCGTCTCCTCTGGTGCAGTGTATGAGAAGTCTTTGAACTCCTCTTGGTTGATCTGTCGGATGATGGCTTCGTCCGTCGGAGTCAAAACTGGGTCCTCCTTCGTGAAATCCTGGTCAAAGTTATTCACATCACGTTTGGTTTTCTGAAAAACACGGAAAACAAATGGGTGATAAGTCCTGTGTCCAGGTCTCTGCGCTGAAAGGTCTCCTGCTGGTGCCCAGAGTCAGGGCTAAAGCAGGAGTAAACCAGGACTGAAGCAGGACTGAAGCAGGACTGAAGCAGGACTGAAGCAGGACTAAAGCAGGACTGAAGCAGGACTGAAGCAGGACTGAAGCAGGACTAAACCAGGACTGAAGCAGGACTAAAGCAGGACTGAAGCAGGACTAAAGCAGGACTAAAGCAGGACTAAAGCAGGACTAAACCAGGACTCAAACAGGACTAAAGCAGGACTAAAACAGGACTAAAGCAGGACTAAACCAGGACTCAAACAGGACTAAAGCAGGACTGAAGCAGGACTAAAGCAGGACTGAAGCAGGACTAAAGCAGGACTAAAACATGACTAAAGCAGGTTAAAACAGGACTAAAACAGGACTAAAGCAGAACTAAACCAGGACTGAAGCAGGACTAAAGCAGGACTGAAGCAGGACTAAAGCAGGACTAAAGCAGGACTAAACCAGGACTCAAACAGGACTAAAGCAGGACTAAAACAGGACTGAAGCAGGACTAAATCAGGACTGAAGCAGAACTAAACCAGGACTGAAGCAGGACTAAAGCAGGACTGAAGCAGGACTAAAGCAGGACTAAAGCAGGACTAAAGCAGGACTAAACCAGGACTCAAACAGGACTAAAGCAGGACTAAAACAGGACTAAAGCAGGACTAAACCAGGACTCAAACAGGACTAAAGCAGGACTAAAACAGGACTGAAGCAGGACTAAAGCAGGACTGAAGCAGGACTAAAGCAGGACTAAAGCAGGACTAAAGCAGGACTAAACCAGGACTCAAACAGGACTAAAGCAGGACTAAAACAGGACTAAAGCAGAACTAAAGCAGGACTGAAGCAGGACTAAAGCAGGACTGAAGCAGGACTAAAACATGACTAAAGCAGGTTAAAACAGGACTAAAGCAGAACTAAACCAGGACTGAAGCAGGACTAAAGCAGGACTAAAGCAGGACTAAACCAGGACTCAAACAGGACTAAAACAGGACTGAAGCAGGACTAAAACATGACTAAAGCAGGTTAAAACAGGACTAAAACAGGACTAAAGCAGAACTAAACCAGGACTGAAGCAGGACTAAAGCAGGACTGAAGCAGGACTAAAGCAGGACTAAAGCAGGACTAAACCAGGACTCAAACAGGACTAAAGCAGGACTAAAACAGGACTAAATCAGGACTAAAACAGGGGAATCAGCGTTTCAGTTTCATGCAGCTAAAACTTGGAACAATCTTCCTGAAGATGTGACACAGGCCTCTACTTTGACAATGTTTAAATCCAGGCTCCAAACGGTTCTGTTTAGCTGTGCATACGACTGAAAAGGTTTTATTCTGCCTCTGCTCTTTCAACGTTCATTTTATGATAATTATTTGTGATAATTTATGTTTTGATTTGTTGTATTGTGATTTTAATGTCATTCTTATTCTGTAAAGCACTTTGAGTTACTTTGTGTACCAATTGTGCAATACAAATAAAGTTGCCTTGCCTTGTCTTATCTTATAAACTGAACAATAGTTGGTGTGAAACTGAAATGGTTGACGATTGTTTTGCTATAATATGGTTCTGAATTTTTATAATTTTTATGGGAACTGGTAGAGCAACTTTTAAATCAGCCCTGTTGTGTATGTACGTGTGCAGTGTGCTCTTACAATTCGGGGTTTAAATGGGGGCTTGACCTTCCTCTGCTCCAATAGAACCCAGTCGATCTCTCTGAAGAACGGGTGAGTTTTGATGGCTTCCTCACAGCCCTGGGTCACCACACAACCCAGACGCTTCGCCGGGTTCTTGGTCATGAACTATGAAAGAAGAACACATGTTTATTAATGTTTAGATCATTTTTTAACCTAGCAGAAGCGTTATTGATACACATTAAAAGTCAAACGTTTGGGCACCCCCTCTCATTCGGTATTTTTTTCTTTATTTTTACTGCTTTCTACGTTTTAGATACAAACAGAAGACATCAAATATGTCTCTCTCTCTATATATATAGACAAATATATGAAGCAAGATATATGGAATATAAAGAAAAACAAAAAATATTTTATAGAGTTGTTTAAATCAGTCAGTCAGATCAACAAAATGGCATCTTAAAAATAAGCAATTAAAGATTAGTCAAACATAAATCACTCCAAATACAACTTCAGTGGCTCAATGAGAAGAAATGACAAGAACATCTTTAAAAGCTCTGAAAAGTGAATTTTGTAGAAAAGGTCTAATTTAACCTTTTTCCTTTACTACATAGTTCCATATGTATTTTACTTCATGTATTTGATGTCTTCTGTGTGTTTATAAAATGCAGAAAGTAGTAAAAAACTGGGTGTATCTAAACTTTTGACTGGTTGTGTATGAAGCAATCTCAAGACGTGTGCAGAAGTGAAACAGAGAACAGACCTCAGGCATTTTGTCCCACTCACAGGAAGGACAGGGACACCACACACTTGATCTTTTTACAGAAAGATTTCCCAGGACGACACAAACGTCACATGATAAAACGCTGTGTCATAATGAAAACAACAAGCTTTTACTCAGAGCAAAAATGACACAAAAATGACAAACACGTGGATTCAACCCTGTTTGTGAAGAACCACAGCAGCGGTTTATGCACTCCACAGTGTGAGGTGAAGACACAGACTGTACATGTAAATGGACATAGCTAACATGCCGCGTCGTTCCAAATAGCTGTTGTAAATGTGACCGTGCGTGAGAGAGGCTTGGGCCCTCGGTTTCTATTTCATTCGCAGAAAGTTAAAAGAGTTACCGCTCGGAGGATGGACACGGCCTCCTTGCTGAGCCACACGGGGTAGAGCACGTCGTCATGGAGAATGGACTCAAACAGGTCATCCTCGTTGTCCGCCTCGAAGGGAGGCTGTCCCGCCATCATCTCGTACATGAGCACGCCCAGAGCCCACCAGTCCACCGACGCTCCGTACTCCAGCTCCTGCAGGATCTGGACACAGAACAAACACGGATGATCAGGGAGGGAGAAAAAAACTGTGAAATCACCTCCACCTGTAACGTAAGCACTTCCTTCTCTAGTTTTATTTTCTTAATCAGTGATACTCGTAGGGTTCGTCACCGTTGCGTAGTCATTTTGGTACAATTGAAAAACAATCTGCTGCTCGCTTGTGTGATGTGCAGCTATCCATAGGGGGCGCCGACATCATGCGACATTTACATGAATATTGTGATTTAAAATGTATAAATTATAACATAATGATCCACAAGTTCCAGAGATTAGAGCACAAAAGGTCTGATGTAAACATCACAGTTGGACAGGTGCTTTACCTCGGGGGCGATGTAATCCGGGGTCCCACAGAAGGTGGTGGTGGTGACTCCGTTCATGATTCCTTCTTTGCACATCCCGAAATCGGCCAGTTTACAGTGACCCTCCGCGTCCAGCAGGATGTTGTCCAACTTCAAGTCCCTGACAAACAAACATAAGAATTCAGTTATTTTGCACTTGTCTTGTCAGTGATATGGTTGAGTCTCTGTCAGCACAAGCATGTGGTTTCAGCAGAGGTCAGACTTTGCAGGAAATGTTTGTGTTTTTGTTTCCGTTTTTTGTGAAAGGTCCCATATTACACTGTTTTCTGATCTATGTTATAACGTTGTTTCCTCATCACAAACAGACCTGGAGTTGTGTTTTGTTTCATTCACACATGTTTAACACACAAACCCTGCATATTTAGGCTTCTTCTCTTCTCTTAAACAGAAAACACTCTGGTCCACCTTGTGATGTCATGTGGTAATACAGGAAGTGCTAAGTCTCCTCCATAACGTCTCTTAAAGAACACTGTAGTCGAGTACTTTCGTCTGTATTTGAGTAATACTATTCTAATTCCACCAGTCAGTACACGTGTTTCACCTGTAGATGACGCCGTTGCGATGCAGAAACATGAGCGCGGAGGTGACTTCAGCGGCGTAGAAACGGGAGCGCGGCTCGTCAAACTTCCTGGACCTCTGGATCTGAAACATCAGGTCTCCTCCGTTCACGTACTCCATCACAAAGAACAGACGATCCTAAAGAGAGAGAGAGAGAGGGAGGGAGAGGGGGGGAGGGAGAGAGAGAGAGAGGAGAGAGAGAACAAAGGAGAGAGAGAGGGAGAAGGAGAGAGAGGGGAAAGAGGAAAGGGGGAGGAAGAGAGAGAGAGGGAGGGGGAAGAGGGAAGGGAGGAGAGAGAGAGAGGGAAGGGAGAAAGTGGGAGAGAGAGAGAAAGAAGGAGGGAGGGGGGAGGGAGAGAATGAGGGAGAGAGAGTGAAAAGGAGGGAGAGGGAATGGGGCGGGAGAGAACAAGGGAGAGAGAGGGGTGAGAGGGAAGTGGGGAGAAAGGGAGAGGGAGAGAGAAGGAGGGAGACAAGGGAAGGAGAGAAGAATGGATAGAGATAGAGAGAGAGAGGGGGAAGGGGGGGAGGGAGAGAGAGAAAGAAAGAAAGAAAGAAAGAGAAAAAGAGAGAGAGAAGGAGGGGGAAGGGGTGAGGGAGAGAGAGGGGGGGAAAGAGGAGAGAGAGGGGGGGGGAGAGGAGAGAGAGAGGGAGGGAAAGAGGGCGAGAGGGAGATGGAGGAGGGTGGAGAGAGGGAGAGAGAAAGGGAGAGAAGAGAGAGGGAGGGAGGGAGAGAAAGAGCCAGAGAAGGAGGGAATGGGAGAAAGGGAGGAAGTGAGAGAGAGCGAGGGAGTAACAGACAGAGGGAAGAAGAGGGAGGGAGAGAGAAAGAGTGAGAGGAAGGGACAGAAGGAGAGCAGGAGGAAGAGAGAGAAGCCCTTTGAGAAGATTGCTAATAGTCTCTCCTGGTTGACATGCTAAGGCTAATGCTAAGATGCTAGCATACCCGTGTCTGGAAGCAGCAGTAGAGTTGGGTGAGGTAGGGGTGTCTTCGAGCCAGGGCCAGGATGCGTTTCTCCGTCATGGTGCAGTCCACGTCATCGTCCTGGAGAATCACATCTTTCTTCAGGACTTTAACGGCGTAAACCTCCTCTGAGCCCTTCAGCTCTGCCAGCATCACCTGCACAAGACAACACCGACGTCACGTACAGCACAATGGAAATGTACAGTATTATTACGGCAAGGCAAGTTTATTTGTACAGTACAATTCAACATTAAAGATCCTGTATTACACAAAACGGACTCTTGTGAACTTTAAGCCAAGTTATGATGCTGTTAGGTCCTTAATAACAGACCTGGAGTAGTGTTTTGTTTCATTCACACATGTTTGAGTAACACTTTATTATTAGTCTGTAACATCTCCAAAGCTCAAAATGCTCTGTTCCACCTTGTGATGTCATGAAGTGGTAGTTTTCAAGTTAACAGCTCCTTTCACCTTTACTTCAGTAGAGATTCGCAGTCTGGCTACCACTGCTGCTAATACTACTACTGCTACTACTACTAGGGCTGGAATCATCCAAGTGATTCTAGTGAAGGTGCATGGAGTTTAAAAACACAACGGAGCACTTCCTGTATTACCACATGACATCACAAGGTGGAACAGTTGGACCTTTAAACATTAACATTAAAAGAAAAAAGAGGTTTTAGCTGACTCCACATGTTATTACTTTATTAAAGGTGTACTATGCAACTTTTCTGGAGGAGGGTGTGCCACCTGCTTGTCTCCATGGAGATGTAATTACTTTACCTGTAATGTTCCACAGCATGGCATTAAACCCATCTAACTTGCATTTGTTTCTTTACAGGTATTTTTACTGCTCAAAAATATCTTGAAAAAACATGCATTCTTACTGTGGTCGGGCTCGTCTCTCCACAGATCTGACCTTTAACTCTGACCGGTCGTGCCACCTGCTCGTCTCCACAGAGATTGTTAAGTTTGATGCCATACTGTAAAACATTCCAAGCAGGACAATAACATCTCCATGGAGACGAGCAGGTGGCAGACCCTCCACCAGAAAAGTTACACAGTACACCTTTAAACCCTCGTCTCTGTTATGTCATTAACGCTCCCGTTTACCTTTCCGAAGCTGCCTTTGCCCAGGACCTTGATGAAGTTGAAGTCTTTGAGCGTCCTGCGTTGGCTCTGTCCATTCTCCCGGCCCGCGGAGGAAGAGGAGGAGGTGGAGGAGGAAGAGGAGGAGGTGGAAGAGGCCGAAGAGGAGGAGTTCTGGGGGCCGCCCTGATCCAGAGACAGGACGTCCTGCAGCCGCTCCAGCTCAGTTAGATCTGTGGGGCAGAGAGCAAGTTTAAGGGCCCATGTTACACTGTTTTTGATCTCTGTTCTAATGTTGTTTCCTCATCACAAACAGACCTGGAGTTGTGTTTTCTTTCATTCACACATGTATCACACACAAACCCTGCATATTTAGGCCGAGTTCTTCTCTCAAACGGAAATCACTCTGTTCCACCTTGTGATGTCATCAATTGGTAATACAGGAAGCACTCTACTGTGTTTTTAAACTCCACACACCTTCACTAGAATCATTTGGATCATTTCCACTCAGGAATTGCCAATCTCTACTGAACTAAAGGTAAAAGGAGCTGTTAACTTGAAAACTACCACTTCATGACATCACAAGGTGGAACAGAGCGTTTTGACCTTTGGAGATGTACAGACTAATAATAAAGTGTTACTCAAACATGCGAATGAAACAAAACACAACTCCATGTATATTTTTGAGGAGGTAATTATAACACGACTTAAAACTCACAACAGAACATTTTGTGTAATCTAGGACCTTTAAACACTCACAACAATTCATACAGTTTCCGTTTTTGTGCTACTTCAGTGCCATCTAGTGGTTGTCACAAAGTACTGAAACTAACTTGTAGCACATTAGGAAATCTTTCTGAAAGACATACAAAAGTCTTCAACTGTGAATCTTATAGTTCAGGGGTAAATGCTTTATCTAATTTTGAAATCACAAAACAAAACACCTTAACAGCACAAAAACAATTGAAACTAACCATTTTCACTCTTCTTTTGACAAATAGCCTGATCGTAGCTAAAACAGTCAATAAACCAATTCAAAATCATAACATGTCATAGATACATGGATGGAGAAGCATTAGATTTGTCCTGTTTTGCTCATGAAGGCAGAAACTCAATGTTACTCCTTCTCAGTGGAAAAGTGTGAAGACGTGACTAACTGTGAGGAGCACATGGAGGTGGGCGGAAAGCTCCATGTGAACCAGGTTTTAACAACAATAGTGTCATCTGGGGTTAAGTTCACTTTCAAACTGGACGACATGTTCTTACGGGAGTAATTATCATCCGAACAACCACAGAACACTAATAAAACGGTGTACTTAAAGGAGAACTGACTATTCTGGTGGAAGGTCAGCCCCCTCGTCTCCTTGGTGATGGTCACGTGATCACATTTTTATATAGCGCTTTTCCACGTTCAAGTCTCTCAAAGGGCTTTACATCAAGGAACCGCTCACCCATTCACGCACACATTCACACACCAGTGTACGCAGACACTGAGGGTGAGGTGGGTTATGTGTCTTGCCCAAGGACACAACAACCGTCAACCTTCGGGTAACTGGGCAAACACTCAGGACGTTGTTGCTCTTCCACAGTGTGATGGTGTAAGTGTGGATTACGGTGTGGTTACCTTGTTGTGAGGGGGAGGTGGGCACGGCGGGGGGGCTGAAGTTACTGTCCTCTGTTTGGGAGAGCTCTGGAGGCGACTGGGGAGGGTCCTGCCCTGGGGTCAACTGCACAAACAAAAAAAACAACAACAACAACATGAGAAAGGCTTTTGTGATACAAGAGATCAGGAGAACAGCACAGCAGCTATAATCTCCTGTTATAGGCAACATTATGAGGACTTTTCCCATTCAGAAGATGTGATATTTTGTTTTAAACTGTTAATTGCTATGCTTTTTATTTAGTTTTTTTTTTTTAATCACTCACGGATAAACAGGAAGGCGTTTTCAATGGGAGAGTTAGCATTAGCGTTAGCATCAGAGCCTCATTAGAAAACAGTTAGTTTATTAATAAATGGTTGGATTAGCATAAACGCTAACAACCAGGTAATAAAAAATAAATCTTAAATCTAAATAATAGCAGATCACAAAAATTATATTGTCACAGTCCATCAGAAACGTGATAATATGTGCATGTATTTTTAATTTTATTTATTTCTTCTTATGTTTGTGATGAGGAAACAACATTATAACATAGATCAGTGAATAGTGTAATATGGGCCCTTTAAATGACACTTTGTTGTTCATACCTTCCTCCTGCGCTGGGCTGTGTTGGAGATCTTGTCGGGCGTCACTCCGAGGTCGGACAGGACTTTGGCGATGCCGCGAGCGTCCACGCCGCAGTTCGGAGCCACGTTGGTCTCGCAGCGCCGGTGCACGTTCATCTTACACACTGACGCCAACATAAGAACACATCGAGATTCAAAATGTGCGACCTACTCAAACTGTGATTTCAGGCAATTGATAAGATTTATTGATTAGATTTGTTCCATTGATTTTAATGACACTGTATTTCTGTATTTGAGGCATTCTGTTGATTAACCTCTAAGAAATGGCCTCAAGAGAAAGCACAATGTGTATCATGGTTTACTGGGACAAAATCAGATACGCAGATTCAATTAAATAAAGATACGGAACATTAATGAACTGAAGCCAAAGATAACAGAAGTCCCACCTGTCCCATGTTGATGTGCTTCGTACCACTAACAGAGCCCATGTACAGGTGGATTAAATGAGGTAAAAACTTTGGAAACCACTGACGACAATAGTAGGGATGGGACAATACACAGAAAGAAAGAAACAACTTATCCACAAGGGAGTCAACGGAGGGGACAAAGGGGTCTGTTGTCCAGAGCTCTAGGGTCTTACGGGCCCAGAATTGGACCCTCTTCCTATTAATTTGTATTACAGGGGGGGCAAAGTGAGGATTATTGCCCCAGACCCCTGAATTTCAGTTGACAGCCCTGCTCATGCATAATAATCTCTGTTAAAGTTATAATTATTCATATCTATAACAGCTTTATTCATTATCGTGATATAATCGTCCCATGGCTAGACAATAGAACAAGTCTGATGAACATATCTGATCAACTGTCTTTGTAATAAATGTTTTAAATGTTTTACTTTATAAACACTGTGCATTTACACCTCAGTCGTGTTGAGAGGTTGGACTGACCTTTGCACTGCAGGCCCTGCCTCATGAGCCCCCACAGCAGAGAGCCGCAGTGATCGCAGAACGTGGGAACCTTGTAATTATGAATGCTGAACTTGTGAGGCATGTTTACGCTGAACCGCTGCGAACCAACCTGCAGGGGGCGACACACAGTCAGAAAACTGTGACTGTGTGTACACTGTGCATTATGTCACAGGACAGAGGGAGAGAGGGACAGAGGAGGGGGAAGAGAGGAGAGGAGAGAGGGAGAGAGGAGGGGGAAGAGAGAAGAGGAGAGGAGAGAGGACAGAGGAGGTGGAAGAGAGGAAGGGAAAAAGGGAGAGAAGAGGGGGAAGAGAGGAGTGGAGAGAGGGAGAGAGGAGGGGGAAGAGAGAAGAGGAGAGGAGAGAGGACAGAGGAGGTGGAAGAGAGGAAGGGAAAAAGGGAGAGAAGAGGGGAGGGGAGAGGACAGAGGAGGGGGAAGAGAGGAAGGGAAAAAGGGAGAGAAGAGGAGAGGAGAGAGGGACAGAGGAGGGGGAAGAGAGAAACAGGGAGGAGAGAGGGACAGAGGAGGGGGAAGAGAGAAACAGGGAGGAGAGAGGGACAGAGGAGGGGGAAGAGAGAAGAGGGGAGGAGAGAGGACAGAAGAGGGGGAAGAGAGGAGGGGAGAGGGAGGAGAAGAGGGGGAAGAGAGAAGAGGGGAGGAGAGAGAACAGAGGAGGTGAAAGAGAGGAGGGGAGAGAGGGAGAGAGGAGGGGGAAGAGAGAAGAGGGGAGGAGAGAGGACAGAGGAGGAAAAAGAGGAGGGGAGAGAGGGAGAGAAGAGGAGGAAGAGAGAACAGGGAAGAAGAGAGGACAGAGGAGGAGAAAGAGAGGAGAGGAGGAGCGAGGACAGCGATGAGGGGAGAGGAGAAAGGAGGGGAGGGGATGGAGAGAGCAGAGAGGAGGAGAGAACAGAGAAGAGGGGAGAAGAGAGGAAGGAGGAGGAGAAAGAGAGGAGCGAGGACAGAGAGAGCAGAGAGGAGGGGAGGAGAGAGAAGAGGGGAGGGTAAGGAGAGAGGACAGAGAAGCCAGAGAGGAGGTGAGAGAGGTAGAGGGGGGAGGGATACAGGAGAGAGGAGGGGAAATAAAGGAGGGGAGGAGAGAGGAGGGGAGAGGGGAGATGGATGGGAGGAGAGAGAGATGGGAGAGTGGAGAGAGAGAAAGGGAGAAAGGAACAGCAGAGACAGGGAGAGAGGGAAAAGAGGAATGAGAGGAGGGGAGCAGAGATGAAAGAGAGATAGGAAGAAAGAGGGGAGTGGAGAGAGAGGGAGAGAAAGCGGGAGAGGAAGGGAGGGAGAGGGGAAGAGAGGAGGGGAGGAGAGATGGAAGAGAGGAGAGAGGGATGAGAGACTAAAGAAAGAGGGTAGAGAGAGGGAGAGGAGGAGAGGGAGTGGGGAAAGAGAGGAGGGGAGAAGAGATGGAAGAGAAGAGCGAGGGATGGGAGAGTGAAGAGAAAGGGAGAGAGGAGAGGGAGTGAGAGGGAGAGACAGAGGGAGAAGAGATCAGAGGGACGGGGCAGGAGAGAGGGGGAAAGGGGGACAGGAGAGGAAGAGAAAAAACAGGGACAGAGGGATGGAAGAGTAGGGAGACAAGGGGAGAGGGAAGAGAGGAGGGAGAGGGAGGGATAGAGGGAGGGCAGAGAGGAGGGAAATAACAGAGAGGAGAAAGTGGTGGGAGAGTGGAGAGAATAAAGAGAGGTAAAGAGGAGAGAAAGAGAGTGGGAGAGAAGAGGGGACAGAGAGGGCAGAGCGGAGCGAGGGATCAGAGAGAGTAGAGAGGAGGGAAACAGAAGAAGAGAGGGCAGAGAGTCGACAGAGAGAGGGAAAGAGGAGAGGGGTGGAAGGAAGAGAGAGATGAGATGGATGGGAGAGTGGAGAGGAGAGGAGGAGAGGAGAGAGAAGGCAGAGAGGAGAGAAGGGAGAAAACAAGAGGAGACTAGAAAGAGAGTGAAGAAAGAGTGAGAAAGAGAGAGGGACGGGGAGGAGAAAGAGAGAGAGGGGCAGGAAAGTTGGGGAGAGAGAGGAACAAGAGAGGAAGGGAGAGGAGAGAGAGGTAGACAGAGAGAGGAAAGAGGGATGAGAGGAAAGCAAGAGGGAGGAGAAGGGACAGAAAGTTAGGAGAAGAAATACAAGAGTGAGAAAGTAGGAAGCGGGCAGGGTAGAGATGGATGGAGAGAATAGACAGACAGATAGAGAGAGGGAGAAGGAGGAGGAGAGACGTTACCTCCTCCGGTGTGTCCTCCTGTTTCTTCATTCCAGCACATTTGGTGATGATGAGCTCGTGACAGCGTTTATGGACCACACAGGTGCAAACTGCAGGTAAAGAACAACATTTTAAAAACACAAAGACTCGATGTGTTTCCTCCATCTTTGACCCTTATTTTACATGAATATTTATACTAATATCACTCATAATGTGATTTTTGGTTCTTAAAAATGCTCGAGAGACAGATACTCACCCTGACACTGATATCCCTGCTTCCCCAAAACGCCCCTGGAACAGAAAACACAAAAAGCATTAGCAAAAGATACTTAACATGCAAAAGTACTAAAACAGGAAAGGAAATAGGACTGGTTCAAATATGTGTAGCGAAGTCTAAAGCCATAATAATAATCATTACAATTTCAAATACATAAAATAAATGGGCTTTTGCATAAACTTTTAAATACAATAATAAAACTGTGAGGTCAGCAGTTACGTAATTACACAAAAAGGCCCATATGGGTTTTTGATCATCGATAATTGAAACTGAGCCGTGATATAGACATGATTTTTATCCCTAAATTATATGAAATGAAACTATTGAGGTAAATGGTGCGGTATACTTAAAGGTGATCTATGTAACATTCCTTGTCTCCCTGGTGACGGTCACATGGTCACATTTTCATACAGCGCTTTTTCACCTTCAAGCACTTTACAACAAGGAACCACTCACACATTCACACACACATTCATACACCAGTGCGCACAGACACTGGGGGTGAAGTGGGTGAAGTGTCTTGCCCGAGGACACAACAACAGCATTCATCTATGGGAGCTGAAATCGCACAGCCAACTCTACCAACTGAACTACTGTTGATATTAGCTTTAGGGCGTGTTCATACTTACACATAGACCTCCTCAAAACTGGGACTAAACTGGGCCTAATTTGGGAACTAGTCCAGAACTAAACCAGGACTAGAACAGGACCAAACCAGGTCTAGAATCTGGACTAAACCAGGTTCAAACTGTTTACAGTTCAAACAAGTGTGAACCGTAGACTGTACATATAAATGGACATAGCTAACCTGCTCGCTGCTATGTTCCAAATATGGGCATGGGCTTCCGGCTCTATCGACTCTGGCTCCAATTCACTTTCTATTGAAAAACTGCGGCCCCTCTCTCTGTAACTGCTGCTGTCAGACTCGTCATTTTGGTCTTAAAATGTTCGTATTAACCTGCCCCGCTAGCATAAGCAACCGGTTTGATTGACAGTGTTGCTAATCACCTGCTCTCTGCTAAACCAGTGGTGCGGCCTTGAACAGCCTCGCTCCGGATTGGCTCTTTGGTTGCTATGATACTCGCGGTCAGAATTCCAAATATGGAGCCCGTTCTTTATACTGTCGATGTTGTGAACCCACCCTTAGCATCAATTAGTATCTAGATAATCGTTTTTTTGTCCTAGTTTTTTTTTCCTCTTGATCGCCACTAGATGCCACTCACTGTCCCATCAAATAAAAGTTAAATAGTAGTTGTTGCACTGACCAGATGAAGTCCCTGCAGTGGGAGCAGTATGTCGGCTGGCGCAGGTACGTGGCCATAAACTTGTGCCCGTTGACCTGATGGACCCGCCTCCGCACTGCCCCCTGGCGTCTGCGCGGGCCGATGCGCTCTCGAAACACACGCTCCTCATTGTCATTGGTCCCCGAGGCTGAGGGAGGAGAAGAAAAATATATATCAGTCATTCAAAAATATAACAGATTAAAATTATACAACTGAGGAAGTAGTATAAAAGTCAAAATCACAGGAGCTTTTGTAAATAGAGTGCATATATTTTCAAGTATTTGTAGTAGTAGTAGTAGTAAAAGTACTAGTAGAAATAGTACTAGTAATAGTAGTAAGACACAATTTTAGATATGCAGAAGTTGTCATGAGAAGTTTATCAATTGCAGTAGTAGTAGTAATAGTAGTAGTAGTAGTAGTAGTAGTAGTAGTAGTAGTAGTAGTAGTAGTAGTAGTAGTAGTAGAAGTTGCAGCTAAAGCATGTAGTAGTAGTGTATTCAGCATTGTAAAAAGTATAAGTAGTAGTAATAATTTTAAATATGTAATTTTAAACACAATTTTAAATATGCAAATATCTTAGTATCATGAAAACTATATCAATTGTAGTAGTTGTAGTATTAGTAATAGTAGTAATAATAACATTAGTAGAAGTAGTAGCAGCAGTAGTAGTAGCAAAGTAGTAATAGTAGAAGTAGTAGTAGTAATAATAGTAATTTTCTGGACACAATTTTAGATGAGCAAACATTGTCTTGGCATCATGAGAAGTATATCAATTGTAGTAATAGCAGTAGTAGTAGTAGTAGTAGTAGTAGTAGTAGTAGTAGTAGCAGAAGTTGCAGCTAAAGCAGGTAGTAGTAGTGTATTCAGCATTATAAAAAGTAGAAGTAGTAGTAGTCATAGTATTAGTAGAAGTAGTAGTAATAGTAATAATTTTCTGGGTAAAGTTTTAGATACGCAGTAGTTGTATTAGTATCATGAGACGTATATCAATTGTAGTAGTCCATTTATCATAATTTGATTCATGGTTGAATATTTTTATGCAGAAAACACATAAACAGAACACAACATGACCTTTATATCAGTGCTAGTATCAGAGAGCAAAGAGACAACTATTGTTTTGTGTTGAAAATCTTCTATCGGGGCTAGATTAACCACAATCGAATCAAAATGACTATTTGAATGGCCACAATCAGCGAGTCTCAAAGGCTCTGGACAAACATGTTTATACATCTGATACTTGCATTAGGACCAGTCTGTCAGGTCATATGACTCTGTGGGTCCAAATATTTAAATAAATGACTATAAGTGTTCAGCTCTACTCCGTTATATAAAAAAAACTGAACCAAAATCGAGTTTGACTTTTAAATATAGTGACCATAGACACTATATATAAATGAACATAGCTAACCTGCTAGCCGCCGCGTTTCAGATAGGAAGTGATCATGTGCGCACTTCCAGCTCCATCAACTCCAATTCACTTTCTATTGAAAAACTGTGTCCCCTCTCTCTGTAACTGCTGCTGTCAGACTCGTCATTTTGGTCTTAAAATGTTTGTATTAACCCGCTCTACATGATCCTGGTGTTTTTATTTCATTATTTTGTCTGCGATTCAAGATATGAACATTAATAACAGACAAATCAGGGATTACACCTATAAGGACAAATGGTACACATGGTCTTTCACCTCCGTCTCCTCCTCTTACTCTACGTTTTAATTCAATTCTGTCGCTCCTTTCTTTTCTCCCTCCTCTCTCTTTCCTTCATCTCTCTCCTTCTAATTTCAACCTCTCTCTTCTCTCTCCATATCTTCCCTCGTTTTCTCTCTCTTTTCCTCTTTTCTTGCACTACTCTCTCACTTTTCATTTCCCTACTCTCTCTCTTTGTTTCACCCCTCTCTCCTTCTCTTACTCTCTGTATAATTTCAATTTCGTTCTCTATCACTCCTTCGTTCCTTTCTCTCCTCTCCCTATCGTAACATTCCAGATAAATATTCCTAATCTAATCCCTTGTTCACGATTCCGGCTCATTCCGACACAAAGCGTCAGATTTCCTGGAGGCTGGAACAGGGACCCAGCAGCAGCACAGACGGGTTTATTTATACCTGTGAGTGGGCTCTAAACGCAATCCGACATATTCAAACCCTCCTCCTCCTCTTCCTCACGACAAGAAGAAGTAGAGAAGAAGAGGAAGAAGAATCCACCACAGAGACCAAGAGAACCACCTCCACACGGCCCCCGCACACTTCCACTCTGTGTTAGCCCGTCCTGCCTCCTCTCCTCCTCTTATTCTCTCTATAATTTCAATTCTCTGTCGTGTCGTGTTTCTTTCTATAGCGCTCCTTCGTTCCTTTCTCTCTTCTGCTGTATCCCTTTCTTTTTATTCTCCTTTTCTTTTTGTTTACTCTTTCACCTCTCTCCTCCTCTCAATAATTTCAATTCTCTGTCGTGTTTCTTTCTCTAGCGCTCCGTTCCTTTCTCTCTTCTCTCTCCCCATTTTCTTTCTCATGTATCCCTTTCTTCTTATTCTCCTTTTCTTTTTCTCTACTCTCTCTTTCCCCTTTTCCCTTCTTTCCCTTTCTCTACTCTTTCACCTCCCTTTTTTCCTCTTACTCTCTCTATAATTTCATTTCGGTCTTTTCTTTCTCTTACTCCTTTCTGTTCTCCCTCCTTCTCTCCTATCCTTCCATCTTTATCTTGTTTATATATTTCTCTTTCCTTACTCTCTCTCTCTATCTAAGCTAATTTCAATCTCTCTCTTTTTTCTCCATGCCTTACCTCGCTTTCTCTCTCTGTCACCTCTCTCTCCTCCTCTTTACTCTCCTCTTACTTCTCTTCTCTTCCGTCTTCTCAGTCTCTCGTGCCTCCATCTATTTCATCTCTCTCCGTATTCTCTCACTCTTTTCTTTCTAATCTTATTTCTCTCTCTATCCCTCCTTTTCACACTCTCTCTATCACTAATTTCATTTGCTCTGTCTCTTTACTGACTTCACTTCTTGCCTTTTCTCTTTCTCTCTCATCCCCCTTTCCTCCCTCTCTCTTTCCTCCATCTCTCACCTCTAATTTCTCATTTTTCCTCCCTCCTCCACTCTCTCACTTTCTAATTTGATTTCTGTGTCAATGCTCTCTCTTTTCTTCATCCCTCTTTCTCTTTCCATCTATTTCACACTTTCTGCTCTATGTCCGCCCCCTCCTCTTTTCTCTCCTCTCTCTCTCTAATTCAATCTCATCTTTTTCTCTTGCTTTCCCCCCTCTAGCTATATTATCTCCCTCTACTCCCTCTCTCCCTCCTTCTCTCATCCTCTTCTCTTTCTCCCCCTTCTCCCTCTCAACCTCATCACTCTCTTTCCTTCATCCCTCTCTTTCCATCTCTTTCACGCTCTCTGCTCTATGTCCACCCCCTCCTCTTTTCTAATTCAATCTACTTTTTATCTTGCTTTCCCCCTCTCTTGGGACATGATCTCCCTCTACTTTTCCTCTCCTCCTCTGCTCTCTTCCTCCCTCCTCCTCTCTTTCTCCCCCCCTCCTTCTCTGCTTCCTCGTTCTTCCTCTCCTCTCTCCTCCTCTTTCTTTCTCTCATCCACCTCTCTTGCTCTCCTCCTCTCCTCTCTTTCTCTCCTCCCTCTGCCTTTCTCTACTCTCCTCCCTCTCTCTTTCCTCCTCTCCTCCTCCCCCTCTCCTCATCTCTCTTTCTCTCCTCCTTCCTCTCTCTCCAACTCTCCTCCCTCTCAACCTTTCCCTTTCTCTCCTCTCCCCTCTCTCTTCCCTCTCCTCCTCTCACCCCTCTCTCTTCCCTCTCCTCCTCTCTCTCTCTTCCCTCTCCTCCTCTCTCCCCCCTCTCTCTTCCCTCTCCTCCTCTCTCCCCCCTCTCTCTTCCCTCTCCTCCTCTCTACCCTCTCTCCTTCTCTCTCCCCTCTCCTCCTCTCCCCCCTCTCCTCCTCTCTCCCCCCCTCCTCCTCTCTCCCGTCTCTCCCCTCTCTCTCCCTCTCCTCCTCTCCTCTCTTCCCTCTCTCCTGTCTTCCTCTCTCTCTCCAGGGTAAGTCAGATGTACTTACAGAAGAGGTAGAGTTAGATTAAAACCGACTGTCAGGGGACGAAGTGTGAAAACGAAGAGCAAGATTCAAAAGAGAGGGAGAGAGAGAATACACAGGGAAGTAGTAGTAACAGTAGTAGTAGTAGTAGTAGTAGTAGTAGTAGTAGTAGTAGTACTGTAGTAGTAGTGACAGTAGAAGTAGTATTGTGGCAGCAGTAGTAGTAACAGTATCAGGAGCAGCAGAGTCACTCAAACATGTGTGAATGAAACAAAACACAACTCCAGGTGCGTTTTTGAGGCGGTAACAACATTATAACACAACTTAACGCTCACAGGAGTCCATTTTGTGTAATATTGAACCTTTAACACTCCCACAGTTACATTTTGTGCCATGTTTGAGTTATTTCGTGTAAAAAACGGAGCCTAAAACGGGAGCGTCGTTCTGCAGAGTGTGATTTGGACCCGAGGAAGCTGCTAAACACTCCATTACTGAGATCACTTTGTTTTACATAATACATGATCCATCTGTCCCCAGGCTCTGAGCGCACGAGCAGCGAGCGGGGGACGGGGTGGGGCGGGGCCAGCGAGCGTGAGGCGTGGAGAGGAGCGAGAGAGAGAGGAGGGAGGGGTGTCGCCATGGAAACTGACGCCCTCTGGACCTGTGCATTGGACACTAGCGTACACAATGTTGTTTTGAAGACAGGTAAGATTTGAGTAATGGAGATAATGTTTACTACTGAATAAAACATCAAATTGAAATAAAAAACTGCTGATTACAAATAGAAACGGAACAAACTAAAGCTGGAATGTCTGAAACAATTATATAAAGTGACATCTCTGCATTTATGGAGGCAATTTCACAGTTTGAACCAAACACACAAAAAGGCACATTTTAGCATTTCTGTTGAGTTGCCAGATATAATTCTCGAAACGCAGACATGGAGAAAACATAAAAATTAAACACGGACAAAAACAGCTGGGATTTGAACCAATGGCGTTCTAGCTGTGAGGAGATATTGCTAACCACTCGGCCACTGTGCCACCTCAGCATCTCTCTTCTGTTCTCTTGTTTTGGTTTCAGTTTCAAATCAATGTGTTATCTATCGGGTCTTACTTACAGATCATATCAAATGCATTACTCAGGCTTTTTCAGTTGCATTACACAAAGTATTTACCTCTGACCATGGATCTATAAGCGTTGGATAAGACGCGACTAGTGGCCGCTCCAGGTACTGCAGCTCCAGCCCAAACAGGATTCTCCCATAGAGCACAATTTATGTGAATTCAAACTGCCCATGTTCTGACAGGGCATCCGGCTTTTCATAAAGGTCGTGTTTTGTAGGGTTCATTGCCATTTTGAAGTGCCTAAAACTAATAGTAATAGTAGTAATATTAGGTGAAGTTGTTGTAATAGTAGTAGTAGTAGCATTTTTGGGGAAGTACTAGGTTACATTGAAAACTAAACACGGTAGTAGTAGCAGGACTACTGGTAGTAGTAATAGCAGCAAAGTAACAGCAGTAGTAGTAGCAGTAGGACTAGTATTAGTAGTAATAATAGTATTGTAGGAGGGCTGTTTTTTACTTAGCCTTTCGTACTTGTCTTGTATTTCTGACTAAAGCCAGGGAGGGATTCAGTACTTTGTCCTGGTTATGTATTGATGAGTAAGTACTTAAAGTACTTACGCCGTCTCTGAATGAGCCACAGTATTTCTGATCTGACTGTAGAAATACTGTAGTAATTATAGTAGTATGTATAAGTATAGTAGTAGTACAAAAATGAGGTAGTATTTGACAGTGTAGGACCCAAAAAGCAGGTATAAGTAATAATAATGCCTTACACTTGTAATGCCTCTCAAAGCTCTACACTATTGTCATTATTCATTCATAAAAAAATGTAGTGAAGTAGAAAGTAAAAATTATCCACTTAAAAATGTATTTACAGATATCTTAAAGTACAGTACTTTACTACTTTTACTTAGTTATATTCCACTACTATATTATTTTCTTCCATCAGGCAAATTAATCTAAAAATGTATAAACTAGCAAATAAAACTGTATTTTAAAGGATTAGAAAAAAATCCTTGGTAGTAGTAAACGTAGTAGTAAAAGTAGAAGAAGCAGTAGTAGTAGTAGTAGTAGTAGTAGCCTCCTTAGGTATTAGTATCAACAGTACAGAGTACACGTCTCTACCCGAACACAAAATGAATCTTAAAGTAAACAAAAGTGAGTCTAAGTCTACAGATGGAGGGATTAAAGCCAGATTACGTCTTATTTCATTTCCTGAATCCGACAGATGCAGGAGCGAAGGCCTCGTCCTGCTTGACGCCAGCAAAAATACATGCTAAAAATACCACCTTCACAATCTTCAGACTGCTCCCTGTGAGCGTAGCATTTATTCCTCACTATTAGCATACATAAGCAGGGCTGAACTCTGCACAGGAAGTTCAAACATGGGCGGCTTGTGGGTCATAAGGTCGCCCAGGGAATCAACCAATCACGGTGGAGCTGGGGACGGGACGTTTGGAGTAATGCTGATGATCTATTTTAAGATGGAACTCCCTCACTGCAAAAGGAATAACAAAAAGGAACCAATGCTGTTTGTTTATAGGAAATAGATTTACATCATATACACGAGATACACAGCGCCCCTTATCTGCAATAAAATACAAAGAGGAGGTAGGACAGATAAGAGCTAAAATAAGACTAAACCAGGACTAAACCAGGACTAAATGAGGACTAAAACAAGACTAAACCAGAACTAAACCAGGTCTAAACTAGGACTAAACCAGGGCTAAACCAGGACTAAAACAAGACTAAACCGGGACTAAACCAGGACTAAACCAGGACTAAACCAGCTCTAAACCAGGACTAAACCAGGACTAAACCAGGGCTAAGCCAGGTCTAAACCAGGTCTAAACCAGGACTAAACCAGGACTAAACCAGGACTAAACCAGGTCTAAACCAGGGCTAAACTAGGATTAAAACAAGACTAAACCAGGACTAAAACAAGACTAAACCAGCTCTAAACCAGGACTAAACCAGGGCTAAACCAGGTCTACACCAGGACTAAACCAGGACTAAACCAGCTCTAAACCCGGGCTAAACCAGGACTAAAACAAGACTAAACCAGAACTAAACCAGGGCTAAAACAAGACTAAACCAAGACTAAACCAGGACTAAACCAGGACTAAACCAAGACTAAACCAGGACTAAACCAGCTCTAAACCAGGACTAAACCAGGGCTAAACCAGGGCTAAACCAGGTCTAAACCAGGACTAAACCAGGGCTAAACCAGGGCTAAACCAGGTCTAAACCAGGACTAAACCAGGACTAAAACAAGACTAAACCAGGACTAAAACAAGACTAAATCGGGACTGAACCAGGACTAAAACAAGACTAAACCAGGACTAAACCAGAACTAAACAAGGCTAAACCAGGACTAAAACAAGACTAAATCGGGACTAAACCAGGACTAAAACAAGACTAAATCGGGACTAAACCAGGACTAAAACAAGACTAAACCAGGACTAAAACAAGGCTAAACCAGGACTAAACCATGACTAAAACAAGGCTAAACCAGGACTAAAACAAGACTAAACTAGGACTAAACCAGGTCTAAACCAGGACTAAACCAGGAGGACTAAACCGTGACTAAAACAAGACTAAACCAGATCTAAGCAAGGGCTAAACCAGGACTAAACCAGTACTAAACCAGGGCTTAACTAGGACTAAACCAGGTCTAAACCAGGACTACAACAAGACTAATCCAGCACTAAACCAGGACTAAACCAGGACTAAACTAGGACTAAACTAGGTCTAAACCAGGACCAAACCAGGACTAAAACAAGCCTAAACCAGGGCTAAACTAGGAATGAACTAGGACTAAACAAGTTCTAAACCAGGACTAAAACAAGACTAGAAAGGGAGAGAGTAAAGAGGGAGAGGAGGAGAGAGGGAGTAAGAGGAGAGGGAAGAGAGGAAGGGGGTAGGGTGAGAAAAAGAGGAGGAGGAGAGGGCAGGAGAGAGAAAAAGGAGGAGAAAAAAAGCTTTATATATTTGCGTTATATTTATTTTCTTGCAATATCGATTATAGCTTTGGGCAACCCTGCACTATCGATATTTCTGCGATATATTGTGAGCCCTAGAGACACAGTACAGCTCGTATTCGCCCTGATAATGTACATTCCCTGCCTCCTCTTCATCGCTGTGGGGCCTCTTCATCCTCCTCCTCTTCCTCTTCACATTGACGGAGCACGAGCCCAGAGAAAAGCTGCCGGCATGTCTATTTATATCCAAGTGTGAAGGTACGCAGGTGCAGGGAAAGTCTCATATCACAGACTCCCATAAGGCCGGCCACAGGACAACAATTAAAGCAACAGTATGGAATATTTTGGTCATGGTTAAGTGTTTTACCCAAAGATACAACGACAGCATTCATCTGTGGGAGCTGGAATCAAACCGCTAACCTGTGGGTGAGTGGATCTGACCGCTCACCCGATGATGTTTATGTCAAGATCAGGATTCAAACCAGCAACCTTCGGATCAGTGGGCAAACGCTCTACCAACTGAGCCACTTTTGATTTAAAATTCTATAAACGTGATCTATCCCTGTCCCCAGATACGAGGTAGATATGTTCAACTCAATTCTTGGCTCATTCTACCATGTTATAACATTATTCCCTCATCAAAAACATTCCAGAAGTGTCTTTAAATGTGATCTGTGCATGTTTGAGTAATCTAGCGATCTCTCTTGAGCCTTATTCGAACCTTCCTTACGGTTAGCTGTAAGATTCTGTCCAAAGCTCTGCCCACAAGCCTTCGTCACCCACGTTCCCACATGACAATTCTCCGTAAACATACATAAACATGACACAAAACAGTACACTACAGCTTGTGCAGTGATTTTCATTAGCGCTCTGAAGGGGGAGTGACTTAGCGCGGAGAATAAGGGGAGGGGGAAAGTTTTCCAATGTAGAATTTTCATGTATTTTTACTTGTCAGCAATATTACCCTTCAGAAATGTTATATCCTGCTCTTTAAATACAAAAACACTGGACATGATGGTCGAGCTGCTCATTTGGGTTGCCAGTTTCAGCGCTGAAATCCAGCTGGTTTAAATCTAAAAGGGCTCTCTGATCTGATTTGCTAATGGTCAAAATGTCTTCTCAACATTTTGACCATTAGCAGTAGTTCAGAGGAGTGGGCGGGGATAGTGGGTAGGTGAAAACATACATTTTTTGAGCATTTAAGCCTCAAATACATAAAAATATATCTATGAATAAGCTTATATGAGTAGTACTATTTTTATAATGCATATAAAATCTAATATTGTTATACCACTGTCCTATTTAAAATGAACTGAACGCTCCAGCTGTTTGACTTGGGAAACTCTATATGTAACTATTCTATGTTAATCTATAGTATCTGGGATGTGCACACGGATCCTTCCAGGAAACACAGGGATTAAACTGTCAGGTCAACTTTGGGTCAAATTTTGTTGATTTGAAGAACGACCAAAGAGCTTAGGGACAATATAAAGCTGCTAATATCTATACCGTTAATATTGGGGAATTTATTTCATTTTTTTTTTTTTACATCAATGGAGTGCTACACATATCAGCTCTCGCAAAAAAAAAAAGGAAAAAAAAAACAACTCTGATTAATGACGATTATTTGAATCTGATTGGCCGAAACATCACTAACATAGACTGTTTATATAAATGGACATAGCAAACCTGCTAGCCGCGGCGGTCCAAATAGAAAGTGAGCATGGGCGCGCTTCCGGCTCCATCGACTCTATTGAAAAACTGTGGCCCCTCTCCCTGTAACTGCTGCTGTCAGACTCGTCGTTTTGGTCTTAAAATGTTCGAATTAACTCACTCTACATGATCCTGGTGTTTTCATTTACCTATTTTGCCCATAAATCACGATATGAACATTAATGACGGACAAATCAGACACCTTCTTTCCCTGCTAGCGTTAGTAACAGGTCTGACTGACAGCGTTGCTAAGTACCAGCCCCCTGCTAAACCAGAATTCGCTCCGGATTGGTTCTTTGGTTGCTATGATACTCCTGGTCACAATTCTAACATGCAGCTTACACAAATACAAAAGCAGGATACAAAACAATACACTACAACTTCACAAACCCGATGCAACGTGCAGGGGTTTCATTAGTGCTCTGAAGGGAGTGACTTAGCACAGAGAGCAAATTCACAAAGCTCTTCCCTTCTGTCCAATTTTAACAAACAAAATAGTCAGGATTTTCACTAATACAGGCTGAAGTACGTCTGTCAGCGCCGCCATGTTTATTTTGGTTCGTTTGGACGCTTGACCTTTGACTTCACCCAAAACTTTATGCTGCTGGACTAACACAAGATGGATTCTCGTGAGCTTGTGAAAGCATAAATATCTCAAGGTTATACACAACTATGTCTTTGAGAGGAATGTTCCACAGTATGGCATTACAATTCTATCAATCACACATTCTAACTTGCATTTATTAATTTACAGCTGTTTTAAAAAAATTTGGAAAAAATAACCTAAAAGCATACGTTCTTACAGCAAACAAGCTCACCACTCCAGAGATCTGACCTGCAACTAGGCTTGGTGTTGTCACATTGACATTGACAAGTTTATAGCAATGACATATCGTGGAATATTCCAGGTAAAGCCTTGATAACTCCATGGAAACATGCAGTTGGCAGAACTTTCCATCAGAATAATTACAGTATTAGAGCGCACATTTGGAGAGAGATGGATTGGCGCCATTTCCCACACAAAAGATGATGATTGTACAGTAAAATAATCAAAATTCAAAACTCAAACTGGCCCAAAATATCACACTTGTATCATTTCTGCGTTTTGGTTCTTACCTTCAGTGGACGATCCGGACAAGTCGATGACCACGTAGACCTTTCCTTCAGGTTCCAGGTCGATCTGAGGAGCAGAGGAGAGCAGATTAAACACACGAATCATTAGGGACAGGTGATATATCGGTATCGGCCAATATCGAAAAACAAAAAAACAAAAAACCAACACCCAAAAACATTGACATTTTTCTTGTTGCTGCTCTAGTCTCTGTGTCCAATGTGTCATTCCTGGTTTGTCCTCGGACTAATGAGGAAACATGAAAACAGAAGAGGGATCAGGCTAAAACGTGTAAGAAAGTATTTTACATCCCAGAAAAAATATATTTTAGTGACCTTTATTTCAAATTACAGAGGGTGTTATTCTTCTATGGGGTATTAAATGCTAACACATCAAATGTTCATCATATTTCAGTTTCAGTTTTAGCAAATGGTTTGATTGACAGCGTTGCTAAGTGCTTGCACCCTGCCAAACCTCCAGATCGCTCCTGATTGGCTCTTTGGTTGCTATGATACTCGTGGTTGGAATTCCAAATATGAAACTCGGCTCCAAATTCGCCACTATAACCGCTAACCTCGATAAGCTTCATTTGACTGGAGCTGAATACTGTGGATAACGTCACACTCACTTACTCCACTTCTTTATACTGACTATGATGCTAACACTTTAAATGTTTATCATGTTTCAGTTTCACTTCCCCCTCCTTTTGCTCACCATGCTAAGTCACTTCCCCTTCAGACTGCTTTCACTGCACAGTCACTGTGCTGATGAAACTACTGCACATCGCATCAGGCTGGTTAAGCTGTACTGTATGCGGCGGTTGCGTATTTATGGATAATTGCATAATACGCCTTCTTTAATATACGTTTCTGGGCCTTGCTATGGATTTTAAAAGCAAAATATCTGTATCTGTAAATAGAGGTTATCGGCTATAGTAGCAACCCAAACATCAGATATCGATATTAGCTCGAAAACCCACATCGGCCCATCTCTGCTGTTTCCAGAGCGTTTGAACTGAGCGCGTGCGGTGGCCTTCTTTGGCAAAAACAAAGACCCTGTGCAACCGGTGTTTATCTCATCTCCAGAGCCGCTCTCATTAACAGGCACTTAAACAGACTATTATTAAGCACTAAAGCACGATCGTAATGCAGACCATCCTCCGTTAAAACAGCAGGGAGAGCAAGGGTCTATGAGCGGGACTAAACCAGGACTAAACCAGAACTAAACCAGGATTATTAAGTACTAAAGCATGACCGTAACGGAGACCATCCTCTGTTAAAACTGCAGCGGGAGCAAAGGCAGGTTAAGATGGAGCTGAAGTGGGTCTATGAGCAGGACTAAACCAGGATAAAACCAGGACAAAACCAGGACAAACCCAGGACTAGAGCAGGATTAAACATGGACTAAACCAGTATTATGCAAGAACTAGACCAGGACTAAACAAGGACTAAACCAGGACTAGAGCAGGATTAAGCAAGGGCTAGACCAGTACTAAACCAGGACTAAACCAGGACTAGACCAGGATTAAACATGAACTAAACCAGTATTATGCAAGAACTAGACCAGGACTAAACCAGGACTAAACCAGGACTAGAGCAGGATTAAGCAAGGACTAGACCAGGACTAAACCAGGACTAAACCAGGACTAAACCAGGACTAGACCAGGATTAGACCAGGATTAAACATGGACTAAACCAGTATTATGCAAGAACTAGACCAGGACTAAGCAAGGACTAAACCAGACCAAAAGGGCTAAAACAGGTCTAAAACTGCCTACATCTGGCCTAACAAAGTCACAATCAGGACTTAATCTGGACTAAATATCATATCTAAACAAGGACTAAAACAAGACAGAATGTGGACTAAACCAGGACTAAATCAGGACTGAAACAAGACTAAAGCACAACTAAACTAAACCAGGTCTAAATGAACCCAGGACTAAACTGTGACTAAACCAATCTGACACCAGGACTAAAACAAGACTAAAACAGGATCAAAACCAGGATTAAACAAAACCTAAAACAGGATTAAACTAGCACAGAACTAAATCAGGACTAAATCAGGTCTAAACCAAGTCAAAATCAGGACTAAAACAGGACTAAACTAAGCCTAGAGTGTTAGTGTTAAGATAACCTTGAATAGACTTATTTAGCCACATTATTAACACAGAAAGGAGAAACCAAACAGTGATAAGACTGATACAGACTCTAGCACATGTACATTTAAATGGTTGTGTTGTGTACGTTTATACCAAAGTCTTGCCCCTCATTGTTATTTCTAAACGAGAAGTTCAGTTGCTTAAGTTTCAAATTGTTGTGGGCTGAAGTGTGAAATCCAAACAGCTCATTTTAGTCCAGTGAAGAGGCTACATTTATTTTAGCAGAACTTTTAAATGTTATGCCAAACTTAAACACTTTAAATGTTTCTACGCAGATGGCTGGGACTACCAAGAAGCATTTGCATAAGAGAGTTCAAAGTTCCGAAGGTTACCAGGGCAGGAGTGGAGGTGAAAATTGTAAGAAAATGGTGGGTAGAGGACACAGGGGAAGGAGCTGAAGTCAGTTTAACCACAAAATGATCACGGGAGCTGTAGCCTCGGGTTTCTGGAGGTTCCTAAATTTCATAAGGCTCAAGGAAAGGAAAGACATCATTTGATCCAGGATGAGGTAGAGAAGAGAACAGTTAAAGCAGAAGCAGCAGTGAAGCAACAGGGAGCAGAGACCAAGCGACGAATCACCTGGAATGACCTCTGGAAAACACATCCTCAAAACATCAAATTCCTCAAAGGTGCTGTGTATGATGTGCTTCCCAGTCATTCCAACCTGAATCCGGACTGAACCAGGCCTAAATCAGATGGAAACAAGTCCAAATCTGGCCAAAATCAGTACTAAATCGCTACAAAACTAGACATCCAAAGTCAGTCACTTTGTAAAAGAAGTACAGGCTTAAGTTTTGAATGTTGTTGTTGTTGCTGCTGTTGTTGATGGCAGAAGTGTGAAATCCAAACAGTTCAGTTTTTAGATCCCGTGAAATCAGGCTGTCACAGTTAAAGAAATTCCATTCCAACTTTTGTTCCATCAGCTCCACAGTGTGTTTGATGTGTGTTGTGTGTATGGTGTGTGTGATGTGTATGGTGTGTAACAATAACGATAATACTGAACTAATACTGAACTAATTTAAGCCACAAAAACTATTCTAAATCTACAATATTGTTAAAAAATCATGAGCTGCAGTAAATAAACAGCAGAATGAAACACCTCTTGATACATATGCCCATCATCTCTGCAGCTTAGAGACGCGTAAACATGAATTGGTTCATAGTTAAATAGTAAAATTATTCCTGGCATGTGCTTGGAGCCTCAGTAAAATGCAAAATGCGGTTACCACGGTAACTCAGGCCCCTGTATTGTTATATTGCAGTTAATGTGACGGCTCTACAGTGACGAGACCGCAGTTATTTTAGCAGAAATTTTAAATGTTCAACAAATGGCTATGGTTTATGTGTTGTCATTATTTATTTTTCTGGATTAGTCCTGGTTTAGTACTGGTTTAGTCCTGGTTTAGCCCTGGTATAGTCCTAGATAAGTTCTGGTTTAACCCTAGTTTAGTCCTTATTAGTTCTGGTTTAGCCCTGGTTTAGACCTGCTTAAGTCCTGGTTTAGACCGAGTTTGGTCCTGATTTCTTTAACAACACATTGTGAAACTGTTTTGTTCCTATAAACTTGGCATAGTGTAATTACAAAATGATAACTACATTTATCACAATCACTGCAATGGAACAAAGAGAGTGAGAAAGAAGAGACAGGTAGAGGGTAAGGTGTGAGAAAGTGAGTGAAAGAGCGAGAGAGAAAAAAGTGAGAGAGAAGAGAGAGCCAATGTGAAAAGAGAGAGCGTGTGTGACTGAGAGAGAGAAAGAGACAGGAGGTGTGAGAGAGAGGGAGACAGAGAGAGAGAAAGAGAGTGGGAAAAGAGAGAAAGAGAGAGGAAGAGAGAAAAAGAGAGTGAAAGAGAGAGAAAGAAAGAGTGAGATACGAAGTGTGGGGAGAGAGAGAGAAAGGGAGAGACGGCCTTAAATCCTGGTTAAGCCCTGGGACAGATCCGCTTATGCAACCACACACATGCACACAAACATAGACACACACACTCACACACATACGCACACACACACACTCACTCACATACACACACAAACACACACACATCCATGCATTGAGCGGACAGGGCAAACAGGAGCCCTCTGGCCACAGCACAGACAGGTCAAAGTCAGGGGCATCTGCTCACGACGTCCTACTGGAAACTTTCTGTAACTGCCATTTTGAGGACTTTTGACCATTCTGTTGAGTTTAATATCAATAGAAGCAAAAATAATACATATATATTTTTTATAGCTGAGATCACAATTTTAATTTTATATTGATTCATGCAGTTTGCCTCTTTTTATGTGGAGTAACTAAAGCCATCTGAGACTTCACTGTGATTGGTTGAACCCAGCTGTCACTCACTTAGAGCATGAACGAGATTGACCAATAGGAAGAGTGGGTGGGTTAAAGTGACTATATTTGAGAAAAGAGTTATTTTTAACAGAAAAAACACAAGTTATTTAAAGTTATAAGCAAATAAAAGACTCAAGTTTTTAAGCAGATTTTAAAATGTTGTTTTTGGCTAAATTTATTTTTAGATTTATTGAAATTTTTTTATTCTCTCTGTCCATTTTGGTCAACTAATATGAACTTACCAAATATCTTATCAGTATCAGTATACGGTAGCCCTGTAGGGACATTTCTGAAAAGCAAATATGGGCCTCAGTGTAACCGTTGGACATGCAAACACAGGATTTACATAGTGAGATAGTTTATAGAGGATCTCCAAAACAGCACATTTAAATACAGTAATAATATATAAGTAAAGTTTTCAATATGTAAATCCTTAATGCAAACAGAACATGTGGCTGGGAGTGGTGTTTTGCACTTGAGTCACAGGAAATACTGCCTACATCAGCTTTACAATAACAGAACAGTAGCACGCTAGCTAGCTCACTGTGTCTCAAAGGTAAAAGTCACAGTTCTGGCTTAGACCTGGTTTAGTTCTTCTTTATTTCTTTATACAGTCTGTGGTTCTGATACGGCTCAAGATCATTCAGGATATTCAGGAAATTCATTTCTGTCACTTTTTTAGTATCGATACCTGCTCAAATGAGTCTCTAGTTTCGATCCTAGTTTTAGTATGTTGGTTTCGTCCTGGTTTCATTGCTGATTCAGTTCTGGTTCAGTTCAAATAGTCGATGATTTAGTTTTGGGTTTGAATAGGGCCCTTGTATCTGTACAGTTGTCCCTACATTCACCTAAACAGTGAGCACGAGACCAGACCAGGTGATGGGATTAATCCTGTTACTGCAATTAGGACAGAGCAGTTCACAAAGACACTGGGATTTTAGAGACGACGACTTTAGGCACACGGTAGTAAATAAGACTCGCAACGTCCAAAATTTGTCACGATTTTGAACTTTTGACCAGGTTATAATGTTACTGTACCTAATTTTTACTGCCTCAAAACGTGAAACAGTTTGTAGTTTTCATTTGAAATAGATGCAGTGGTTTAAAGCTGTTTTATGCTTTCTGAACATCCTAGTTATTCACAGAGGAAAATACCCTCTCTTTAATACCCCATAGACGTAAAATACCCTCTTTAATACCCCATAGAAGTAAAATACCCTCTTTAATACCCCATAGATATAAAATACCCTCTTCAATACCCCATAGATATAAAATACCCTCTTTAATACCCCATAGACGTAAAATACCCCCTGTATATATATATATATATATATATATATATATATATATATATATATATATATATATATATATATATATATATATATATATTTCAAATTCAAGACACATGTGTGTGTGCACAAAATAAATCGTGCATTAACATCACTGTGTTCAAAGAATAAACCAATACAATGTATGAACTCAAGACAAATTACATACATACCTTTTCACAAAGACATGACCTTTTTTTAACACTACCACACTGAAATGATTTTAATTTTTAACCTTATGGATTTCAATAATGAACTTATTGTATTTATGCTATTTACTTTTTTTTTTTTTACATTTTAACACACACCCATCACCTAATTTCCATCAGGCTACAATAATAATAAATATTTACTGCAAATCAGTGTGACTTCTGCTGTTGCCTTTGAGAGACCAGTTCAGAAATGCAGGGCTTCCCCTTGGCCACTCTCATGTCATTTTCACAGCAAAGTCTGTTCCTTTTCTTCGTTTTTATGTCGTTTTATGTTTTTATGCCGTTCAAATGGCTCATTTAAGTCGGGTGGGTACTTCGATAGACACATCAAAGGGTGCATTTGTTGAATTGGGCCAACGTCTGGAGACGCTCACAGTCCGCTAATCATATGAGTCGGGTGCGTGTCGTGACCTCCACCGAACCCCTGAGACTGACTCACCGAACCCCTAGGGTTCGATCGAACCCAGGTTAAGAACCACTGCCATAGACGTAAAATAGTTATTCACAGCGATGAGTTTACAAGTGGTTTTCACAACTGTCAGAGATCAGAGAGCAAAGTTTGGCCATTACTGTAAAGCTAACAGCAACCAGCATGCTAACCATGTACCTTCTGATTCTCTAACAATACACAGATCTATACAGGGGGAAGAAAAATATTTCCTCAAATAAATGAAATTAACACAGTGGAGGTTTTCCGACTTTTCTATAATCTGATAATATGATACTTCCAGATTCCAATTTTGTTATTCAAGTAAAAGTACAGATACGAAGGCAAAAAGTTACTCGAGTCAAGATGTTTCCATGAACACGGTAAAAATAACACCTCAAATCATATGAAAAGTACTTTTTTTTACTTTTCAGGCTTGTTCAAAAATAGTACAGATTAGAAGGTACAGATACTGCTCTCAAATATAGTGATATAAAAGTAAAAAGTATCCACTGTAAAACGTACTTAAGTAAAGTACAGATACCTAAAAATCCTACTTAAGTACAGCACTTCACTACATGTATATCTAAAAGGTAAATGCACAAATGTTGAACCTGATCGTTCCTATTAATAACTAGACCCTTGAACTTGCTTTATACTTCGTTTTATTTTAGCTCCATCTGTATAAAATATTATTGTCCTGTGAAACGCAGTGATGATATTTGCTTGTTTTGTTATTTCGTGTATTCTCGTGAAGCCTGTGGTTTTGTGAGTCAGTCAGTGGGTCAGATCATAAAGATACTTAATAGTTTTGTGTGTGGCATAGTGGTGCATTTTCTCACAGAAGCTGATGTTATATCTGGCGTCCATTTTGTGCCACTTTATATTTAAAATGTTGTCTTGTGTAGGATTATTACATTTTGTTTTATCTGGACCTTAATGGCTCCTCTGGCTCTGAATCTCTTTTGGGATTAATAAAGTCATATTTTATGTTTTAACTCCTGCACAGGTCACGATTTTTAAGACCAGCAAGAAATTCAACATTCCAAGTACAAATGCACCAATCAGATTCTGATATGTTAATACATTGTTTTTGGTGAATATAGCATTTTCTCAACAATAAAGATAAACCAGGTGATCTAAATATATTATGAGTTACAGTTAATACCCCATAGAAGTGCAATGCCCTCTCTTTAATACCCTAAAAAAGTAAAATCCCCCCTCTTTAATACCCCATACACATAAAATACCCCCTCTTAAATACCCCATAGAAGTAAAATACCCCCTCTTTAATACCCCATAGAAGTAAAATACCCCCGCTTTAATACCCCATAGAAGTAAAATACCCTCTCTTTAATACCCCATAGAAGTAAAATACCCCCTCTTTAATACCCCATAGAAGTAAAATACCCCCTCTTTAATACCCCATAGAAGTAAAATACCCCCTCTTTAATACCCCATAGAAGTAAAATACCCCCTCTTTAATACCCCATAGAAGTAAAATACCCCCTCTTTAATACCCCATAGAAGTAAAATACCCCCTCTTTAATACCCCATAGAAGTAAAATACCCCCTCTTTAATACCCCATAGAAGTAAAATACTCCCTCTTTAATACCCCATAGACATAAAATACCCCCTCTTTAATACCCCATGGAAGTAAAATACTCCCTCTTTAATATCCCAAACAAGCAAAATACCCTCTTTAATAACCCAAAGAAGAAAAATACTGCCTCTTCAATTCCCTGTAGACATAAAATACCTCCTCTTTAATTCCTCATAGAAGTAAAGTACTGCCTCTTTAATACCCCATAGATGTAAAGTACTCCCTCTTTAATACCCCATAGACGTAAAGTACTCCCTCTTTAATACCCCATAGACGTAAAGTACTCCCTCTTTAATACCCCATAGACGTAAAGTACTCCCTCTTTAATACCCCATAGACGTAAAGTACTCCCTCTTTAATACCCCATAGACGTAAAGTACTCCCTCTTTAATACCTCCATGTCACAGCGGACATGAGCCGTGGTCACATCTGTCCTTGTACTGACCATATGGAGCTAATACAAAAACCTGTGTCCAGCCCAGACTTCACGTTGTACCAATACTGTGGCCCTAACCCCGTCCCACTCGCTGTCCGGGAGTCCTGCTAACGCAAACCAAACACACCTCTCCACAGTGTTTAGGCTCAGTGACAAACGCCCACCTCCATCTGCCACGGGAACAAGCTGGCACCAGGAGAGGGAGAGAGAAGAGAGGGAGGGAGAGGAAGAGGACGTAGTGAGAGAGAGAGTGAGGAGAGAGGGAGAGAGAAGAGAGGGAGGGAAGAGAGGGAGGGAGGGAGAGGAAGAGGACGCAGTGAGAGAGAGAGTGAGGAGAGAGGGAGAGAGAAGAGAGGGAGGGAGGGAGAGGAAGAGGACGCAGTGAGAGAGAGTGAGGAGAGAGGGAGAGAGAAGAGAGGGAGGGAAGAGATGGAGAGGAAGAGGACGTAGTGAGAGAGAGTGAGGAGAGAGGGAGAGAGAAGAGAGGGAGGGAAGAGAGGGAGGGAGGGAAGAGAGGGAGAGGAAGAGGACGCAGTGAGAGAGAGTGAGGAGAGAGGGAGAGAGAAGAGAGGGAGGGAAGAGAGGGAGGGAGGGATGGAGGGAGAGGACGCAGTGAGAGAGAGTGAGGAGAGAGGGAGGGAGAAGAGAGGGAGGGAGGGAGAGGAAGAGGACGCAGTGAGAGGGAGTGAGGAGAGAGGGAGAGAGAAGAGAGGGAGGGAGGGAGAGGAAGAGGACACAGTGAGAGAGAGTGAGGAGAGAGGGAGAGAGAAGAGAGGGAGGGGGGGGGGGAGGGAGGAAGAGGATGCAGTGAGAGAGAGTGAGGAGAGAGCTAGAGAGAAGAGAGGGAGGGAGGGAGAGGAAGAGGACGCAGAGAGAGAGAGTGAGGAGAGAGGGAGAGAAAAGAGAGGGAGGGGACGCAGTGAGAGAGAGTGAAGAGAGAGGGAGAGAGAAGAGAGGGAGGGAGAGGAAGAGGACGTAGTGAGAGCGAGTGAGGAGAGAGGGAAAGAGAAGAGAGGGAGGGATGGAGAGGAAGCGGACGTAGTGAGAGAGAGTGGGGAGGGAGGGAGAGAGAAGAGAGGAAGGGATGGAGGGAGAGGAAGAGGACATAGTGAGAGAGGAGAGAGAGAAGAGAGGGAGGGATGGAGGGAGAGGAAGAGGATGTAGTGAGAGAGAGTGAAAGAGAGGGGGAGAGAAGAGAGGGAGGGGAGGGATGGAGGAAGCGGAAGAGGAGGTAGTGAGAGAGGGTGACAAAGAAGAGAAAGTGGGAGAGAGAAGAGAGGGGGAGGAGGGATGGAGGGAGGGAAGGAGAGCATGGGAAGAGAAAGGGAGAGAGAGAAGAGAGGGAGGGGAGAGAGGAGAGGGGGAGAAAGAAAGAGGGAGTGAGAAGAAGGAGAGAGTGAGAGTGAGTGAGTAAGAAAGTGGGAAAGGGAGAAGAGGAAGAGAGGGAATGGGTGGGATGGGGGGAGAAAAGAGAAGACAGAAAGAGAGAAAGGGGTTAGTAGATGGAGAGAGGGGCAAGATGGAGGAGATGAAGAGGGAGAAAAGAAAGGTAAGTAAAGCAATAACTGAGAGGTGAGAGAGGTAGACAGAGGAAGAGAGGATGTAAAAGAGAAAGAGTGAGAGAGAAGGAAAGAAGGGATTAACAGAGGGTAGGGCAGAGGGTGAGAGTGATGAAGGTAGAGACAGGGAGGTAGAGACAAGGAGAAAGAGAGAGAAAGCACTAAACCTGGTCTAAAACAGATGTCAACCAGGACTAAGGATGGAACAAAGTGACAAAGTGAAAGTAAAACCCAGAGCAAAGGAGCAATAAACTCGTACACCCTCTGTTCCACCTTGTGATGTCACCGTGTGGTAATACAGGAAGTGCTCCACTGTGTTTTTAAACTCCATACACCTTCACTAGAATCAATTGGATCATTTCAGCTACGGAATTGCCAAACTCTCCTGAATAAAGCTAAAATGTTGCTGTTAACTTGAAAACTACCACTGCATGACATCATAAGGTGGAGCAGAGCATTTTGAGCTTTGGAGATGTGACAGACTGATAATAAAACAGAAATTTGCTGTGTAATCTCCCAAATGATGCTTCCCCTCATTCACTGTTTGATACTTGAATTTCAGCCAAATCTATAAATACATTTGTGCGCATGATGACGGACCAGCTCTAAACCAGGTCTAAACCAGGTCTAAAGCAGGTCTAAAGCAGGTCTAAAGCAGGTCTAAAGCAGGTCTAAACCAGGTCTAAACAGGTCTAAAGCAGGTCTAAAGCAGGTCTAAAGCAGGTCTAAACCAGGTCTAAAGCAGGTCTAAACCAGGTCTAAAGCAGGTCTAAAGCAGGTCTAAAGCAGGTCTAAAGCAGGTCTAAAGCAGGTCTAAAGCAGGTCTAAAGCAGGTCTAAACCAGGTCTAAAGCAGGTCTTTGACAGACAGCAGTGTGTAGTGTGTCCGTCTGTTTGCACCCATTGAAACTCAAGCTCCATGCAGCGGACAGAGGGGTAAGAGAGAAAAGAAAAGAGAAGAGAGAGGGAGGGAGAGAGGGAGAACAGAGAGAGAGGGAGTTATGAGAAAAAGAGAGAGCCACAATGAGAGAAAGAGATAGAGGGAGACAAAGGAGAGGAGGAGAGAGAGGTAAAAAGAGGTAGACAGAGAAACAGGGAAAAGGGAGGGAGTAAAGAGAGAGAGAGGTAAGGAGAGAGGGATGTTAGGCCGTGCTGAGTGAGTGGGCGTGAGAGTCATTCATCTTTAATGGAACATCACAGACTAATAATGTAAGACGAGAGGAGCAGGAGAATGAGCTCTGATTTCTGAGGCACAAACCAAACAGCCACAGCTCCAGTGACACAGGCCCAGACCACACTTTCCATCTCGGCTTTAACACGGCGACGGCCTGCAAAAAACGACCTCTCGAGGGTTCAAAGGTCATCCAACCAAGTTTGAGTCATCTAGTGATCTCTCCCCAGGCCCTATTCAGACCCTTCTTAAAGTTTGCAGTAAGATTCTGTCCTGTGCTCCTCATCCTCTCTCTCTGTCTACTTCCTCTTTTTTCTCCTCTTCTTTCCTCTCTCTGCCTCACACTCATCCTATCGCTCTCTTTCTCCCTTCCCCTTTCTTCCCTCTCTCTCTTTTTCTCTCTCTCCCCTCTCCTTCTGTTTTCTATGTGACATTCATACAATAGTACACAAAGGGCCATGCTTGTCCCTGATTGGCTGACCCACCTGTCAATCACACCCGTTTGAAACGAGGAGATTCAGTAAAGTAAAGAGAGGGAAAGCAAGAAAGAAAGAAAGAGAGAAAAAGAGATAGAGGGAAGAGAGGGAGGGGTATGTGAGAGGAAAGGGAGGAAGAAGAGAGAAGGGAGGAAGGGAGAGAGAAGGAAACAGAGAAGGAGAACAGAGAGAGGGACTAAAGAGAGGGAGAGAGAAAGAAAGGGCAAAAAAGAGAGAGTGTGAGGGAAAAGAGGGAGAAGAGAGGGAGGGAGAGAGGGAAACAGAGTAAAGAGAGGTAGAGCACAAGAAAGAGAGAAAGAGAGAGATGGAGGAGAGGGAGAGATGTAGAAAGAGGAGAGAGAAGCAGAGAGAGGTGAGTGCAGAGGAGGGAGAGGGATGGGGATGTGAGGGAAAAGAGAGGGAGGGGGAGAGAGAGGGAAAAAGAAAGAGAAAACAGAGCGAGGGGGGAAGGAGAGGGAGTAAAGGGAGGAAGACAGCGAGAAAGAGAGAGGGAGGGAGATAGAGGGGGGAGAGGGAGAGAGCAAGAAAGGGAGAAAAGAGAGAGGGCGGGGGATGTGAGGGAAAGGAGAGGGAGAAGACAGGGAGGGAGAGAGGGAAACAGAGAAAGGAAGGACAGAGAGAGGGGAAAGGGAGAGAGGGAGTAAAGAGAGGGAGAGCACAAGAAAGAGAGAAAGAGAGAGACAGAGGGAGAGAGGCAGAAAGAGAAAGAGGAGAGAGAAGCAGAGAGAGGTGAGCGCAGAGGAACGAGGATGTGAGGGAAAACAGAGGGAGAAGAGAGAGAGGAGGAGAAAAAGAGAGAAAGAACAGAGTGAGGGGGGAAGAAAAGGAGTAAAGGGAGGAAGAGGGCAAGAGAGAGAGAGAGAGGGAGACAGAGGGGGGAAAGGAAGGGGGATGTGAGGGAAAAGAGGATGAGAAGAAAGAGGGGGAGAGCAAGAAAGAAAGAAAGAAAGAAAGAAAGAAAGAAAGAGGGAAAGACACCAAGGGCAGGGGAGGAAATTATTAATTCATTTTGATATTTATTTTTTGTCTTTTAATGACATTCTATATTGAAAAACTGGTTTATTGGGATTATTCAGCTAATGCTAATGCTAATATTATCGTTTATATTTCTCTGTAGCGATACATCGTGCTTCAAAACGCGTTACCATGACAGATTTACGTGAGCGTCATCAGATGGAAAGATTTTCAGCCATAAGATTAATATGACAAGTTTGTAGAGCTAATCCCAAACAGATAATGAAAGAATGTCCCATCTACTGCAGCAGCTACGGACAATGTTGTTGAGTATTAACATTAGCAGTAGCGTTGTCTTTAGGCCTATATAAAAT